>NC_143476.1:88302293-89007293 GCF_987193195.1 Phasianus colchicus | reverse complement strand
AATGCTAACTGGTAATAAATAACTCTTTGCAGGAAAAGTTGAGATGCTTAATCCTGAAAAGACAGGGAAGTCCCTCAGTATTTCCTACAGATTACCTTGACTATTTTACCAATCCTTCTACTCCTATGTATCCAACCCAGTGTGCAGATGCTTCCACAGAAGCCAGAATCCTGAATACTCGTCTGTGCTAATGAACAGTGTGAAGTCAGCTGTTAAATGTAAAAATACATTCCCATAGAATGTATGAACATTGTCAACAGTGTCAACACTCTGATAGAATATCCTTTTTTTTCTCAGAACATTATGAAGGTTTTTGAACAGAGATGCTTGGACACAACAAACATTTTCTATGAACATTCCTTCCAAGTACTAAACATGTTTGATTTGATAGTCCTTGTATATTATTAATGTTCTTTTTCCCTTGATATTACAGCAAATTGATTAATAGGCAGGAATATTTGCAGAACCAGCTTATTTTTTAAGCTCAGAATGCTTAGTATTTGGGGGAAAAAAAAAAAAAAAAAAAGAGGCTTCATAATCATAATGGAGAGCATCAGCAGCATAAAAGAATTGTTTTTATGAGCTTGATGTACACATAAAGTGGCAGAAAGAATCTTCAGAGAGTGCAGCAGCATAGAGGTGGTGTAACAGAAAATAAAGGCAGACTCAAGAATGTAGGACATTGGCTTCATTTCTGTTATATTCATCAGGCTCCATAATCCATCTGTTCTGTGTCACCAAAGCCAGTGTCCTCATTTTTTGCCACAGTTTGATCTAGTTATTTTACTATTTGCTTTTTTTTTTTTTTTTTTTTTTTTTCCTGACATGTTTGAGCACATTTAGGTCTCTTCACATGTGTGCATGACATGGTATCTTGGACCAATTTTAAGTTTTTTTCCCCTTATATAACTTATAATGTTAGTATCAGAAAACTTAACATGAACATTAGCAATGACTGTATTGCATGTGTGAACAGGGCACACTTTCTATCTGAAAGTAGGTTGAAAATCCACAAACTCCTTTAATATCTATCTCTTAAGACAGGTATTAAAACCAAGGCTAATATTTTTTATTTTTTGCAAGAAAGAAATAGTTTTATTCGGCTGGAGGTAGAAATAGCAGTGATATCTTAGAAGGGCCCTATAACTGCACTAGAAAATTCTGAAAAGTCTTTGTATATAGTTCTCTTATCCTTAACTACTTAAAGAGGAAGATGATAATGTCTACAAGAAGAAATATGAAATTTCTGACACGTTGAAATATACACACAACTGTAAACTAATTTATCTTTCTGACATTTCCAAAGTTTAGGCCTACTAGATGGACTTCCAGAGATGTTAAAAATAAAGAGAGGTCTCTTCAGGAAAGGGACTGAAATGCCCTATATTTACCACAAAAAATGTATTCAGAGCAGCAGGGAAAACAGAGCATGCTGATACTTAACCACATTTATGGTTTCACTTACTTGATGTGCTCTTGGAGAACATCAAACATGGCCTGAAAATCGGTGAAAGATGGGAAACAAAGGGAAGGAATAAATAGCGGCACAAGGTGAACAGTGGGATGCCTTGCCTCATTGTTCTGCATTAGATCTTGTGTTTGAAATCTGTATTAATGATCTTGAAAGAGGGTAATTCTGAGGTTAGCAAAACTTGCAGATGACACAAAGTTATTTAGCTATCATAGACCAGAGTGGTTCGTGAGGAACTTCAAAGAAACTTAGCTAAACCATCTGAGAACTAAAGTCAGGGCAAATGAAGTTCAATGCCAATAAATGCAAAGTAAGGCATATTGAAGGGGAAAAAAATAAATTAGAGTGCTTGTACATCTGACAGGGGTCTACATTCACTGTCTCAACCCAGGAAAGGGATCTGGGTATCAATGAAGACAGATTTCCACACCATATGTGGCTGTAGTTTAAAAAAAAAAAAAAAAAAGAAGAAGATTCAAACAAGATGTGAGGATTTAAAAGAACTGAGATGGAGAATGGTGCAGTAAATACTACACTGGCATTCTATAAATTAAATGTAGTCTCATCTGGAAAATTTTATGGAATACTATTACTTTACTATAAAAACAAAATAATAACAAAAAAGTTTAAGAAAGTAAGACAGGGATCACTTGTGATGGACAAAAACAATCCGCTCCTTTGAAAAAAAATACAAAATATGTCATGTAAAAGGATTGAAAATGTTGATAAGAGCTGCCTTAGAACAGAGAGAGAGACAAGAGAACACAATGAAAGGATAAAAATAAATGATATAGAGAAGATTAGGTGCTTCTCTTCTCCTCAGCTTGTGGCAGGACAAAAGAATATACAATAAAATTAAGAAAGGTAGATAGCTCAAAACAGATAAAAGGCAACTTTTTTTTTTTTTTTTTTTTTTTTTTTTTTACCTACAATGAGTGATTAAGCCAGAGAAAACTCTCACACACCAAAAGTGAAAACTAAAACTAAAGGACAATTCAAATGAATGTTTAAGCAGATAAAAAGAATTACAGAAGAATTTGAAATAAAAATTAAAAAAATAAAAACAAAAAAACAACAAGAAGCTGTTTTTTGCGAAGTATTTGAAAGCTATCTTTTAGGGTCAGGTTTCCTGAACTTTCCCTTGAAGAAGTCTCTTAGTTCTGTCCTTGAATCCCACAATCTTTGGATGGAAAAGACCTGACAAAATACATGAGGGTTTCTACAGATTTCTGTATTAGAGAATAGTGCATGTTGAGCATCAGTCTTTATGTTCTTCACAGAGAATATTACCTTACTTATATACCAAACATTTGTTTCCAGAAGGCCAGCAGCCTGTGATGTTCTAGTTTAAACTCTGACCCTGCACTACAGTCCCTATAGAGTTTCTCAATATATACATGGTCATATCACAGGACAGTAAGGATCCTTGTTAAATCCCGTGTTTATGGTTCCAAATCTTTAGAGACACAGGTCTGGCAGTGCACTGGGCTAGCTGGTTTATGGTTCTGACCCGTGTAACAACATACATGTTCCTCATGTTTCTCTAAATTCTGTGCAGAACTAGGCTGTCTATACCAATGAAAACTATTCTCTCTTGTCCTCCCTTTCACGCAGTCATCAAAACAGAAATATCATACAGTCATAGAATCATAGAATCACTAAGGTTGGAAAAGACCCACAGGATCATCCAACCATTCACAGATCACCAATGGTTCTTGCTAAACCATGTCCCTCAACACAACATCCAAATGTTCCTTGAACACCCCCAGGGTTGGTGACTCCACCACCTCCCTGGGCAGCCCATTCCAGCACCCGACCACCCTTTCAGAAAAGTAGTATTTCCTAACGTCCAGCCTGAACCTTCTCTATCGCAGCTTGAAGCCATTCCCTCTAGTTCTATCACTAGTCACACGAGAGAAGAGGCTGACCCCCAGCTCACTACAACCTCCCTTCAGGTATTTATAGAGAACACTAAGGTCTCCCCTGAGCCTCCTCTTCTCCAGACTGAACAATCCCAGTTCCCTCAGCCACTCCTCGTAAGACCTGTGCTCCAGACCCCTCACCAGCTTAGTTGTCCTTCTCTGAACAAGTTCCAGGGCCGATGTCTTTCTTTGACCATGTTGACACACTGCTGGCTTGTGTTCAGCCGAGCATCAGTCAACACCCCCAGGTCCATTTCCTTTATACAGTCTTCCAGCCACTCTGCCCCAAGCCTGTAGCGTTGCCTGGGGTTATTGTGGCCAAAGTGCAGGACCCAGCATTTGGTCTTGTTGAATCTCATTTCATTGGCTTCAGCCCAGCTATCCAGCCTATCCAGATCCCTCTGTAGGGCCTTGCTACCCTCAGGCAGATCGACACTTCCAGCCAACTTGGTGTCATCTGCAAACTTACTGAGGATGCACTCAATGCCCTCATCCAGGTCATCAATAAAGATATTTAAATATTTTCATGTTGTAGACATGAATTTCATTTTTCTTCCTGCTTCCCCAGTTGTCCCCTCCTTTCCTATTTCTGAAAGTGAGAGAAACATGAAACTGTCACTTTAAGGAATAAATACTTGAACAATCAATAACTTTTCCCCAGCAGAATGAAAACCTTTATTGTGTGCACAAAAAAAAAAAAAAAAAAAAAAAAAAGTACATAGTTGAATAGAGAGAAGCTACCTGAATGTACTTACTTCAGCTAACTGTTTCTGTATTATGATAGACTGTTTCCAGTTGATCAAAGAAACCAAGTGATGTTGTGGTGGTGATTTATTTATTTATGATTTATTATGGTTATTTGTTTGTTTGTTTGTTTGTTTTCACATTGAGAAGCATAAACATCATTTAAATTCTCCCTCAAAATATTCATGCATCAAAAATCCACTGAAAGCTCAGCCTATTCTCAGGATGGCATTCAGCCAACATTGTTATACTGTTGCTGCATCATGATGGATATAATGTGAGAGCAACAAAAAGCAAGGACGACAAACCTTTAAAAACAAATCTGGGTTTTAACAACAAACATATTAACACTACTTCAAATTTCAGTAGTGATCAAACTTACTAATAATTGTTTATTTACTGATTTTGTTCCACAAATAGTAACTTTTTAAATGCAGACATGTAAGATTCTATTTGAAAAGTTTTTTTTTTTGTTTGTTTGTTTTTTTTTAACTCTCATCCTTATACATTGTTTTAATTATTATTATTGTTATATTTTATATTATTTTAAGGCACATTTAGAATGTGGTTGAGTGAGTATCTCTGCTGGTGAAAGTAGCATAATTTCTCTGAAGCTGACAATTAGCTCTTATGATAAATAGATCGAGTAAAGGAAACTATTCTGATATTATCAATATTATCATCCCAAGAAGGTAGTAGAACTTCTAGGCCCCAGTGAATGGCGCTGCCTGAAAAACCTATTTAGCTGCAAGGACATCAAAAATCCCTGTCCACGGTATTGAACTTGAACCACTGTGCACTCAGAACTACAGCAGTACTGAGAAAGGACAGCCAAAAAAAAAAAAAAAAAAAAAAAAAAGAGCTACAGCTTGAAAATGCATTCTTCTGTTAAGATGAAAATCAGGATTCCACTCTCAACTGTAGGAATGTAATATTTAGATTTTCTTTTCAAACTTCACTTAATAATATAGATGCATCTATGGTATATATTCAAGCCTATATCTATCTAGGAGAAGAACTCTTGGAGAAATAAATAACATTTATATTTCCTTCAGTGTCACTAGACCATCAGTCTAGGATCAGACCTAAAGCACTTTAGACTTAGGCAAACCAGCTTTCATCTAGATTTTGACAGACCTGAACCTGTCTAGATTTCCAGGAATGAGATGCCATTCAGAGAGACCCCCAGCAGACGGACCAGGAAAATTGATGAAGTACAAAGAAGGGAGACTAAGTGATAGAGCACTGACAAAAAGGGTTAGGGGGTACTGGAGGATGGCAGGCTGGATATTAGTCAGTGGTGCATCCTTGCAGCCAGGAAGTCAACTGTATTCTGGGGAAGGGAGGTGATCTTGCTCCTCTACTCTGCTCTGATGGGGCCTCATCTGGAGTATTACATCCAGACATGGAGTTTTCAGTCCAGGAGAGATGTGGATTCATTGGAGCATGTCCAGAGGAGGACCACAGGAATGAACCAAGTAATGGGACACATCTCCTATGAGAACAGGCTGAGAGAGTTGGGGCTGTTCATCCTGGAGAAGAGAAGGCTGCAAGGAGACCCAATAGCAGTCCTTTCAGCATCTAAATTGGGGCTGTAAGAAAGAAGATGACAGACTCCTTAGAAGGGTGTGTTGTGATAATACAAAGGGAAATGTTTCAAAGTAAAAGAGGGGAGATTTATATTGGATATAAGAAGGAAGTTTTTTACTATAAGGGTGATGACACAGTGAAAAAAAATTGCCCAGAGAGGTGGTGGATACCTTATCTCCAAAGATATTTAAAGTCAGACTGGACCAGGCTCTGAGCACCTGAACAAGCTGTAGTTGTTCCTATTCATTGCAGGGCAGTTGGGATAGATGGTCTTTAAATGGCCCCTCCAACTCTAATGATTCTATGATTCTATGAACTTCTCCTAGGAATTTCTTTGTATTATTTTTCTGAAGAGTATTCTGTTCTGGTGACTCCCAGTCTTACTCTCAAGTTCACCTTCATTCTGTGCAAACATGATGCCCCGGAAAAATTTGCTGCTTCTACTTTGGGAGTGTGGTATCTGGGAGCTGCGTAAATAGGAGCCATTTGGTCAGAACTCAGGGGAAGTATGGCTGCCTGAATCATTTCATTGGTGTCCTTCATCCCTTTCACAATCAAATTTTTGCCTCCTTTTCAAACTCGTGGAATTCGTTATGGTGCTCAGCCCCCTGGTCTTCATGTTTTTCAGGAATGAGTAAGCTGTCATTTTTGGACTGTGAGCTATATTTGCTTGTTGATAGATGCCTCTGCATTGCCAATGAAAAACATCCAGAAGTCAGCTATAGCAGACACACCATGTAATTGCATTGTCACTGAAGGATTCTAGACATTGGATTTATAATTCTAAGAATACATTTCTACCCATTAGAAAATTCCCAGTTATTTTTCAAAGATGTTAAGAATTTCAGTCAGTTTCTGAGATGAAAGATGTGTTCAAGCAACTTATTAAGAGGGCAAAGCCAAGATCAGTCTAATCTACTACTATCTGTATGCCTGATACATCTTGATCTAGGATCTTAGTCATTTTTCCCTCATCAGGGCATGTAAGAGTGAGATCTCTATGAAAACATTCAGAACTTAGATCTTACAGTTTGCCCACCATAGAGTTGTTCTTTTATTTCTGTTGTTATGAAGCTTGTAGTATAACTGGTCTCCTAATTTAGAGTTCTCATTTAAGTGACTAAACAGAGAGGATGAAGTTGCAGGCAGATGAGTAAGCTGATTTATTTTCTTTATTAGACGTCAGTTATGGCATGAATCAAAACAGAGGTGTCAGTGTGCCAATGCTATAGTATCTGATATACAGTGTTTTGGATACCCTCATATTCAGGACAGTTGCCTAGCAACTGGAATACAGACTCAGGACACAGAAAGTCTGGAATCTTTTCTGTGCCCAACATGATTAGCACAACTTGGATAAATTACTTCACCTTTCTGTATTTCCCTCTCCCTCTGTACATTTATTTATCCTACTCTTACTAAATGCTTCAGTAGCCACTCTGAAGATATCACTGCCTACTAATAATGAAATTATTCTTCTCAAATAAAGATGCAGATCACAGACAAAGGACTTCGGTGCAATTTCCTCTCACTACTTGTCTCTCACAGGTAACTATCTTCTTAACTACCTTCATCAAAGAAACAAAAGAGCTGTCAATGCTTTTCCAACTAAGAAGTGAGGTATTTAAATGGATTACTGTTTTTTTTTTTTTTTTTTTCTCCATGTGTGTAAATTTCAGAGTACAAACCATTTAAAAAATCTAAATTGGCATTTGGCAGAATGTCAGTAGACTTTATACAATAACACTGTCCAACCAGACATATTAGGAGAACAGAATTTGCAAGACAGCATACTCTTGGCTCTGGTACATATTCATGCTATGACTACTACTATCAGCAATTAAAGACAGGAGGAAGGACAGGGAGCTAACATTAGACCTTCATGAGGACTTTCTTTTCTTTAGGTGGTTCATAAGCATTCAACGCAGAGATTGAGTGGCAAGGCTTTGTCATCCAAGTTTGATACTCTGCTTGATCGGCAGATGAATGAAGAGTTGGCTCCAAAGTCTGTAATCCTTTGATTTCATGGTTGTTTTCTGCATCCTGATCTTGCTGCAGCTGCCACCTCAGAGAACAGGGTGAGAGTAATTGTGCTGGCTTGCCTCCAAAGCCCGGAGGAGTAGTCACTTGCTACTTTCCCAGATTATCCGCCAAGCAAACAGAAAGGTTAATGATGTAGAGCTTGATTACTTTGCTAGAAAGAAAGCAGTTTGAAAAAAAAAAAAAAAAAAAAATCTTTATTGTCTGTGTGAGAGAGATATGATAAAAGGGTTCAAAACCAGACTATGTTGTTTGCTGTATTTTGTCTTTGAACATGAGAATATTTGCCTTCTGGCACGTATGGTTTTGTGACAAATTGCTTTTTTGCTATTTATTATACATCATTGTTATATATTAGTTTGCCTAAAACATTTACAATAGTACTGTTGCTTAGAAAACCATTCTTCTTCATGATGTATCACTACAAGAAACATTTGAACAAATGGAACATTTTGGAACATATTGAATACCATTAGTTAAAACATGTATCTATAAATACACGTATTTACAAAAACAACAACAAAATAGACCTTAAATACCTATGTGTCTGTGTGTGTAAACATACATATGTATGCTGTGAGCACATGATTTCTTGTGTTCACTTTGAGATAAGTATAAAACAGACTTATGAAGGAAAAGCAAGGCAAGGTGAGGCAAGGCAAAACAAGGAAATGAGGGAAAAAAAGAAAAGAAAAGAAAAGAAAAGAAAAGAAAAGAAAAGAAAAGAAAAGAAAAGAAAAGAAAAGAAAAGAAAAGAAAAGAAAAGAAAAGAAAAGAAAAGAAAAGAAAAGAAAAGAAAAGAAAAGAAAAGAAAAGAAAAGAAAAGAAAAGAAAAGAAAAGAAAAGAAAAGAAAAGAAAAGAAAAGAAAAAAAGAAAAGAAAAGAAAAGAAAAGAAAAGAAAAGAAAAGAAAAGAAAAGAAAAGAAAAGAAAAGAAAAGAAAAGAAAAGAAAAGAAAAGAAAAGAAAAGAAAAGAAAAGAAAAGAAAAGAAAAGAAAAGAAAAGAAAAGAAAAGAAAAGAAAAGAAAAGAAAAAAAGAAAACTTTACAAATCCATGAAAATGGAAATCATCCAGCCTTTGGTTGAAAATTAGAATATTCTTGCCCAGAATCAAACTACAGAAAACCAAAGCCCATTATGTTTCTCTCCACCTGTGCTTCACAGAAGCTATAATTTAGAAGTGCTTTTCTTACATTCTCCCACTTGAATCTGATTCTGTGACTGACCTGTTTCTCCCATTACACTTTGGTGGCTGATGATTCCTTAGACCCCACACTTTCCTCACTAAGTAGTGGCTTCCAAATTTTTTAAACTTCACATAGGGTATAAAATTACATTCAAATTGATTCTGCAGTTCTCTTAAGTTTGGATCAAACAGTTTATAGGGAAAATATGCATAAGAAATGCTTATCTTTATTACGCTGAGTCCTGATTTCCATCAGTTTAACATCTTACTCAAGTTTATGAGTAGATTGAAGTAACTTAATTAGGAATTTTCCAGCCTGCTTTCTAAAAATTATTCAAAATTATAAAAGAATAAATAAATAAATAATTGCAATGGTTAACTTATATCCAGACTTCATATAAGGTGATGTACAATGTTTTTTGATGAAGATGTTAGTTCGGTTGCTTTTATTTGCTTCATCCTTGTATTTCACTCTTAGGTGTTAGTTACAGTCTCATTAAACTATTACATTTATTGATTTTTGTTTCTTATGCTTATACTGATATACATATTTTTTATTTCACTTAAGCTCAGTCTAAGGGTGTCTGAACTGTAGGCATTCCTCAACATTTCTGAAGATGTAGACCTTGTGACCAGCAGGGCCTAACAAACTCATGGCAAGTGTGATCTCTTTGCTGCTGTCTTGGCTTTATTTATTCAATCTTGAGGAAGGTGGTGAAGGGGATGATGTTGCACCCTTAATCTTATGCAAAACACTGTTAAGATATAGCCACAAAGAACTTGTGGAAACAGTAACAGAGTGTAACTACTGTGAACGGAGATACAGATAATGATGGCACTACATTGCATTTCTCTCATAGACAGTCTTAATTCAGTTCTCACACAGATTAATATAATCACAATCGCTTGCAGAAGCACACTGATCAGGAAACAGCTCTCAACCCTGCTTCAGTCCACAGAATCCTACAGGAGTCTCACAAACATTTTTGGAGTGAACTGTGAGCACTGATCCAAGTGAAAATTCAAAACAGTTCAAGAAGAAGAAGAAATCAAAAGGAATCATTTTGATTTATTACAGTTAAAAACACACCACCACTACCAACAAGAAAACACCAATTATTTAGTTCACAAACACGTATGCAGTCTACTACACATAATATTAACTTTTTGTCTGGGATCCTTTCCTAGAAAATACCTGAAATCAGAACTCTTTTGTACATGTTTTCTTCCTGATCTAAGAGGAAAGTAGAATAAAATACAACTTCTTCAGCAAGTATTTCAAATATAAGATGATGAGTATCTTCATGTGTGCTTTTAATGCAGTTGAGGAAGAAAATCTAACTAAAGAGAACTAAAGCACATGTCAAATTCTTTATAGGGAAGAAGATGATTCTACTTACAGCAGCTGGAAAAAAAAAAAAAAAAGGATATTTTTATAAGATAAAAATCAGAAGATTAAGATAAAAAGAGCTCTATTCATAAGAATGAACCAACAATGTGAGAGAATTGAGTGAGGAAAGAATTTGGGACAGATGTCTCAAAGCCACCATAGAAAAAGATCTTCAAAACACACAAACAATATTCTCAAAAACTGAAGGGACAAGGAGGATGCCACCAAAGTTGCCTGGAAGCCAAGAAATGACAAGTCAAGGTAGGCTTTAAAAAATAAAATGTTGGGAAATGTCATTCTTCCTTAACATCTACTGGGGCCCAGGGGCACAACAAAAGAAATCCACTACAGCTGCACGACAATCATTATTTTTTTCTTCTCATGCTTCATGCCAAACTCCTTTTCTCAGCTTCCCTCAGCTTCATGCATCAACACATAGAAGTAATCCAGACACTGAAGGGTCTTTTGCGTTAAAAAATTGGTTAGAAGGCAATACTCAGCTTTTGATGGGAAGATGAATATAGAAAACAATCTCAACATTCAGTGTAAAGCATGAGGGAACTGGAGTTTGAAATGAGGAAACTGTAGGCGGAGAGAGGAAAAATGAGGCCACTTTCCTGAAACATGGGATTTTAGTAATTATCCCTAGAGCTACAGCTTGAAAGCAGACAACAGAGATGAATATCCTGCCATCTGAAATTAGTGTAAGCCAGTTGTCCAGAGTAAATAAAATTTTGAGGTTACAAAAAGCAGAAATTCAACTAAAAAAAAACATTCATGACTCATTTCTGAAACAGAAATGATGAAAAGTAATGTGTGTTGAGGGACAAAGGTGTATGTATGCATGAAATGCTTATCTTTATATATGACTGACAACAAAGATGATTCTGCCTGATTTTCAGAAGCCAGATAAGATTATGTATGGGCTTTCTGAGCTAGTTTAACAGGGTTCTGAAGAAATGTGGAAGAAAGAAAGAAAAGGTGAAACCTTGCCTAGCCAGCATGAACCCCTTCTGCTCACTTAACTGCATGTCTGTGCCTCCAGCACCCACCATATCTCTTGAATAAGATATCACACATATCAAGACATTGTATACTACTATTTGCTGCTGAAAACCTTCCCAGTGGTTCAGGTATGCCAGAATTTAAGGCAAACCATGCTTTCAGCAGGTGCTGTGTTGTGGAGGGGGGTGTTGGGAACAGCTGCCAAAGGAACTGCTGTGAGCACACAATGCTACTCAGTGATCCCTTTTTTCAGAAGTCATCCAGTGACTGAATTCAGCAGTTTCACAAGTGCTTTTTGTCTCTGAAGTGTCTTTCTTGGGCTTTCATGTAAGGCAAGCTTATTTCCAGGGAGAAAGTCTTTCTTTCAGTATGTGAAGGATTTTGTATTACTACTCGTTCACTATCTTTGTTTTGCACCTATTAATTACTCCTCTAGTAATAATCTGAGCAGCACATTAAATCTTATAGAAGAGGGCATTTGGGTGAATTAACCTCCCAGAATGATATTTTGGAGGTCTATTCCCCTATGGGGCAAACCTTCGCTGCTCCTTCAAATGAAGAAAAATACAGAACATCAAAGTGAATTCTTTCTACATTTCAGGTACCATTTGAAACGTTTGAAGAAACTAGAAGAGGTTAATTCAGGTCTTAAATTCAAATGTTAAGAAATATAACCTTTTCAAGGTTTGACATTAGCACCAGTTTCTCTTTCTTATTTCCACTCTCTCATCTTTAAAGGCAACGAAAATGGCAATAAAACATAGTTCTCAATATGTTGTGAAGACAGGGAAATTAAATTAAAGTGTTTTGAGGTTGGACTTGATGATACTGAGGGTCTTTTTCAACCTGAGAAATTCTGTGATTCTATGACTCTATGTACATATTCTCTATGTACAAAATAGTTGTTCTGTAGAGCACTTCATGATTTCCATTCTACCGATCCTGGTTCTTTTCCTGTTCGTCTTTCCTTTGTAAGCTCACAAGAGCGTCATGAAGTACGTGCTTAAATGTTCTCACAGCTTTCAGGAGTTACCCTACGCCTAGTAATTCCATGGTAGATAGATTGCATGATAGGTACAAAGCAAGAAAATAGTTTGGCTTCATTTCAAGCAATAGGAGCACGTGTAAACTAAAGCGGATATAGGATTCCGCTACAGATGTTCACAGTTTTTTTTTCAGTCATAGTATTGTTATTAATAGCAAGTATAATCTTCATATATTAAAAAACCTTTCATTTAGTAAGAAAATGTTCATGATTGGCATCAGATATCAAGAGCAAAATAAAAACAATAAAAAATTTAATACACTTAAAGACTTTTCAGATAGACCTTTTATCAGTAGTTTTCAGTTTCCTACAAAATAAGTTGTAATTGTTATGTCTGCTTTGCACGTGAGGAGTCCAGGTTAGTTGAACTGGATCACAAAGCCAGCTGCACTATTTAAACTAAAAGATATTAACCAAATGAACAGCAAAGATAACTCTTGTTTTCAGACCATACCGACATTGGACTTGCTTAGGATGCAAGCAAGCTAGCATTAATACTGTTCCTTGTCCAGACTGATCTTTTGTTTTCAACAGAAAACAAACTAATAAAAAATAAGTAAGCCAAATTCATTATCGTCTCTACTGCTTTGAATGAAGTGACATTCCAGATGGCATAGGTAATACTCAGTGTCTATACTGAAGCTTGATAGTGCACAGTGCCAAATGTTCACAGATGTTTTCCCATTAAATGTCAGAAGGGAGCTAATATACTAAGTGGATGAAGCAAAAAAATGTGGCAGTATCTTTTCTTCCTGAATGAAAACATTAGAGCAGTCAGGAAGACACTCAGACTGAAACAAACAGAGCTATCCCATTTTGTCCAGGAAATCTTTACATCACACTATTTTTTTATACAAAAATATATATTCTATTTTTATATTTATATTTATTACATATAACATTTTAATAAAAATACTGCATGTTTACTGGAAGAAAAATAGCCTGCTATCTACTAGTCACAGGAATCATCTAAATTTCCATTACCATACTAAGACTTGAACAAAATGGAAGTGACTGTATGTGCTCTAGTGAGAAAGAGGATTGTCTTGTTTCATTTTAGGTTTCTAGTTTTGGGTACTTTGAATAGTATCATTCATACTTGCTATGACCCCAAAGCATTTCAATCAAATCCAAAGAATATCAGTAAATATCTTCCAGAGGTTACTAACAAACTATTCCACTGTTATGTTTTCTCATAGTTACTAATTCTTGCTCATTAAGTTTGAGTATTCCGGATTTGGTTTGATCTCTTATACTGAAAGTTTCATTGAAAACATTTTACTACTAGGAAAAAAAAAAAAAAAAAAAAAAAAAAATGAGAGAGAGAGAGAGAGAGAGAGAGAGAGAGAGAAACTCTCTCATTGGGTGTTAGCCAATATACAATTTCACAAAATGTTCTTATTATTTTGCAGAAAATAACAAACTGGTTATATTATTTAATATGTAAGGAGAAACTAAATTCCTTACAATCTAAAACAATGTACGTTTTTTTCTCCGGATTTTCATAACAAGGTTAAATAGAACTATAAAAGAGCAACAGCATCTCTATAAAACATTTCAGGTTCTGAACTTATGAATTAGATTCATAATGGAACATTCATTTTCTACTCCCCTCCCCACAAATTTCCTTCCTTCTTTCCTTCCTTCCTTCCTTCCCTCCTTCCTTCCTTCCCTCCTTCCTTTCTCTCTATTCTTTCTTTCATTCCTCTCTCTCTTTCTCTCTCTTTCTCTCTCTTTCTCTCTCTTTCTCTCTTCTCACTCTCTCTCTATTTCTTCTCTTCTCTTCTCTTCTCTTCTCTTCTCTTCTCTTCTCTTCTCTTCTCTTCCCTTCCCTTCCCTTCCCTTCCCTTCCCTTCCCTTCCCTTCCCTTCCCTTCCCTTCCCTTCCCTTCCCTTCCCTTCCCTTCCCTTCCCTTCCCTTCCCTTCCCTTCCCTTCCCTTCCCTTCCCTTCCCTTCCCTTCCCTTCCCTTCCCTTCCCTTCCCTTCCCTTCCCTTCCCTTCCCTTCCCTTCCCTTCCCTTCCCTTCCCTTCCCTTCCCTTCCCTTCCCTTCCCTTCCCTTCCCTTCCCTTCCCTTCCCTTCCCTTCCCTTCCCTTCCCTTCCCTTCCCTTCCCTTCCCTTCCCTTCCCTTCCCTTCCCTTCCCTTCCCTTCCCTTCCCTTCCCTTCCCTTCCCTTCCCTTCCCTTCCCTTCCCTTCCCTTCCCTTCCCTTCCCTTCCCTTCCCTTTCTCCCTTTCTCCCTTTCTCCCTTTCTCCCTTTCTCCCTTTCTCCCTTTCTCCCTTTCTCCCTTTCTCCTTTTTTTCCCTTTTCCTTTTTTTCCCTTTTCCCTTTTCCTTTTCCTTCCCTTTCCTTCCCTTCCATTTCCTTCCCTTTCCTTCCCTTTCCTTTCCTTTTTTTCTTTTCCTTTCTTTTCCATCTATTTCCTTCCTTTTCTTTGCTTTTCTTTGCTTTTCTTTGCTTTTTGCTTTGTTTTGCTTTTCGCTTTGCTTTTCCCTTGCTTTTTCCTCACCTCTCCTTTCCTCTCCTTTTTCCCTTCCTCTCCTTTTTTCCTTTCCTCTCTTTTTTCCTCTCCTCTTTCCTCTCCTCTTTCCTCTCCATTTTCCTTTCCCCTTGCCTTTCCCCTTGCACTAGTCTTACTGGATTTATATTTATTTATTTATTTATTTATTTGTTTGTTTGTTTGTTTATTTAAGCTATGCAAATGTGTATGATGATGGTGATATCTACAAAGTCTTAGGACATGTTGCATGTATTTGCCTCTGAGTTCTGGGTGTATGTGAGTCATTGTAACGGCTTCAGGTTGTAAGCAGTTCCAACACTGAAAACATTAAACCACAAAAACGAGTTACCTTTGTAATGGTTCATTTGTCCTGGAGAAAAATATATAACCAGATGAAATTTCTTTTAATAACTATGAAGGATTATCATGGACAATTCATTGCATCTGGCAGACATTTGCAGACTATCTCCTAGAGATCTTTACAAATAGCTGTACATATTTATAACTCTTTTACTTACAATCATGTTACAATTCACTTTCTTACAATTCAAGGCAGATAGGCCTGTACACCAAAAATTATAACGCCTAACAGTAGGCAGAATCAGAGACTACAGGAAGGAAAATAACGAAGGGCAATATAAATAAATTAAAGTTGAATCAGTCCACTGTTAACAGCACAATAACACTTCAGCAATACTTTCTCAGGAAATCAGTCTTTATCATTGATTGAGCCTTGAAAGTTTGTTTGCTGTGACTAACAGCAATAATATCTCTAAGCCAACCAAACAGCCATTTCAGAAGGATTATGCTATCATGAAGCTAAGGGGATGCTGGCTGAAACTAGATCTCTTTACGGACAATAAAGAGAGCAACAATGCAGGAAAGATTGAAACCTCTGAAGTGCTGATGTAGATGATAGCTAAAAGGAGGGAAATCTTGGATGCATTAGGAAATGCATGGATAAGGAATCTGCACACCTAACTTGGGACTGGAAGTTTTGCTCTGGAAGGTGTTCACCTCAAAACAGTACTACAGAGAAATGCCACACAGAAACCCCTTGGATATATTCTATTTAAGATTATTTCCATGCAAGTGCTGAAATAGCAAAGAAATCAAGTTTTCTTTTCCTAACCGGGAAGCTGAGTTACAGAAATGGAAATACTTTGTTGTCTTGTCAGGAGTGCATAAAATATCACTTCATGTACAAAGAGGAATATAGGAAATAAACTTCAATTTGTATACTGTGCTGTAAGATGAAAGTCAGCTTAGCTGCCTAATAATCTAATTCTAAATGTCTATCATGAAAGACAAGTGACTATGAAACACAAACAAAAAATACAGCTTTTAAAGTTACATTGGTAGTTTCTGTTACCCTCTTTATGAATGGAATTCCTTCTGAATATCATCATGATCTACGCTACATCCATAAAAAATACATAGCATTTTAAAATGCAAAATGATGAAAAACTACTATTCAAACTCTTATTATCTTTATACATCTTTTCCATAGTTGAATACTAATTGGTCAGTTTCTTAAGTGAATAATCCTAAAAATATGTCTTGGAAAGAAACCTGAATGGAAGTAACAATCTCATGAATCAATTCTGAGAGAGGTCTCCGTGCATAAGGTTTCATGTAGGAAGGCATACGTCTATGTGTATGAGGGGGGTGATTTATAGGAAGAATATATCATAAAAGATGAAGGGCTGAAATGAGGAAATTTTGTTAAGAGTGAATGCAGCCATTTGGAAAGATTCAGTAATCAATTGTCTTTGTCATCCTGATCAGAAAATTACAGAATGATTGAGGTTGGCAGGGACATCAAGAGGTCATCTGGACCAAACCCCCCAATTCAGGGTAGGGTCATGTAGAGCAGATTGTCCTTAGCAGCTCATCTTGTATATCCTAGAGGAAATGATGGGACTTATAAAGCTATAATCAGTGGAGAAATGTGAAAGATAAAGATCAGATCGTTAAGTTTGGTAAGAAAGGTTGCTGTATTGGATGGAAGAGGCGCCAAAGGGAGACAGAAATATCCACAAAAAATGTAGCAACCTCTTTGTCACTTCATAGTTAAAATATAGTTCTAGAAGCTATATAAAATCATAAAGATATATGTGGTTTTTTTTTTTTGTTTGTGAAATATAGAAGGAACTGTCAGAAAGACTGATGAAAATACAGAGTTAAGAAAAACAAATTAGAAGTGAAGTTAGGGTCCTACAGTTTTTGTTTACAGAGCATGTGCTATGTGAAAGCTACAGATAGAGAAGGAAAAAGCTGTAAATGAAATAGAAGTGAAATTGCAAGACAGAGCTCCTTATAGAAAAAGAGGATGAAGCCCTGTCCGTTATAATTCTGCAAAACAGTGGAGAATCAATTTACATGTAATGTGTGAAAAATTATAGTTACACGCTCCATCACAGAAATCCAAATAATGCTGTGGGCAAAGGTGGTGATCAGAGGGAATTCATGCTAACTTAAATAAATGTAGAGTGCCAGTGAAGAAACCATTAATATTTCACTTATCAAGTAAAAAGAAGGAGAATCGGATAGCTAAGAATAATCCCAGCTTTCTACTGAGAAGCAGAAGGCACCTCCTTTTTTCTTGATAAAAAATGGAAAAATTATAGCACTTTGTGCTCCAGCCTCTTTGTGCCTGGCATGAGGGATTAACAAAACAATGAAATCTACACAGAGAACAAAGGCACAAAATACAATTCGGAGCAGCTCTCAGCAGCCTTGAAAACACCGTGGAGATGGCACAGGCACCTGAAGAGTAGTATTTGGCTTTGTAAAAGCCTCATGTTACCTGAGATAAGTTGGCTGCAGGGCAGAATCTACCACATTATCTCATACTGTCTGCATGAAGAACATTTAATTTCCAACAGAAAATTCAATTTTCAGTAGCTACAGATACTGTTATTGTTAAACTCTGTGTCATGATAAATATCAGAGAGATTGATCACATTCCACTTTCCTTTTTTTTTTTAAAGAGATCAAGTCTTACTGAAATAAACCTAATGCTTTTGTTACCTTGTGCTTGAAATTATTAATTAGACCAGTTAAATGCCAATGATTTAAACTCCTTTATTCAAAGGAGAAAACAAAGAAGATGCTATATAGGGTAATAAACCTACTTGCATGTTCATCTGCTCTGACCAGAGTCAGAAAATCAGTACAGAAAACTCAGATCCAAAACAACCATACAAAGTAGCTCAATGAGATACATATCTTATTAGCCTTCTCCAAGATATGTATTACTCCTGTGTCCTATTAAATCATCATGTCTTTTGCTGCAGCCACTTGCTCTGGACATGTAGTAATGGGTCATAGAACCAAGGGAAGCAGACTCTGGTTCTGTTGTGTTGATGCAGACTGCAGGAATGACATTACAACCTGATTAGAAGTTCCTGCTCAGTGCTTCTCAAATTGATGTATCTTATAGTACCAGTAGTATTAACTGTTACAGGAAATTCTTCTCACCAGATTGTTACAGTTTTTGTTGTTTGTTTGTTTGTTTGTTTGTCTGTATATTGGGAGTTACTGATTGCTTACTTGTGTTTATTTATTTATTTTCTTAACAAAAATCATGCAATACAATCTGGCTGTCCTACACTTAATGTAAAATTTTGCATCTGTCTGGTGATTATTCTAAAAAAACATTCCATTTTCATATCTTACTTACAGTCTTTACCTACAGATAACTGGCAAAGACTGTGCTGGCCATCCAGAGTAGCTAGAAAATATTTATATACTATGATGACAACTAGTCCAAAAACTTTGAAAACTGTTTCACTTTCATCCCCTGAAAACAACACCCCTTTCACTTCCATTTTCAAGACTTTCTCTGAGGGCCTTGGTTAGTGGAATATGATTACTGAAACCTTATTTCCAGTTCAATTCAGTAAGAATTATCATGCTTAGTCATCTGTGAACGGTGCTTGTTAATTATTTACATCAATTAAAGACACAAGCCTTGAGCTAATAGCAACCTGCCAAACGATTTTTGTTGTTTCCATCATCTCTATGTGAAATCATCGTAAGCATCTGAGAGACTGTGTTCTGAAATACTTCCCCACACTGTACAAAAAGGCTGCAGATGGAAGTACTGCCAGATGGATTCCAGGTGCACTGTGTATTCACTTTAGTTTATTATGTCAGAAGTCTAATCTGTGGAGACTTCTCTAAATTTCCAGTTGGAGTCAAGGATTTAATTCTGATTGAAATTTTGGTACTGTTGTTATTCAGTAAGGAAATACAGTCACAAGTTTATTTTTAAACTAAAGGATTAGACAGGAAACATTTCTTAAAGGGAAAAAGTGTCCTTGCTTGACCACTATCTAAGCTAATACTGTGTATATCCTGGGCTACATCCAAAGTAGCATGATCAGCAGGTTGAGGGAGGTGATTCTGCCCCTCTGTTCTGCATCGTTAGACCTCATGTGGAGCATTGTGTCTAGATGTGGAGTCCTCACTACAGGAGAGACATGGAGCTGTTGGAGCACATCCAGGGGAGGGCCACAAAATGATCCAAGGGATGGAACACCTCACCTATGAGTACAGATTGAAGGAGCTGGGGCTGTTCATCCTGGAGAAGAGAAAGCTCCAGGGAGACCCATCAGAGGCTTTTCAGATTCTAAAGGAGGGCTATAATTACAAATGAGAAAAAATCTAGCAGTGTCTGTGGTGATAAGGGAAAAGGATTTCAAACTGCAAGAGGGAAGATTTAGATTGGATATAAGATTAAAATATTTTAACAGTAAGAGTGGTGAGGCACCAGCACAGGTTGTCCATAGTTGTGATGGATGCTCTGTCACAGGAGACATTTAACGTCAGGCTGGACAGGACTCTGAGCACCTGATGGAGCTGTAGATGTTCCACTGCAGGGGAGTTGAACTGGATGACCTGTAAAGATCCAACTCAAAGGGTTTTATGAATCTTTGACTCAATTATTCTATTCCACTAGGAATGAGCAGATAACCGTTCATGCCAGTGCTACTGTTTTTTTTTGTTTTTTTTTTTTTAATTATTATTTTTCACCTTCTTGTATTGCTGATTCTTACTCAAATATCAGCTGAAACTGAGAGGAATCGCTTCTACCAAGGATGTTGAAATATTCTTCGATGTTATTACTTGTTTTGTGTAGGTTTTAAGTCCTTTGTGCCTCACAGCAAAATCACAGCTTTATGCAGTACACAAATATGGGTCCTTTCCTTCCTGATGTTTTCCTAACAAAATTCAGTCTGGGAATGTAACTTTTTTTTTTTCCTGATCATTTCTCTTTTCCATTACAGTTTAGTTTGTGCTGAGAGCAATGTGTTACTGGTTTCATTTTTTGTTCATTTTCACAACAATGACTGTTGGTTTCTTCAGTGTTCCTTTATCCACACATTTAAAAATAAATACTTATAAAATATGTTATTTTAACTTTATCTCCTCTTCTGCTAATGATTCTGTCCTTCTTTCCTGTAGCTCCACTTTAGAAACTGAAGGCCACTCTCTGATCACCTCACAGCCTTCTCTTTGCCAAGCTGCACAGATCCAGCTCTCTCAGTCTCATAAGAGAGGTGTTCCATCCCTTGGATCATATCTGTGGTCATCCTCTGGACATGGTCTAACAGATCTACATCTGTCCTGTACTGAAGACTCCACAACTGGACACAGTACTCCACATGAGGTCTCAGAGCACAGAGCAGAGGGGCAGATCCCCTCCCTGACCCGGCTGGCCACACTGCTTTGGATGCTGTCCAAGGTACAGTTGGCTTTCTGGGCTGCAAGGGCACACTGCTGGCTCATGACCAGCTACCATCCAACAGTACCCCCCAAGTCCTTTTCAGCAGAACTATACTCTATCTGTTTGACACCAGCTTGTATTGATAGTGGGGAGTTGTCACAACTCACATACAAGATCTTACACTTATCTTTGTTGAATCTCATGAGGTTCTCCTGGTCCCTGTGCTGGAGCCTGTCTAAGTCTCTCTGGGTGGTACTGTGTCCCACAGGTGTGTCAAACGCATTCCACATCTTGGAGTCATCTGCAAACAGTTGAGGGTGCACTGGACCCCACTGTCAATGTCATTGATTAAGATATTAAAGAGCTTTGGTCTCAGTACTGACCCCCGAGGGACTCCACTCATCAGAAGGGGACACTCGGATATGCAAACCAATTTCCCATTGAACATTATCCCAATTTTAACATGTTCCATGAAAAGGTGTTGTATTTAGCCATCACATGCAGGATTTCCCCACTCTTTCCTTAATCAGGATTTTTGAATGTATATCATTTTATCTAAACAAATAGATGTTTCCATAGCTAATTTTAGCCATCCATTTTCAGGGTAAAAAAAAAAAAAAAAAAAAAAAAAAGGTTAAAATGTACCAACAAGCATTTTAAGCACTTTTTTTCTGCCTGACATTAGAGACCCAGTAGCTTTTTACTTACATTGCTCACTCCCCCTTGACAAGCTTTTTCTACCACTGCCAGAGTCTAAAACTGATGGTTCTGAATCTCTGTCTAACTGTGTCATGCAATATATGCAGATTTTTGTAGACAATCAGGCATCATCAGCTTTGCTTTTTTGCACAAACTATAGTGGAAAAAGTCTGATTTTCATAAAGATGCTATTTGGAAAATGTTTTGGACTTCCACATTTTCCCCAGAACTCTAGTGACATGTATGTTTTCTTTGTCGCCACTAATTTAAAACTGAGTTTATAGCAAAATTACCAGATATGTAAGTATTACAAATTCTTGCTTGCCTTTACTTATAGCATGCCTAGATGAGGCAAGGGTCACGTGGCAAAGGGATATTTAGTTTGTAGCTGTAGTGTAAATGTACAATAAAATTGAATTTGAGTTACATGCACACTCCTGAATAGTTATTTCTTTGCTCAAAGATTGATTTTGAAATTTGACCATTGTCTGTGCGCATTTTCCTTATTTTCCTATAAGTGAGCTACACTTGCTCTTTGGAAAGTCTCTTTCACTAGAAAGGACAAAAAGGAAGCTTGGTCATCACAATCCCTAAGCTGGGCATTAAATAAAGTAATATTTGTTATGTCAATATTGTAATAACAGAAGGGGTCAAGAGAAAGACCTTTGGCCACCTATATCATTATATTTAAAAATATCACATGCAGAAATCATTGGTGTGCTGAATTTTCACTCATTTTGTTTGCACTGAATTTTTCAGTTGTATTATGCATAAGGAATTATGCCTACAAATATGCAGTTTAATGACCTGCAACTAATGAAAATCATAGCAGTGAAGATGTCATCTCTGATCCTTTCAAACTTACATCACACAAACATCTTTAAATTCTATATTACTTCTCTGGAGGAATCTGTTAGTGATTTCTTGCAGTTCAAGAAAGAGGCAGTGATAAGCCCTTTTCTCCTGGGCATGCTTTTTTATTATTGCTTTTACTTCACTACTGTATCATACAGTGCTATGGACACTGAAAGTTTGATTCTTCCAACTCAGGGAAACATTTTACACTGCTGTAAAAGACTACACTATTCAACAGGCATTGCTTTATACCCATTTCATTTGAATGGGGCAAATGTTAAGACAACGTAGCGCAGAAAGTATTGGACCCAGTAATTTCACACAGCTAAAGAAAACAAACATTGGGGAATTCTGTGAGTACTGTCTAAAAATACTTATCTAGAAGGTAAGCACCTTTCAGTCTTTAATATATTTATCTACAGAATATCCCTGACAACATAGGAGTGATGTAATTCCTGGTTTATATTCCAAGAACCAAAAGACTAAAAGACTAAGACCTATTCTGAAAGCAGATATTGTTCCACTCTATCTATCTCAGAGAGAGAAAACAAATGGTTGTTTGTTTGTTTGTATGGAGTAAAACTTATGCTCTTTTAAAAATATGTGTATAGGGAAACAATACATGTATGGGCAGATAAATATGCTTAGCACTATTAGTGCTGTTTGAATGGTTATAGGATGCAAATATTGTTTTAATTCACTAATTGATGGGCCATTTTATTTCTTCATTTGACCTTTTTAGTCTTGACATATAAATGATATCTGGTTCCCCAGGTAACATTTATCTTTGAAATTTTTTCTTAAGTTGTCTACAACCAACTACGAAAGGACAATTTTCAAATTATTAATGGGTTCAGAATGCTCCCTCACTGGTTCACATCTTTTCCTGTACATGCATGTGCACAGTTACATTCATTTCTAATAGGAGTATGGGCTTGCTCATTATTTTGTAGAGAGACAGATTTATAAGAGACCTAATAAAAATGCTCAGAAAGTGGAACTTGTTAAAAATAAATTAAAAAAGAGGCTATGAAAAAATGTTTGATACAAACTTGAGAGCTTGCATAAGAAAAAAATGGCAGAAGGGGGAAACTTATTCAAGAAATAAGGCTGAAATCTTAACAGGCACAGTAAGACAAAGACATATAGTGAAGTCAGCAACTACCTCTGCCCAATGGAGTAATGAAAATTCAGGTATCAAGCTTGCTATGGGAGCTTTTTTCATGTGAAGATATAGAAATATAGATAGTGTGGTTGTTTGTCTCAAAGCGTAATTGCCACTAAACTACAAGCACTGTAACAATCCATGAGGCTTGCAATATCAGCTAGTAGAAGTAACAGAATAATTTTCTACCTTCACCAGGTCAATATCCAGAAAGAGGAAATGAAGTCTATGTTTTTCATATTACCCAGAGAAAACAGTCAGGAATGTGAAATGGCCACAGATGAGCAAAAGCATGTAGTTTATAGGGAACAAAACTTCTTGACAGCACCCCAGGTGCACAGAAATACTTTTGAGCTAGGAAATGATACTCAGCAGCTTCATTCTTCCCCTGCAAAAGCAGAACAAACACTGTGTAGTCTGGCAAAAGAAAACAGTATTCCATAGACAGTTTGGGAATTTAAAATGACAATGTTTCTACATTGGTACGGTAATATAAAAGCAAGATACTATGGAAAACTAATATGGGATGGGATGGGATGGGATGGGATGGGAAGGGAAGGGAAGGGAAGGGAAGGGAAGGGAAGGGAAGGGAAGGGAAGGGAAGGGAAGGGAAGGGAAGGGAAGGGAAGGGAAGGGAAGGGAAGGGAAGGGAAGGGAAGGGAAGGGAAGGGAAGGGAAGGGAAGGGAAGGGAAGGGAAGGGAAGGGAAGGGAAGGGAAGGGAAGGGAAGGGAAGGGAAGGGAAGGGAAGGGAAGGGAAGGGAAGGGAAGGGAAGGGAAGGGAAGGGAAGGGAAGGGAGCATTAGGCCACGAGTTTTTGTGTAGGTCAGATATGTGTTTTTCAACAGTTCTAATACCCTTGATAAATATTACAAGTAACCTAGGATATTTTTTTTCCTGAAGGTTTTCAGGTTGGTTAGTTGGCTGTTTGTTTTTTTTTTACTGTTTGACTTCACTTTCTATTAAGTCTGAGGAGGAAATAATGTTCATGTCACTGGGTACTTCTCTGTGACCTCAGAAAGGACATATGAATGTTCTTTTGTGCAATTATTTGTGTTTTGTTAAATAGAGATTGAAAATGAGAATTGTTGAACCTGAATTTATGAAATGAATAGTTTTCCAACACAATAATTGACACTCTTTTTTTACTGCAATCAGTGTGTGGAAAGCCAGGCTCAAACTCCTTGCTTTGCCAAAGAGTTCCTAGGTGGCCTCTGTGTCAGATCTCTCTTCAGATTGTGTCCACATCAACACAATCCATCACATTCTTCTGCCTCTTGGCTTGAACTAGTTCACTGTTCACATGGTAGGAAAGCAGCATTCAGGGGAACAGAAATTCTGGGTACTAAAGGGTTATGTAAAAGTCTCTTGAGCAATATATGTATTGGATTAAATGTCTTGGCAGCATTTCAGCGTCCTGAAATATGTCTGTTTCCCTGGCAATTTCAGCCTTAATGTCTAGTTTAAGTCTGATGTGGCATTTTTGTTTTCTGAAGAATTGAAGTGAGAACATTCAGGCTCTCTCTCTTGTCTTGCTGGGGTGCTGGCACTTCACATAGGATAAGGACTATATCAGCACTTTTTTTTTCTTATGCAGGATCACTAATTGATTTTGCCATCCACAGTCTCTGTGTTTTCATATATCACAGATCAGGGTTTAAGAAACCATGACATAAAATTCTTCCATAAGGTCTAACTGTTGCAGTAATGTAGGAAATATCTTTAAGATCTTCTCCTCCACTGCTGAAGCAGAATAGAAAAGCTTTAATGCTGCCTATTGGCTAGTGCACAGTAAAAGACTATTTTCACATACAACTTCTTAATATTGTAATAAAATAGTGTTTCAGGCAGAAGCATACTACACAAGGAAGATGAAAGGTCTTCCCTGTTTGGTCACTAACCTAAAGTTCTCTCACTTCACTCATTCTAACATAGTCACTTGTTTAGGGGAAATAAATTTTCCTAAGGAATGAGCCCATTTAAGATCTCAGCTGCCGTACAGAGATGGCAAAATCTCATATTTCATTTCCCATGCAAGAAGTTCCCAGTGAATATGATTTCCACTTGGCATGTTCACTTGGAAGTCTAACAATCATCAGGATAAATCCTTCTTTTGGAAATTTTCTTCTCTATTTCATTTTTGTTTACTTTCTTCTTTCACTTTCTTCTTTCACTTTCTATTTCCACCATGAATTAAAAAAAACTCAGCACTTTGAATATCACTCAAAAATATCCCACAAAGCTCAGCAGAGAAGATATTTTATTCTCTATGACCTAATGTGTTCCCTAAATAAATGAAATTTGACATTTTGACATCATCAAACATTATGGGTACATACACACCACTGAGTTCATCCGTATTCCTGTTTCACTTCAGTGATCCAATGCGTAAATTATCCATATTTGCTCATTCAGACTGGCTTTGATTTGGAATGAGCCAATTAGTACCCTTGGCTGGCAAAAGCAGGCATGAAACAGAGAAGTATGCCTCAGATCCCAATTCAAATGGATGCAAGCCAGTTGATGTCATTTGGGCTAGGACCCAGAATGCATTATATAATGTGGATAACAGACATGGCATAGCAATAACAAGCACGATCCAGGATTCAGGATTTTAGAGTCATGTATGATGAAGAGTTGCTTTTTTATCTAGTTGCATGAAGGGAAGGAGAAAAGAAAAGTGATTAAAAAAATAGTGGAAGAAGTAAATTCACTGAAGCCAAGTATTATGTACTTACCTGATGCATCTTACTAAGTTTCCTTATTATTTTCCTACATTGTTGCCACAAGTAGATTTATCTAGATAAAGGAAAACCCAAGGCACCATTTTCAGGCAAATCCCCCCTGTGTTTCCTTTTTAAGATAAAATACTAAATCCATACAGTGGTTAAACTTTAATGAGTTCAGTTCTATTCTAGCCAAGGGTGATTTGTTATCCCAAATCCTTGTGCCATCATATTAATGACTGCTTGCATCAAGGGGCACAAAGGGTAATCCCCATCTATAACAACGTCAACTGTGCTGTGATAGCTATGTAATTAATCCAAGACTAATGCTGGAATGAGGCGTTGTATTCTGATGCATAATGAAACTTATTAGTGGTGTCCTGCATAATTTATGGGATCTAATAATTCTAATGCAGGTATAAATGTAACATGTAAACTGCTTTCTTTCATTTAGTCCATGTACTAACATATCGTAGAAACTAAGGGTTGGGATGTTTAATTTTGCTAACTGTTGTTCAGCTGATTCACTTTAACACATTGCAAGAGTAATTGATTTCTTCTAAAACCCTAAAAGCAGCCACCAGTAGGAGAAATATTTGCAATCATTCCATTACATTGTATTTGCATTCCTATTGTGCTTTATCTGACTGAAGTTTGAAATCCCACTGAGCCATCTGCTGCATAAATACTGGCAAAGAACATCTACCAGAAGAATCTTGCTAGGAAAAGGACAAAGGGGAGATGGGAAAAGGAAATACTATTTTTTCTTCCTCTCTCCTATGAGGTGATTTTTGAAGAAGACAGATGAAAACTGAGAAATTAATAACCAGATGCACAGAAGTGTTTAAACTACTGCCTTTCAAAGATAACTACTTTTATTAAATTCCTCAACAGCTAAGAGCTACGTACATATTTGAGAGTTTGACTAAAACAAAGGTAGTTGGTTTGGTCCACAATAAATCTATGAACCAGGGTTTGATCTACCATCATTTAAATTCCAAAATTTTTATTCAATGCATAAAATATTTGTTTTATATGTGGTTTTCAAGCTAAGGTTTTGATCAGTGAAGTTAGGTATAAATATGTGCAGGTGCAAACATTCTACCTCCTCCATCCCATTTTTTTAAAGGAAAAAGGACCTCCAAAACAAGATCACATATGTCAAGTTTCAGCTTTATTTAAATTTTTATGGTTGTCGTTATGAATACCTGAATATAGTGGCTTATAATGGCACCTCTGACAGGCTGTTATAACTTCAATAGCACTAACAATACTACTATAATTAGTGACTTTTGTATTGTGTTAACAAATGCCAGAGTATGCTACCAGTCTTCCAGATGACTTACCCAGGTTTTAATTAGTGTCTATCTTTCTTTTCTTTGTGGAGACATACACTTACTAAAATGACTCTATGCTTTGCACCATGTACAGGTCAAAATACCAACCTGTCAAGTGGTTTTAGAACTGCATGAAAGGAAGAAACTACTTGCAACATTTTATTAATGGAACAGATTGCTTATTTCTCCAAATAGAAACAGGAGGAATTGTGTGACAGATGGATCAAATCTCTCAATTTCTTGAAAGCCAACAGATGAGACAGACTTCTCTTATAGCACTAGATGAATTGCAAGATGCTGATTAACTAGACCCAAGTGAATCTGCCCTTTGGCTCGGAATGACTTACATATCGCATGATTTTTCTGGATGAAATTTTATATGTTAGCAATATGGATGTAGTATGTGAATGTGTACATATATGTGTGTATTCATATGAAGCCGCATACACATCAGTGTAACCATATCTATTAACCTGCCATTATGAAATCATTCTACTTTATGTCTTAAATTCCACAACAAATTTCTTCATAATCTATGCTGAAGATGAATTTTACCACAATTGAATTATGCATGTAGTGTGAATACACCTAAGTATAAATTATATTATCTAAATTAACCCAAAGTTCTATCTATTATTTTGCCAGACTGTTGACTTATCTCATTAGAAGGGAATTTATCAGTGACTATTGTACAAAATATGGAGAAGGATAATCACACAGATTGGAAATGGAATAGTGAGATCATTTAAACACACTGTTAGTTATATATGAACCATTAGGGTCTTAATATCACTAAGAGTTATGACATATTTTACCTCCTAGATATCATTATAAAAATGCGAGGGCTACTCTTTTTCGTGGTTGCCGGTGTGAGAACATGAAACATTACTTGTTTGAACATCTCACTGACTTCAAAGGCACTGTTTATAGGATCTTAGGTAAAGGATGTGATTAAAATTGTTATTATTTTCACTTAGTTTGTGTAAAATATATATAATAAGTGAGGAGCTGCTTTTTTTTTTTTTTTTTTCTTTTCTGTTTTTGTTTGTTTTTCATGCAACAAGACATCAATAATTTTGCTGTAACTGAAATGGGAAAAAAATCAAAGAATTGCAAGTGATGTACATTTAAGAATCAAAACCACCATCAAGATCTTGAGTGAAAGAGGATTGCCATATAATGCTCAAGCCTCCAGGAAGAAAGTGGTAGATAAAACTAAGTGTGAGGATTGATCCCTAGGTACTCTCTGAGGAAGAGCAATAGAAGTGATAAAAGCACTGAAACAGTTCACACGCTCTGTGCTGGAAGATGAATTACACTCATAATGTGGGTTTTTAGCACAGTCAAGTTAAGGGCTTGACACTTTGTAAAAATTCAATGGCTTGTTATGCAGAAGTCATAATAGTTCCTTCTAGTCTTAAAATCTCCACATCTGGCATTTATTCCCAAAGAACTGTTCTTGTGGGATATGTGTTTCTATTTCTGTAATGGAGAGAAGATGGTGAAAGAAAACGGATCATTGCCAACCTGAGGGTTTGCAGAGTAATCTGCATAATACAAATCAGTACTGCAAAGGCTTTAATAGTTGCACTCTTTAGCTGTTCATAGCAGTGCTCTATTTATTAGGGCTTTTATTCATTTATTTATTTTTATTTTATTTTATTTACAGAGTGGAAAGAAATGTGGTAGAAGTTTTCTCAGCTTTTGACTTCCCAGGAAATACTAACAAGCTTAAGGAAGTGTTAAGGACATGACATTGTTAAGGCATTGTAAGATGTTCCTGCTGCTTGTGAAATACTGTGTTAGCTTCAGTGCAGTTTGGGGCTTTGCAGAATATTACGAGACAACACCCTTTCCTAGGCTCATGAATTACATCTCATACCATCTTTGCGTTAAGTTGTTTCACAGTGATATAGCATTTGGTGGTAACCATTTACGAGGCAATTACTGTGACGAAAAAAGTTAACTCCAAGGAAAATTGCAGATACATTAGCAGGCACAAGTGCAGCAATAACTCCTTGAAGAACTCTAAATTGTATGAAGGAGTTTACGACCTCTAGGCTTTTTCTTCCCCTTTTAACTTTGTAATGCTTAATAAAAGTTACAGTCAAACTGTTACATTGGCTTAGAAAATAAGAAATTAATTATGAACACCCCATTTAATGCTAGAAGCGTACACTGTCCACAGTTTCTTTAAAACATCAGTGAGGTAATTTCACTACTGCCAATTGAACATTTATATAGAACACATAAGTATGTTTAGGCAATGAATCCTTGAAGTGTTTCTGCTTCATTAACTTTTTGTATGGTGACCTCAGTAGAAAGGTTTGAAATGTTTACTTCACATAATGCCACAGGAAATGGAGCAATTGGTCTCTATGATTTTTCATGATACATTCACAATTTAGAAGTATCACATGACTTTGCTTAATCCTGCCACACTAGGCATCACAGCATCTCTTGATGTGTTTACCTCTCAACATCTGTATCACCACAACAGACATCTATAACACCACAACAAAATATCCTATTTCCAGCACCCTTCATCTTCCATTAGCCAGACAGGCAATTTCAGTGACTTTCATGGTCATATTTCAAGTATCCCTAATCCCAGACTTTGCATTTGAACAGGTTAATTGCTTCAGTCTCATTTAATAATGCCATGAATCAGAACAACAAAGAAGCCCACAATATTTAAATTTTAAGATGCTGCTTTCCAAAATAACAACTTTCTAACTCAGCATAAAGTGATCAGGAACAATTCACCTTACATGAACTGCACTTCAGTGCACAGAAATAACTCCCAGGAGATCACTGACTGCCCACATTAGTACCTTGGGTATCCCACCATGGTGTTTTAATGGGCAAACAACACATTTTCTTCTCATCAACAACAATATGGATAAATAAATAGCATACACAAATATGTTTAAATTTTTGATAGATGCATTCTAGCTTCCTAGTAACTCGCTATAACTAAGCAGTCCTTTACAGTACTGAAGTAGATTTCATCTACATTCAAAAGGCTAATACATCTTTCAATAAAATATTGGCACTTTCTTTGACCTAGCACACAACGATCATATAAAGGTTAAAAATGTATGGCTGTCAAATGCTCCTTTTTTCTCTCTATCATTCATTTTTAATTTACTAACTATTGAGGAAAAAAAAAAAAAGTGAATATCCTTACATATAGAGTATACATAGCATTATAAAAATATTATAAAAAATATTAGGGGATATATAGTTAAGTAGAACAGATTATGAATCACACAATTATATAATCACATGATCATTAAGTTTGGAAAAGACCTGTACGATCATCTAACCCACTGACCAACTATCACCAATAAACCTTATTCCTTCTACATCTACTCTTTCCTTAAATACCTCCACGGACACGTGCAGCCTGTGCCTATGACTGACACTTCTTTCTGAGAAAAAATTCTTCCTGAAGTTTGACTTGAAATGTCAGATATTGGAAGAGCAGTCTTGCTTTTCTAGGGTTCTGTTAAGTATGCATAATTGACTGAACGAGCAACAAAAGGTTTTGTTTTGCATTTAGTTGCCTGCTGTGAAAATTTTATTATTTCCCTTGAGAGAACCTAAGCACGCTAACAGAGAAGTTATAGGTTGTAACTAGAGAGGAAGGCCCAGTTTAGTCCACTGTAAGCTCTAATCTTACCAAGAGGATGGTTGCTGGTGATGTATATTGTCTGCAATTAAAAGCCTTGAGTGAAGTCTGAGGTGGGTTGATTTTTTTAATTTTTTTTTATTTTTTTTTTGAATGCAATTTTGATATTTATCAGGAAGAAAATGTACAGCAAATTTAATCACAACAGCTTAGTAGAAGTTTACACCATCTGAATTACACAGTCCCCCTACACAGTCCCCCTACAGATACATGTTCATGATTTGACAATCTTGAAGTCAGCCTGCAGTCACTTCAGTACATCCGCTGCAGGTAAAATATATAATCCATGTTTTCATACCCATTTCCCTAAGCAAATTTGCATTGTCCCTCAAGGACAATTTTGATGTAAAAGTGTGCAACTTTTACAACTACAACAGTAACTTATACTAGCCCTAGCACTGGAGATTGTACAGCTGCTGTACAGCTCAGATCGTTGCCGCTGTTTTCAATTATTTTGGGGTCCCCTGTTTCCCTTTTCTGGAGGCGCAGATCTGCAGATACCTCTGCCTCGCTAGTCACGGAACCGGGCTGAACCAGCCCGTAAAACGTTGACAGCCCTATTTTTCTCTCAAGTATTATTTTCGATCATGTATTTGCAGTTCTTTGTAATCTTTAGGGGATCAGTTTTAGGTTTGAATGAATACTACAGACTAGCCCTATGTGCTTGGCAATATCCATCTTTTTTCTGCACCTTTTGGTCTGGATTTGACTGACATAACAACAACTCAGAGAAGGGGTTTGTTATTTATTCCTCCATAGTTGTCATGGTTTTATGGTTTTTGTTATCGGTATTCCACATCATAACATCATGTTGGGAGTTAAAGAGTAAATGCTCCAAATCCATGGATCCTGATAGTTCCAGATACCTGGTTCTCAGAAGAGAACAACTACATATTAGATACCCCAGAGGACTTTGTGTTGTTCTGTTTCCATTTTCCTTGTGCGAGATATGGATTAGCTCTCACCTACACAGATTAAAACCATAGTCATTTGGGTCTGTTGAGAAGTGAAGACTGAACTAGTGTAACAGAATAGGAGAAAGAAGTTTTATGCCATCTTTTACTCAGTAGCGCAATAGGCTGCTCTCCAGCAGCATAGGAGATTCATGTTCAACTCATCCTTCCTTTCCAAATCATGTCAGTGTAATATTGAAGATGACATAGATCCAAAGTCCATCTCCTTGCTGCTGCAAACAAGTGAATCTATTTTATTATTCCTTTCATAAAAATGTGAATAATTATTATTTTGATTTAGGAGCATTTGAAGCTCTATCCTGCCTAGCCTCAAATGTGCTCTTGACTTTTACATAATTCACAGGCACAAGAACAACAAGAGTCTCTGTTGATATAATTTTCTTTGTTATAGGGAGCACATATGTCATAAGATTTCACAGTGACTGGACTCTTAATGTTGCTTAAGATGCTATTAATTAGTTGTACTGTACTAAAGTCATGACAGGTTCCAAAATGACATTTTCAAACTTTTGCTGCATGATAATACTGCAGAATAATTAAGAAGAGATGATAAAGGTTGAAAATGTTAATGGCAAGAGGACAAATACAGAAAAACAGAAGTGTTATCAAAAACTATAATAGTTAATTTTCTAAAGAAAGATATATTTAAGATCTAAATACTTTAATCTGGACTTGACTACAATTTCTGATAGGCATTTGATAATGCTGTGAGTGCTTAGATTCAGAAGGAAATAACTCCGATTTGCTAAGATATATCTAAAAGAACAGAAAACACCTACTCTTTTTTTTTTTTTTTGTGTGTGTGTGTGTGTGTGTGCGTGTTTGTTTGTTTACCAGCATTTCTATGCAGTTGTAATAATTAAAAAAAAAAAAAAGCGTAATCAAGTGAATGAAATCTCTTACGGTATTTTATATTAATTAATTTAAAATTAATGTTGTGCTTTTTTTAGGTAGTTTGAAAAAACAAAGATAAAATACTGTAGTAACATTGCTTTTCTATTGTAGTTCATTACTCCTCCCTGTACCTGCAAAATAATTTCCTTGTTTCCATCACCTATATTTATATTTTAGACAAAAATTCCTTGGGGATCATGACTATGTCTCATTCTTAATGTGTGCAGAACATTGTACCAACATCCACATTTTCTACATATATTTTCTAAATGTATTAATGAGTAAATGATAAAATTCGTAATGTTTTCTGACATTAAGTGTTGAAAAGATACATTATAACTGGCAGAGTAATTTATTTGATTAAATATGTAGCCCAGAAGTATCTATTCAATATCCTGTCCATGTAACTTGAACAAAATAATAATTTATGCAAGAAAGAAAGTCATCTGAATTTGTTTCAAGCAATAGGGAAAAAAAGAAATTAATTTCAAGATTCTGCCCCTGTCATTTAAATATTTATTCCTCATATAAACAAACACAGATGTTAATAAAAATCCAACCTTGTGAGAATTGGTAGATATGAAGTTGTTTTTATTTGATCTTAGTCCAACTGTACTGAAGTGTAGCAACAGTGATGCAATCACATGTGCCAGTAGCTTTTGCATCATTAATTTGGCTTCTCCAAACAGTACGGTTTTATGGGTCCCTGTAGTGATTATCTTGTGGACTGATATACAAGGCAGGAGCATTTTGTATCTAGATATTGAAACTATTAATTGCCTTGATGCCATCAAAGTCATAATCTAGCCCAGCAGAAGTGCCTGGGTATAATGGCTTAGTTCTCCCCAGATGCTATGAAGCGTATTTTAAATGTGGATTAGTGTATCATGTTTGCAGAGGTCAGTGAATAATTGAGTATTAGGGAAAAAGAAAAAATAAAAGAAAAAATAAATAATAATAAAAAAAGATTTAAAACTGTAATCAAAGCTGAGAAGATTACATGAAAGAACATATTAAGTAACAAGAAAAATATTTTAAAAATTACAGAGATATTAACTGGCCTTCTTTCTCTTCTTCTTTTTATTTATTTATATAATTGTTTGTTTGCTTATTTATTTGTTTCCTGAGGGGGAGGAGGGTGAAAAGTAGATATAAAAACTGTGCAGCTGCAACAGTTGCAGTACAGAACAGCAGCCTCTGCTGCTTTCATTGGGAAAACAAAAAACAAAAACAAAAACAAAAAAAAACAAAAACAAAACAAACAAAACAAACAAACAAACAAACAAAAACACTCAGACAATAATCATGGAAACATAGAATAGCCTGGGTTGAAAAGGACAATAATGATCATCCAGTTTCAACCCTTCTGCTATGTGCAGGGTCACCAACCATCAGACCAGGCTGCCCAGAGACACATCCAGCCTGGCCTTGAATGCCTCCAGAGATGGGACATCCACAACCTCCTTGGGCAACCTATTCCAGTGCGTCACCACCCTCTGTGTGAAAAACTTCCTCCTAATGTCTAACCTAAACCTCCCCTGTCTCCGTTTAAAACCATTCCCCCTTGTCCCGTCACTATCCAGCATCATAAACAGACATACCCTCTCCTGTTTATATGCTCCTTTCAGTTATTGGAAGGACACAAAGAGGTTTCCTTTGAGCCTTCCCTTCTCCAGGCTAAATAATCCAAATTCCCTCAATCTTTCCTCGTAGGACAGGTGCTGCAGCCCTCTGATCATCTTAGTGGCCGTCCTCTGAACCCACTCCAAGAGCTCCATGTTCTTCCTGTACTAGAGGCCCCAGGCCTGGATGCAGTACTGCAGATGGGGCCTCACAAGAGTTGATTAGAGGGGGACAGTCACCTCCATCTCCCTGTTGGTCATCCCTTTTTTAATGCAGCCCAGAACACAGTTGGTCTTCCGAGCTGCAAGTGCACACAGCTAGCTCATGTCCAGCTTCTTGTTCACCAGTACCCCCAGGTCCTTCTCCTCAGGGCTGCTCTCAAGATCTTTCCCTGGTTTATATAAGTACCTGGGACTGCCCCAAGCCAAGTGCAGCACCCTGCACTTATTGAACCTTATTAGGTTCACATGGACTCCTCCAGCCTGTCCAGGTCCTCTGGATGGTTTCCCTTCCAGTGTACTGTCTGCACTGCTCAGCTTGGTGTCATCCATAAACTTGCTGAGGATGCACTCAATGCCATCATCTATGTCACTGATGAAGATGTTGAAGAGCACTGGTCCCAAAACCAACCCCTGAAGGACATTGCTTGTGACCAGCCTCCATGCTGACATGGAACTACTGATCACAACTCTGGCTGCATCCAGCCAGCCAGTTCATAATCCATTGAACAGTGCGTCCTTCAGATCCACACCTCTCTAGTTTAGAGAGAAGGATGTGGTGAGGGAACTTGTCAAAGTCCTTGCAGAAATTCAGGTAGATGACATCCATCACCCTTCCCCTGTCCACCAAAGCCATAACTTCATCATAGAAGGCCACCAGTTTGGTCAGGCACAATCTGTCCTTGGTGAAGCCATGCTGGCTATCTCAGATGACATGTTCATTCCTCATGTGATCAAGCATGTAGTCCAGGAGGATCTGCTCCATTATCTTCCCAGGCACAGAGGTGAGGCTCACCAGCCTGTAATTCCCTAGGTCTTCCTTTCCCCCTATCTTGAAATGGGAGTAATGTTTCCTGTTACCTCCGGCAACCATCGTGGCCAGGGCCGCACCATTGAGGGGGGGCTACTGATCTGCATTCACTAGGGCCATAGCAATACTGACACCAACAGGATGGAGAAGCAAATGGCGTTTATTAACAACCCCCTAAATAGTTTCCCTTTTTCCAGTCACTGGGGAATTTCACCAGACAGCTATGATTTTTCAAATATGATGGAGATTGGTTTGGCAACCACAACAGCCTTCTCTTTCAGAACCCTAGGATGGATATACTGACAGAATTGAATGCACTCTCAGCAAGTTTGCTAATGACACCAAGCTGAGTGGTGCAGTTGAAACAGTGGAAGGCAGGGATGCCATTCAGAGGGACCTCAACAGACTAGAAAGGTGGGCCCGGGTGAACCTGATGAAGTTCAACACAGCAAAGTGCAAGGTTTTGCACTTGGGCTGGAGGAACCGCAGGAATCCATACAGACTGGAAGGAGTAGTCCTTGAGAGCAGTCCTACAGAAAAGAACCTGTAGGTCCTGATGGATGAAAAACTGAACATGAGTCAGCAGTGTGCTCTTGCAGCTCAGAAGGCAAATGGTATCCTGGGCTCCATCAGAAGAGGGATGACCAGCAGGGACAGTGATTGTCCCCTTCCACTCTTGTGAGGCCCGGCCCCATCTGGATTACTGCATCCAAGTGTGGAGCCCCCAGTACAAAAAAAGACAGGGAGCTGTTGGAGAGGGTGAATAGGAGAGCCACAAAAGTGATGAGAGGACTGGAGCATCTCTCCTATGAAGACAGGCTGAGGGAGCTGGGCTTGTTCAGCCTGGACAAAAGAAGGCTGCAGGATGATGCCACTGAAGTGTTCCTAAAGGGAGCCTACAAACAGGAGGAGAGTCAACTCTTTGAAAGGATAGGTAATAGCAGGACAAAGGAAAATGGTTTTATGTTGAAGAAGGGAAGATTTAGGTTGGATGTCAGGGGGAAGTTCTTTACTAAGGGACTGGTGAGGTGCTGGAACAGGATGCCCAGAGAGGTTGTGGATGCCCTGTTCCTAGAGGTGTTCAAGGCCAGATAGGATGGGACCTGGGCAGCCTGGTCTAGTATTAAATGGGGAGGTTGGTGGGCCTATACGTGTCAGGGAGGAGTGGGAGCTTGATGATCCTTGAGGTCCCTTCCAACTCTAGCCATTTTGTGTGATTCTGTGAAATTATCTGGCCCCGTGGACTTATACACATTCAAGTTCATGAGGAGAATTTCATGAGGACGATCTCCATCTTATCTTCACCAGAGAAAAATTCATCTATTACCTCCTTGTTCATCTGTAATTACTCACGGAGCTGCAGAGGTTAATTCCCACACCCTTTCTGTCTTGTGAGGAATATGAGTTATGAAGAGCAACTCTTTCTCCCAGTTCCTGAGACTATGACTTGGATGCTTTTGCATGACTTTGTTCTTTTCTCTTTCCTCTGCATTTGCAACACAAAGCCAACGGGAAAAAATTACACAAACCCATTGTGAAGTGTCCATATCACCTTCACAGAAAGAAAACAAATGCAAGTTTCTCTCAGCTTTCTTGATACTAACTGAACATTGTATAAAGGGTAGAAGCTGAATTTATGCAACAAAAAGCTGATATAATTTGAAAATTATCTTAATAACCAATATACAACATTCCTCCAAGCCAGAAAAAAAAATATTTCTGTGATTTTAATAATCATTGTTTGACTCCTCTCCTGCATTCAACATTTGGGTTGTTTTAGATTTTGTGGACCATGATCATATTCTTCTGTAGGCAATACAGATACAGTGAAAGCATGGTCCTTGCCCAGGGAGAATATGTAAAAGCAATCTCTGTTTCCATCTCTCATTTGCTGCAGTCTTGGATACTGGAGCACATGCAGTGCGTAACTGCAGCACAGCACAATTATTTCTAAAATATTTCTCAAGTTTCCTGAAAAAAACAAAACAACAACAACAACAACAAACAAACAAACAAACAAAAAAACAATTATGACACATAATTATAAAAGCTCTGTGGTTTCTGGTTTTCTTGGAGTTTAGACCTCCTTATGACATAGACAAACAGTGCAATAGAGTGCAACTTCAGTAGGTTTGCAGGTGAAACTGAGAGATGTGGTTAATATGACAGAAGGAAGGGATGCCATAAAAGGGACCTGAACAACCTTAAGAAGTGAGCTCATGTGAACCTACTGACCTAATGAGATTCAGCAAATAGAACTCCAAAGAGTTTTTTTTTTTTTTTTTTTTTTTTTTTTTATGACAGTGCAATCACAGATATATGTACAGACTGGGAGAATAACACATTGAGAGCAGCCCTGCAGAGAAGGTCTTGGGGGTGCTAGTGGATTAAAAGTTTAATGCAAGACAGCAGTGTATGCTTACAGACCAGAAGGGCAACAGTACCCTGTGATGCATTAAAAGAGGAGTGGTAGCAGAGTGAGGAAGGGAATTATACCCCTCTAATCTGCCCTTATAAGTCCAGGTCAAGTACTGCATCCACATGTAGAGCCCTAGCACAAGAAGAAGCTGTTTGAGCAGCTTCAGAGGGGACCACCAGGATGCTTAGAGGACTGAAGGACAACGGAGAGTGGCTTTAAACTAAAGAAGGGGAAATTTAGTTTGGATGTTAGGAGGAAATTCTTCATTCAGAGAGCCCCTGGAACAGAGTGTCCAGAGAAGTTGTGGGTACCTCATCCCTGCAGTCATTCAAAGCCAGGTTGGATGGGCTCTGGGCAGCCTGATCTGATGGGTGGCAACCCTTCCCACTGCACAAGTGGTGGAGCCAAATGATCTTTACAATCTCTTCCAAACCAAGATTTCACAATTCTGAGATTCTAACTACAGAAAAGAACTAGGTACTTCCAGATTATTTAGCTGTTACTACAGTCCAATCTAACTGGCAAAGTGACAACCCATGCTATCCTAAGCTAAGGGAGATGAACTGCCATCCTGAGATACATTTGTCCATTAACCAACATTTGCAAAGCCTTCAGACTAGAAATTGTTGGTTATTATGTTGTTGTCAGCTGAGGTTCACATCATTAATGAGAGGCTGTTTTGTGTAGTCACTATCATTTGCAATTATGTGAAGAGAGGTAAAGTAAGTCAGAATCAAAGCTTTTACAATCCATTATATCAAAAAATGAGGGCAGATAAATAGCGTATCATGTCCTAAAGCAAACCAATAAAAAAAAACTCAAAACAGTATAAATCTGACTAAGCATTAGTTCTACCTTACAGGTAGACATCAGTTCTAGTTGGAAGGCTTGTTATTCTCTTCAGCAATAGAGATAAGCTGAACCTTTTTCCTTGGGATCTCAAAAACTTTCCACAGATCTATTTCTGTTTTTCCCACAATTTGCTTTGCCTGTCACAGTCCTGTTCCATTGCAGTTATTGATCACTCTTGATTAACAAGGCTAGCATTGGCCACACAGAGAGGTAAGCTCTTTGAGAACTAGATCAGGCCAAGGAGGAGGAACACACAGCTGCAGAACACAGCATGAACTGCGAACTCACGTTTTTTGTCTGTCCCTCAAAAAGTTCTTTATACAGATTCCTACAGTTAACTACAACTCCTTCATTAATACACATATCAACCAATCCAATATCAACATGCAAGTATAGTTTTTCAACTTATGATGAAGTCAACTGACTGAATAAATAAACATTTTCAGCACTCATATTATTTCCCATTGGCTATGAATATAAAATTATTAAGCTAGGTGAAAGATAAATACAAATTTAAAAATAAAAGAATAAAATAAATTAAAAAAACCTAACCCAACAACAGATTACAAAATTCTTTATCCAGGACCAGGTGAGAAGTGTGACTGAAATCTCTTAGACTTGTTTAATTTGCAGTGCAGAGAAAAGCATGATTGCATAGACTCATCATCCTTCATTTCAATATACAATGAGAATTTTGAAGACACAAAATTTAGAAGGCCCTCTTTTTCAGCTTTTCAGTAGATCTGCTAGAAGTGGCTGCCCTTTTCCTTCCAGTTCTTTCAAATACTAACCTGTAATGGCATTGTTTAGTATGGCATTGCCAAGTCTGTGATTTCCTTTATAGCCAGTGGTGATTCTTTGCAGCCTTGAATGAATGTGTTGAATTCCGACCAACTTACATCCTGGAGTCTGGTTCAGTTTCTTTTCTCAGGCTTAGCAGTACCTTACAGATGGTGGCTGAGCTATGAAGGAACAGTCACTATACATGGTTCAACTTTGCAAAGTATAGGTGTCCTATAAAGTCTCTTTCCCCAGTATCCCTTCCATTCCTCTCAATAATTTTTACGTTTTGAATATCAAGAGTAGGGACAGAGAATCCATACAGCTTGAATTTCAGGTATGCTAGAGTGAATGTTTCTGATTTTCAGGAGTAGATATTTTTTACAATTTAAAGGACAAAAAAGGACCTTTTTGTTCATTGTTAGCAATGTGTCTTACACAACACCGTGCTTGTTTGCATCAGGATAATAGCTCAGAATGATAAGTGACAATAGAATTTTTCTTTATAATTCAATACATTATCTACTTTCTTGCCTGATTATTTGCACCAGTGTTTCAGTGATGATTCTATTTATTTCACCTTTGCAAGTAATTGCTTGTCCTGAGTAAAACTTCCTTCTGTTAAACTATACTGGTTTCAGTGAGCTTTGATGAGGGATGAGACTGGAATGTCTAACCTATTCTTTTGAAAAGCAAAAGGATTTAGGGAATTGAATTCATTTTCTTTGCCTTGAATTGCAAACTGCGCAGTCATCTGCACATTTAATTCTATCCTTTTCATTTTATTTTCTGAGCAAGGACACAATTGGCAACATATTTGACATCTTTGTGACAGTGAGTCTGTGGCAGCACTGAATAGAAAAGGGGAAGGAGCAGGGTCACAGAGAGGACAAAAGGAAAAAATAGCTGTCTAAATCATATATCATTAAAGTGATGCTCATTGAATTACCTCTCTGAGGGCCTGTCAAAACATGTGGTGCCCTTGCAATATGATGTGAATTAAATGCCTTCTGGCCCCTGAAATATTGTTTTCAAGGCCAAATGTGTACTTTCACAGTTTCCCTCTAGTAACTACTAAAAAACATTTGAGACATGTTGATTGACTCCCACGATTTGCAAAAAGAACTCAAAAACATTGCAATGTGTGGTAGCTGGTTTTCAACGAAAAGCCAGGACACATGCCTACTTGCAGATTGTTGGTGATGGTCACTGACAGCTCCATCCACTGAGAACCTGGTCAACATCATTTTGCCCCTAAGAGAGAAAATACAAGTTGCCCCTCAGAGAGAAAATATAAGTAGAATTGACTCCATTTCTTCAGTAATTATTTTGTTAGTTTGTCCTTGGTGGTTAGGGAAAGGGTTGAATAACTGCTGTCCGTCTGGAAGACCTTGTACAAATCATAGAATCATAGATTCCTTAGAGTTGGAAGGGACCTCTGAAAACCATCTAGACCAAGTCCCCTGCACTGACCAGGGACGCCACAGCTAAGTCAGATTGCCCAGGATCTGATCCAGCCTCACCTTGAAAGTCTTCAGGGACGGGACATCAATCACATAACAGGCCAACCTGTTCCAGTGCCACAATGCCCTCACTGTAAAAGATTTTCTCCTTATATCTAACTTAAATCTACTCTCTTTTAGCTTGAAACCATTTCCCTTTGTTCTATCACAACAGATTCTGCTAAAGAGTCTGTTCCCTTCTTTCCTGCAGCTCACCTTAAGATATTGAAAGCACATATCAGGTCACCTTGGAGTCTTCTCTTTTGCAGACTGAACAGTCCCAGCTCTCCCAAACGTCTGATGGTCTGCAAGCATTTTTGAAGGTTGGCTCCAACAGTTTCTTCCACTTGAGGAAGCAAGAGTATTTGATTTTAGCAAACAATGTATCACAACAGCTCCCTAAAACCTGTCTTCCTTCTACAACCTGGAAATGGCTCTGACCAGAGAGATGTCATTCATTTCCCATGACCCTTTGCAGTTCTCTGGAAAAAACAAAACAAAACAAAAAAACAAAACAAAACAAACAAACAAACAACAACAACAACAACAACAACAAACAGAAATTTTGCCAGTGTTTGCTGCTGCACTTTTATTGTGTTTTTACTCCGTCACCTACTAAGAAGTGCAAAACCTAAGTACAAGAGATAGAAACATTTAGTCTCTACCTGAATGGTTTTCATAATTTCAAGCTTTGTCAGGTCTGTGTTCATCAAGAGGCACTGTGATTTCTCAGTTTCTCTGTACAGCCTCGGGGATTTGCCCAGAAATTGGTATCTGTAGGACAGAGACATATGTAGTTAATGCATGTAGAAGTGAAATATTGAATATAGCAATGCACTGTCAAATGATATGACTTTAAGTATTGTAAGTATTGTACCTTTATTCATTTTATATACGAACTCTGTGAGGGGAAGTCTGACCTTACTGTCAAATCCAAGTGTTCAGAATTCATAATCAGGTCCCTCCAAAATTGTCACATTTAACACATTTAAATATTTACATTAAAAAGAATTAGATTCTTTCCATCATCCTTCCCCCCATCCTCTTTTTTTTTTTTGTTTTGTTTTGCTTTGTTTTGTTTTAACTCTGTAGGGTACATTTGGATGATACATGTAAGTTTTTTTTTTTTTTTTTTTTTTTTTTTTTTTTTTTTTTTAATGAGATAATGTTTACTAGACTGTTATCTGTTTCTTTCCCACACTTCTTAGTGAAAGCTGCGGTGGTCACATTACCTTTTTTCATTTCTGAAAAGAAAAACAAAATGGAGTAAAAATGGAGGTTTTAAAGAAAAGGAAAACATTTTGATATTTGGAACAGAAATGCTAAAACCAATATCACAAGTATTCATGTTAATTATAACAGCTTCTATTTTCCAGAACAGTTGTAATTTTTCATATGATAATGGTGCAAAATACATGTATCACCATTGTGTATAGAAGTCCCTCAAGGCCCCCAAGAAAATTACGAATTACTAACTTTGATTTCTTAAGGAAGCTTACATAAATTAAAATTTTAGAAATAACCTGCAAAATCTAAGAGTATAAAGCAGATCAGTGGTAGTTTTATCCTCTTGTTTTTTGCCATCTAACCCTACCATGAAACTTTTCCACCGATCTTCTGTATGTCCTAGTATTCATGTTTAATTTTTTCAGCACTAAAGATCTGCAAACACCACAATTTTTGTTTGTTTGTTTTGTTTTATTTTTAGTTTTAGCTCACAGAATCATTTCAAAAGTCATGACCAGGAAATGAAGGAAAGATGAGTATGACCAGGACACTTGGATCTCCTAAGGAAAAGCTACTATACACCATACTGTCAGTGCAACACATAGAGAGGTAAGCAAAAAGAATAATGTGCTTCATGACACTTCTTTAGTTGTTCACAGTATCACTACTGTCAAATGATTTCTTAATTATTCTTTTTATTTGGCAATTACTAATAGTGAATGAAACAGTATTTGTTATTTTAGAACAACACCTGAAAAGAATCAACTTATTCAGGAACAGGTGTTCCTATTTTTATGAGTAAGCAGAAATATTTTATATAATATCTTCATATACTTCTATTTCTATAATCACAATTTGACAACACCCTTTTAGTGGAAGATCTGGTTCCTTTACTAGGAAACTAGATTTCAGCACAAGGACCTACTAGGATCTACTACTGATTTGATTGTAGTGCACATATGGAAAATCCTTGATAGTGAACAGTATTACTGAGCTCCCATTAGAAATCCAGTGAACATGTTCCATCAGTTTTATAGAATTAATCCCTGGATCTCCTAAGGCCTTATTTTCATATCACCTTATTGCATTCATGCCAGGCCAGAAGTCTTTACTGACAAGAGAGAAGAGGAAATGATATTGGTATCCAGACAATCAATGCAGACATAAGGCACAGAAAAATTACTAGAATAGTGGATAAAGAAGGGACCAGAATACATTGGTTAGTGTTTATTCAGTAGATGTTGTGCACTTTGGTGGGGAATAGTTTTTGGAGTGCTGGCCTAACATACAAGAAAATGTTAGTTACCATAATAAGCATGACATTAAAATATGACTATCACAAGTTTTCATCCAGTAAGTGGTCTATGTTCGAACTAGCTTCCTTACCTTTTTTGTCTCTATGCTGTGATCAAACAGATACAGCATTTAATTTCTTTATCTTCTGTAACTTTTTATTATTTAATCAATAATTTTAAGGTGCAGTAATTTTAAGGTGCTAATTCTTTGAATTGCTGAGCACCCTGAAGTTTCAGTGCTTGCCAATTAAAGGTGTGCAGCACATTTCAAAATTATCTGTGTGATTTGTGACTTACAAGAACAATTTTGTTGACAATGTTGTCCCATTAATTACAAGTTCAATTAAAACAAAACAACCATCAAAAGCACAGTTCAAGAGGAAAACAGTGTGTTTGGCATGTATAAAAGACCAATATACCTTTTTATTAGTTTGAAGGTTAATGTCCTCGTTAGATTATAGTAGTTCATTATGCATTTCTGCCTGTGTCTGCAATGTGATATACCAATCAACAGGAACAATTTTGGGATGGCATAAAAGGAAAAATAAAATAAATTTTGACCATGAACTCTTAAAAAAGATAAACTTGACAGAAACTTCATTTCTGCAGTCATGCTAAACCCATTTCATTAAGGAAAAAAAAAAAAATAATGATAATAATCGAGATGTAAGTTAAGCAGTAAAGTGAGTTGGCTTAGGAGGCACAGAGATGCAGATTTGGGCTGACAATGTTTATGATGACCACAGCTTTCCTATATTTTCCCCTTTATCCTAACATAATTGCTTTTGACTGGGCAAATCATGTTCTTATTGTAATGCCATTGCAATATATGATTCTGTGAGACACTTGATTTTTTTTTTTTCCTTGCATGCTTTGCATTTGATTTTAATGTTACCAAAGAAATTACCTACTTAAAGTTGTACATGTACCAAATAGTATCATCTATTTTTCCTCCTCTGTTTCTTGATTAAAATTAAGATATGTTTTAGATTTTTAGATTTTGTTACACAAGCACTTTCCTGCCATAGTTAAAAACTTAAGGATAATTTCTGCTTGTACTTTGCACTAAATGTAAGGTTTAATGCAGATTCTATATAAACTTAAGGGAAAACCTATCTGCAAGGTGGAGATGAAACACTGTGGGAAAATTTATAGACACTATCAAGAAAGAAATTGATTCTACAATAAAAGAAATATGCATTAATTTCATAAGGATATTTATAGTAATTTCAAATGACGTATACTCAGATACCATGACAGAAGTAGAAGATCTTCCCATAAAAAGAATTACATGATATGTAAACTATATGAAGAAACAGTCAGGTTCCATGAAATCAGAGGATCATAGAATCACCAAGGCTGGAAAAGAATTTCAAGGTCATCCAGCCCAACCATCCATCTATCATCAGTATTTCACACTAAACTGTGTCCCTTAGTACAACATCTTAACATTTCTTGAACACTGCTCTGAAACAGATACAGATCAATACTGCTCTGGCAGCAGCCAGTCTATATGGAATTCATGCAATATGTTGAAAAAATATATTTTGAGTAAATATTTCCTTTCCTGTGTTACCTCTCCCTGTAAACCAAGCATCCTGATGAAAGTTCATAGGGAAGCGTATGGTTAAAATTTTCTCTTGCTTCAACAGATTTTGATAATTATTATTTCTCCTACTTGTTTTTAAAAATTTATTTTATTTTATTTTATTTTATTTTATTTTATTTTATTTTATTTTATTTTATTAAGTTTGAAAATTTCCCAGATTAAGAAACTTTAAAGTTGCCTAAAGAAGAAAAAAAATCAGAATGTTTACTCTGTTAAAATTGCTTTTAATTTTCTTTGTCATTAACTATTTATTTTACAAACTATAGCAGCTTGTAAAAAAGAAAACATTGATATATTATAGTCAAATTCTGTTCATGAATGCTTTGCTACATCCACAATCCTATTGGCTCATAAAATTAATTGTATAACAACTCATGACAGTATATATTTTTATCTCAAGAAAGAGATAAAAATCAAAATAACATCAGTGTTAATTTTACTTTAGAAAAAATCATTTTGTAATATAGATTTTTGGTCTTCAGAACAGTTTGACCTTTCCCATGTAAAGTCTATGAGCACAAAAACAAAGAAATAGATCATGTATGTTCCACATTATGATTATTACCATGGTATTCTGGGGAACTATTAATAGAAAGAAGTGTTTAAAGTCGTCATAAGAAGAAAAGATTTTGACTTTTATATTTCAGAATGCACACAGAATGCTAATAATCATGGCAGCAACAAGGGGATTTAAAAGCAGCTTTCAAGATTTAAACAAATAAAGAATTAAAAATACTACAAACCTTGTAAGCTGTTAATGTATATATTTCTTCTTATCTCACAGAAAACTAATGCTTTTGTAAAAAAAAAAAAAAAAAAAAGTCCACACATATACAAACATGTATATAATACTGCATGTCTGTATACACATAGAGTTATAAAATAATAATAAATGTGATACTCTAATGGGAAAGCAACAGAGATACTCAAGTTTAACAGACAAGCAGTAGCTTCAGTTCTGATATACCTAAGGGACAATATTTTAGAAATGAACTAACAAGAAGACATTGTATTAATATTAATAAAGTTTTATTCTCAAAAGGAAAATACATCAACTGCTTTACTGCTATGCCTTTTTTTTTCTTGCTTTTAAAAAATTATTTTCTATGAAATTTATAAACAATATTATTTTAACAAGTATGCCATTTTTATAAACTTCTGTTATAATAAGAAAAAACAAACAACAACAACACAAAACAAACAAACAAAAAAAGCAACTATAGTAGTCATTTTGTTAACAATTTGAATTATTATGTTCAGTTGCTCTAATTTGGAGTATTTCTCTCATGGTTTTAAGCTGAGAATAAATCAAAAGCAACAAGCAATGCCTGAAGACATGAGTTCAGTCCAGATCTGTTCATTTTCATTGTTTCAGATGTCTCACAAAAAACCTGGGCTACCTTTGGCTTCACTAGATGTACACTGGGCAGGAAATTGTTCAAAAGTTATGAATTAAATAGAAATAGTTACTTTTTCCTTCTTTCCTTCCTCTTCTCTTTTTCTCACTGTCTCCAAGTCAGGAAGAAAGACCACAAAGTCTTAAAAAAACATATATATATATATTATTATTAAATAAAAGCTTAAAAAATAAGCTAAATCACTTTTTAACGTTCTCTATTACCACAATTTTATTTTTAATATCTATTTATACTATCATGGATTATATTTCAATTTCAGGAAAGAAAAGTCAAGAACAAAAGACAAAGAAACAAACAGAAAAACATAAACAATACTCCACATGAAAACTCCTTTTGCTTTTAGTTTAGTTTTGTTTTTGATCCCAGCCATAAAAAAGGAAAAAAAAAAAAAAGTTTTTTTTTTTTTTTTAAGTCATAATCTGATCTAACCTGAAAATCTTCCGTTTTCTTCTTCTTAAATTAGTATAAAATTTTAGCTGAATATCTATTGTAGATGTGTCAGAAATTGAAATTGTGTTGTTGATGAGCACATTTAATTAGAAGTGTGTAAGGAATGCTGGTAGACTTGATAATGAAGCTTTAAATAAGGGACTCAAAGTGTTCCAGAATGCAAATGTTTTATAAAAAATATCCTGAAAGAACATTAATGGAGCTATTCCCCAAAAAAGTGAAGGGGGATTATGTGAATATGCAAAGAGATTGAAGTCACACAAAGAACATTTAAAAATAGGCCACAGATTTTGAAACTGGATTGCTCAGCAGATCACACAGTCCTCTTCCTTGACATACAAAGTGTCAGTTATACCCATATGAGAAGCTATAATCCACCAGTATGGTCTGCAGACCTTGGGTCTTCTTTGGAATATTGATGTTTCTCTTGATGTGTAGAGTCCAAAACCGTACCGTATATTTTAGTTCAATATTCTAGCAGTGTAAAGTAGATCGCAGTAATTAGTTGAATGGCTGATGTCATTTCTATTTGCAGGTTATTAAATCATACACCTTGTTCATAAAGACATTGTTTTATTTGTTATCTTCAGCAACTTTTTTTTAGGTGAGCTGTTGCTCACCCTTGATCTGCAGTTTTGTAGTTCAACATTTCCAGTTGAATATAGAAATTCATGTTTAATTTCCTTTCAGAAGCTTTCGTTTGTTTGTTTCTTCCAGTTTTGCAGGGCCATTCTCACTAAATTTACAGTTTAGGAAACAAGCAGAGACAGAGTAGATACTAGATCCTTTGGTCTTTTAAACACAGTTATATGCTTCCTTTCTCATTGACCAGTAGAAAAACTGCCTTTGTCTTCCTTCTACTATCCAATGTTGTTGTATGCAGACATACAAAGCTTTCTTGTCCTATTACCTGTGTGACTATCTTTGGCATCTATATTTTCTTTCAGTCAGCCAGGCGCTTCCTTGCACACCATGTTTCTATGCAAACAAATTATTGATCATGGCTCCCTGTATAATGACCATTTAGCAACACACAGTATAGATGTCCATGGATAACATTTTTACTGCAGCCTCTGGAGTTCTATATTCAGGGCAGTGAGAACAACACATAGTCATAGTCTTTTATTCAGAATGATTTAAAAATGCTCCATAAAACTTCCTCAGCCTCTGGCAACTGAAATAAGATTAACAGAACTCTCTTCTGTTTCTTTGCATGCAACATACATATTTGTACAAAAAAACAAAACAAACAAACAAAAATTTTATTTTATTTTGCTGCTGTGGGTATGACACTTATAAGAAGTGAACAGATCAAGTCATCCATGTCTCTGAGGCCAAGGAAGCTCACTTTCCAAAATTCATACATTGAACTGCTGATAAAGGCTCATAACTATATAGAGAGCACCATTGTAAATACACAGCCTGCAGTGAAAGAAAAACCTTCCAAAAAAGTAAAATCTGCAAGTTGAGTCCTACAATTGTTATGTTTCACATGGCATTTTTCCTTTATAAACAGCATGTACTTGAGCAAAGCCGAACGTAACTTTAGAATTAAAAAGGGTGTGACTGCTCATAAGGAAAAAAAAAATTAGACATCCTCAGATAATAACCATCTGTTAGCAACCAAGAACATCAGAATATGGTTAGTGTTACATTTTTTCTTTCCTAATAATACTAGGAACAGTGAGGACGGTTGTATTGCACAAAAAGAGGATCAAACCTCAGGAAAATTAATACAGCTTCTAGCTCAAATCTAAGGTTGATACATAAGAAATCTGTTCAGCCACTTCTCTTTTTGACTCTCCTTTTCTTGTATTTTGTTAGTATAGGAAATTATTTCTTGTATGTAATTTGGAGCCAAAAGGCCAATTAACAGAATTATAATACATTGTAACATATTGCAGCTAGTGTTCTTGAATGAATTGCAAAATGTTTCTCAGGAAAATAATTTAATGAAAAAAAGTATTTCTCACAGGAAGAATTGCAGGAAAAGTGAAAAGCAGTATCTGGTTAAAAAAATAAAAAATTAAAGAATTTTTTTTTTTTTTTTTTTTTTTTTTTTCCTCTCACACAAGTCATTGAGGAAATGAAGAAGAGTTTGATGATGGCAGAGTTTTTGAAATGAGCTGATGCAGTATTCATGTGCAGATGGAATAGTAGTGAGATGAAAGTTGTTATTGATCAAGACAGTTATCTGTTTTTATGAAGCAATCACAAATTCTTAATGTGTTCAGAAAACTTTTGGATGTTGTACTAAGGGACATAATAGAGTAGGGAAATAGTGATGGAAGGCAAATGGTTGGATTGGATGATTTTGAAGGTCTTTTCCAACCCTGGTGATTCTATGATTCTATGATAATGTTGAAGAGGTGCATTTAATAGTAATGACTGTAAAAAGACACAGAAGGAAATCTGTCTCTTCTGGAGAATAAATAAGTCTTCAACATAAAAATCTTATTAGTTTGGAAACTCCTCACAACAGGAACCATATAAATGTTGGATTTTGGGGTCCTTAAACAAATGCACTTCTAGTGTAACTCAAATATGTTATATTCCAAAGGATAGTTTGCTTCACGGTAATCTGTTATTTTAATCATCAGTATCTGTAGTTCACCTGCACTAAAATTATCACAATACTCTTTAAAAAGGATTTATCACATATATAATGAATATTCACCTTTTCTTAATTTACTTATACAATGAAGTTAAGGAATTTCTCCATGGAAAGATGTGTAATTTGAACAGCTTACTGGTCCAGATAACTACTTGTGAATACAGGCATTTACACTTACAGCAACATCAACATTCGTTTTGTGACACTGAGAACCAGACAAAAAAATCAGAGATTCATAAAAAGTGTTTGAAAGACTTCAAGTATCAAGAGTAGCCATTTTCATTGAGTTGGCCATTTAACATTAAAATAGTGACCTAAATGGAGCCCTAATGTTCTTGATCATTGTTTGGCTGCCAGTGGCCTTCCTCTTGTTTGTAGAAAAGATTTTATTTCATTGGCATGGGATGCGTATGATCCACAAAGTCCTCTGGAGACACTTTGAGTTATAAGGAGGGAAATTCATGAAACATTCATACAATGTTTATGACCGATAGGAGATCTGGATTGTTTTCAGAAGATAGCAATGTACACACTACTAGGGCTTTCTATTAACAAAGATGTGTGAAAATACTTTATGGAAATCATATTTGCTTTCTCAATTGATCAAATAAATTAACTTTTGCTGAATCACTTATGAAAGTGTAGCAGTTCTTATGATGGCTTTCCTTCAGAGTAACCCTTTGAATCACCAGTCTTTAATTTTGTGTGCTAAATGAGAGAAAAAAAAAAAAACAAACTTGTTTAATGAGATAAGCAGGTACTACTTTGAGCATGCTTCTTCCCTTTATGAGATAATTTGTTTGGATTAGGAAAAACAGGTTTTTTTTGTTTTTTTTGTTTTTTTTTTTTTAAAAAAACCTTGATATGTAGAGAAGGAAAAACTAAGAAAGAGCATAAGAAACTGCAAATAAATGTAATGTGAATTTAGTATGCTGAAGAAGGAAAAAAAGTATATATGATTAGATTAGTTTTCTGTCAGCTCTGTTCTACTTTTGTAAGGATAGCATAATAGAACCATAGAATCATGGAGTCATTTGAGTTGGAAGGGATCTCTAAAGATCATCTAGTCCAACTCCCCTGCAGTTAAATTTCTTCCTTATATCTAATATAGCTCTCCCATCTTTTAGTTTGAAACCAATTCCCCCCATCCTATCATAATAGATTCTGCTGAAGAGTCTGTCTCCTTCTTTCTTATAGCTCTCCTTTAGATACTGAAAGGCTGCTCTCAGGTCTGCTTGGAGTTTTCTCCAGGATGCACAACTCAGGCTTTCAGCCTGTACCTGCAGGGGAGGTTTTCCATTCTCCTGGACCATTTTTTGTAGCCCTCCTGAATATCTAAACAGGGGAACATGCCTTCTTGGACTTTCCTCTTCTGGTTGATGTACTTGTAGAAGCCTTTCTTGTTCATTGTATGCCATGTCAAGTGTGGATTCACTTCGGCTTTGGCCTTCTTGACTCCATCCCTGCACAATCTAGCAGCATTTCTATATAGTTCTCAGGATATTTGTCCCTGCTTCCACTGCCTGTGCATTTTCTTGCTTTCCAGCTTGACCAGCAGGTCCCAGTTCAGCCATACCAGTCTCTTGCCTTCTTTTTTGTCACTTCTAGACGTCACTGTGTCTCTGCAAATGGCACTGGTGAGGCAATATCTTGAATACTGTGTTAAGTTGACTGGTGAGGTCCCAGAAGACTGGAGGCTTGTCAATGTGACTCCCATCTACAAGAAGGATTGTAAGGAGGACTCAGGGAACTACAGGCCTGACCTCAGTGCCAGGGAAGGTTATGGAGCAGATTGTCTTGAGGGAGATCACGTGGCATGTGTGGAATAAGTGCGGGATCAGGCCTAGCCAGTATGGGTTCACAAAGGGCAGGTCCTGCTTGACCAACCTGATCTCCTTCTATGATCTAGTGACCCGTCTGGTAGATGAGGGAAAGGCTGTTAATATAGTCTATCTAGACTTCAGCAAGGCTTTTGACACTGTCTCCCACAGTATTCTCCTGCAGAAGCTGGCAGCCTATGGTTTGGACAGGTACACTGTTGGCTGGATAAGGAACTGGCTGGAAGACTGGGCTCAGAGAGTGGTAATGAATGGTGACCGGTCATGAGTGATGTTCCCAGTTGGGTCCTGTCCCCTTCAATATCTTTATTGATGACCTTGATGAGGGCATTGAGTGCACCCTCAGTAAGTTTGCAGATGACACCAAGTTGGCTGGAAGTGTTGATCTGCCTGGGGGTAGTGAGGCCCTACAGAGGGATCTGGACAGGCTGGATAGCTGGGCTGACGCCAATGGGGTGAGTTTCAACAAGGCCAAAATGCTGGGTCCTGCACTTTGGCCACAATAACCCCAAGCAACACTACAGGCTTGGGGCATAGTGACCAGAAGACGGTGTAGAGAAAATGGAACTGGGCTACGGCTGAAAATTTTCCTATTAGCGCAATTTTGACTTTTAAGGATGAGAATTCTTGACTTTATCAATATCCATTTCAGAATAGATCATCATGATCTTTCTCCTGTGAGGTAAGTGTCATGGTTTTATGATTTTTGTTATCGGTATTCCACATCATAATATCCTGTAGTGCACTGACAGTTAAAGAGTTAATGCTCCAAGTCTGGATACCTGTCCTGGAAGAGAAGAACTACTACATTCAATTGAAGACTCTGTTCTGTTATCATTTCTGCTCAGGGGGAAGAGATACAAGGGTTTGGTAGGTCACCTGACATTTTTTCCCTTTTTTTTTGGCTCTCTTCCCTGCTGCTTGAAGGACTGTGCATCACACTTAGTGTTATGGTATATATTAGCTTCAATTCTAATTATATTGTATTATAGTGTATTGTATTACATTGTATTATATAATGTGTTGCAGTATATTGTATTATAGTGTGTTATCTTGCATTCTGATACCATATTTAGTAAATTAGTTTTTTTCTCCTCAGATCATTGACGCTGTTTTTAATTACTTGGGGTCCTCTGTTTCCCCTTTCCAGAGGCACAGATTCACGAATCCCTCTGCCCTGCTAGACATGGAACAGGGCCGAACCAGCCCGTAAACCATTGACAGGAAGGAATCTACTGTAAAATAACACAACAGCCATGACAATATACTAGGAAGCTTTTATATTATTGAAGTGGAAGCACTGAGTTAGTCTAAGATGGCAATATGTCTCTCTTCCAACAAACACTCTGCATTTTCCTCACAAATTTTTAAAGTGATTCAAAATCATCTTTTCCTTTCATAGTGTGCCTTCTTTTTCTGTTCAATGAAGCTATGAGTCATGACTGGCGAAATCAATATTCAGGGTCAGTTAGTCATAATCTCCAGTTTTCTCTCAACTAAATGCTCCTAGACAACATTGTTAAGACCAAAATACTATTGTTTCAGAGAGTAAAAAGAGTTAGAAGATGTCATTTAAATACTTTCCATATGGATTATGAATTTTTCTGTATATTCTACCTTATATGCATAGGAAAATGGATACAGAATGTGTCTGTTACCACACAAGAATATTTCAAACACCCAGTGAGATGGGGTAGTGTTATCATCCTCACTTCACAGGAATGAAAATGATCTAAGAGGAGCATCCCAAAATACTTAGGCCTCTGAAGTGATAGTTGATAAAAATGTGCTTCTGAGCAAGCCTGAGATCCTGAAAACCTGTACATTGGCACAACCTCAACTAGAGAAGTGTGGAATATTTCTCATCCCTAAGAATTATCTAGAGCTGGCTCTCCTTGTAGCTAAGAAAACATTCTGCTAAAGGAGAGACATAAAATGTCTTTTTTTTTTTTTTTTTTTTTTTTGTGGGGAAAATTGCTCATGCCCTAAAACCGGACTCTGTATAAGGAAGCCACCACATTTCCATTTCTTGCAGATGCATTTTAAAAGAAGTTGGAAACAAACTTAGTTTCTTGAAAGAAAAAAAATATATATATATTAAGTACATAACTTCGGGTGAGGATCAAGAATCAAGATAACACAATTCGGTAACTTCTTCTGATATAAAAAGGCAACTAACTGACATATAATGTCTCTGGGTTATCTAACACATTTTTTTTAGAGAGGCCCCCAGCAACCCAACTGATTTTAAAGAAATGTGTGCAAAACTGCAAAAGCGTGTATGATTTCCAGTGCCTCAAGCAAGTCATTTCTATTCCATTTCATTTCCATATGTGCTTGGTATATAGCATCTTTTAACAAATCTCTTCTCAGAGAACAATTTCCAAATCTCCTTAATTTATACAGAGGGGCCAATCCAAAAAACGCTTGTACATTTAATTGACTTCATGTGAGTAATTTTTTTTTTTACATGGCAATACAAAAGTTGAGTATAATTAAATAAAACTGAAGGCATGAATAATTACAAACTTGATGATATGAATTATAATATTAATTCATCTTAGAAATTTTATCTCCAGATTCTGTTTTATAATAGCAAAGTATAAATATCGAGACAGAAAAGAACTCACCCACAGACCACTCTGATAAAAGTTGTTCACTAGACCAATTCAATTATTTTTTCTTCCTACAAACTCCAGCTGGTGTGATCTTGGCCTTCAGTACCATCTAATTAAATGGAAAAATGTTTGAGATAGGAAGTTAATTTACTAATTAAATGACAAGTATGCTTTATAACTTGTCTTTTTAGCTTATTGTGCATTTAAAGAATTAATTAACAATACAATCAGGCTGCAGTTGTGAAGTGCCAATATGGATGTGATTTGAAAATACTTTCACTTCTGTTTTCTATCTCAGTTTTTATGACAGCTGCACCATAATGAAGATGCTTGACTCTTTTAATTTGTGTCTGTAAAATTAAAATGGCTCAGTGGCTTCTTGCTCACCAGGAACACAGACAAAATTGTACATTTAGTAGTACATTGCTCATCAGCCGACAGTCTTGATTCTGTATTTGTGAGCTGCTCTTGCTTTCTATAATTTGAAATTATGAAACTAGTTTTTCATTAGGTTATGCCCTTCTGGTAAAGTATTTTCAACGGAGTGCAACAATGAAAGTATAATTTAATTAACACAGTCAATCACTGGGTAAAATTAAAGTATTTGTTGTTTTTAAACAAATTTAACAAGTAGTACCTTTATTCTAAGATTGCACAAATAATTTTTTGTTAGTGTGGCTGGTTTAAGTACTGTTAAAAAGCATATGGACTTATGGACTAAATGCAAAATAACTTCACCTTCCTCTGTCTGTCAAATTACTCTTATGCAAAAATAATTATTATTGATTTATTTGTATTTTGAATGGCAGTTATTTATAAATGGTATATGTCTGGATTGGCCTGCCTGATCTTTTGTAGTTCCTCTTTTTTTCTGTTGTGTTTTGCTTTGTTGGTTTCCTGGTTTTAAATGTCATACAAATATGAAACTGAAACCCAATCATAATTCAGTCAGAATTTACTATATGTTGTAACTTCTTTTAACAGTCAGAAAAGAATTTTCAAGGAAAAAAAAATAAAATAAAATAGAAAGAAATAAAAGAACGGAAATGAAAAGGAAGAATAGTCACCTGGCTGTAATCATCTCTTGAGACACAGAACAAACCTGGTTTCTCTGCACAAGCAGCTATAAATCTTTCCTTCCTTACCACTTTTTATATTTTCAGTCACTCTTAGTCCATCCATATTTTTATGCTGAGATGTTTATAGCCTCTGTTTCATAAACCAAATAGTTACATTCAAATGTTAAAAATATTTAGCATATGCATATAGATTTGTGTGTGTATTGTTCCTATCTAAAGAAAGAAAACAAATTACTTTGCATTCAATTTACTTTGATTTTTTTTCTGCCTAGTGTATTGGTGCCCACAGAAGAAAGCAGTAATAAATCATTTATAAAATCAGTGCAACCCTTTCTGCAGGGAAATGCAGTGAGGCAGACTGTCTCATAAATTGTTTAGGATAATGCAGCTCTCCAGTGATTTAGCTTGATTTGTTTGATTAAAAAACAACAACAACAACAACAACACAGAAATCCACAAAATCACATATGGTGATTCTTTGCTTTTATGAAGGAGGTAGGAAAATACCTTCCAATGTCCTTGTATACAATGCAGAAAACATCCCATTAACAAATAGACTGTAGACTGGAGAAATAAGAAGGAAAGAAGCATTGGGAAATGAAAGCAATGGGAAGGAATTTTCCGTATTTATTGCAAAGGATTCATGCTGTTCAGTGGCCTGCACTTTTGCTCAGTAGGAGGAAAAATGCAAAAGAAGCCTCCTTGAACTAATCCAGCATCCCAGGTCTTTCCTGTCTTGGTATGTGGATCAGTGACAGTGATAAAATTGTGTTGTGGGCTGGCAGCTTGATTTCAGACATTTAATGGTTGTATGAAAGATCATCTCCAAACACTTCCATTGCATTCTCTTCCCAAATTCTTTTTTGGGTACATTAAACTGAGGAAATCAGACTGCTTGCTAAGGATCACAGGTTCACCAAAATTAAAGATGGAAAAGACCTGCTAGTGTAAATTGCTTACATTATCCCTCATTCAATGTAAGATTTTTCCCTGTGGTATATTTTCCAGTACTTTTTTATGGTGCACTTTGAAATGACTCATGCAACAGTTTTCACCATTTCTCTCTAGAGATCAGTGTACAGTCTAATAGAGCTCACTCACCCTTGGTGTCAGCCTAAATTTTCCATTACTCATTTAGAGATTTTTTTTTCCTGGACATCTGGTATGGCACTTTGAAATCAGAAGCCAACCATCAAGCCTCTGAAGGCAAGCCAAATGCTGCAAAAAGGGCAGAGAAGATAGCCACAGATTGTAAAAGATTTCAGTAGGGTATGCAGTTTTAAAGTAAGGTTCAAATTAGAAATTTACTAAAATCTTCTAGAGATTCCATATCCCTCATTTATTGATTATCTCTGGTTCACAGATATATTTTAGTCTGATGCCAGGTCTAGATATTTAAAGCATTAATAGCAACTTACAGCTTTTTCTAACTCACATATAAAGATGCATTTTCTTATTATTACTTCTTGGAGGAAATTTCTGCTACAGCTAAGTCTCAGCACTGCTGAAATAGAGTAGTGGCTGAGGGACATCTCCACAGTAATAGAGCAGAGCAGTGCAGGTGTCATTATTTTTCTTCCTCTTCTGCTCCCATCTTTGTATAATGTAAATACAGAACTATGAATAGTCTGATAAACTCTGAAATTATTTTAATTTTGATTTGAGCGTTCCTTGGTGCAGTAGTTAAGGTTCATTCTTAGACTAGTTGTAAAAAAAATGTTGATACAAAAGTTGATAGCCTGAAGATTAATTTTAGACAATATAATGAGTGGCATAGGCTAAAACAGTAGCCTAGAAATGTATGTAGGCCACATATAGAAATATATACATTCTATATAAACATACATAATATACACATACATACATATATATATATATATGCATATATACACACTGCAGCCTGTTAAATGTAAATACTTACACCTGCCCCTATGATTTGATACAGACACTCCTGACAATTCTCTAGCAAAAAGATGTAAGATGGTCTCAGGTGTGTGCACAGCATAAGGCAGCTATAGCAGCAATTGCAAAGAAGTGATTTGCACTGACATCTCATGTGTTGCTCTCTCTGTCAGAGACAATCTCTAAGTTAAGGCAGTAACAGAAGAACTTTTCTTCATTCTCTTCAGTATTGGACTCTCAACTTGTTAAGACTTCCCAGGTGAGTCTTCAGATATGATGACATAGAAAAGATGCAGTACTAGGCTATTAGAATCCTGTGATGAATCCAGTCCATAAAATCTCACCAAGCTTTGTGAAGACCCTTTATAACTCATAAAGGTCTTCATAACAGCTCTCACTGATGCTATGGCATATTGTATTACTTTTGGTAAGCAGAGTTAATAACAATCCTTCTTCCCTTACAGTCTTAAAACTTTAGAAAAATAGACAAAATATATTTGAATGGAAGATATATTAACCTAATGAAAACATATTTTCCTTTTGTTATTTTCTTCTGCTTCAACTCATGCTCACTTTTGAAAATGAACTGCATTCTTTTTTTTGTATACATTACTAGAAAAAGTCTTTTTCTAGAATTATTTGGAGTAAAGTTATCTCAAATAATACTTCTTTGGGAACCAAATCCAAACTCCCATTTCAGACTCTATACAGGAAGACCTCATGTTGAAAGGTGAAGTCTGATGGAATTATTCTCATACTCCTTTCTTCCTCACTGGTTCTTTTATTGCTTAAATTTTCAAAACATTCAAAATTTTAGAGAGCACAGAAAGTAAAATACTTGGATTAGAACAAAATTGACAACCTTCGTCTTGTATTATTATTAGGTAAAAAAATTCAAAATAATTAACAGGATGTTTTGAGAAGCTTGGGTATTCACAGTTAATGAAATAGAAGATAAATCAGCTATAAACTGTTCCAGCATGAATGTGTGTTTGATTTACCTGAAAGAGAAGTGTTAGGTACAAGTTACTGGGAAGCAGAAGGAGTTAGTGGGAGACTCATCTCCATCCTACAGTGATAGCAGTCACAGAATCACAGAATCACAGAAAAGTAGGGGTTAGAAAGGACCTCCAGAGATCATCGAGTCCAACCCCCCTGCCAAAGCAGGTTCCCTACACCGGGTGCACAAGTAGGCATCCAGGTGGGTCTTGAATATCTCCAGAGAAGGAGACTCCACAACCTCCCTGGGCAGCTTGTTCCAGTGCTCTGTCACCCTCACTGTAAAGAAGTTCTTGCACACATTTGTGTGGAACTTCCTATGCTGCAGTTACTGGCTGTTTCCCCTGGTCCTATCTCCACACACTGCTGAAGAGTCTGGCCTCACCACTCCGCTCCCCACACCTTAGATATTTATAGATCTGGATCAGGTTCCCTCTCTCCAGGCTAAACAGACTCAGTTCACTTAGCCTTTCTTCATAGGGAAGATGCTCCAGGCCCTTCACCATCTTTGTGGCTCTCCGTTGGACTCTTTCCAAGAGATCCCTGTCTTTTTTTGTACTGGGGAGCCCAGAACTGGACACAGTACTCCAGATGAGGCCTTACCAGGGCAGAGTAGAGGGGGAGGATCACCTCCCTCGACCTGCTGGCCACACTATTTTTAATGCACCCCAGAATGCCATTGGCCTTTTTGTCCACAGGGGCACACTGCTAGCTCATGGCCAACTTGTCATCCACAAAGACACCCAGGTCCGTCTCCGCAGAGCAATCTGCAATGAAATACTAAATAAATTGCCCTGTGTTAATTTCATTTTGGCTGAATTATAAATACTGGGAAGAATTTACTTTGCCAACTTCAGATACAATATGGAGCCTTTAGACCAAATAAAGCAGTGCTTCTAAAACAAGTACATTAGTTTATGTCCAGTTAATCAAAAAAACATTAACTTCTGAAGCTCTCCAGTGAGAAACCCTCTGTGATTAGGACAAAATTAATTCTGCCACTAGGATATTCTGTTGCATTGCTGTGACAGTTTAGTGGGCCCTAATGCTTGAGATAAGCATCATTTCAGACAATGAGGAAGAAAGGAGTATGGGAATCATTCCAATAGACTTTACCTTTCGACATGAGTTCTTCCTGTATACAGTCTGAAATTGGGAGTTTGGATGCAGTTCCCAAAGAGTCAGAATAGAGAGTCGGTAGATTTGGATCCACGTTAAGCTAGATTTGAAAGGTATAGACTTTATATAACTGTCTGAATATCTGTATATCACACTTGATATCACAGCTAATTTTTTTCCTGTTGAAGGCAACTTGTGAAGAAAATGTTCCCAAGTGACGTCTCTAGCTATTGCCAAAAAGAAAACATAATACTAAATAAAATTATGGAATCCCTATGGAATTTATGAGAAAAAAAAATTATCCTACCTAAGATGAAAGTTAGATGCTGGTTCTAAGTTAGACATTTAGGTTTTCTTTCGGTGCAGCGGAAAACCTCCAAATAGTGATTCATCTTAGACATTTAACTTTAGATGTGATTAATCATTTTTGGAGGTTCCAGTCTCTCTGTAGCTACTAATGAGGTAGTCTAGACAACTAACTCCTTAGATGGGGTCCCTTGCTTTTTGATGCTAACAGTCAAATGATCTTAAAAAATCTGCCTTGATTCCATTCCCAAAGTTGTTAGTTGCTGAGAGAGAAATTCAACTCAAGAATTCAAGAACTCAAGGCTCAGGGGAGATGTTATTGCTCTCTCTGTAACTATCTGAAGGGAGGTTGTAATGAGCTGGAGGTCGGCCTCTTCTCTCATGTAACTGGTGATAGGACTACAGGGAATGGCATTGAGCTCCGCCAGGGGAGATTTACGCTGGATATTAGGAAATACTACTTTTCTGAAAGAGTGGTCAGGCACTGGAATGGGTTGCCTGTGGAGGTGTTGGAGTCATTGACCCTGGAGGTGTTCGAGGAACATTTGGATGTTGTGTTGAGGGATGTGGTTTAGTAAGTACTATTGTTGATAATTGGATTGGACAGGATGGTTGGATTGGATGATCTTGAAGGTCTTTTCCAACCTTGGTGGTTCTGTGATTCAGTGATTCTGTGAACTCTCCATGTATAAAAAACTATATCTGTATCAGATTTTCTAAATTTTAAAACATCCTGAACATCTGTTGAGCTCTCAGATATGACATGGAACTTAGAAGAGTCTCTTGATCTTGTCATATGCCTGGAGGTCAACTGGTCAGATGATGGATCTGATTTTCTAGCACATATAAGTAGAAGAATTCCAACAAACACCACTCTTTGAAAGAAAGCTGTTCATTCTTTTTTTAATCAGATGATTTATCAGTTGCACTTTCTTCTGTTGTATTGCTATATAAATGTCCTGATACATAATAATAACCTACAAATTAGGTTCACAGTCATTCCCTGAGAGTCCTTCTCTCAGATTTGAAAGGGACCATTGGTGTTATTAGCTAGAACATGGTCTTCTTAGGTCATTCATCAGTGTGTATCCTTCCATCTCCTGCTCTCATCTTCATTTCTGGATCACTGCTTCAGTATGTGTCTAGCTACATAATGTGGGGGAACTCCTGCTGCTCAGCCTCTTGTTCTGAAGACAAGCTAATTTCATCTCCAGGAAAATGAATTACACATGATCTCTTTCCAAAAGACCACATGGACATCCTGTGCCAGTAGAAAACAGTAACAAGAAATAAAGGCAACATAGTGAACAGATATGCAGATAAAACCCAGTAGCTTTTGGCATATATCTCAAGGGTAAAAGCGCTGTTTCTTTCTAAAGCATCATTTCTTCCACTTCAATATACTGTGCTGGTGAGGCATAGTGTTTTTTTTTTCTTTGATGCTGACATAACCTCAGATGTCACTGTTGCAACCCAGCCATCATGCGTTATACATTGAATAAAAAAGTAGGCAAGAATTGCATCATTATATAATATTTGGAGAGCAGGAATATATTCAGGGCCTTTCACCCACCTATTAGAGAAATGGTGACACTGGTGTCACAAGTTCATATAATCTCTCTTGATGCAAAGGACATTTCACATACATTGGGGTACAGACTATTTGTGTTGCAGTCCTCTGTTGCCTGGCATATAATTATCATGGCTCATCTTTATTAAACACCAGCCTTATCTTTGTTTTGCTCTCTTTGTTGATAGATGTAACCTCAATACTGTTGCCATGGCTACGGTAACAGTAGCTGAGAAGATTTTGTTTGTTGTAAACAAACTGAGCTATATAGGCACTGATCCTAGTGGAGCGTTTCCAGTCCCCTGTCTTATATTATGCTGATTAACACTGCCATCTCCGTCCTGCAACTTATTCCTTTTTTCAATTATCATTAATTTAGGATATTTCTAGGAGCATTTCCCATTTTGTGCAATTGCACCCCCTTTCTGACAACTTTTTTTCCCTATAGCAACTGACACAGGTTAGTACTGCAGCCCTGCTGAGAGCACGCTCACAGCAAAGCCCTGCTGGTACCAACAATTAATCTAGATGTATACACTAGCATAATGGCAAAAGATTGCTTTAATTTACTTCCTGCATTCTTACCTCCAGGGGCAACTGAACTTGCTCCGGAATTGGACCCTTGGTGATCTGAAAATGTATTACTAATTCTGAAGCTTATTTAACTACAAGTCAATTTTTCAAGACTAGGGGCCAAATTCAGCCCCTTACAGAAGGAGATGCCACTCCTCTGTAAACAACTGAGCTGCAAATTCTTACATCACTGTTGACTTAACCCATGAGATTTCACAGGTGAGGAAATGATCAAAATATTTTGAGAAATAACCTGAATTTCCAGTAGCAACCAATTTACTTTTTTTTTTTTTTTTTTTTTTTTTTGCAGACCTTTCCATTAGCAGATATTTTCTCATAGACTTAAAATCTGAGTTCTATGTTAATTTTATTCGTGGAACACATCAATGATAACAGTGTCCAGTGTGTTCTATATCAGTCCAAATTATTGACTGTGGAAAGTTCTGTAAATCTGGAGGTGCCCCTGGGTCCTGGGGAGGAGAGAGCTGTCATGACTGGGGGTGTGCCCCGCTCAAGCAGAGCTTGAGCAGATGGCCAGGCTGTAGCAAGGTAACAGCAGCCTGAGGAGCTTCTGGGAATCTCTGAGGGAGACAGAAAGGAGGAGGTGTGAATCTACTCCCACTACAGACGTGCAGCTTCCTCCTAGGTCCCTGCAAGTGGAAGTAGCCAAATCAGCTTCTCAACTGCAGGATAAAGGACTATACAACCCATGAGAGTAAAGAGGCTGGACCCTTGTCTCTGCTTGAAGCAGAAGGTATCTGAACCCAACACCCACAATCCCCCCAACCCCTGCAGGGTCCCCTGTGGTGTCTCTGAGTATTAGATTTGTGGCTCTCCGGTCGGACAGGGATGAAAGTCTGGAAAGCTTCTGTGATTATGTGATTCTCGCCATTTTAGTGAGGACCTTGCACAGATCAACTGCAATGAGGGATTCTGGCAGAGAGGTAAATCAGAACCAACACCCAAAACTGTGATTTGACCCATTGCACACAGCCTTTTGGTCAGCATGGCAGCCCCAGCTTCCCCCAGTTGAGCAGGAGCCATGCTTGTGCTACCGAGGGTGGTGACACAGCATGGGCAGAACCAGGACTGATGGCAACCAACTCCCTGCGTGTATAAAAGTAGCCCTTAGGGAGTGCCGCAAACCGGGAGTGCTGCTAACAGGATGCACAAATGGGAAGCATCTAGGTGGGATCAATGTGCACAGATCCATGGGCCCTGGTGTGATAAATCCATCTGTGCTGAGGGAGCTGGCAGAGGCATTCTGAACCACCCTCTATCATCTTTGCAGAACAGGAGATGTGTCTGAAGACTGGAGGATAGCCAATGTAACTGCAGTCTTCAAAAACGGCAAGAAGGAAGATCTGGGAAACTACCAGCCAGTCACTCTCATCTCTGTCCCTGGAAAGGTGATGGAACAGCTTGTTCTAAATGCCACCTCCAAGATATTGGAAAAGAAGGCCATTAAGAATAGACAGCATGGATTCACCATGGAAAAATCATGTTTGACCAGCCTTGTAGCCTTCTATGATGGCATCACCAGTTAGGTTGATGGAGGAGGAGCAGTGGATGTCATCTGCCTTGACTTCAGCAAGGCTTTTGATACTGTCTCCCATGACATCTTCATAATGAAGCTGAGAAAGTGTGGGATAGATGAGTAGATACAGTGAGGTGAGCTGAAAACAGGCTGGCTGGCCAAATATAGTGAGGTGAGTTGTGATTGGCAGTGCAGTGTCTGCTTGGAGATCTGTGACACTAACAGTGTTCCCCAGGGGTTAGTGCTGGGTCCAGTCTTGTTCATTATCCTCATTGGTGATAAGTGGGTCTTGAGTATCTCCAAAGGAGAATCAACAGCCACCCTGGGCAGCCTGTTCCAGTGCTCTGTCACTCTTACTGTGAAGAAATTCCTTCAAATATTAATGTGGAGCTTCCTTTACTCCAGTTGATGGTGATTTCCCCTTGTCCTGTCCCCTCATACCACTGAAAAGAGATTGGCCATGTCCCTTTGCCTCCTGTGTGTAGCCTGCTGTAGGGATCCTGCTCTGCGGGGGGATTGGACTCAATGACCTCTGGAGGTCCTTTCTAACTGCTACAAGTCTGTTGTTCTGTGAGTCTGTGATATCTGACTACTTGTCTCAGGGAACCAATATTATTTTCTCTGTGAAAGGTTCTGTAGTCTCATTATATGCATACTCATATTACCCTTGTATTTAAAAAAAAATATATATATATTATTAAACACCTAAATTCCTTTATTTTGCCTAGATTAAAATGAAGAAAAACTGCAATGTACTAGGGGTTATAACAACCTGCAAACAGACAGAAATGCTACTGCCTAAAAAGAGCCTGATTGGAGAATTACAGAATCACAGAAGGAAGGGTAAGCCAGGTGAGATTCATCTGTATCTCAGAATGGTATAGTTCAAATAATGTATTGTTCTGAAAGAACACTATGCCATCATATTGTCTGTGAAGCTGGTGTTATGCCATACTGTGAACAGTTTTGCACAATTGTATTCTGATTTTGTGATTCTATTATGGCTTTTTTAAGGTCCCTTCTACTTCTCCTTCACAGTGAACTGATGCCTTCTAAGCTCAACAACGCAAGGTTTAACCTCGTAATGTTTCTCTTCACTCTTTTTCTCTCACTGCTGTTCATACACTCTAGTGTACAGCAAAGTTACCATTTGTAGGATGTCAACAAGAATCTGCAGACCTTGGATGAAGAGTAAGGCTGTGCTGAGAACAGAGTACCTTCTTATAGTACTGGACAGAATGAGAGTATTATAACATTACTGCATGACATCTCAAAAATGTGAATGCCAGAAATGGGGAATGTTGAAGTTAAGAGAAAAATAATTGTCTGCATCTTCTGTACTTGTCTCCTCCTCTACTGCACAGATCTTCTTTATGCAAAAGATGAAATGGAATGCTAATAATATCATTTTAAAAATTGATAAGAATCTAATGGATATGTTAGTGTTGGCATACTTGGTCCATTGCTTGGGTGTAAAAGATCAAATGTGAAGGATTTCCAGCAGTCTCCTGTAAGGAAAAAAACTCATCAACATTCAGATCTCCAGCTAATAGATTATTATGAATAAGTAAGTTCAATGGAGGGTAGCATAGGATCAAATAATTGTGAGATTCCGTATCAGTGATCTCTTCTACTATTACTAATTATGACTTTAACACCTTACCCGAATCTCTGTAGTCTCAGACGCCTGATGATGTTACAATGCTCAGTATCTTTCAACTCTGGCCTTAATCTCTTCCCTAAATGCATGTTTTCATATCACAGAATACATTGTAGGTAAAGATGTGTCTTCCTTGCAGACATTTACAAAGCTTCGTATCCTGACGTAATATCAGTTTGTGAAGGTGAGCCAAGGAAGAAATTACAGCACTGATGAATTTTCTGGATTGCTCAATTTTACTTTCCAACTCTTCATGCTTTCTTAGTATAATTTTACAGATGAATGATAAACAAGGTGATGCACTGACACTCACAAACTTGATGAATGAAAAAAATTACATTCCCTGTGAAATTTTTGAATGGTTCACACTCATTTTTAGCTTGGAAAGTTGTTACCTATTCTTATAGAGGTGTTTTAAAGTGCAAATGGAAGAAAATAAAACAAGAAGAGATCTTGAATATTTTGCAAATGCCTTTATAGTATGTAGACGTCATCCTGAAATATTGAAATAGAGCAAATGGTCCCTTTTCCTCCTTTAATGGTGTTTTACTATATTGACAGTGCAACAAAAGGGTGCAATTTGGTAGCCCACTTAAGAATGTGTCAAAGCAGAGTTCTCCCTGGAACCTGTTATTCATCCAGCACAGTTCATCTAACAACATAACCAAACTTAATATGTTTTGCAAGCAGACGAAAAACTAATATGAAATTTAGTTTTTCTTTACAAGCAGACTAAAAAGTAAGAATGTATTCAGCACAAAAAAGAAGCCCGATCTATGGAGGAGCTACTCAATGGGATATATTTTCTGCCCCTCAGGTTGCGTGTGTGACACAAAAGAAGAATGAATTTGTAGCTGGCAATTCAACTCTCTGGAAAAATGTCAGAATTTTGCTGTATGTGTGCAATACTGCAGCCTGGAATTTCTAGTTGATTTCTGTAACTAGACACTTTGCGAGATTGAAAGTAATGATTTCTTCAGAGGAGAAATACTAATCTGAATGTATATGATAAGTAAGGGGGAAAAAATGTATCATCTATATTTTACATATTGATAAAAAAGAGCTTTTTATTTTATTTTATTTTATTTTATTTTATTTTATTTTATTTTATTTATTTTATTTTATTTTATTTTATTTTATTTTATTTTTATTTTTATTTTCTATTATTAATCATTCAGCTTTTCTCCATTTCATACGAGAAATCTGCGGCAGAACCTGAACCAGGCCACTTAAATCCTACTCTGACACTTTGACAAAGTGCCAATCCTAGAGTGGAGATATTCTTATCTCCTTTAATCTCTGGTTTGTTTTTAACTTATCAACATTTTTTCTCTTATTGGACTAATACTCAAACACTATAAACATAAGAGGACATATATTAAGCAGTGAACTCAGTCATGGTGGTTGATGACTAAGTGAGATTCCAGTTATAGAGACCCTGGGAAAAACACCTTCCAACCTCTCACCTCTGCAATTCCAGTCACCCTTTTCTCCAGATCTCCTTCCTCTTAGTCTCCTTATATTTTCCAGTTATATATATTTATAGGATGAAATGAAAACTTTATTAATACAATTGATAAATCTAATCACATATCTTCTGAGTCATAGTTTGTAGCTGGTGTGTGTAGATGGAAGAATGGAAGAGCTATTTACTTTCATGAGAATTATGCTTTTTATACTGACTTTTTGTATTCTTAAACTAAAGGCAGTCATTCTTTGAGAGGATAATAGGGCAGACAAATTGTACAGTCCGGAAGATCCTTGTATTTTGTGCAGTAGACAACAAAATGTCTTTATGAACCAGAGGAACAAAACAGAAAGTACTGATTTCCTTTACTAAGGAGTGTAAACTGGGAAGAAAGGAAGGAAGTCATATTTTTTTTTCCCATATTATTTCCAGACAGTAGTTCTTGGCTATTATTTAACGTATTCTTATTCACTCAGTCTCAGATGCTCACAAAAACACATGTGCATGCATAATATATACAAGTGTTTGTGAATGTGTTTCTACCATGAACTCTTGAATACATTGGCAAATTTCATATTTAATGGAGGGGAAAACAGCCTCAGATATAGTTTCCAGAATAAGTATCCAGGTTTCATAATGGTAATATCTGCATAAAGAGTGCTGCTCCTTGAAATGCTGTGATGGAGATGAATTCTGGGTACTAGATTAATATTCCATTCAGATCAGGGAGGGAACTAACAAATAGCCTATTTACAGAGAGCTCCAGGTAGTATATGTGCCTTCTAAGGGATGTAATGAATTGTATATAAACTGTCTATAACGTCTAACACTAGAATGAACATTATATATATATATATATATATAATATATATATATATATATATATATATATTATATATATATATATATATATATATATATATATATATATATATATATATATATATATATATATATATAGCACTTATAGGTACACTTTGAATCTACACTATATGGAGGCTTTATTTATTTATTTATTTATTTATTTAAATCTATGTTTAAGAAAAATGCCATGCAAGCCTTACATATTCTTGGACACCAACACTAAACAGATTAGACAAAATACTCTCAGAAATAAGGCTGTGTTTGTCTTATTCTTCCAAAATTATTATTGATTTTACTGTACTTACTAGTGCTAACTTAGGGCAGAGGCTATCAGGACTGAGTTTAGAAAACCGTCATGGTGTTAAATTTTAGTATGTTATTAAGTAAACCAAATGAAAAAGGGAAAAAAAGTCTCTGTGACCCTGTAGCCAAGCTTAATTAGAGAGATCTCTTCTACTGATCTCCCATATCAGAGAATGGCTATCATTACTAGTTCTAATTCTATCAAATTAAAGGAGAGTTTGTCATTTATGTCAATTATACACAAAATAGATCTCAGAATAATATTTTTATTTAAAGTGTTTTCTAAATAAATTGAACATTTAATATTGTTTTTTGTTTTGTTTTGTTTTGTTTGTTTTTTTCATTTTTCAAGATGTGCCTCATTGGTCAGAGAAAAGAAAATTTTAGTGTATTTTGGCTAGAGTAAATGAGTTATAAGAATAAGAGACAACACAGTAAACTTGCCACTTTATTCCAGTGTTTTGTTTTGTTTTGTTTTGTTTTTATTCTAAGCAAACTTGTTATAAACATTTATATGCTGTATATTTATTTTATATTAAAATATTCCTTAATATTACAATAATCTAATTTGTTTATATTGTTGAAGCAAGATAAAATTCTTCATATTACCTTAAGAATATACATGGAAAAAAATGCTTAGCCTAAAACAGTGTAAACCTAATTTTCTTTGCACTTGTTTGTAATTACATTGCTTTATCTGATGAATTAATTCAGCCACATATGTTATATGATATTCTATAGTAAATGAATAACTGCTTCTTGTTCTTGAGTTTCTTGTGTTTGTGAGACGAGAATTCACACTGTCTAATTTTGGCAGCAACTAAATCCTTAAGACACATTTTCTGAGTCTTCCTTTGCAGTAAATGGAGGTGAGGAGCATGGTTCCCCTGAGTCTTGATTGATGCTGCAGTTAGTCATCTTGTGGACATCTATCCACTGATAATAGAGGGACACAAGTGAACCTACTTTATTGTTTTTCAATTAGCCTCTCAGATATGTTTGGAAGTAAGGAATTTTGCACTGCCTTTTTGCCTGCATATACAAAGGCTACATATAATTGGTAAAAGACTGCTCCCCCCCCCCCCCCCAATAAAACCATTTTCCTGTTTTTTATTTTCCTTTCCATAAAAGCTTCCTAAAAAGGGAAATTCAATGAGTGACTAAGTGTTTTGTAGCCATTAACTTTATCCAGTCCTAATTTCATATGTTGGCACTTTAATCTGCTATTGTATTTTGGGGGGCAAGATCTTTAAAAGAAGATAATAAGAAGTATCTGGTTGATGCACAATCTTCAATTTTCAATTAGCCTTTGGTTCCTCTTCAGAATTCTCCCTAGATTTTATGGTATGGAATTTCCTTGACTACTTGAATAAAATCCTTACTCTTCACTACTGGACAGTTATGACTATGCATGTAATCTGGAATCACACTCAATCCATATGAAGGATTTCCTAGCAGAGAGGCGTAATATTGTGTACAAATTTCTTCTGTCCCTTTTTTGTTTTCATGTAACTAACCATCATATTTGCTTTTCCCATGGCTGCCAAACAACAAACAGACATCTTAGTCAAACATTCCATGAGTTTCCAAATGTTTTAGATCCTTAGAGAATCCTGCAGCTTGAGAAACATATGAGAAGTTTAGAGTACTTCTGTCTATGAGGATAACCTTACATGTATCCCAGTTGAATTCCATCTGTCATTAGACAGCTATATATCCACAATATGTTTAAAGCAACTGAAAACTTCCACCATCCTCTCCACTACTTACTGATATTGCAATTTGTAAGAAAACTATGACATCAGTATTAGACATTTGCTCAGTCACAAATAATTTCAAACACAAATACAGTGGAATTTCTTTATAGATATAAAAACACCATGTGACTGTTGCACGAGAGATTTTTTTTTTTTTTTAAATATTTATTTCTATAGTTCTAATCTAGTCCTTAAAATATTAATCCTGATTTCTGTGCTGTTTGTTTTGATCTTTGCTGAAAAAATGTTGTATATAGAGTAGAACTCTGGCTTTTTATTTTATTTATTTATTTATTTATTTTTGGAAGGGTAATAAGGCTATTTTTTGTTTTTGTTTTTCTGTACAGTACATTGTCAAAAGCATTGCATTTTTTAACAAAGACTTTTTTAAATTATTATTGTTATTTTTTTAAAATCACAGCAGCATCATAGCACTGTAATAGTTGGAAGGAACCTCTAGAGACCATCTAGTCCAATCCCCTGCTGAAGCAAGTACCCTATAGGTGTACTGAAATGGCAGAGAGAAGTCATTGCTAGCAGGCCATCTTGGGGGATCAAAGTAATTGTTTCAATTTACTGATAAACTGAAAGTATTAATAAATGTATCTGTAGAACATAAATGCTTTATTTTCTGTTGAGTGTGACTTTCTTTGTGTTCAATAAAACTTCAGACTGAATTTAAATCATAACACAAGAAAATATCTAGGAAAATATCTGTATGTACTTATCCTCCAATAGAAGTCTAATCTTTAAATCCTAAGTCCTAAATGTATGCTGTTGCTTTTCTGCAGGAGATTCACAGTATCACAAAAAGACACTGCTACTAGCAGAAGGTACAGAGCAAACTGAATTCCTCTTTCACACACAAAAAACATCCATTACTTTGCATTAGCTGGGCAAGAGATGTCAGTCAGACACTGAAAGTGCTCAGAGATCTATCAGTGGTTTATAAAAATATCTCTACTATCTAGAATTTCAATTAAATTTAAATTTACATGTAACTTACTTTGTCTTCTTCATTTCCTTCTCTGTTCACAGATGTATGTATAATTGCATTTATTCTAATTAATATTTACTAAATTCTAATCTACAATCCTGAGATGTTGCTTACTGTGTTTTTTTTTTCCTCTAAGTAGAGAAATATAAGTTTTTATTCAAAATTTAAGAATTAATAAAACATATGTTTCCCAAATTATATTAAGACCTACTTTTTTTTTTTTTTTTTTTTTTTTTTCTGAATTTTCAAAGAGGATTAATTGTAACAGTTATTTTATAGAAATTGATAGAGTTTATGCCTATTGCATGATCTTTTCCTCTTCTTTTCTGGATTGTTTACCAGATTCCACAAGAATGAAGATTATAACCAGTGGTTTGATTTCTACTGGATATCTCCACATTGTCAACAGACATGATCTACCTGGACACTGACAAGTCCATCCTGGTAGCCAATTGGAGAAAAATGGATTTGATAGATGAACCACTCACAGGATAAGGAATTGGCTGGATAGTCACACTCAGAGTGTTGCAGTCAATGGCACAGGGTCCAAGTGGAGTGTGGTGACAAGTAACATTTATCATGAATCTGTGCTGGAACCAGTGCTACTTAACATCTTTGTAGATGACATGAACAATGGGATCAAGTGCATCCTCAACAAGTTTGTAGACGGCACCAAGCTGAGTAGTGCAGTTCACATGCTAAAGTGAATGGATGCCTTCCAGAGGGTCCTGGACAAGTCTGGGAGTGGTCCTGTGCCAACCTCATAAAGTTCAACAAGGCCACGTGCAATGACCTGCACCTAGATAGGGACTGGCATGAGCTGGCAATGTGCACTTGCAGCTACAAAACATCAACAATGTGGAGCTATTGGAGCATGTCCAGAAGAGAGTCACAAAGATTATCAGAGGGCTGGAGCACCTCCCCTATGGGACAGGCTGACAGCTGGGGCTCTTCACCCCGGAGAAAAGAAGTCACAGGTGGACTTTTTAGTGGTCTTACAGTACCTGAAGAGGGTCTAAACAAAAGGTGGGGAGGGATTTCTTATAAGGACACATAGTGGCAGGATGAGGAGAAATGGCTTTAAACTGAAAGGGAATAGATTTAGAAGAAAGTCTTTACTGTGAGGGTGGTGAGACACTGGAACAGACTACCCAGACAAACTACGGATGTCCCCTTCCTGGAGGCTTTCAAGATCAGGCTGGATGAGACTTTGAGCAACCTGATCTAGTGGGAGGTGTCCCTGCACTAGATGATCTTAAAGTTCACTTCCAATCCATAACATTCTACGATTCTATGGTTCTACGAAGCTGCTATCTCAGAAGTAACCCATATGGTTACACTGAATTGTACTTATGTACGTTGTTTTGTGTCCATGAACTCACTCACTAGCTGTTGTCTGGATAGGGAACTTCAGAAAATAACTTTGTCCTCAGGGAAACTACTTAAAAGAGCTTATCTGTAATCTGCCCAAATATCTTCATGGTTTTCAGTTAGAGATCCACAAAGGTTCTTAAGGATGAAATATCCAATCAAGATTTAACTAGATATCCAGAGAAACTAAGTTTCATGCACTTGGCAAGTATGAGACACCTTAATGATCTTTAGTGATGAATTAAGTTATATTAAATTACTTTATATGTTGTATAAACTAAAATTAAGCAGTTGAGTATTTACTCCAGTTCACTTGACACATAGTAAATTCTTAAACCACAAGACTGCTGATCTTACAGTCATTTATTTTCTTCTCTAAGGAATAAAACCAGCATGCAGAGCCATTACTGTCCTGTAACCAATTTCACGGTTAGCCATCAAACTTTCATAAAAGTCATAAAACTGTATTTTTTGCAAGCGACTCTGGACAAAATCTAATATGTTCATGTCTTTTCTTAAAAAAACAAACAAACAAAACAAACAAACAAAAACCACTTTTTAGTTTTAGAACTCATTGGATTAGCAAAATAGGTGCTCCTTTCTCTGCAGTTCCATCATAGATTAGTCTTATCTTTACTCTTAAGTAAATAAATGCAATTTATTTGGGTGTTTGTATTTGAGATAACATGGGAAGAATTTTTTTTTTGTTTTCTTTGCTCAATAAATTTTCCAATTTTAGATATTTGTTGTCAGTGTCTAGATTTACAGTCTAAAAAACTGAAAGATCCAAATACTAGCAGTATTCAGAAGCTATAGTTTTTGAATCATTTACTACTACCATTACTGCAATCATCATTATTAATTTCCCTGAGACCTATGCACTACTTAATAAAGAATAAAAAGAATAGGTGTTGAATGTTCTACCTTTAAGTTAAAAAATATTTAGAACATGCATGCTTTATGATGTTCGGAAGGTTATATGCCTTAATAATGTTGTTGGTTTGATGGAATGACTTTCTCATCTGAAAATTTTGTTTAGTTACTTAAAAAAATAAAAATAAAAAAATAAAAGGCCCACACCACAATAAAAACATCTTAAAATTATTGAAACTACATATCCCAGTTGAGACAACTTACATTCTTTTAGATTATCATCATGGTAATTTTCAGTTTTTCAATTTGCCTCAAAAACTGTTATGAAATGAGAAAATTTTCCTAGAACATAACATGTCTATGTATCTTTGGGGACTAGAAAACTCTTCATAGTATTTTAGGAAATGATGAAATTACTTCACTTCCATTTGAAATATTTCCCATTCATGTGAGTTTAATAACAGTGTTACTGACAGGCTGAAAATCTGAGTGCTTATAAATACACAACTGAAATAAAAGGATAAAAAGATCCCTGTAGCCACTCTGAATAAAATAACAAAGCAAATAACTTACTAGTTAAGCAGTCTAAGACTGCTGAAAGTGAACAAGAGTTAACAAAGTTCTGGAGTTGACAGCTGTATACTGATAAACAGACAGCTATTAGCAGATGAAATGCTAGTGAATAGTAACAATCTCTGGTGTTAGAGGTGGACATAAAGTAAAGGCAAAGCAATAGGTGTAAATTATGGACATTACTGAGAGACTTATGTAGCAAATGCAGAGGTATCTTCTCCTTAGGTGGCCAGTGTTCAGGGCCTGGAGTCTGTTGTATTCTGGCCTGGAGAACATACAAATCTGCTGTGATTATTTGATAAGCCCTCAACATTATGCTTGGCTTGGAAAAAATAAAAACAATAAGTGACTCTTAAGAAAGAGAAAAGAAATATACTTAGTACAATTTTTCTAGAAATTCTTTAAACAGCATATGTGTCTGTACAAATACACATGGATAGACTTAAATATCAGTTGTCTGACAGCCTTAATGTGAATGACATCTGGTTATCTATAATCTCCTTTACAAGAACCTTGCTCTCTGCAGTGCACTGATCCCTCTGTTCTGTGTAAGATAAACATGGCAAACACAGATAACAACAAGAGAGTTGAATCACAGGCCTTACTTGGCAGCAGCAGCAGTCACTACAGCATCAGAGGCTCAGCAAACCTCTCCCATGTTTGTTTGCTTATGCGTTCTGACAATAAGGATAGGAAAGTTGCACAAAGCAACAATTTATTATGGAACTGAGGCCTGGCTCAAAAACTTCTCTCTCTATTTTAATGGCCATTTAAATTACTCCTGCAGACTTTGGGAAAGCTTTGATTATCACACACAGGGATGATGCACAAATTCCAGCTGAATCTTTCATCTTAATAAACATGAACTCAGATCCCCATTGGATCACGGATGTTATCTGGGGGGGGGGGGGAAGGAGTGGAGGGTTCTCCAGATTTTCTGCCAAATACTGCCACCAAGTGTGAATCTTAGATTTTCTGCTGAATGGGTAGAAGGGAAGGGATCCGCCTATAGTGTTCTGCTCCCAGTGACCTCAAAAGGGATGTGAAAGGGCCCAGAAGTAAATCCACATCAATGTTTCCTCCTCTCTATTTTCCTTGTTTGAAACAGAGCTGTGAAAGCTGTCTGGCATGCAGCTGAAGTATTATTTCTATCACAATAATTTCTAAAGAGTCTCAGACAACGTGGGAGATACTGTGACAGCCACCAGTACAAATGAAACGGTAGCCCCATTCTTAGTGTAAAAGTCTAAGAGAGAGATGGGTTAAGAGGTTACTAATGCCTTAGAAGAATCCAAAGTAGAAATGTAAAGGACAATCATTGCTGTGATGGATACTAAGCAACAATTCATGTGCTGTAATATAATATCTTAGTAAGACGACTGTCTTTTGTCCTTTAGTTTTGTACCATAGCATAGCTATGTAACATATAACACTACGATGAGAAAAAATGTGTTGTGAGTCCTTGTGAAGGAACAGCTTGATTGCTGTATTAAAAAAAAAAAAAAAAAAAAATTCCTCCTAGAGATCCTTTATCAGAAAAAAAAGTACAAATAAATTAATAAATGAGTAAACTATTTAATTAAAGCTGATTAAAATTATGTATGTTGACTATCATTCAAAAAAATAGTGACATCGGGTCAACTTTTTGGAGGATGAGCTTTACCTTTAAATGGGACTGTCAACACATACATCTGGTTATTTTTAAATTCCTGTATTAATCAGAGTTAATTAATTATGCTTCTTAGCCTTCATCTATATGATGCCTGAGAAAGACACTTTGTGTCCAGAGCCACCTGTCAAAAGGGACCATGAGAAAGCACAAAAAACTGTGTTTATAAAGAAAACATATTTTACAGCCTGCTTCTGTTGTATTTTGCTCACAGTGATGTCAGTAAGAAGGTCTGGTAATCAACAATTGTTAATGGTCATGGGTAAGGTGAGACTCAAATAAGGACTGCTTCCATTGGCTGTGTGCCTTGACTTTGATGTGAATAAAAAAGTAGAAGTGCTGTTTTGTGTAAGTCTTGCATGACTGAGGCATCAATGCATAATCCTAATTTATGGCTCTAAATTCATCTGAATTCAATTTCAGAATCACAAATTGCAGGGTTGGAAGGGACCTCAAGAAATCCAAACCCCCTGCTAATGCAGTAACCTACAACATGTTGCACAGGTAGGCATCCAGAGGAATCTTGACTATCTCCATAAATGGAGGTTCCTCAACCTTTTTGGCAACCTGTTCCAGTGTTCTATTAACATACTGTAAAGAAGTACTTTCACATGTTAGTATGGAATTTCCTCTGTTTTAGGCCATTACTCTTAGGCATCTCTGTGGCCCTTTGCCCAGGAGATCCCTGTCTTCTTTGAACTGGGGAGCCCAGAAATGGACACAGCATTTTAAATATGGCCTCGCTAGGACAGAGCAGATGCTGCAAACTGCTGGCCACACTCTTTGTAGTGCACCCCAGGATACTACTGGCCCTTTTGGCCTCAAAGGCAAACTTCTGGCTCATGACCAACCTGTGCTCCAGCAGAATATCCACTTCCTTCTCTGCAGAGCTCATCTCCAGTAAGTCGTCCCCTAAGTTGCATGATACATGATACATGAACTCAGTATGCCTGTGAACCAGAAATATGCACTCCAAGAAGCTTAGAAAAGTGAGGATTCCAATCTTTCAAGACATTACATTTAAAATTAGATATGGGATTACTAAATTCCAAATTCCTGAAATTCTGAAAGCTTATCACAGCAGAAAATATTCTCCTCAGGACACAAGATCTAGGTTTCTACATCACTCAAAATTTTGAAACTTTAACAAGTATATTTGAGTATTCTGACTTTGGACGGACATAAATAATTTCTCTTCGCCTAATTGATTCTGTCCATCCTTATCAGAGAACAAAACTCAGCCTTAGACATTCATCAGTGGTTGTTGTGGCTGAAAAACAAAGGATTAGGCAGTCCCTAGGGAAATCCTTGAGAGTAGACCCACTGAGAAAGACCTAGGGGTTCTGGCTGAAGAACTAAACATGAGTCTGCAGAGTGTGCTTGCAGCTCAGAAGGCCAGTGGAATCCTGGGCTCTATCAGAAGAGGGATGACCAGCAGGGTGAGAGAGGTCATTGTCCATCTCTGCTCTGCCCTCATGAGGCCCAATATGGAGTACTGCATCCAGGCCTGGGTGCAATAGCACAGGAAAGATGTGGATTTTTAGGTGAGGTCCCAGAGGGGGGACACTGAGATGATCAAACAGCTGGAGCACACCTTCTATGAAGACAGGCTGAAGGAACTGCAATTGCTCAGTATGGAAAAGCTAAAGTGTGGGGAGATAAGAAGGTTTTCATTAGGCCCTCCAATTCTTAAAGGGAGAAAAAAAAAAAAAAAAAAAACTTTTTACAAGGATATATAGGATAGAGCAAAGAGAAATGAGAAATGTTTTTAAACTACAGGAGGAGAGATTTAGATTAGATGTTGGGTGAAGTTAGGATAGATTTAGACTAGATATTAGGAAGAAATTATTTGCTGTGAGTATGCTGAGATGCTGGAACAGGTTGTCCAGAGAGTTGTATATGCCCCCTCCCTTGAGGTGTTTAAGGCCAGGTTAGATGGGGGCCTGGGAAACCTGATCTGGTACTTGATCTAGAGATTGGCAGCTCTTCCTGTGGCAGAGGGCTTGGAACTTGATGATCCTTTAAGTCCCATCTAACCCAAGCCATTCTATGATTTTTTGATTCCATGATTCCATTATTGTATGATTCTATGATCGTATGATTCTATGAAATCAAGTCTGTAAATACCCATATAAACTAGATTCTCATTAGTAATTCCAATTCCAATAGAAAGCAGAAAGCTTACCTGCATTAACTCACTAAATTCAGGATCTGGAAGAGGTAAAACCTGCATTAAATACACTTATAGAGTTCTTTCTAGAAAAGACTGTAAACTTTTCAGTTCTTCATTCAGTCTCGTTTTGAATGTTTCAAGTACCAGATCTTCTGTCAGTCCCCTGAGGGAAAATATCCTGTGCTCCTATAGAGAAAGCATTGTTAAAGGTTCTTTCTGAACATTCAGTTCAATTATTCATTTATTCACTCCTAATTATTCTCATCTCAATAAAAAATAGTTCTCCTCAGAACTGCACTCAGTTGGAAATATCTCTTCTTGCCCCCTGCTATTGTTTGGACAAAGTTAGTGATTCCATTATGCATGTGCCTCAAGTGAAGCTTGTATGTCTGTTTTGGTGGGATTTTTCAGTGTTTCATTTCCCCAGCTCCACAATAAGACTCACTTTCTAACACCTTTTTTCTATTCTTCACAAAGTTCTAACAGAGGTTCAATATTTATTTGTGTACATTATCTACAGGGAATACCTAGAGAGTCTGAGATTTTCTTCTGGAATACTCTGAGATACATATGGATAACCATAATAAGAAAAGTTGGAAATTACATCATTCCAACAATAAATTACTACTATAGAGTTGTGAATGAAGTCTGTATTCATCTCTTAAACTGTCTTGTTATCACTGATCCAGGATAAGTTTAATCCCTAAAATGATTTAAAAGTGTCTACTGAACTCTTTGCAGAGTGTAACCAGAGCAACACTTCAAATAATACTTTGAAAAATGTTATTTTGAAAAAAAAAAAAAAAAAAAAAAAAAAAAAAAAAGGTTAAAAAGAAAGAGAGAGATTATTAGAGTTTTACACATATGCAATTAATGTTGTTGATTTTTTTTTTTTTCTTTTAATGACTTTATCTTTGAATAACAACTGACCAGGAGAAATGACAGTTAATTCTAAATCTGAAATAGAGCAGTGTATGAATCTCTATTATTTGAATCATTTCTTTAGGCTGAATTATTTGAATCATTTCTTTAGGCTGAATAGTAGTAACATTCATGCTCCCAAAATATTTTTTGTCTTCTATAATAGATGTGTCCATATGTTTCTTGGCTGCAGCAAGGAACTAAAGAACTGAAAGTGAAGGAGTAGTAGTAAGGAGACCAAGATCCTGACTGCAGCTTTCATGTTCAGCTGCTGAGATACACGTATATTCTTACACTTTCCTGTTTCTGATCTTAATTTCTGTTTGTGGTGTTTATTTAAACTTTGGAATATGGTTTTGCAGCAGTACATTTGTCTGACAAATGTTGTATAACAACACATCCAGTGGTCCTGAATAGTGTAGTCATAAGGGTATTATCATTTGAAAATACATGGAAAATATTATAAAATTCTTCACACTTGGAGCACTGAAAAAATCAACTCTCTGTAACTCCTGGACTTACACCTTCAGGTGCTTAAACTGTGTGGTTAAAGTTGAAGTGAAACACCTTGTGTTTACTCCACGATCAAGGGAAAATAACTGGCATTTCTGGAGGTGTTCAAGGCCAGATTGGATGGGGCCCTGGGCAGCCTGGTCTAGTACTGAATGTGGAGGTTGGTGGCCCTGCATCTGGTAGAGGGGTTGGAGATTCATGATCCTTGAGGTCCCTTCCAACCCTGGCCATTCTGTGATTCTGTGACCCTGTGATATCTAGGACAATAAGGAAATATTGGTCAAATACATTTGTCCTCTAATTCAACTCCTGTACTAAAGCAGGTTCTCTAGAGAAGTTGCACAGGAGGGTGTCCAAGAATGTTTTGAATATCATCAGAGATGGAGATTCCTCAGAATCTCTGAGTCTGTTCCAGTGTTCTGTCACCCTTACAGTAAAGATGCTTTTCCTCATGTCCAGATAAAACATTCTGTGTTCCAGTTTGTGCCCATTGCCCCTTGTGCTATGGCTGGACACCACTGAAAAGAGAAACTGGCCATATCCACCTGACAACAATCTTTTAGATATTTATAAGCATTGAGAAGATTATTTCTGTCTTTTCATCTCTAGTCTGAAGAGTCCTAAGTCTCTCAGTCTTACATCAGAAGGAGGATGCTCCATAACTTTCAAGTAGCCCTCTGCTGAATTCTCACTAGGGGTTCACTGTCTCTCTTGTACTGGGGAGTCCAGAATTATACACAGTTCTCTAGATGCTGCTTCATCAGTCTACGGTAGAGGGGGAAAATTACCTTTCTCAGTCTGCTGACAACTCTCTTTTTGATGCATCCCAGGATACCCCTGTGGCCTTTTTGCCCACAAGAGCACACTGCTGCTTCATAGTCAGTCTGTTGTCTACACCTAGGACCTTCTCAACAGTGCTCCTTCCCAGCAAGTCATCATTTAACCTGTAGCTATTCCTCCCCAGACACAGGACTCTGCATTTGAATCTCAAAATGGCTTGCTGAATGACAGTAAAGCTCTCAGGTGTGCCAGCTGCTTCTCCCAGCTTCTCCCAGATTTGTATCATCAGCAAACTTGCTGATGGGTGCACTCTATCCCTTCATCCAGATCACTGATAAATATGTAAAACAAAACTGTAGCCAGTACCAACCTCTGAGGGATACCTATAGCTACACACCTCCAAACAAACTGTGTATCACTAATCAAAACTCTCTGAGCTCTGCCAGTTACTCAGTTCTCAAATCCTCCTCACTGTCCATTCATTTATTCCACACTTTTTGAGCTTGTCTCCAAGAATGTTGGAGTTGGAAAACAGTGTCAAAAGCCTTGCTAAAATCAAGGTTCACTACATCCACTTCTTTCCCCTCATCCACAGCAGCAATCATGACATCGTAGAAGGCTTCCAGAGTGGTGAATCCATGTTGACTATTCTTGATAGCCTTCTCTCTTTCATTTTGTTGAAGATGACATTCAGAAGTTATTCCACCACCTTTCCAGAGATAGAGATGAGGATGACTGACCTCTAGTTTCCCTCCTTTTTGTCTTTTTGAAGACAGGTGTGACACTGACTTTCCTTCAGTTTTCAGACACCTCTCCCACTCTCCACGACCTTTCACAGATGATAGAGTCATTTGACAATCACTTCTTTCAGCTCCCTCACCACTTCCACTGAGGTACATAGATTTTTTTGTGTGCCATTTGCCTCGATGATCTCTGACCCCATTCAACGTGACCAAGGAGAAATCTTTCTTTCTCCAGACTGTTATTTTTTCTTAAAACAATGCTCCATTACACTGAAATTATCATAATCATTTAAAACACAATACAAAAAAATGAGTTTCAGCCTGTGTGAAAGAGGGGATTTTCAATTGATACTTGATCATGTGACAGGCTCCCTCAGGAAAACTTTATTTGCTCCCTACCTCATAAATAACTTCTAGAGCATCAAAGGTCTTGGCATGAAACACCACGGTAAATTTGTCCCTGGATAATCCTAGCAAAATCAATAGAGTCGCATCAGGGATAAATTTGTCCTAATATGTTTACCCACAGATAAAAACTGTATAACTTCATCACATTTATTATCATATGATACAAGAAACCACAGCTATTCATAGTCTTCTTTGTTGCCTACATAACTCACAACTAATTTTGTGTTGCAGTGGGGAAAGTAGCTATTAAATATCAGCAGCCTCTTCTGCATTTTCACCATTGTTTTGAGGGCTCTTTGTCCTCATTTCCTAATAGTTTCTCCACACTGTGATAGCACCATACAGTCATAATTTTCTGAGAATCCAAATGCTAGACGTGCAAGATATGCTCAGCATTGGAATACCAGGGGAATGGTTTCCCTGGCAACAGCAAGCACATAAAAAGTGTTCAGAGCAGTCCCTGTTTCTCCTATATTTTAAGTCTCCATTGATGAAGGAATCAAATCTAGTTCAGATTTTTTATTATTATTATTATTTATTTAAGGTGAACTGCAGGGCAGAACTTGCCTTATTGTATTTTGCCACCTTGTGGAGCAGACCTGCAGCAAGAGTGACTTCTGTGGGAGAAGAAATGGCCACAGAGCCCCACAGGGTACAAGAGATAGTCACACGGCAAAAAGAGACAATAAGCAATGATTATATATAATAATAATGAGTCCAATAATGAGTTTTCCAAGGTCAGTTTTAAAATGAGGGATTGTAACGTTCAGCCTAAGCTCTGATTCAGCAAGATATTTAGATATCTGTCTACCTCTAACCTGGGAAGCATACACTTTTAAAATACAAATCCCCTGTGTTTCACACACTTGGACAGTCACATGGGAATTAAACATATACTTCAATAGCTCGCTAAGCCATTGGTTTTATGATTTTGTATTTTATCTCATTGTGTTTCCTTCTTTCCTAAAAGAGATTCTACAGGGCTCCCAATGCAAAGTTGCCTTTGAGAGGGTGCAATAAAACCCAAATTTGTCTCCAATTTACTCATGTTTCACCTGCACTGACATTTTCAAGCAGGGACATGTGCATTTAATTTGATACATTTCAGTAGTCACTGAATACTGACCACTGGATAGTGGTCACCATTGTCTTTGCACACGTGGAAAGAGATTTGAACCCTAGATGAAAAGAGTTGGGGATCTGACCTATCTTTTAGGAATGCTTGATTTACCTACAATCTGCAGCTGAACAGCTGGGTTTTATGGACACTGTTACTGCTTGATTTTTAATTGAAACTCATAAAAACATGAGCATGCCTCTTCCCTTGAAGAATTTGACCCCTTTGGAACAACAAATACAGAAAAATAGGCTGTAGAAAATGGTAGAGTAAAACATAATGGAATAAATATGAGTTCCTAGCACTGTGCACTGAATTCTATACACTTGTGAGTTTTGTAATTATTTGCAAAGTGGGAAAAAATAATTTAAAAAGTTTTGTTCTGCCAGAAGCATTTACATGTGAACAAATACAAACTTTATCTTCATGCTCGCACTAAACTTGACTTGCATTTCTGTGTATTTTCTTTCATTCCCAAAACCTTTCTTAGTGCTGTACTTTACTCCTCTGTATGTTTGCTGAGTATTAATATTCCCCAAGTGCATAAGTTTTCCTTTATCCTAATTGAATCTTTTCAAGACATCTTTTTTTCCCCCTCTTTCTGAAGTTGTTAATATTGTCCTGTAATTTCTTACTCTTCTCCCTTGCCTCCCCTGAGACTCCAGTAGAAGATTCTGCCGGGCTTTTCTATGGAGTAGGAAACAGAAAGGTGATATTTATCACTTGAGAACTACAGAAGAACTCTAGTCCTGGCCCATATTTTTTGATCAAATTCAAATAACAGAATATATATATTCAGTTGTTTTTTTCTGTTATATATATAAAGTTTCCTATAATTATTATGTATAATATATAATATTTCATAATATTCATATTATATATGAAACATATAATGTGAAAATAATGACTGATAATTTATTATGTTCACTCATGATATCAGAGATGGATGGTAGTGGTATCATAATAGAATTTGAACTTTTCATCTAATATTCAATTAATTTTGTTTGTTGTGTGGCAGATGGCAGCCCCATAGCAGGAACAGTGGCAGGGACAGTCTGACAAAAATGGCATCCAACACGGAAGTGTATATGAAGACACATCACTGAATTCCTCCATGTGGAAAAAAATTGTATCCTCTGGCATTCACTGATTCTTGCTGAATATTTACGAAGGAAAGGTGAGCACAGTGAGGTGGTGGGTAGTGTGTTTCAGCTGTGGTGATGACAGTGGGTAATCTCCACTGGTGCTGGTTTTTATGAGCACATTATGCAGGTTCCTGTTCATCACTGGTGAAAATACACAGCTAATGTTGATGACTCTATTGAAAAATAGTATTTTACAGCTGAGAATTTGATCTATCAAATAGTGTTATTGTACTCTTTGTATACCTATTATATTTGCACTGGAAATACATAGGAGACATTACTTTCAAAGCTATCCATGTATCTTCACATTCGTAATAACATGAAACCTTGTCTTTATTTTTTATCTCCCTTCCACAGTATATCAAGCTGCACATGAAGTTTGTAACACCAAAAAGGAAGTGTGGTGTTTCAAAGAAGAAAATAAACCTGAGATGAAAGCATAGCTCTGTGCAGTTCATGGAAGACAGAATATGGTGAACTATAGAGAGGGGGTACCTAATGTTGAGTGTGAATGCAAGCAACTCAGAGCAGTCTTGGAAATGAGCTAAAAATGAACAAAGAGTAGTATTTATAAGCTTCTGGTAGGCTTTGATTGATAACCAAAAGCAGTCTGGTTTCATTATTTTTAAGGTTTATCAGTAAGCATTATCTTGAGCCTCCATCAAAACTGCTCATGTTTCCCCACTTAACCATGCTTCTCAGTGCAATATCTAAACATTGATTTAAGACCTCCAGGGGCATTGACTCCACTACCTGCCTGGAGAGTCTGTTTGAACCCTTATCACTCTCTTGGAGAAGTATGTTCTAATGTTCAACTTGAATATCCCCTAGCACAGTTTGAGGCCATTCCTTCTAGTCTCATTAATAACATGGGAGAAGAGGCTGACTTCTGCCACAACACAACCTCTCTCCAGGTATTTGTAGAGAGTGATATGGTCTCCCCTGAGCCTCTTATTCTCCAGACTAGATAATCCCAGACACCTCAGCTGCTTCTTGTAAAATCGGTGTTCCAGACACCTCAACAGCTTTGTTGCCCTTCTCTGGAGACACTCCAAGGCCTCAATGTGTTTCCTGTGTGAAAACGGAGCACAGTACTACAGGTGTGGCCTCATCAGAGCTGAATACAGATCACTTCCCTTCTCCTGCTGGTAACTCTATTTCTGATAGAAGCCAGGAAGCCATTGGCCTTCTTGGCCACCCGGGCACAATGCTGGCTCATATTCACCTGAGCATTGATCAACACAGCCTAATCTGTTTCTTCCACACAGTCTTCCAGCCACTCTGCCCTAAGCCCGTAACGTTGCTTGAGGTTGTTGTGGCCAAACTGACACCTGGTCTTGTTGAACTTCAACTTATTGGCCTCAGCCCAGCTATCCAGCCTATTCAGACAATTTGCAAACAAGTGATCAAATGCATAAAGAAATATGCTGCCTTGAAGGAAGGAATGAATACAGAATCACAGAATCACAGAATCACAATCACAGAATCACCAAGATTGGAAAAGGCCTACAAGATCATCCAGTCTAACCATCCACCAATTACCAATAGTTCTCACTAAACCATATCCCTCAACACAAAATGCAAATGTTCCTTGAACACCAGTAGGGTCGGTGACTCCAACACCTCCCTGGGCAGCCCATTAAAGTGCCTGACCACTCTTTCAGAAAAGCAGTATTTCCTAACAACCAGCCTAAACCCGCCCTGGCGCAGCTTGAAGCCATTCCCTCTAGTTCTACCACTAGTTACACGAGACAAGAGGCCGACTCCCAGCTGACTACAACCTCCCTTCAGGTAGTTATAGAGAGCACTAAGGTCTCCCCTGAGCCTCCTTTTCTCCAGACTGAACAATCTCAGCTCCTTAGCTGCTCCTCATCTGGAGCATCCTCATCTGGAGACGACCAGTGCTCCAGACCCCTCACCAGCTTTGTCACTCTTCTTTGAACCTGCTCCAGGGCCTCAATGTCTTTCTTGCAGTGAGGGGCCCAAAACTGGACACAGTACTCGAGGTGGCCTCACCAGAGCTGAGTACAGGGGGACAATCACTTCCCTGTTCCTACTGTTTCTGATGCAAGCCAGGATGCCATTGGCCTTCTTGGCCATCCAGGCACATTGCTGGCTCATGTTCAGATGAGCATCAATCAATACCCTGAGGTTCATTTTCTCTCTGCAGTCTTCCAGCCACTCCATCCCAAGCCCATAACGTTGCCTGGGCTTGTTGTGGCCAAAGTGCAGGACCCGGAATTTGGCCTTGTTGAACCTCATTCCATTGGCTTCAGCCCAGCTATCCAGCCTGTCCAGATCCCTCTGCAGGGCCTTGGTATCTCCCAGGCAGATCGACACTTCCAGCTAACTTGGTGTCATCTGCAGACTTACTGAAGGCACACTCAATGCCCTCATCAAGGTCATCAATAAAGATATTGAAGAGGACAGGCCCCAGCACCAACTCCTGAAGAACACCGCTTATGACAGGTTGCCGGCTAGATTTAGCTCCATTCACTCTCTGGGCCCGGCCTTCCAGCCAGTTCCAGCCAACAATTTACCTGTCCAAACCACAGGCTGCCAGCTTGTGCAGGAGAGTATTATGGCAGACAATGTCAAAAGCCTTGCTGAAGTCTAGGTAGACTATATTAGCAGCCTTTCCCTCATCTACCAGACAGGTCACTAGATCATAGAAGGAGATCAGGTTGGTCAAGCAGGACCTGCCCTTCGTGAACCCATGCTGGCTAGGACTGATCCCGCACTTATTCCACACATGCTGCGAGATCTCCCTCGAGACAATCTGCTCCATAACCTTCCCTGGCACTAAGGTCAGGCCTGTAGTTCCCTGAGTCCTCCTTACAACCCTTTTTGTAGATGGGAGTCACATTGACAAGCCTCCAGTCTTCTAGGACCTCACCAGCAATAAGGAGCACTGATAGATAATGGAAAATGGCTAGGCTATTACTTCCGCCAGTTCCCTCAGCACTCTTGGGTGAATCCCATCCAGCCCCATGGACTTATGACAGTGCAGCTGGAGTAGTAGGTCTCTGACTGTGTTTTCCTGAATTGTGGGGTGTTGTGTCCGCACCCCAGCCAAGATTATCAGGTCAGAGAGTGGAGTTCCCTGAAGATACCTGACCTTTAAAGACAGACGCAAAGAATGCATTCAGAACATCTGCCTTTTCCTTATCCTCATTGGTCACATTCCCAGCCTCATACAGTAAAGAATGGAGATTCTCCTTAATCCTCCTCTTACCATTGATTCATTTGTAAAAGAGTTTCTTGTTCCTTTTTACCCCAGCAGCCACACTGAGTTCAAGCTTTTGTCTTTCTGATTTTCTCTCTACACATCTTCACAACTTCTCTGTACTCCTTCTGAGACGTCTGTCCCTTCTTCCACAGGAGGCAGAGTCTCTTTTTCTCCTGGAGTCTCAAGAATAGCTCCCTATTCATCCATGTGGATCTTCTTCCCCGCCAGTTGATTTTGTCTCTCAGGGGGGCAGCCAGCACCTGCGCCTTTAAGACTTCCTTCTTGAAGAGCGAGCAGCCATCTTGGACTCCTTTACTCTCTAAGACCGAAACCCAGGAATTCCCCCTACTAATCTTATGAATAATTCCAAGTTCACCTCCGGATGTCCAAGGTAGCTGTTTTGCTGTTCCACCTCTTCTGGCTCCACCAAGAATTGAGAACTCTGCCATTTCATGGTCACTCTGTCCAAGTCCAGTACACTCTATCCCATACGAAACACAGAAGATGATTGGATAATATACAATGACTACTTACTGCTTTCATGAACTACAATAATCATGAAAGATTTTCTTATTATGGAAAAACAACTCTGTGGGCTGCTAGCTGCTTTCTGTCTCCTGTAGAAAGTCTCAGTTGGAACTGTCAGATCATAGGGCTCTATTCCCTATCCCACTAAGGACCAGAGCAATCAGGTTTTGGTTGCTCACCCATGCTGTGCTCCCATATCCATTCATGCTTATAAAGCTGGCAGCCATTCTTCAGAAATTTCTGCTTTTCAGTGTTAAAAACATCTGAACTGATGGACTTGGTCTCTCTGAAGTCCTAAAAAAAGTTCATACTTGCATACTTACATAACATGATAAAAAGAAAAATATAAAGTGTGAATATTGCAAAATGAACCATACATCCCTTCCTTTCTGTTCCCACAGTCTCTTAGCCATAGCTTTGTATTCCCCAAATGGACTTCCTTCCCTCTTTGATTATTGCTTTGTGCACATGCTTGTCAGACTTCAGCCATCAAGTTTTTCCCACTAACTCTACAAACACAAGTAAACTATGCCACAATATTTATTATTATTATTATATATAATATTAATATAAATAATATATAATATAATATATAATAATATAAATAATATAAATAATATATAATATAATATAAATAATAAAATATAATAATAATAATAATAATAATAATAATAATAATAATAATAATAATAATAATAATAATCCTTTAAATACCACCTAATGAATTCCATATTTGCAAATTGGAGAATTAATCTAGTGATGACTTTCAATTGTAGCCTTGAAAAATCATTCCTTTCTCTGTATCTTTTTGGATTGACCTCTGCTTCCTCTACTACACAGGCTTCCATCCCAAAAAATACCACAACTTTCAGTTCCTCAACAGGATATGCTGCTATTTGAAGTAAAGCTAGGGGCGATTTGGTATTTAAACAGTATTACTGCATCAACCACATCCATATATGCAGAATTTACTTACTGTGCATTCTGCTTCTGCTTATATACACACTTCTATTTCTGCCCTGAGGATGAAGAGAGAGCAAGGACCTGACAGATGCTTAGTCACAATGCTGAACATTCCTGGAAAATATCCAGGTGCTGAGTTTAGTAACAAAAGGAAGGAAGGGAAGAATTAAGATAAATTCTCTGTAAATCTATCAGAATTATCTATCTGGAAGAATTCTTGTAAAGATTAGACATGGGAAGGAAATGCTATCACTTTCTCCCCTTTTCATACCACTCAGTTACAACAGTGTAATTGACAGTCAGTCTAGGTTTTATTCAAATCCAGAGTTCCTGCATAATGAGATCCAAGACCTACTATATTTATATACCCATTACCATCTCTTCGTTATCTGAGCACCTTCTAGTACAACTCTCAGTGATATAATTAGCATCTGTCAAGTACAACTCTCTCTCTCCACAGGAGGGAAAGACTGCTTGTGAATTTTATTTTCTTCAAGTATTCCCAGTGCCATGTGTCTATATTAGACAAAACCTAAAAAATAAAAATAAAATTAAAAAAAAAAGAGCGAGAGAGAGAAAAAGGCTTTTGCACTTGGAACAAAGAGGAGAGGGGTGAACAGTAAAGTCTCTTGCAACTTGCCTGTGGAGTTGTACTTCTGATACTCAGACTGCTGTTGACACATCATATCAACATGTCAACTGGAACTCTTAGTTTTATGCTAGTTCATTAATTACGTCTTATGTTCTTAACATTATTTATGTAAGTTAAGGGAGCTTTTACAGGTGGACCCTCGTATTCTCTAGATAGAAGACAAAGTTTTCATGACAGAGTATCTTCAAGCATGTAAAAAGCAGTTGCAGAAAGGAAATGAACAAAGTGTTTTTCACCTCCACTGGTGTTAGGGAAAGCAGTAATGGACTTAAATTGCAGTAAAGGAGGTTGGACATTAGGGAAAAAATTCCTAATGGCAAGGATTGTTAAGGATGGCTATATATTTCACAGATTGTAGATCCTGATTCTACTCCCCCTGCATTTTCCTACTAAGAAACGTCACTGCCTCCAGGTTAAATTTTTTATCATTTTTTTAAAACAGGTCCTGAAGGGGGACTTTTTTTTTTTTTTTTTTTTTTTCCTGATGGTGTATGATAATTTCCCTTCAATTTTAGCAGAACTTCTTTGTCATTTTGTAAAAATTTTGCTAAAATTTCACTTCTAAAACTATTTCGAATGTATCCCATGGACAGTCTTTACTTAGAGCATTCTGTATGCTGTCCTATCCATTCTGCAACACATGTTTTAAAAATACAGTTTGCTCTAAGCAACGGTATTTGTTTTTCAAAACTATTCAAATTGCATTCAGAGAGGATTTGATTAGTAGGAAGGTGAGATGACTTTGATCTCCATGCTGTGTAATACACAAGTGCTCTAACTTTGATTATCTCAGCAACAAAAGGTAGTGTGGTGATCACACAATATTTGCATTGACATTATTTTCTGACAAGCCAAAATACAGGAGTTTTAAGTATTCCTAATCATGAAGTAATTAAAATATCTTATTTTATTCTCCATAATTCTGTAAAGCTACTGGTTAGGGTGAAGAATGGAAACACAAAGTCTTGAAGTGAAGTTGCACTGGGTGGACCAAAGATGTTTCTCCCCATTTTCTCACTCTTGATGAAAAAACTCCAATCCTACCATGATGTAGAAATGCGGGGAGAATAACAGAAGTTATCCAGTTCTTTTATTTGAAAGACACCTTGATTTTTAACAGAGACCAGTCTATACAAGCACAAAAAGAACATGGAAAGGTGAATGCATTCATCCATTTTTTTATCTTTTTTTTTTTTTTTTTTTTTTTTTTTTTTCCAGACAGGTAAAATTTTGTGGAATGAAAAATCTTGTAAAAGGATTAGCCAAAGATTTTTTTTTTTTTTTTTTTAATGAACGTGCTCTGTAATTAGTTGTATCTTCAAGGGAGCAGTGAAGGGAATTAGTCCTGGAAGGCTTTGACCCTAGTGCATCCAATTTTTATGTATCTTGTCCATAGAGATCTCTGGGCAACAACAGTCTTTTCATATAGATGTGGAACAGACAAAGACCATGCATACACCACAATTACAAGAGTAAATCAACAAAATGCCTTTTTCCTAAGGAAAGAGTTCATATTTGTCTATGTGAGTGAAGAGATCACTCCTTTTTCCCAGTGACATAGTTTTAAGCTTTTTGCTGATTCACCATTGTGAGTCTTACATGCGACATATTTGTCACATAAGAACTGAAAAATTCATAGAATCATGAAATCGTAGAATCCTTAGAGTTGGAAGAGACCACTGAAAGCCATCTAGTCCAACTCCTCTGCAATGAACAGAGACATCCACAGTTAGATCACATTGCCCAGAGCCTGATCCAGCCACGTCATGAATGTCTCTGGGAAATCTGTTCCAGGTCCTCACCACCCTCACTGTTAAAGACTTTTCATTATATGTAAACTATATCTACTCTCTTTAAGCTTGAAACCATTTCCCCTTGTTCTATCACAACAGACCCTACAAAAGAGTCTGTCCTCTTCCTTCCTGTAGCTCCCTTTTAGACACTGACAGGTGCTTTCAGGTCACCTCACAGCCTTCTTTTCTCCAGGCTGAACAGCTCCAGCTCTTTCAGCTTTCTCCACAGGGGAGGTGTTCCATTCCTTGGGTCATTTCTGTGGCCCCCTTCTGGATGTGCTCCAAGAACTCCATGTCTCTCCTGTATTAAGGACTCCACATCTGGACACAGTATTTCAGGTAAGGCTTCACCAGTGCAGAGTAGAGGGGCAAGATCACCTCCCTCACCCTGCTGGCCGTGTTTCTTTGGATGCAGCTCTGGGTACAGTTGGTTTCTTGGCTACAAGGGCACACTGCTGGCTCATGTCCATCTTCCCATCCACCAGTGCCCCTACGTCTTTTTCAGCGGGGCTGCACTCAATTCTTTCATCCCTCAGGCTGTATTGGTAGTGGAGATTGCCTTGACCCAGGTGCAAGACCTTGCTCTTGGATTTGTTGAACCTCATGAAGTTCTCCTGGGTTCTTCCACTGCTTAAATCTGTCTAGCTCCCTCTGGATGGCATCACACCCCCACAGCTTGGCGTCATCAGCAAACATCCTGAGATCTCACAGTCAATGTCACTGATGAAGATATTAAAGGGTACTGGTCCCAGCACTGACCCCTGGGGACAACACTCATTACTGATCTCCATCCAGACAATGAGCCATTGACCACCACTCTTTGGATTCAATCCTGCAGCCAGTTCTTCATCCATTGAACAGTCTACCATCAAATCCACATCTTTCCAATTTGGAAAGGATAGGATGCTGTGCAGTACTGTGACAAAAGCCTTACTGAAGTCCAGGTAGATGACATCAGTGGCTCTTCCTTTGTCCACTGATGCAGTGACACCATCATAAAAGATCACTAGGTTGGTCAAGCAAGATTTGCCTTTGGTGAAGCCATCCATGTTGGTTCTCCTATATCACTTCCCTGTCTTTCATGTGCCATAGCATAGCTTCCAGGAGGATCAGCTCCATGATCTTTCCATCTTTTGAAAAAAGCAAAATCTTTCTGTAATGAAGTCATATAGATTTAGGATTTCATCTGGAGCTTTTAATACTCATGGCAAATGGGGAGTGTTAATAGCAGCTTGGTATCTCCAAGGTTTTTTAACATGTTACCAGGACAGTAAACTCCTTTTCCATCTTTCGTGCTATTAGTACCTTAGACAGGCAAAACGATTAAAGACTTTGGCCAGAAAGTTTATAGATTATTTTGTCAGTGTGGTGCTCTGAAAGTTCATGCAATGGAGTGATAAATTAATGAAGAAAGTAGATCCTGTGTAACTACTATTACAAAACATCAAAAAGCAATAGCAAAAATATAGTTACAACAGAAGTGAAATGTTGCCTTCCAGCAACAATGTTTTGTAATACTTAATTTTTTGTAATGCTTATTAGTAGCAAAAAGGAATATAATCTGTCCAGATGCCAGGTTAAGCAGGATTGCTGAGAAATAATATAGCAATATTCTATTTGAGAAAAATAACTGAAAACTTTGGTGTCACTATTTGTGTTATCTCCTCAAATCTGAATGTATGCAATGTCAACTGGATGAGATAATCAGGAAACCTGTGGGTCATTGTTTTAAGAGGTTAAGTGAGGAAAATGAGTTAATTGATGCACCTGTTCAATCCAGAATTTTTTCTTCCTTGTTCTCAGGAATTTCTTCCACCACAATCGCTTGAGTTTTGTTGAAAATGAAAGACCTGAAATAATTCTAAAGAAATATTTTCCATTTGAATATTTGATTTCACTGTCTGTGCAATCACATTAAGATCTTCCAGAACAGAATCAACAGAGGCAGGGTTTGAAGAGTGAAGCATGACGAGAGTTGCCTTCTGGATGGTTATACTTATGCATTTGCTATAAAAATTTATCTGTCTTTATTATTTTCCAATAGTCTATAATCAGAATTTAAATGCAGAAGAACATGCAAGAGAAGGCCTGGCTTGGGCATTCATGCAGCAAATAGGGCAGCTGCCAGGTTTCAGGCTTCACTATGTAAAGTTTCAGAGTAGTAATTTTGTCATTTCTTAATGAGTACTCATAGGAAATGCTGGAGAAGTAGGATTCTGCTCCAGATTAAATAGACTAAATAGAGGTGTTTGTGTGTTGATTGGGTATTAGATCTCTGTATACTAAACAGCTCTAATTATCTGAAAGTCTAATTAATATGTATAGTACCAGAGTATCCCACACAGCTTCTGTTTGACACTCCCTGTCTTTTATATATCCTCTGCCATATCTGCAAAGCTTAAAGGGATAGCTTTGCTGTCTAGGATTTGTCTTACCTCCTTCATGCATAGTACCAAAAAGCCAGTCAGTGTCTACATCCTGCTAGTCACTGCAAAACAACAGCAATCCTTGCAAGTATCTTTATTATAAATGTTGGTATTAAGAACAAAATTTATTTTTCTGCTGTCTTTGTAGAAGACTTTTGAATGACCATAACAGATTCTCTGTTCAATTTCATCACAACTTCTTATTTTTTCTTATGATGCTGGAGACATGCATTTCTCTAGTGTGTTTCATTCTCCTGAGAGTTACGGTTTGCCCACAACTGTTGTATTTGATAGTCCCATTTATTATGCACTGAGCTGCAGACTGACAGAAAACATACCAGACCTTTCTTTAATTTCAGCTGTTTAACCCTTTCTTGGTCAGGAATTATTTAGAGTAAAATCAATAATCCTCAAGTTTCAGATGAAGAGGGTAATGGTCTTATTTCCTTGAGATCTCCAGAGATTGTAGTACCTCACAGTGACATGTTAACAACACACTGGAATAGGAAATATTTATTTTTTTAATAGATGAAGCAGTCTTCAAGCTCTACAAAGACAAATACACAAATACAGAAGAGGCAGGACTTTCTTTCATGAAGAGAGTTTTACCATTAATATTTTCCATTCATCAAAATAATACTTTTTTTTTTTTTTTTTCCTGCTCTGCATAATTGTGAATTGATTAAAGCATGATCCTTACCTTCCTAAAAAGGAAAGTGTTTTTCTTATTTTATTATTTATTCAGCTAATTAATCTAGATATTTAAATTATTATTATTATAATCATTATTTTAATAACTATCTTTCTGATTTCTTCATTTCTTTCAGATCATCTTCCTTCCACTCTGTCCTCATTTTTTCAGTCCATACTACAGATCTTGGTACTATTTGGCTTACGAGATCTTTATAAGGCGTTTCAATTCAAAAATATTAATCGCAGACAAAGTTACAGAGTTTTTAATTTTTATGCAGTAAGGATGCTCTTTAGAGAGGCAGAAAAAAGACTCCAAAACAAATACAAATGAGTATCCTCAATTACTCAGATGTTCAATATGCCATCAGTAGTTGCTACATATTTTTTCCTCTTCTGAGATTCAAAAACATGTGCATTACTGTTACATTTGCATAATAGATTAATGTTGATTAGGATATCTTCGACTTCTGTTTGCATTTTTAGGTGTGGTTACTTTTAATCTGTATTTTGTCTTTATTCCCTTTATGTTCTGTTACATCTACATATGTTTTCCTTTGTTCTTGTTTTGTTTTCCTGAGGGCTTGCTGTCTCCAAAGCTTCGTTTAGTGTTTGATTTTGTAGTTAACATCACACAGTAGTAGGATAGCAGGAAAACAAGGCAGATGACATATTAAAGATTAATGAATATGTTGTGAAACCATGTGACAAATGCTATGCTTTCACAGGAGGAGAAGGGGATGTAAAACCATGTACCACAAGGCCCTACAAATACTAAAGTATAGTTTGTAGATGCTCAACCTTTTGTGCTGTTTCAAGTTTGAGGACTCAAAGGGAAATTTTGTATGTCTTCATCAGATTATACATTTAGTATGAGATTAAACACCTTATCTGTAATTTGAATCAGCAAAAACTTCAACAAAACAGATTGGAACAGATTATTGGTGTAATGATACCAAATGAGAAGTTTTGATTGATTTTCTCTTTATCAGCTTTACAGGAGTTGAATGCAAGATAGTGTTCAGGTAGCTAAACAAATGTAAAAAATTCTTTGCTACAATCAATTGGACTTCCAGTAGCATAGAAGTCTGTAACAACTTTGTGCCAAAGCATCTTAGGTCCTCCTTATAAATTTTATTGCTGTCGAATTATTTGGAAAATACTGTAAGTAATTTGATATCAGTGCAAATATCTGTATAATTTTGTTATCATTTCATTTGTTCAGACTCTCAAATTTTAATAGATTCTTGATACAGTATTGCTTATAATATCTTGAGATCTCAAATGAAACATTGTTCAGATCAGGTTCATTATTCTTTTCATGGCTTTGCTCCATGAATTCATTGATTTCAGTAATTAAGTGAGTTGGAAGTAAATCCCAGACCTTTGCTGAATGTTACTTATCAGACCTGGTGGCTGAATCTTAATAAGCTGTTTACTGTGATCTTGTGCCAGAGCAGCTAGGTGTTAACAGTTTCCCTAGTGCTACAATTCCACATAGCAATCTGTGTTTGTAATTTACTCTGCCAGGACAAAAGAAAGAGGAGATGTAATGGCATTGGATTAAAATGAGACACTGTAGTGCAGTGTGGTTAGCTCAAAGAAAATAAAAGTTTTCCTTTTTTTTTTTTTTTTAATTCCCCTATAAATTGAACTCAATATTTACAGTTCTCTTTCTTTCTCTTCCTTCTTTCAAGTAGATTGCAGTGTTTCAGATTCAGATGCAAATCTGGAGGAAGATAACTGAGGATAATCCCTATTTGGAAAAAATAAAAATAAAATAAAACCTTGAAATGAAAATATTTGGATATTTAATTATCAAGGATAATGACAATACCTGCATACTGTTATTTATTATTTTCAGCTTAGTTGTAGCAATGCTATGTTGTAGTCAACAGGCATTACAATAACACAAAACCAAAGTTCTTGTGGATCTCCTTGAGCAGCAAAAACTCAAGACTCAGTTATTGTATTAAAGACAAAGACAATGAGCTGGGAAACTCTGAAAATAATGTCTTAAAATAGGGAAAAAAAAAAAAAGAAAAAAGAAAAAAGAAGAAGAAGAAGAAGAAAAAAGATGATACGAAGGAAGAAGTTTAAAAAATGAAGTAACTTAGACAGCTTAGAAAGACTGTCTATACACTACCTGCATGTGGTTGGTCTGATTTTATCTAATCTTTGCTCTTGCGTATGACCTTCCAATTTTGGAATAATTCAGAACAGTTTCAGTTGACTATGGATAATTTTTTTTTTTTTTCCTTGGAACACAAAAAGTCCATCAATTTGTTTGGACTAGGTGTGGATCCTGAGGTTCCCATAAATTGCCATGAAATTAAATGAACTACAGGAGGGAAACAAAACCAGAGAGCAGTGTTGGGTTTGTAATGATATTCAACTGAGCACCTTCTCCCAACACTTATGACTCTCAAGCTACATCTCATCTCCCCTGTCGTCTGTGTTTACATTAAGGCTAATCAGCTTTCACTATGTTTCTCCACAGGCTCATACTGAGAAACATACGTTGCTTGTTGTTTCCAAATGTCAACTCTTTAAAAGAAACTATCAACTTGCAATTTTGCTCCTGCTTATGAAATAGCTGTATCACACTGGTTGCAAAACTGAATATTTCTTCCTTGTCCCTGATGACTCTGTACTACAACATGCTTACCTTTCCATATGTACTTTTTCTTTTCCCTCCTTACTCCTGCTTGTCTTTTAAGTCTGACTGACCCTATTACATTTTGCTTGAGAGAAAACTTTTCCAAATATCTTGCACCTATTATTTTTTTAATGAACAATCCAAACAAAAATAGGAGAGATTCATACAGGATATAAGAAAAAAGTGCTTTACAATAAATGTAGTGAATAACCTGGAATGGATTGCCCTCTGAGGTGACTGATGGTCTGTCATTCAAAGTCAGGCAGTACTGTGTTCTGAGAAACTTGATCAAGCTGTAGATGTTCCATTTCATTACAGAGGAGTTGGGATATATGACTTTAAAAGTCCTTTCCAACTCAAACAATTCTAACAGGAGATTGCTTGTGCCTACAGCTTTGATTCACATGGATGGAAGGGAGCTGTGATGAAAAGGACACATCCTTCAATCACTCACTTGAGCACAGTTTTTGCATGATTCATTCTAAAGGTGTTAATATAAGTAAAAGTGCTCAAACAGTTTTTGGATTTAGATAAAATGATAAAAATGAATGCCAAATCTTAGTCTCAAATAAATCCACTGCCAAGCTAGCATATGACAAAGCTGAACAGGAATCACAAATTGGAGCTTAGGAGATGGTTTCTTCCTGCCTCATGTAGGCCCTTGCAACTTGCAACCAATACAAACAATAAAGGAAAAGAAAAATGATCTAGTAAACATTTAATCTTTTATTTCCTGAAACGATCTATAAAGCATATATGGTATTCCGGGGACAAATTATGAGAGCTAGAAGCCCAAGTTTCAGTGCTTGGAGATTTTTAGTGTAATAAGAATATTTGGAAAACTGCTTCAATAAATAATTTTGAGAGGAGCTTTTGTGTGGTGTCAAGGCAGATAAATAAGCAGTAGATATCAGGACCTAGAAGGAAGCATCAATCTTAGAGATACATATATGTTTCCATCTGGTTGGAAGACTGGAATTTGTGTCAAGCACTTGGTCATCATCTACAGAGGAGTAGAGAGGGAACTAATGGTTCATGCTGGGACATGCTGAAACTGCAAAACAGTGAGCAACCAGGAGAATTCACATGCATTATAAACTGCTAAGGACTTGTAATGGAAATTTTATATTTTAAAGAGAAATAATGAACTCTAGAAGGTAAAGAAGGTAGAAATTTTGAGGCACTCAAGCTTTTATTTTTATGCATTTTGATGTGGGTAGTAAAAAATATGATATGTATATGATTTTGTTGTTGTTGTTTGAATGGAAATTGGTAAGTGTGTGGATTATGATGTGAACCATAATCAATCATTTTGTATTGTAAGTAATTGCACATTAGAATATAAGTATAAAGACTAAGTAAGACATGAATATCAGAACAGAACTAAATATTTGTCAACAGTATATTAAAATAAAAGTATAATGCTCAGAATAGACAGAAAGAAAAATGTTCTACAACATATTCTTTAAAGCTTTGAACTATAAAGGATGTTGAAAGGACTTCATTGCTAAGCTTGGAATCTCTGGCATCTTAGTATAGTTTCTCTGAGTGGGATGTTGGACTCAGGCTGTAGGTACATTAGAAGGGATAAAGATGGTAGGTGATGTGGAAATGAGACTTTAAAGAAATCCACTGCTTGGTTCTAAGCTGTTAATTTAGTGATCCAGAGTAGTAACTTCACATAGATTAGAGATCTGAATGATCTGAATCTAAAAAGACTTTCAGTGAGGTTCCGTTAAAAGAAACAGAGAGGAAAATGAGAGGAGATTCTGTTTATAACATGGGCAAAATTAAGTTACAGTTTATTTGGTATGAGACTGTAGATTTCAGTAATTAGTAAAGCAATGGCCTTCAAAATACTGCAGGACTTGTAGAGAGGGCTTTAAACTAGATATGAAGGGGAAAGGGGATAAAACCAGGTCCTCTAGAGATGAGCCTGGGGAAGCGGTAATGGGATTAGGGGTGAGGTGAGGGGCTCAGCTGAAGTGCATCTACACCAATGCACGCAGCATGGGCAACAAACTTGAGTTGGAAGCCATTGTGCAGCAGGCTAACTATGACATAGTTGCCATTATGGAAACAGGTGGGACAGCTCCCATGACTGGAGTGCTGCAATGGCTGGCTACAAACTCTTCAGAAGGATAGGCAAGGAAGAAGGGGTGCAGGTGTGTCTTTCTATATTAAAGAGAACTTTGATGTTACTGAGGTTGTGGCTGGAGATGATAAGGTTGAATCCCTATAGGTAAAGATCAGGGGAAGAGCTGACAAGGCAGACATCCTCGTAGGCTTCTGCTACAGGCTGAATTGGATGAAAAAACAGATGAGAAGTTTTATGAGCAGCTGGCGGACGCTGCACGATCACCAGCCCTTGTCCTCATGGGGGACTTCAACTTCCCTGACATATGCTGGGAATACAACACAGCACAGAAAAAGCAGTCTAGGAGGTTTCTGGAGTGTATGGAGGATAACTTTCTGATGCAGCTGGTGAGAGAGCTTATGAAAGGAGCTACCCTGCTAAATCTGCTGTTCGCAAACAGAGAAGATCTGGTGGGAGATGTGGAGGTCGGGGGGCTGTCTTGGACAGAGTGACCATGAAATGGTAGAGTTCTCAATTCTTGGTGGAGCCAGAAGAGGTGGAACAGCAAAACTGCTACCTTGGACTTCCAGAGAACAGACTTTGAATTGTTTAGAAGGCTACTAGAGGGAATGCCCTGGGTTTCAGTCTTAGAGAGTAAAGGAGTCCAAGATGGCTGCTCGCTCTTCAAGAAGGAAGTCTTAAAGGCGCAGGTGCTGGCTGCCCCCCTGAGAGACAAAATCAACTGGCGGGGAAGAAGATCCACATGGATGAATAGGGAGCTATTCTTGAGACTCCAGGAGAAAAAGAGACTCTGCCTCCTGTGGAAGAAGGGACAGACGTCTCAGAAAGAGTACAGAGAAGTTGTGAAGATGTGTAGAGAGAAAATCAGAAAGACAAAAGCTTGAACTCAGTGTGGCTGCTGGGGTAAAAAGGAACAAGAAACTCTTTTACAAATGAATCAATGGTAAGAGGAGGATTAAGGAGAATCTCCATTCCTTACTGGATGAGGCTGGGAATATGACCTCTGAAGATAAGGAAGAGGCAGAGGCTGAATGCCTTCTTTATGTCTGTCTTGAAAGGTCAGACCAGTTATCCTCAGGGTACTCTCTGACCTGGTAATCTTGGCTGGGAACAGACTAAACCCCTAACAATTCAGGAGGACACAGTCAGAGACCTACTAATCCAGCTGTACTGTCATAAGTCCACGTAGCCAGATGAGAATCACCCGAGAGTGCAGAGGGAACTGTCTGTAATGTGATGACTGCACTTCCAGCAGCGGTTTGAACACTCACCATCAAGTCACACTTTGTTTGTCAAGCTGCCTCACCAAGAAATCATAAGAACCTGAATCAATGGGAATTGGCTAACGTGGACTATTGTTTGCGTTCTAAAGAACTCATTGTTTATTCAGGGCGTTAATTTTAGTTTAGCTACTTTTAAAATTGTTTCTGAACCAAGGTTCTTATTCTATTAATAGAAAAGGGGGAGATGTGGGATAAAGGTGATGTTATATTGCTAATGAGTGGTAAAGCTCAACAATATCTTGAGTTGGACGTAAACACCCACAAGGCATGTAGCCCTTACATGTAACCAGACATGGTTGTGTGGGAAAACTGTTGTGTTGCGTAGGTATAGAAGTCTCTGAACACCTACAGTAAAAGTCTGTTGTTCTGCACAAGCGGAGGAGTCCACACTTCTTTTGCCACACCCGCAAGGGAGTTTGATGCTCTCTTGCAACAGTCTACCTTCAGCAAAGCCTTTGACACTGTTCCCATAACAGTCTCCTGCAAAAGCTGGCAGCCCATGGTTTGGACAGGTACACTTTTGGCTGGATAAGGAACTGGCTGGAAGACTGGGCTCAGAGAGTGGTAATGAGTGGAATTAAATCCAGCTGGTGACCAGTCATGAGTGGTGTTCCCCAGCTGGGGCCTGTCTCCTTCAATATCTTTATTGATGACCTTGATGAGGGCACTTAGTGCGCCTTCAGTAAGTTTGCAGATGACATCAAGTTAGCTGGAAGTGTCGATCTGCCTGGGGGTAGTGAGGCCCTACAGAGGGATCTGGACAGGCTGGATAGCTGGGCTGAAGACAATACAATGAGATTCAACAAGGCCAAATGCTGGGTCCTGCACTTTGGCCACAACACATTACCCAGGCAACGCTACGGGCTTGGGATAGAGTGGCTGGAAGACTGCAGAGAGAAAATGGACCGCGGGGTATTGATTGATACTCATCTGAACATGAGCCAGCAGTTTGCCAGGTGGCCAAGAAAGCCAATGGCATCCTGGCTTGCATCAGAAACAGCAGGAACAGGGAAGTGATTGTCCCCTGTACTCAGCACAGTACCTCAAGTACTGTGTCCAGTTTTGGGCCCCTCACTGCAAGAAAGACATTGAGGCCATGGGGTGGGTTCAAAGAAGGGCAACAAAGCTGGTGAAGGATCTGGAGCACAGGCCTTACGAGGAGCAGCTGAGGGAGCTGGGGTTGTTCAGCCTGGAGAAAAGGAGGCTCAAGGGAGACCTTAGTGCTCTCTATAACTACCTGAAGGGAGGTTGTAGTGAGCTGGGGGTCAGCCTCTTGTCTCGTGTAACTAATGGTAGAACTAGAGGGAATGGCTTCAAGCTGTGCCAGGGCGGGTTTAGGCTGGTTGTTAGGAAATACTACTTTTCTGAAAGAATGGTCAGGCACTGGAATGGGCTGCCCAGGGAAGTGGTGGATCCACCAACTCTGGAGTTGTTCAAGGAACGTTTGCATTTTATGTTGAGGGATATGGTTTAGTGAGAACTATTAGTGATTGGTTGATGGCTGGACTGGATGATCTTGTAGGTCTTTTCCAACCTTGGTGATTCTGTAATTCTGTGATTCTGTGAGAATCTTTGACTACAGTTTCTAAAAGCACTGCTAAAAATATATGACCACCTCTCTATTACAAAAGTTTTTATTTTCTGAAGGTTTTAAGAAAGGAGGCAAATTCTGCCTAGTAGTTTATAATAATTTCTTTACATAGGTGACTTTTACAAATCCAAGAGTAATTTGTAAATTGTAAATAATAACATTAATTAGCTGAGAATATTCAGAGTTTTTATTAGTTAAAAAAAAAGAAAAAAGTCAAAATTAAACTATCAGAGGTGCAACTAATTTTGCTTAAACGTGTATCACATGTGTAAGTGATGAGGAAAGCAATGAATACAAATATTTAACAAATGTCAACAAAGGAGCAAAAGGGAGAACAGACATATCTTCCGAGATGTACTGATTTTTTGAGGTGCAGTAAACTTATTAATTAGTTTAAAACACCAGCAGGAAAATTTGCATTGCATGATGGTAAGACAACTGAAGAATTTAAATTATATTCTGGGCATAGCTTCATCTATAAACCTTAAAAAATACATAAAGTAAAATTGATAAGCATTCCTGAAGTGTTTAGTATATATGCCTTTCCTTTATTAAAAATGAGCAATATTTTTATTCTCACCCGTACAGTGATGATACAAAAACATTAAACTTGTCTATTACTGAGATTTAAATATTAATAGAATGAATACATATGTATGCATATATCTATATTAAAAAAAAAAAAAAAAAAAAAAAGCCAGAAAAATCATCCTTGACAAATCCTAAAGACCTGGCTAATCTCCTTATTCTGTTAAAGCAAAACTTTTTGAACCATTTGGATTGCCAGGGACATAGCAAGTGTTAAAATGCCAAACATCATAACTTTTTCAAAAACAATTGTCAAGGCTGATTTCATTCCTTCAGAATAAATGTTAGAGCAGTTAGCTACTTACACACAGAAAATTCACTGGAACTTCAATCAGTGTAGTTTGATTGTGTTAGTAATCTGCAGTAACCGTAACACATAACTTAAATAGATTAATTACAAGAAAAAAAAATGTAACTGTTACATTAGCTTTAAATTGATTTCGAGTACTAACAGAAGCTATTTCAAAAACAGATTTATGAGGACTAAAAGCAGATCTACATAAATCAGTGGCAAGGAAAAGTCATGATTAATGGTCACCTAAACTAGTTAAAACAATCTAAAATCAAACTTACATTCCATTCAAGTTGCCCAAGCTATTTTTACAGGCAATTAGGTTTATTCAGTACGTTCATGTATTATGCATATGTCTTATGAGGAGCTGCTGAGGAAACTGGGGTTGTTTAGACTGGAGAAGAGGAGGCTCAGGGGAGGCTTTATCACTCTCTATAACTGCTTGAAAGAAGGTTGTGGTGAGATAGGCATTGGCCTTTTTTCACATCTTCTCTCAAAATATGCCAGGGGACTTTTGGGATGGATGTCAAAAAAATTTATTCTCTGAAAAAATGGTCAGGTTCTGGAATGAGCTGCCAAGGGAGATGGTGGAGTCACTGTCCTTGGAAGTGTTCAAGCAACATTTAGATGTTGTACTGAGGGATGTGGCTTAGTGGGGAAATATTGGTGACAGGTGTATGGTTGGATTGGATAATCTTGGAGTACTTTTCCAATCTTGGTGATTCTATGATTCTACGAAATTCTCAGCAACAAAGCACTGTTTTTCAACTAAGTCACAAACATTAACTTGGCATTTTCACCAGCAATAAACAAGAATCTGCATAGCTGTTCAGCACTTGGCTTGTATTTAATGTTGCTAACATTACTCCTGAAATGCACCGCCCACTGCGTGCACATCTACTGGTTGGTCTTCATAAATGCTCAGCAAGTGTTGATGAAAATCAATGGGCACAATTTCTTTATTTTCTTTTCTTTCTTTTTTTTTTTTTTTTTTTTTTTTTTTTTTTATGAAGGAATTCTATTCCAAACCTTTGGCATTCAACAGATGCCTTTGTCTCACACTGACCCTCTGCTGCCACCAGTCACCAGGCAACAAAATATGATGGAATATTGGTTGGAAGATCATGGATAGAGACTTATAGCAGTAAATCTGCCTCTGAAGTTGTGGACCATATGATAAAATAGGAGGCATTACTTTCTGTGCAGCCTTTGTATAATACATATAGAAAAATCCGTAATGAAATATGTTAACATAAAATAAAAAATGTAGCAAGTTACTGCTGATTTTTAAGTAAAAGTATTGACTGAAGATTCTAATCAGTAAAATGCATGAGGGTTAATCCAGAGCATGCTTAGGAATAAATGAATTCAGCTTGAATGTATCACTAAAATTATTTTTTGATCTAATGGAGTGATAATTGAATTCTTTTTCTAATCTGAAGCATGGGAGATAGTAGCACCACAGCATAATTACTTGTCTGGTTAAATACATTGTCCTTTTTTGTGGAAATAATTTCCTTTCAGATTCATGCTGAGAAGCTACCAGTTCCTCTTTATCATAATATGATTTAGCAAAATGTAGCATTTCTTCTTCATCAAATTAAACCAATTTGGAAAATTGAAGAGTCTTTGGGTCACAGCTCTTCAATCATCCTCCATTGTTACATTCAGATGAAAAAAACAGGACATTAAAAACAAAAGCTTCAAAAGAGACCGTCTTTTCTTATGAGTAGGATGGGAATAGAGCTGGACAGAGGGAAGATGTCTCTTAAGATCAAAATGATGCAAAATATTTTTTTGATAATCACAAATTGTGTCCTTGAATTGCTTAAGTTCAAGTTTTGTTTTGTTAAGATCTGATCAGGTATGTCTACATTTAGAGTTGCTTATCCCCTAAAGAGCAAAACCTCAAGTTCACTAGCTCTAAGTATCAGAGATATCAACTGCATCTGCTATCTTCCAGAATTAAGGGAAGAATAAGTGCGTGATAACTGATTCAATGGCTTTTTTTGTTGTTTTTTTTTTTTTTCAATTCTTTGCAGTAGGTCTTGCTATGAAGTATATGGACTTCACTCAACAGAACACTAGTACAGGTTCTATTATGTTTGTTAATGGTGGACAACAATAAAATTATCTATTTATTTTAAAAGATACCTGAAACATTACATCTTCATAATTATTTGTTATATAATAACATTTTGAGGTTGAGAATTTCTGATGTTAAATATTATTTTAATGCCCAGATACTGACAGTGGTCTGACAGGCTCTGATTTTGAGAGTCAATTCTTATTCAGTATGCCTCACTGAATAAACTGGAGCAGGGGACCCATAGCAAATGTTTTTCTCTATCATGTCCTAAATTAAATCTTCTCTTAATCAATTTGTGATTATATAATTGGAATAGCTCTCATAGAACCTTACATTTTGTGTAATTTCAGGGGACCATGGTACAATCTTCACAAACACCAATAAGAGTGTACCTATATAGCAAAATAGCTGATATTGAGGATCTAACATCAGTTCTTTGACATTTTAGAGGCCCTGACTTCAACCTATGACCTCATCTTGAGTCTTGTACATATCAGTAACACAGCAATATATTGGCATGTAGTGAAGTACTTCTGGAGCATATTTTCTAGAATGTATTTTCAAGTATGTCTTCTCACAAAAGGAACTTTCTTCTCTGAAGGAGTGGTCAGGTGCTGGAATGGGCTGCCCAGAGAAGTGATGGAGTTATTGATCCCGAATGTGTTAAATGAATGTTTAGACTTTGTGTTGAGGGACATGGTTTATTGAGAAATATTGGTGATAGGCGGAGGGTTGGATTGGATGATCGTGAAGGTTTTTTCCATCCTTGGTGATTCCACGATTCTGTGAATTCAGTTTACATAATTTAAGGGTACAACATTATCCCATTAGATGGGAATCATATAAAATATGGATGTCTAAGCATGGTGATTTGAAAAAAAAAAAAAAAAAAAACTCTAGGGTTTCCATCATTCAGCAATAACCAAGACATCAGTGTAAAACTATTTTGACTGAAATCAGGACACTCAAAAACTACTGTCACAGGCAAAAACAGACTTGCATAATGGAGAGTAATGCAATTTATTTACTGCCTATTCTTAACAGGATAGAGCAGTGTCATGGTTTTGTGATTTTTGGTTTTTGGTATTCCACATCATAACATCATGTAGTGCACTGGGAGTTAAAGTGTTTATGCTCCAATTCCAGGTACCTGTCCCTGTACGTCACGGAAGTCATGGGATCTGGCCCTTCTGGGTTGGGCAGTCTCTTACTGCCTTGCAGGGGTTTTGGAGGGTGCTTTCCTAGCCATATCAAGCTTTTCAGGTTTGACTCGGTCTCAGGAACTGTCTATCTCCCCTATTTTATTTTGATTTATTAGTCTCAATTTCAATTAGATTGTATTATATTGTGTTATCTTGCATTCCAATATCATAGTTAGTAAAATATGTTTTCCTCCATAAATCATTGCCACTGCTTTTTTTCCTCCTTTGAGCCCAGCTCCCATCTCCCTACCCCTTTTTCCTTTTCCTTCCCATTCTGTGGGGATGGGGGAATGGGGCAGGGGGAGGGAGGGTGGGGTAGGAGCCTACTACCCCCCGCCCTCCCCACCCCCCCATCATGGGCATTGATTGATCTAGTTAACTCCGTGACAAACAGTTAAAAGTAAAAGCTAACTAAAACCATCTTTCCCATCTGCCTTGTACTGTCTACTCCCCTTGAGCAGCACAGAGGAATGGAGTGTGCAATCAGTCCATAAATCTTTGTCTCTGCTGCTTCCTTATGGTCACTCTCTACATCTGCTCCAGTGTGCCGTCTCTCTCAAAGGATGCCATATTTCCTGAACTCATCTTGTGTGGGCTTCCAACAGGCTGCAGCTCTTCAAACCCGGTTCCAACTTTGTTCTGTGCCAGGTACCCAACTTAGGAATGGCTTTAGCATAGGTTTCCTATGGTTGGTAGCTCCCCAAGGCTTCCTGCTCCACTGTGGGCTCTTCTCCACAGGATCAGCTTTGGCCTAGGGCCTGCTTGTGCAGAGACTCCATCGGCTGTGGCCTCCTTTAGGCCACACTGCACATGGGAATCAGCTCCATGTGGTATTCATGGACTGCATGGACCAGACTGCTCCACTATGGTCTTCTCCTGGGCTGCATAGAAAGTCTACTTTTCTTCTGTCCTCCTGCACTGACCTTAGTGTCTGTAGAGCTGTTCCTCATTCATTTTCTCACTTGTCTCTTCTCAGGTGCAGCAGCCTTTTTCTTCCCTAATTCTCTTTACACAAAGGCATAGCCAACATCACTAAATCAGCTCTAGCCAGCAGTAGGTCCATTATAAAGCCGGTTGGAACCAGCTCCCTATTGACATGGAGAAGCTAATATGTTATGCTCACAGTCAGTGCTCTAGCAACCAAACTTCATCACATAAACTCAATATACACAAAAACATGAGGGAAGCTCATTGCTTTCTTTGTCTCTGGAGCAGGTCAAATTCTTCATTATTGTCTCTGAGATTTAGAGAGCATCTGAGTGGACAACATCTCCAATGACTTCAAAGAGGATTTAACTTCTGTGTCCTGAAAGAAGTCAGGATGTTGGAGCCCCCAGTACAAAAAAGACAGGGAACTGTTGGAGAGGGTCCAGAGGAGGGCCACAAAGATGATCAGGGGACTGGAGCACCTCCCCTATGAGGACAGGCTGAAGGAGCTGGGCTTGTTCAGCCTGGAGAAAAGAAGGCTGCGGGGTGACCTCATTGCAGCATTTCAGTACCTAAAGAGAGCCTACAAACAGGAGGGAAATCAACTCTTTGAAAGGGTTGATAACTGCAGGATGAGGGGAAATGGTTTTAAGTTGAGGGAGGGGAGATTTAGGTTGGATGTCAGGGGGAAATTCTTTACAGAGAGAGTGGTGAGGTACTGGAACAGGCTGCCCAGAGAGGTTGTGGATGCCCCGTCCCTGAAGGTGTTCAAGGCCCTGGGCAGTTTGGTCTAGCATTAGGTGGGAAGGTTGGTGGCCGTGCCTGTGGCAGAGGGGTTGGAGATTCAGGATCTTTGAGGACCCTTCCAACCCTGGCAATTCTGTGACTCTGTGATTCTATGAAGTCTTTTCCAACCTTGGTGATTCTTGTGATAGCATTTATACAAATCAGATCTAAATCTGGACTCTAGTTATTATTCCACTCTTCAACAGTTCAGAAGATGTCTGAGAAAAAACTCAAACATCACAGAGACTATTAGTGTTGGTCAACCCTATGACCCGTTCATGAGCATATAGTTGTTCCCCAAATTATAGATTTTCCCTGAGTAGTTGATTATGAAAATAAGTGTGTTTTGCAAACAGCACTGTGCTACAATCTGAATTTAGCCCAAATTCTATCAAGTCGGCAGTCAGGTGGAAATAATATTTTTCTATCATTAACTGTCTGAGTAACAGGGAACTAAGTAACTTGTCAAAGCAACATGAATATTTTATCAGTGAAATTCATTTAAATAAGAAAAAATATATCTATTTCCTTCAGGACTTTGTTTTCACTTGTTGTAGTTTAACTTGGCAGGTGGCTCAGCACCATACAGTTGTTCGCTCACCCCCCCTGTTCCCAGCAGGATAAGGAATAGGATCAAGGAAAAAATGCAGAATACTTGGAAGAGTTCTGCTGTCTCTCTGGCAATCCTAAAGAGACACAAATCACTGCAGTGTGTTGGGGCATGGCAAAACAGGCGGGAGTGTGAACACAGTCCCTCACAGATTATGCAGTCAAGTTTCCCACCGCTTTTCCACCAAAATAGATAATTAAATCTCTGATTTTGTTAAAATCCATCTTTAGTAGCAGAACAGCTGAATCATCCTTGAAATGAAAAGACTTGTAATTCACAAGTAGAATTATTGTTCAGTTAATTATCTCACAGATGATAAGACTAAAACACACGTCTTTTACTCTTTCTTCATGGTCTGGCCAGATTTTAATTGAAGAAGGTAAAAACATAATAACTGCTAAGGGTAGTGCTCAGACAGCAGGCATATTCCCCTACAAAGGCATTTAGAGAAAAATGGAAATTTATAAATTTAAAATCAAAAATGGATTTTTGCCTTTACCACTGAAAGCAATTACCTCCCAACTCTGTTTCCCCCACTTCCCCAGTCTGTGCTCGATGTTCAAAATTGAATGGTTAAAAGTCCTCTCTAAAATCCACAGAGATTATATCAATAATTTAGAATTGCTAAAATTTGAGCAGGGACACCTTCTCACTTTGAAGACAATCTAGAAATTAATACAAACATGCATTATGGAAAGAAATTCAGGCAGTGTAAAGCTAGTAGACAAAATGAACACTTGTATTCCAGCATGAGCAGGAGAGAATTAGCTGTCAGATGATAAACAAGATGAATTGCTTGCTTGTCACATCAAAAGCTTTTAGCTTTAATCTGGAGATAATGGATACATTGCAAATTTTGCAGTGATAAAGCTGAATTTTTTCTCATAGTGAAGAACTTAAAAACAAAGAGTTCTGCCCTTTAGTATTAGAAGGATACCTATTAATATTTTTAAAGTCAATTATTTTCTGTTAAAGATAGGGAATGTGTCCTAGTAATCTTAAAGTGGCCAAACTATGAGTCTTAATATTGTGTATGATGACACAAATAAGTGTCAATTGATATGATATTTACCATAATAAGTACTAGGTGGTAAAGACAGAGATACACAAACGATCATACAAAAAAACATACTCAGCACTGGGAAATAAGGACACAAATATATGATCCCTGCGGAAACTACTGTTGGGATTTAAAACTGCTCTTGACCACCATTAGTTCATAACCATCTTCCTAGCTAAGTCACAGTAACAGATCAAATGATTTCTTCTAATCGATTTCAGTGTGGTCAGTCAGCTTAATAGACCACTAAATCAGAGAGGCTGGTGATTTAAAACAGTCTAGCTGACATAGCACTGAAGCAGACTAAGAATATTTTCACTCTTTTCTTTTTTATTTTTTTTCTTTCTTTCTTTTTTTTTTTTTCTTTTTTTCTTTTTTTTCTTTAACCAGTGCACAGCTCTGGGGATGGAAGAAGACAGCTTTGTAGCAATAATGAACAAACTAGACAAAAACTTCATAATCTGCTCCAGTTAACTTTGTGAAAGCTGAAATTTCTTTGTCTATCCATGAAAATCCAATTACAAAGGATATTTCTGAACACAATTTGATTAGAAATAAACTATCATAATTCTGAAAAGCAAATCTGACCTCTCCAGGCTATCATATGTGCAATTATGCAGGTAAATTAAATATAATATTTAGTAATTGACTTAGATAATCTTTCCTAAGTGCATATCTGAATTTTTTATTTTCGTAGCCTTGGAGAAATTCCTGTGTACTTGACCTACAACAGAATCGGGTCTGTGCTATTTTTTCTAAGTTGTTTTGCATCAGCCTGCGATGTGTAGGAAGTATGAAAACTACAGCATGAATTAGGGGAAGAACAGCATGATATTCACCAATGCGTATGCTATGTAGGCACAACGGCAGATGATGAGACCTCTATCCCAGAAAAAGGAGCAAGATGTGTTTCTTCAGCACTTCTCAAGAGCAGAGTGTTAGTAAGGTGTAGCTAATTGCAATTGCAACCATGTGGATGGTGAAGGTGTTTTTCATTCCACAGACTCAGAAGCTGGTATTTCTCAATGTCAGGGGAAGGTTGTGTCAGAACAACCTTCTTTCTACTCCTAACCTAGTGGAAGGATCTCAGCAGAGACCAAGAGCTGCAAATGGGAACATACCTAATCCTTTTCAGGACAAGGTTATTCAGATCAAAGCACCTTTTGCTGTTTACAGGATCAATTTCCACTTAAAGAGAGTTAAGAAGCCTACAGCTTCTTTCAGATTTGCTATTATGGATACCAAATTTGTTTATGTCACACTAAATATGAGGCAGATCTTACTTATCATAAACATCATATGTAAGAAATTGCAGGGGATTTATTTATTTATTTATTTAACATACAGAGTAAAGTTCTCTGTTTAGCTTTTCTTAAAATATACCTTACCAAACTCACTGAACGCTCTTCAAGTATTTTATAGAGTGTTCTTATTCCATGTTATTTTCTCCTGAAACAACCACTTGCTTTTTAAACTCCTGTTATAGTTCCTAAATCCATCACAAATGTATGTATTTGTTAGATAAAGTGTGTCAATAACTCTTTTGCAATCATTTTCAGAGACAACATAATTAGAAGGCATAACATTCTCAGTTCATGTAACAATGAAGTTTGGTCACAGCCACATTCCACATCTTCTTGTAAGTCTTCTAATGCTGAAACACAGTTTTCTTGTGAGTTTTAAAGCTTACACAGGAAGGTTTGACTTCCAACAGAAAAAAAAAAAGATCTTTTAATGGAAGCTGAAATTAATTAATAAAAAGTCACGCTAATGAATATTTTATGGCTTACAGGTAGTGAAATATTTTAGTTAAGGATCTCTTTACAGACCTTACAAAGAAAAGTGTGTAAAGAAAAGTACTCAGACTGATAAGTGAAACCTTGTGAAGAAAGGCAGCATAGTTTTGGAACAGAGATGGTGATTTTATTCACTTATGGACAAAAACTGAACTTATTCCCAAAGAGACATGCAGATATCTTCCTTAAAGCATGTAAAAGGAAAGAATACATATTATAACAGTATTTCATGTCACTTATTTATTGTCCATTCTTTAACTGTTGTTCATTTGTTCTTTCAAAGAATGAGTGATTTCAAAGGATTTTTTTTTTCTTCCCAATAATTACTCATTCAATCACAAATCAAATAGTATAGGTCAATATTACTTTCAATTGATTGATTAATTTGTTGATTAAGACTGGAGAGCAGATTTCTTTTGAGAAGCATGTAAAGACAGATTATATACTGAAAATGGTTTCTGGAAATAAATAATGCTTTTTCCTTTAATTTGACTCATTTACAAAAATGAGAGAACAACTATTAGTAGTCTAATTTTAATATTCTGTTTATTTCAAAAATTCTGTAAAGTTTTGTGGTTTGTTTTTTTTTTTTTTTCATAAAAATGATTCTTAATCCATTTATTAAGCAATAATAATTGCTTACCAGAATCAGATCCTTATCCATATTGGCTTTTTTTTTATTTTTATTTTTTATTTTTTATTTTTTATTTTTTATTTTTTTTTCTGAGTGAACCAGTGTTGTACTGTCTTTTCAATCTGATACATTCAATGTATTAATTTTTTAACAAGTTACTAAATGAGCTATCTTAGTAGTAAATAAGCGATTACACCCCTAACAAGGTTGAGAAAACTTAACCACTTTGATAGAAGTGAACAGAAGGAATGAAAAGTTAAATTATTGTATATCCCCACTTCATACTTTAATCAAAATATTCTTGTAACTGTATTCAGAAAACTTGGAACTCCTGCAGTGTCAGTGATAAATACATCTTAATATTTTGCTTAAAGATCATGGAATATAAAACTAAAGACCAGCTATTTCATGCTAGATTTAATCTTCAGGTGTCAGAAAATGCATTTTGCTCCTCAAGGGTTGTATTTCCCCAGTCTCTTTCCTTGATAATTTTTTCAGTTACTCATTCTACTAAATATATATATATATTTTTAAATGTATGAAACAGATGGCAAGATTGTTGTTTGTTTCTTGTTCTGAAGTTATATAAACATTTAAAAACAAGTCTTGTTTTGATGCTTTGGAATTTTAAACTTGTCGTTCAAAATGGGCATCTCAGGAATCAAACCACACCTCTCAAATCTAGCTTAGAGCATCCTGAAGTTTAAATTAAGACCATCTTGTCTATCAGGGAGTTGAGTATAATATTATTTATTCTTTAAGAGACAAATAAAGATGGATCTAAAGCATGAAATAGATTATATAGCATATGTATTTCTTCACTGATGAGTAAAGCAGTTCCATCAGTGAACTACAAGTGATACAACAGATAATATCTGCAGGAAATGCAAAATAATGGTGTAAAAATAGATGTAAGTAAAAATGATTTAATGTGGTTAGATTCAAACTTTCTGATTTACTGACAAATTCTGACAGGAGTCAGAAACAATCATATTTTCCGATACATTCTGGCATAGGTGCAGAGTATATTTAAAATGTTCTCATTTGAGATAGCAAGTCATCTTCACCAACACCTAACAGGCTACTGGGATAAATACCATTTTAAGGTAAGTTTTATTAATGATGCTAAGCCATTTGAAACTAATGTTTATAATTGTGGTACTGGATAGACATGATTGCAATCATCTAATGTTCCATGGTGAAGAGATCTAATGATCTCTTGCAGTTAAAAGTGGTTATAGCAGTTTCACTATATATCTGAGTCCAAGATATCACAGAACTACACAGAATGACAGAACTGTGAGCGTTGGAAGAGACCTCTGGAGATCATTCAATCCAACCTCACTGGTAAAGCTGGTTCCCTAGAGCAGTTTGCACAGAAAAGTATCCAGAAAGATCTTTACTATCTCCAGGGAAGACTCCACAGCCTCTCTAGGCAACCTGTTCCACTGGTTGGTCACCCTTACAGTAAAAACAAACAAACAAACAAACAAAAAAAGCTTTTATGGAACTTTTGTGTTTCAGTTTTTGACATTGCACTTTGTTCTATACCTGCACACCACAGAAAAGAGTGCGGCCCCATCCGTTTGACTCCCACATTTTAGATAATAATAAACAGTGATGAAATCCACTCTTTTGTCCAGACTGAATACTCCCAGGTCTCTCAGCTCTTCATTGTACAGAAGATGATTCAGGTCAATAATAATCTTTCTGATGTTCCAATGGACTCTCTCTAGAAGTTCCCCATCTTTCTTGAAATAAGGAGCCTAGAACTGGACTCAGTACTTCAGATATGGCATCACTGGGGCAAAACAGATGGGAGATCACATCTTTTGAATGTCTGTCTATGCTCTTTTTAACGTACTCTAGGATATCATTGGCCTTCTTGACCACAGGCACACACTGTTGGCTTATGGCCAACCTGTTGTCTACCAGTACATCCAGGTCCTTATCTTCAGAGCTCCTCTCTAGCAGTTCCTCCCCCGACCTTTATTGCTGAATGTGGTAATTCCTCCCCACGTGCAGGACCATACACTTCCTCTTGTTGAAGCTTATCGGATTCTTCTCTGCCCAGCTTTCCAGTCTATCCAGATGTTGCTGAATCACTGCACAGCCTTCTGATGTGTCAGTTACTCTTCACAGGTTTGTACCGTAAGCAAACTTTCCTTTTATTGTAATATCCATAGTTTGAATGCTTATTGCTTTAAGGGGAAGAAAAAGGAAAAAGACAAAATGATGACTCTCAGGTAGCAAAGAAATATTTAGATAATCAATTTCTCTTTAAATTTCTCTTTGACAGAATTGTTACAATATTTGAATTGTAGAGCAATTTGTTAGGAAATCCTATATACATTATATGAGGTTGAGAAATTAGGATCAAATTCTAAGACCAGGACCAATAATGATTTTGAAATATTTCCAAGCATTTTGTGGATTGAAATATTAGGAAAGTATAGAAGCAGATCTACAGTGTTACAAAGTCACTGATATGATAAGCAATCTGTATGATTTTCCCTTGAGCAATCTCAATCAGAAGATTCTTAGTTTCAGTTACACAGGTATTGCTTACAACTATCTTGACTATTTTGCTGAAGATCAAAATAATTCACTGAGACAAATATCAGTACTTCTTTAGGCTTCTAATTAATTAAAATGAGTCCAGTGTTACTAGCCTTGCTTTTGCTTCTGATATTTTTTGTGATATAAGAAATTAATTATAAGATCATTTGTTTTTCTGCCTGTCTAAAGATCTCTTAATGAAGTGCTAACTTGCAGTGTTCCTGTACGATCAGTTTGTAAGTTTGATAGACTCCTATACACACGTTCATCATTCAGTCTGGGAAAAAAAAAAAAAAAAACAAAACAAAAAAAAACATATGCTGTGTAAATCCAACTAAAAAGCTAGTGCAGTAACTGATCTGATTTGTCACTGAAAATTGTTAAGGAAAGTTGAAAAAAAAACCACCTACATATTTTTCCAAATAGAAAATAACTAAATGGCTATTATTAATAATGACAGTGAAGATCTACAAGTTTTAAGCGGGATGAATAGAAGAAAAAAAAGGCATAAAAAAAAAGGTAATTGCTTTTATCTCTTTGCAGATGACATTAATCTGACAACTATAATGTTATCCTCCATCAGGCAAGTAGAGTAATTAAGATCCCATACCTGCTCCCTCAAAATCAATGAATATTACAGTATATATTAGATACACTAATACTGGATGGATTAATATAGATTTACATGGGAACACTGGAAACAAAAAAAATACTTGAGGAGATTAGGTAATAAATCAAATCTTAAAGCATTCATTCAACTTGATATTTCCTTGTTAGGGTCCAGATCAGCTGTACCTTTTTAATGGCATGTTATCTAAGCTGTCAGTTAATTTAATTCCAAAATTCATTTGAATGAAAAAGTATTTGGATGTTGTTTTTCCTTGTGCCCTACCACCATTGTTCAACTCATTTTAACATAATTAAAGTACTGAGAGACAGGAAAGAGAAATATATTATCCAACAAGATTTTAAGGAATATGCTTTACCCTTAAACTGTCATTAAAAAGCTTTTCAGTTATTAGTAATGAAAAAAAAAATCATGCTTGGGAGTTGGAGAAAAGAAAAAGCATTAAACTCTCCTGAAAATTCCTGTCTCTTTTTGAATTTGTTCAAAGAGAAGAAGAGCATATCTAGCTTTCAGTTTGGTTACTGGATAAGCACTCTGGAAAGTTCAAATTTCAAGAGTATTCTTAGGGCGACTGTCCACAGCTTACACACTGGTTCAGCCCAGTTCCATGACTAGTAGGGTGGAGGGACCCATGGATCCATGCCCTGGAAAAGGATAAGGGAAATAGGGGAAAAAGGTAGAGAGATGGGCCCAAAAACAAAACAGCGGCAACCATCTGAGGAGAAACAAACTAATTTACTAAATAAGGTATCAGAATGCAAGATAACTTGTATAGTTACTATAGTTATAGTGTACTATAATACAGTACACTACAATATAATTAGAATTCAAGCTAATAAATCAAATATAATGAGAGAGAGTGTCTGAAAGCTGAAGACCTTACTCTAAATCTGAGGCGAGACAATCTGGGGAACTCACATGCTGCCAAGATAAAAAGGGAAAAGGGAAGGTCTTGTGACTTTCCTAGGGGTTTTATTTTCTTTCTGAGCACAAAGTCTTCTGGGGTGTGTAGTTCTCTTCTGGGACAGGTACCTGGAACTGGAGCATTAACACTTTAACTCCCAGTGATGAATATGATATGATGTGGAATATCGATAACCAAAAATCATAAAACCATTACAGATGAGACATCCCACTAGCGGCTTGCCATACAGAGTAGGGTTATGGGATACAAGAAAGCTGAAATGCCATTAATTCCAGTTTAAATCCTCACAGACTTTACTGTAGGCCATTACTGGAAAAAATAAGAATCATCTGAAGTTACTTTTTAAAATATTTTTTAAGGGTTTTTTGTTTGTTTGTTTGCTTGCTTTTTACCAGATGGATTTTAGATTTAGATTTTTTTTTAGTAAAAGAACAAACAACAGCACTTCTCACACAATTCACTAGTTGGAACTAGTCAAAGTTGATTTAGTTTTTATTCAACATTGAGTCTCAATAAATATTTCAGAACATTTATCTACAATTCTTCAACATCACAATGCAAGATGTTATTTGTTCTATTAATTCTGCATCTTCATCAATACTGTCTTAACTTACTAGCAACAAGTTCATAGAATCATAGAATCATGAGGTTGGAATGGCCTGCAAGGTCATCTAGTCCAGCTGTCCTCCCATCACCATTGCTATCACAAGCCTCTAAACCGTATCTCATAGCTCCTCATCCAGACACCTCTTGAACACTGCCAGGGACAGTTACTCCACCACCTCCCTGGGCAGGCCATTCCAGTGTCTGACCACTGTCTGAGAGAAAAAGTTCTTCCTTATGTCTAATCTAAACCTTCTCTGGTACAACTTTTCCTCAGGTCCTGTTTGTTGCCTGGGAGAAGAGGCTTCAGGAAGTTGTAGAGTGCAATGAGGTCTCCCCTGAGCCTCCTCTTCTCCAGACTAAACAATCCCAGCTCCCTCAGCCGCTCCTCATGAGACTTGTGCTCCAGACCCCTCACTAGTTTTATTGCTCTTCTCTGGACACGTTCCAGGACGTCAGTGTCTTTCCTGTAGTGAGGGGCCCAAAACTGAACACAGTACTCCAGGTGCAGCCTCACCAGTGCTGAGTACAGAGGGATGATTACCTCCCTTCTGGCCACACTATTTCTAATGCAGACCAGGATGCCATTGGCCCTCTTGGCCACCTGAGCACACTGTTTCTCATGTTCAGCCAAGCATCTACCAATACCCCCAAGTCCCTTTCCTCTTCACAATCATCCAGCCACTCATCCCCAAGCCTATAGAGCTGCATGGGGTTATTGTGGCCAAAGTGCAGGACCCAGCACTTGGCCTTGTTGAACCTCATCCCATTCACCTCAGCCCAGTAATCCAGCTTATCTAGATCCCTCTGAAGGGCTTCCCTACACTCAGACAGATTGAAACCTCCTCCCAACTTCGTGTCATCTGCAAATTTACTGAGGGCACACTCAATCCTGTCATCTAGGACATTAAACAAGATGGGCTCCAGTACCGACTCCTGGGGAACACCACTTGTAACAGATTGCCAGCTTAAGACTTAAATGGGATTTAAACTAAAGGCATAGCAGAAGTTATATTTTTCACCCAGACTGCTACATATTTTTGTGTCTGCCCATAAGATTCTGTCTTGAAATACCTTTTGTTTCCCTTTGAATTTTCAAACAGTTAAATTATGGGAGTTATATTTAAAGCTCCAATTTCCTGGAAAGATCGATTTTCTCTTTTGATGGTTGCCTAATTAGTATGCTATAAATTTAGTTAGCTTGAATTAATTGCAGCAAGAATTTCTTTAGAGAGTTGGAGCTAAAATGGAATACACTAAATAGTAAGGCTTTCACTTGAATACTGGAGCTGTTCCACAAAGTCACATAACTCTGTGACAGAAGGAATGTAATGTATTATTTTCTTATTAATTTCTGATTTAAGAAAACCTTATTAACAATAACACTCTGGAACAAAAATAGCTAAATATAGTAGGAATATTTTTTCTTGCTCTTTTCTGTTGCTGCAAGATACTAAAGAAAATCTGTAGCATGTTCGTTTCCTCTACATTGCAATATGAAGAAAAGTTCTTCCCAGTTAGAAGAGAAAGGTATTTTGAGACAATTCAGAGAGCTCAAAAATGGACTCTGGGAATCAAATTCATCCCTACAAATGAACTATCAGAAACACAAAAGGTGTCTTCAGGAAATTAATAAGACTTCAAAGATATCTTGCTGGCATACCTTTAAGTAGTTATTTGTTTATTTGTTTGTTTGTTTTTAATGTCAATAAATGAAGCCTAGGGTGTCCCTTGCTTCACTTACATGCTGGAAGTGATATGAAATAAGTCTGGAGCTTGTACATCTTTCCATCTCTCCATGACACAGAGTGCACACTAAAAAAAAAAACATTTCAGGCACTTGGAGTTTGAAGTCCTGAATTACATTCTTCAACAGCAGGTATTCTGGGAATGGAAATCTGTCTATGTATGCATCAAGATTTGTCATAACATAACTGTCACTGCTCTGTTAAAAGGCAGGAAGGACATTTTAGAAAATAAGCTAACAAACAAACAAACAAAAACACTGTGGAGGTATTAGATACATAAAACAACAAGTGATAAGTGCTGGAGATGCAGGAGCCATGAGGAAAAATACTTTTTGGGCAAGCAAAGGAAGATCAAAATCCTATTGGAATGAAAGAATAAAAGGTGAGGAAATACTTTTACTAAAACTTCCAAAATACCCCAAATTAGCCCCGTATGCAGCCACTCTTTAATTAAAGATAGATACTAAAATGAGAATTCTGTGCTTTCAGAAGTCACTTTTAGCTACTGTCGGACTAGGCAGGAGACATGCTGAGTTTAGCTAAGACCTGAAGGTCACTTAAGCCAGTTTGTACAATGCAGGCTTCTTGAAAAGCTTTTTGATCTTTAAAAAACATTAGAAGTATTAGTAGAGTGGTCACATCTAAGTTGTTCAGAAAAATAAAAAAAAAAAAATCCTTTAGTAATACATTAAATGATTTATAATGCATGGGGTAAAAGAATAGGAAATCCAGGAAGATACTGGAGCTTCCCAGCATCAGTCTGTCTACTGTTAACGGGTGTAATGAAAGATAATAAAACAAATCATAGTGTAAATAATAAATAAACTCAGTGTTTTATATCTAAAACCAGAAAACATGAAAGAGAACATTCCAAATAGCTGAAAAGCTTTAATAATCTTTCTCAGTGCTTATGGCACAAACTGTTGACTTTTGTTGGAAAGAACCCAGTTATTATAATCATTTATAGGAGGAAAAAAAAAAAAAGAAAAAAAAAAGAAAAAAAAAAAGAAAAGAAAAAAGAAAGAAAAAAAAGGAAAAGAAAATGAAAGAAAATAAAGGCAAAAAAAAAAAGTTATCAAAAGAAAAGACTAAGGAGTAAGGTAATAAAACCTTCATTTGATGAGGGATAGTGATTCATAACGTGTGGGAACCTCAAGGGAATACAAGGGCACAGAGGAAAGAAAACAATGCAAAGAGGCAAAATGAGAAGGAAAGAAAAGTTTTAATAATACTTAGAAATGTTTTTGCAGCTGGAGCACAAAATTAGGGTCTTAAGTACCTGTAATAAGAAAGATCTGTTCTTTTTCACTAGAAAGCATTTATTCTCTAGGTGGTTTTTCCAGGAGTGTGAAAGGTAAGTAAGTATACTTGCAAAGTAAAATTGTCCTCAAATTTACAGGGGAAAAAATGACTGTGATTTACTTCTTGCTCGTCTTTCACTCCCTATCAGTATAGCTGTGATGTTAAAATAGCTGCCTTGATTTTTTTTCCTATGGGGTTTCTCTTTGTTCTGTGGGTTTTACAAAAAGACCTGGGAAATCTTTGCCCAAATCAACAGCGTAGACCAAGATTTCCAAAAACAGCTTAGATACCAGTTTCTTAGTTGAGACCAGTTCCTCCTCCGTGGGTTTTAATCCTCATCCGGTCCTAATGAAGGTATATTAAAGCATAGGACCCTGATAGGTAATCTTAGAAAATGCCATAGTGCCACTTTAAAATGTCACCACTTACAGTGGTCCCCTGTTCTACTTTGGTGGAGACAATCCTAACCTCTCAGAGATTAGGATCCTAACCTCTCAGCATCTCTCAGAAGGGGAAGTGTGCCATCATCTCACCTGGATATGGTGCCAGGCTGAAGAGCTAGGAGGATATGTTCATATTCTCATACAAGCTTACTACATTGCATGAACCTTCTAAGTGTTATGAATGTAAAAGCAGGTTAATCACTGTATAGATATATATATAATATATATATATATATTTCACATTTTGTGTAAACAATAGAGCATTTTTCTTTTAGAATCAACATCAGTCACTTTGCCATGTTTAAGAGTAAACATTAGTAGATTTCTAAAGCTATTTTGAAATTCAGTAGTACTCCGTTTCAAGTGAAATCCACGTTAGTAGTATGCTATTGTCTCGCTCCAATTTATAGGAAGGAGATGAGGTTCTTTTAATATCCATATACCTGGCATGACATTAAGAAACAATGGTTCATCTGTTATTCCAACCAGTTTATTATAAATCCTAATCAGGGAGATGAGGAAGGGAAGGATAGGAAAGAAGCAAGAATCGCGTAAAGCAGGGATAGTCACCACCAGGATCCAGCAGCGGTCCCGTTGCATACCACTTCGAAGGTCCGAGGCAGAAGCAGCAGGGGGGGAGAGCAGCAGCATGGCCGGCCTTGGGCAGCAAGCAGGCAGCAGGAGGCAGTCGCAGAGCCAATCTGGAGGGAAGCAGCAGGACTCGGGTAGCAGGCCCAGGAGAGTCCATCAGCAGGAATTCTGTAGTGAGGAGTCTGATGGCAGATTTGTTCTTCTTCAGCATCGTGGTAGAGCACAGAGCAAGTCCAGGAGGGAGAGAGTGCAGAGCAAGTCTAGGAGGAAGAGAGGCAGGTTGTGAGGATTCTTCATGGCAGAAACCTCTTCTTCTTCATGAAGAATCTGTTGTCAGAAAACCTAAACATCATGATTGTAGGTCCCCATTTTATCCTTTTCCTGCCTACGTGACATCCCTGGGTGCTTGAGCAAGAGTCATGTGAGTACCCCCTAAGATGGCCATCATCCTTGAGATAAGCCCACACAAAAGACTGCTTCAGGGCTGTGAAGCTGCAGCTTATTTCTCTCTCATTGCCCCTGGCCTTGTCCATCTTTGTCCCTTAGACAAAGGATTTCACAACCCTTGCCCAGGACTTGTCCATCAAAGTTCTCCGGACAAAGGATTTCTCAACCCCTGTCCAGGACTTGCCTGGACTTGTTCATCTGTGTCCTCAGTGAGTTTTGAGACAATGATGATGTAAAGTAATATCTTACAGCTATTCATTTGAAAATGTGGGCCATTATACCCAAACAGAATTCATCTTGCTCTTATACTGATGGTATGGAATGAGTAAAACATCTTGCAGCTTCCTCTCCTGTCCTGCTTCCCTGCTCCAAGAAACTCCAGGGATTAGTGAAGTGGTCATTATTTTTTTATGATACCTTCCTTATTGCCTAATTAGCAGCACTAGGAAGAAAAAGTTCTGTTCTTCTCTGAAGGAAATAATATATTAGTTCCTGTTTAATTACAACTGAACTACTGTTGTATGCAGCATTATAAGATATGGCCTCCCTGGAATAAGAGGGATCAGATGCAAGATGCTCTTTGAGCTCTATTTATTAGCCTTGGTTCAGCAGTATCACAAAGGGTTCATTGCTCAACCAGATTATCAATTCTGTACTCAAAAGTGCAGAAGGATTAGTATAAACCATTGTGCAGCAATGACAATTGTTATCTCAAAATAGCAAACAACATCACATGCTACTACATATCATCTTTTCCACCTAAAATGCTGTCTTATGAGAACATCTCACAGAATCACAGAATCACAGAATTGCCAGGGTTGGAAGCGACCTCAAGGATCATGAATCTCCAACCCCCCTGCCACACGCAGGGCCACCAACCATCCCACCTAATGCTAGACCAGGCTGCCCAGGGCCCCATCCAATCTGGCCTTGAACACCTCCAGGGACGGGGCATCCACAACCTCCCTGGGCAGCCTGTTCCAGTGCCTCAGCATTATCTCATTATTTTATTGCTGATGAAAACTCCTATACAAAACTTCTTTATACGCTGATTATTTTAAAAGAAATATATGCATTTGAGAAAAAAAAAATGTATATATATATAGATATAGGTATAGATATAGATATAGATGTATAGCAAGCAAATATACAGACCCAGGAGAGCATAATGTTCTTATACATTCTAATCATCATAATTGTCTCCATGTTATGCTTTACCTGCTTATTTATAGCTAGGAAAAAGCTGTTAAGATGTGGACTGTGTGGGCCATGAAATTGTTATCAATCATAGAATCACAGAATCAGAGAATCACCAAGGTTGGAAAAGACCTCTAAGATCATCCAGTCCAACCATCCACCTATCACCAATATTTCCCCACTAAATCATGTCCTTCAATAAAATACTGAAATGTTTCTAGAACATCTCCAGGGATGGTGACTCCACAACCTCCACGAGCAGTCTGTTCCAGTGCCCGAACATTCTTTCAAAGAAATTTTTCCTAACATCCAAACTGAATCTTCCCTGACACATCTTGTAGCCATTCCCTTTGATGCTATTGTTAGCCAGGAGAACAGGCTGAACACCACCTTTTTTCAGGCAGTTGTGGAGAGAAATAGGGTTTCCTCTGAGCCTCCTTTCTGGATTAAACAATCCCAGTTCTCTCAGTAGCTCTTTATAAGGCTTGTGCTCCAGTCCCCTCATTAGCTTTGTTGCCTTCCTCTGGACAGACTCCAAGCACCAAGATCAGGCTGATAGGCCTGTAGTTCCCTGAATCCTCCCTACAACCTTTTTCCTAGATGAATCACAGAATCACAGTATCACAGAATGGCCAGGGTTGGAAGGGACCTCAAGGATCATGAATTTCCAACCCCTCTGCCACAGGCACGGCCACCAACCTCCACATTCAGTACTACAACGGGCTGCTCAGGGCCCCATCCACTCTGGCCTTGAACACCTCCAGGGATGGGGCATCCACAACCTCTCTGGGCAGCCTGTTCCAGTACCTCACCACTCTCTCTGTAAAGAATTTCCCTCTGACATCCAACATAAATCTCCTCTTCCTCAACTTAAATCCATATCCTCTCATCCTGCAGTTATCTACCCTTTCAAAGAGTTGATTCCCCTGTCCTCTGTAGGCTCCCTTTAGGTACTGAAAGGCTGCAATGAGGTCACCCCACAGCCTTCTTTTCTCCAGGCTGAACAAGCCCAGCTCCATCAGCCTGTCCTCACAGGGGAGGTGCTCCAGTCCCCTGATCATCTTTGTGGCCCTCCTCTGGACCCTCTCCAACAGCTCTCTGTCCTTCTAATACTGGGGGCTCCAGACCTGGATGCAGCATTCCAGATGTAGCCTCACAAGAGCAGAGTAGAGTGGACAATCACCTCCCTGTCTCTGCTGGCCACCCCTCTTCTGATGGAGCCCAGGATACCATTTGCCTTCCAAGCCACAAGGGCACACTGCTGGCTCATATTAAATTTTTCATCTATCAAGACCCCCAGGTCCTTCTCTGCAGGGCTGCCCTCAAGGACCGCTCCTTCCAGTCTGTATGGATGCCTGGGCTTCCTCCAGCCCAAGTGCAAAACTCTGCACTTTGCCGTGTTGAACCTCATCAAGTTCACCCAGGCCCACCTTTCTAGCCTCTCAAGGTCCCTCTGAGTAGCATCCCTTCCTTCTACCATGTCAACTGTGCCACTCAGTTGGTGTCATCAGCAAACTTGCTGAGGGTGCACACAATTCTGTCATTGATGTCATTGATAAAGATGTTAAAGAGCACCGGTCCCAAGACAGACCCCTGGGGGACGCCACTCATTACCAGTCTCCACCTGGACATGGAGCCATTGATGACCACCCTCTGTCTGCGGCCTTTCAACCAGTTTCTTATCCATCGAGTGGTTCCACCTATCAAATCCACATCCCTCCAATTTGGAGATAAGGATGTGGTGGGGGACCATGTCAAAGGCCTTGCTCAAGTCCAGGTAAATGACATCGGTCGCCTTTCCCTTGTCCACCGATGCCGTCACTCCATCATAGAAGGCCACCAGATTGGTTAAGCGTGACCCTTCTCTGCTGAAGCCGTGCTGGCTGTCTTGGATCACAGGCTTATTCCTCATGTGAGCATGTCATCCAGGATGACCTGTTCCATGATCTTCCCAGGCACAGAGGTGAGACTCACCGGCCTGCAGTTCCCTGGGTCCTCCTTACTCCCTTTCTTGTAAATGGGAGTGACATGTCCCTTCCTCCAGTCATCCAGGACCTCACTTGACAGCCATGACTTTTCAAATATGATGGAGAGCGGCTCAGAAACCACCTCAGCCAGCTCCTTCAGAACCCTGGGATGCCCATCATCCGGCCCCATAGACTTGTACACATTCAGTCTCATGAGGCGGTCTCGGACCTGCTCTGTCCTCATAGTGGTGGTGGATTTATCACCCTAGTCCCTACTCAGAGTTTTAAGGATGCAGGGCTCAGGGACGTGAGAAATACTGGAATCTTGGCTGCCAGTGAAGACCGAGGCAAAGAATTTGTTCAATACCTCAGCCTTCTCTTTGTCTGTTGAAAACCATTTCATGAAAACCTTTTACATTTACCAAAGAAGGTACACTCGCTTTGACCTGTCTCTTCTGGCTACTATACCTGCAGAAAGTCTTCCTATTCAGATTATTTCTTAGATATGTTCTGATAAATTCTTTATGAGTTCACAATTAAGACCAAATTTTTGTGGCACGAAACCATCCTGTCAGTTATCTGAGATGCCTAAATTAGATCTGATTGTTCTGTCTTTGTAGTTAATGAGGAAACACAGGCACCACAAGAGAATGTTCCAGATTTTAAGATAACTATATTGGAATTTGAATTAGACTGTCAGTCCAAAGTTTAAAAAGTAGGACAGAATCTATGCAAACATATTGAAGTCCATGATGTCCAACTCTGACTAGACAAAACATCAGCTCTTAACAGAAACTATTTATGACCATGCATTTGTCAAAAACTTTCATATGGTCTAGGCATAAGTCATTACATTCAGAGATACGCACTCACTCACAGTGGTATTTTTTTTTTGTTTGTTTGTTTTTTTAACCTGAAAATAAGCAAAATGGTATACTTTGAAATGTTTAGAGGCTTTTAATTCAAACTCACTTCATTTATGGTTATGTGTAGAGGGAGCTGGACTTAATAATCTTGATGGTACTTCCTTGCTTATGGATGATCTTTCCAGTTGGAGATGTAGACTTCTGAGTTTTCTTCCCCTTTTCCAGTAATCTGCATGATGATTAGGCAATGGTAGATATTATTCTGGAGGACTAGATTATAAAACAGAGCATATCAAAGATCTGTGTGAGGTATTGTTTTGCTTAACAACGCTCTCATTTTCTGAGATCAGATTTACCAAAAAAAGTTGAAGTGCCCTTTGTTTTCTTTTCTTTTCTTTCTTCCCCCCCCCCCCCCCGTTCTTTTCTAGATTTGATTCCTTCTAATAATATGGTCTGTTTTCCTCTATATGGCTCAAAAATCAGTGGGGTCCTTAGGTACTATTAAAAACAACAATAGTGCATTTAAAAAAAATAAAAGCCACAAAATATGCACCTTTTATACTCAGGTTATTAAAATATTTTATCATCTTGCAGTTGTGTGAAGTGTGTTTTGGTGCACTGCAATCTGCTAACACCAGCAATTCACTATTTCTTTGAATGTACCTCCATCTGTTGGCAGAAATGTAGATGGCACTACAAGCCTAAGTGGGAACAGAAATCTCTTAATACAAATATTTGGGTTGAGCTTCCTGAGAAAATAGACAAAGATTAAAAATCCTGAATACCTTACATGTTTCAGACATTTCTCATAACCTGATAAATACAATTAATGTGAACTCTTACACCTTTTAGATTTCTTTATTTAAACACTAAGACAAAAGAAGTGAACTGTCAAACTCTATGCATAATTTCTTGCACATATAAAACTTGTTTTCCTTTTCCTTAAGCAAATCAGCTGTTGTAAAACAAAACAAAACAAAACAACAACAACAACAAAACTATCATCTTTTTCCAAAGCCCGTACTCCTCTTGTTTCTAGAAAACACCACAGTTATACAGAAATCCTATTCTGAGCTCTTGTATAGTTGCTATAGAACATTACAACCTTAGAGTTTTAGGCAAGAACATTTAATTTCTTAGAATGAACATACTTTACATATAAGTTTCTAGGCATTACTGTACAAAAGTACATAATATTTATTTGTATTTATATATTGTGGTGATAGTCAATCAAGTAAAATATGTTTTATTGGAAAATAAATAGCCTGATATAATTTACATACTCTGATGTCTCAAATTAATTGAAAATTCATCTGTTTGCTGTTTTGTTCAGTTAAAGTTTTCCTTATAAAGGTAATATTGAATTATTTAGGAAGTAATATTATCACTTACAGTTGTTGAGTATTTCAGAACTGCAGTTTTATTTGAAGCTTGAAGCTTGAACAAAACTCCAGACTTTCCACTGGGATGCTATTTACGGTAACAAAGAACATACTTGTATTCCCTTCAGGAGCTCAGGTCAGACCTCAGGCTTTTGACATCACTTTTATCTATTTCAGTGTTGCTTTTGATGTTGGCAGTTATATTTGTTCTGATTTTTGCCATTCCTTGCCTTTTTGTGATACTTCTTTGTCTGTTCAGTCTCTAAAATGCCTTTCCCTTGATATTACTTCTCCCCTTCTCAGTAAATCTCTCCCAAATGTCCATGGAAATCAGATATCGTTTTTTACTCTTTCACCTTTACTCTTTTATCACCTTGTAGGTGATATTTCCTGTGCAATTTTCATGACAGTTACGACAATCACTTCACCCCAAATCTGCTTTTTCCATTTTGACTCTGCTTATTTTGTAGAACATCTGCTTGAGTTCAGCTTAAATATAATGTATGAATATAGATCTTCTTCAATCCCTCTGAAACTATCTTCATCCTTTGACAAAATCAAGAGAAGGTACTCAGAACACAGAATAATTATGGGGCCTTGGGCAAATGTCAAATGCTCTCTTCACTTATAAAGAATCTACAGGTACAGTAGTGTAATTGAATTCAACGCGGGTCTCCTTGCAATCTCATTACCTGTGCTATTCAACTTAAAAACTTCTACAGTATTTTGATCCTTTACCCTCATAGATGTAAAAACAGAAGTTTTGAAATCCTCTTGTTTCTTGCCTGTGGTATTTCAGGGCTAGATCTTCACTTCTCATGCTCTTGCCCAGCTATGTTGCAAATATGTTCCTTGTTTCCTACTTGATATTCATGTAGCTTCCTGTAGTGCTTGGTTTCTTACTGATCATATGCATGCGGATGTCTATCCCAACCTAAGTATCTGATTCTTTACCCTCCCACTTTGCAACACCATACCAAATTAATGTTCCATTAAGTTTTCTTTTGTATGCATGAAAGAAGACATCGCTGGAGTTCTATATATGACTGAGTAGTGCTGTGAATTTTACTTCAAACTTCATCCAGTCCTAAGCAGTTTTATAGGGTTTTTTTGTTTATTTGTTTTTTGTTAAAATATAAAAACTATTTTCTGTACAACTTAATTAACATACAAACATTCTGAAATACAGCACATATTTTGTGTCATCAGACAGAAAAATAACATGTGATTTAGAATCATACAATCATACAATCATAGAATCACTCAGGTTGGAAAAGACTTTAAAGATTATCGAGTCCAACCATGACCTAACCATACTACCCTAACAACCCTCTGCTTAATCATGTCCCTGAGCACTACATCCAAGTGGTTTTTAAACACATCTAGGAATAGTTACTCAACCACTTCCCTGGGGAGCCCATTCTAGTGCTTAACAACCCTTTCTGTAAAGAAGTGTTTCCTGATATCCAACCTAAACTTACCCTGGTGCAACTTGAGGCCATTTCCCCTTGTCCTGTCACCTGTCACCAGTGAGAAGAGACCAATCCCGCTCTCTCTGTAAGCACCTTTCAGGTATTGGAAGAGAGTAATGAGGTCTCCCCTCAGCCTCCTTTTCCCCAGATTAAACAGCCCCAAAACAAAATAAAACAACAACAAACAAACTGATGATCTCTGGACTATGTCTAGAATCTTTTTTCTTTCTGAATTTTCTCTGATTATTGATTATAAGTGATTGGATATTTGGTGGGTTTTTTTGTTTGTTTGTTTGTTTTTGTTTTGTTTTCTTTTCTTTTCGAGAAGAGAAACTATTAAAATCTTAGAAACATTACTTTGTTTTTTGTTTTTTACCACTTACCAGTAGATCTTCTAGAAGAGGATTTCTGTTTTGTGAAATAAAGAGATGAAGTTTAGCAGTATTGTCTGTTTTGCTCTTTGTGAGAAGAAACAGAAGCATTTTTGGCCTAACCAAACAGAATTTGTTCTCTTTGTTCAGAAAGAGTGATTTACATCTCAGTCTTTTTCTTTCATAAGAAATGCATGGAAATTTTTGTTACTTTTGATCTTGACAAAAGTGATGTTTCTACTAATGGATGTTGTGGGATTTCTATTGATACTGTATGAATGAATACATCTGAAATTAACTGGCATCTCCTGTGTTTATAACCTGAAACAATTTGCCATAAAATTATTGCTTTATTCTGACTTTTGAGAAGATTTCTGTTGGCCAGAGTTCAACTCCAGGATAAAATATAGTGGGAGAGACTGAAATCATGTGAATTGTAAAAAAGCTTTTTTTTTTTTTTTTTTTTTCAGACTAGATGGTCTGTAAATGTCCAGTATAAAGTGGTCCAAACCTTAATTATCTTTTGACTCCAGAGATAGTGAATATGTCTGATAGCTAGCGTGCAGGAGAGAACAGCTTTGAAACATTTGTTTTTTATCTTAGACTTTTTATTCCCCAAAATTCTATGTTCTCAGTGCATTTTATCCAGTGTACTCAAGCTTTACAGACAAAATATAACCTCTTGTCTATCAGCTTACATTCTTGTTCCAAATTATTAGCAGATCTTACAACCAGAGAAGCTATGTTGCTAAAAAGACCCAGATGGGGAACTTTTAGAGTCAAAAGTTTACAGGTATGGAGAGCTGTTATTTATCATATCTGAGTGATGGTTTAAAGAAAGCAAGGGAATATAAGTAATCAAAAGATAAGAGAGATGAACAGTTCAGGCTAACCTTTGTGAATCTTACTATTGAAGACACGTTATGAGGAAAAATGAGAGGCCATGGATTACAAAAAATGACTGTTGCTACTGATGTACTATAAATGGAAAGGGTGAATGCATGATTCTATTTTTTGCAAAAGTGCCACAACAAAAGCAACATCTTTGTCCAGACTCTGAATCAAAGCCACCCTTTGTATCTGTAAACTCATTCTCTTTTTCTTTTGTTTTTATCCCATTTAACACAAATGCAGCTCAGTAGTTGTTCATTTGTTCATATTCTGCCATGGAGAGAGTCACAGCCATTATGATAAAGTGACCTTTCAACTCAGCATTATTTCAGCATTTTAGCAGAGTGAAGAATAAGACAGTTTCTTCATAGAAGTGGATAAGGAAACCGGTATCAAACTCAGACTATGGCTTGTAGACTGCAGTAGTCTCTCCCAATTTATCTGAGGCTGTGAGATTCAAAATATAGCTTTTATTAATCTGTATTTTTAATTAGAGTCTTTCATTTGTACCAGCTGTAAGGAAGGGCTGGCATAGCTTTTTCCCTAAGTTATGTCTCATGGCACTGTGGGATTCTTGATTATCTGTTGTCACAGACCCACTATAAAAATCAATCAAAGAGAAGTGAAGATCTGAGCTTATCACAGAATTGTAGGGTTTGGAAGGAACTTCTGGAGATCACCTGGTTCAACCCCATGGCTAAAGCAGATTCCCTAGAGTAGGTTGCAAAGAAAAGTGTCCAGGAAGGTTTTCAATATCTCCATAAGTCCAAAACCTCTCTGGGTTGCTTGTTCCAGCTCTGTCACCCTCACAGTTCAGATTTTTTTCCTCATGTTCACGTGGGACTTCTTTTGTTCTAGTTTGTGCCCACTGCCCCATCTCCTGTCATTGAGAATCACCAAAATGAACCTGGCCCCATTTATTTGGAACTCTCCATTTAGATATTTATAAGCATTAATAAGATAATCCCCCTCAGTCTTCTCTTTTTCAGGTTGAGCATACTCAGATCTTTCAGTCCTTCCTTAAAAGGGTGATGCTCTAGATTGTTTATTGTCTTTGTAGCCCTCCAGTCACTCAACATTCCCTGTCTTTTTTGAAATGCAGAGTCCAGAAAAGGACACAGTACTGCAGATATGATCTCACTGGAACAGAGCAGAGGTGGAGGATCACCTCCCTTGACCTTTTGCCCGTGGTTTTTTTTAATGCACTCCAGACTACCATTGGCCTTCTTGGCCAAAAGGACACACTGCTGTATCGTGGCCAATATCAATATGTTGTCCTCCAGAACACTCTCATCTTTCTTTCCAGATTTTTTTTTTTTTTTTCCCTCCCCCAGCAGGTCATTGCCCAACCTGTAATGACACATGTGATACAACATCTGATATCCATGTTTGGATATACAGAATTCAGCACTTTTCCTTGTTGAACCTCATTAGATTTCTCACTGCTCAACTCTCCAACCTGTATAGGTCTTGCTGAATGGGAGCACAGAGTGTCAGCCTCTCCTTCAAGCTTTGTATCAGAAAAATTGCTGAGGGTGCATCGTATCCCTTCTTTCAGGTCATTGATGAAGATTTTAAACAAGGCTGGACCCAGAACTGACTCTGTACCATGCATTACAAGCCCCTGAGCTCTGTCATTCTGACCACTCTCAACACACCTCACCGTTCATTCCCAGTAACAGTCTTACTTACATTTGGAGGTTATTGATACTTCACAGCTTTTATCAGAGACAAACTCATGCTAATTTCTCATCCAGTGAACTTGACTCTTAACTCCAAGGATAGAGAACTTGTACACGTACTTGTGCAGGTGTCTGCTTGAGTCTGCCAGCATCACTTACTCCTTTTCAATTGCTTTCTGCAAAACAGTTCTTTCTTTCCCTGTATTAGCCATCCTTGCTATCCTTTACAATCTACTGATATCTTAGACTACCATAAGCAACCAACAACTTTGCATCTAACACGAACTCATTTCTGAAAGTTTAAGGCTTTAAACTTTAATATTATATTATAATTTAGTTTTCTCCACATGCAAGAGATAAATATCCAGAAAAAAAGTGCTCCTTCAAAAGCATGCTCCAGAGTTTACGGAAGTGAAAAAGAAGTTGTTCTTTGAATTCAAAATCCAAAAGTAAAATTAAAATTATAGGCAGCATCTCCTATAGAAACTTTCTGTAATATGTGCTACCATGGGAACTTCTGAAGCATATGATATGAATTTATCTTTATGAAAACTCACTGTATCAGAAGCTCTGGTAAGTATGGAACATCTATAGCAGGACTGAATATTCCCCAAAAATGCCTGGTATTTTTTCAAAAAACTTGCTGTATGAAAAGACCTTCTATGCCTGGAAAGTTCTGTGGGTGGCAGAACAGAACCAGATGTTTGCCAAAGCCTCAGTGATATTTTTTCTCTCTCTCTTTTTTTTTTTTTTTTTTTTTTTATAATTTAGAAAAGGGAATTGAAACAGCAAAAAGTCTGACAGTTTGGATGTGGAACTTCTACTTTTTTGAGGATAGGTTGAACAGCATATTTCTGGCATTTCATGTTATGAAAGTACGAAAAACTTTAGTCAACTACAATTAATTGATTTTCTTAGTATCTCTGTTGCTTCAGGAAAAAAAAAATAAAATACTTGGATCTTACTCTTATAAAACTTAATATCAGGTGATGGAAAATAAAATAATTTCAATTTAGATATTAATATATATATAAATTATATATATATATAATTTATTCCTTTTATATCTTTCAAAGATGTCTCTTGAGAATTTTTTTTTCCTGCTATACATTCTACTTTATCTTTGTCCTGAAAGAATTATGCTATACTGCTTTAAGATCTATAAATAATAAAATATACATAAAACATCACCTCTTCATTTTGCCAGTTTACTAATAACTCAACATCTTCAGTTTTTGTAGTATGTACGTTGGATAAATAAAAGTCACCACCTACCACCATGAGAATAAAATCTGCATCTGTCTTTTCCCTAGTACTAGACTAGGTTAGCAACCACAAACAAGTCTTTTATACTGAATTTTTGAAACAAGAAATAGCAGTTCTATCTTCTTTTTTTTATTTTTATTATTTCTTTATTTCTTTATTTCTTTTTTTTTTTTTCTTTTTTTTCACAAAATTAAACCCATCATGTTATCTGTTGTATGCAAAAGTTCACTGTGATCTTGAGGTCCACTGGCTTTCCTGTTATGTGAGTAACTATGTATGAGTGCTATGAACTGTAAAGCTGATGAGCACTGAGCAACATGTCTATAGGTAGGAAAATTATTCTTAATGTAGGAATTAAAAAAAAAAAAATTACAGATCCAGAACTACAGGAAAATTCAGAGTTTTATACTTGTCGTCTCTTTACTTATGCATACAAGATTTAGAACATATTTCAAGTTTGAAACTGATTTGTGATTACTTTTTTACAGAAAGGTCAAACAGGTAACATGGTAATTTACACGCTCAAAAAGAGGTGATAACGAAGGAAGAGTAGAATTTTTAGTAATTCATTATTTTTTTTGTTAGAAAATTTTAAATCACTAGGTGACCTGAATTTATTTGTTTCCTCATTTACTTGATGGTTTAGCCTAAATAAAATATTTGATTTCTTCTAGGAGTACTGTAGTTTATTTCATTTTCTAACTCAGTGGAAATGACTTTAAAATACCAACAGAGCAGAAATACAGTTTCTAAGGTAGCATGATATGAACTGATAATTAGATTATTCCACTGAAATAAGCATTTCAAGGTAAAATTAGTGGGTTTTTTTGTTTGTTTCTTTTTTTTGTTTGTTTGTTTGTTTGGTTGTTTTTTTTGTTGTTGTTGTTTTTGTTTTGTTGTTTTCCCTTGAAAATAATTCAGAAGAATAGATGCTTATTTCTTAAACATTGTGGTCAAATAAAAGAAAGAAAATACTCATTTTTATGCTTGATACTTTTTAGTAATATCTCAGACAAAATCAAATAGTGCCTGTTTTCAGCAACAAAAAAATTGTATTCCTATTATGAAGAGAGATGGCCAATTTCATATATGCTCTGTTCTAGCCTCTCTTCAATGAACTGGCTTCAGCATTTTCTCTTGCAGAGTTCAATAAGTATTTATCTTAGATTCTTTCCTTCTGCTCTGATTAGCGCAGAGGCCCTCAGGAAAGCCTGTGGGTGTTGGAGTTCTGAGGGAAACACCTGCAAACTTTGATGAGAGAAGCAACTACCAGCATACAGGGGTGACAACATGCATCAGAGGGTTTTTTCTTTCTCCTTTGTGGTGTCTTTTGCCATGCTTGCTGTCCTTGCCTTTCATGTGCTCCTCCCTTTATGTTGAAAATCATAGATGAAAGTACCTCCCTTAGCGGTATCCTTGTCATTGTCTTCAATGCACAGAGGAGTAAATCCTTCTCCTGGCATTTCAACATAGACTTATTAGATCTTCCACCCTAAAAATATTAGTAGAGTCTCAGATAGCCACAGATTTGTGGAGAAAGGCATTGTAATTTTCTATTGGAAAATATCTAGAACCATGACAAATATTATACTTTTCACATACTGCCTTATTCCACTGAAAAGCAGCTTGCATTCAGTCCCCATCTGCAACTAAATTTCAAAGGATACAGCAGATGTACAAGAATTTATAACAATATCTGTGGAAATGTGTTCAGGAGAACTCAAAATCCAAACAATTGATACCTATTTTGAAAATTAATCACTCCCTCTATGAAAAGAAAAAAAAAAAAAAATCTGTGAAAATTAGAGCCAGGAGAGTGTCCTTATAAAATTTCCAATCCACGTATCATTTTCAAAATGCTCATATAAGCAGCACATTCTGAAGTGTCCTTAAAATCAATTGGCATCATAAATCACCAAAATACTTCAAAAGATCTTGACCTTTATAAAACAACTTTTTATCAGTGTTAATCTCTTCTTGATCTGTTTGCTTTATCTATTTTGTCTTCATTAATTATTGACACTTATAGTCTTGCAATTCAGTGTGTGCGTTTTCCAAGTCTTAGAAGTGCTGACCTTGTTCCTGGAACACACAATTGATTAAAAAAAAAAAAATCAATTAAAATTGTGCAAGTTTTTCTAATGATAGAAGAACTTCCATGCTCTGTGTTGCCTTGTGATAAGTCTTCAAGATGTATTAAATGTCTAAAAGCTCTGAGTCCTACATACATGCTGGTGAAAATTACATGCTGGTGAAAATCTTCATCACCTTCTTTCAAGTGGAACAAATGCCTTATGATCAGAAAATGAGCAAGAGGGAGTATAACCTTGAATGCGACTCACCAACTGATCAACAAAAACATTCCCTAGCTTGTATATTCACATATTTATTGAATTGTCCTCAAAGAAAGTATACAAATAGCAGGCAATGGTAGTCCGATTCCTCTCTTTCTAACCTGGAGCTCACACAATTATTTTGGAGAAAATTCATGTACTCCCTCCTCATCACCCTTGCTGAAATAAACATAGACCCCTAATAAAATCCCTGAATGCAGAGATGAGATGCATAGCAAGAAAATTCCCAATGAAGGAGCTCCAGAACAAAGACAGCTTTCTATCAGCCAGCACAAAGCATCAAACATAGACCTGGCAGCTAAGCCAGATCGGGTCATACCTTGAGAAAAAACCCACCTTGAGCATTTAAGCTATTTGTTCACAGATAACTAGAGTAATATTATTATTATTATTATTACTATTATTATTATTATTATATATGCTATATATATATTACTATCTCCTTCTATGGAGGTATTCCAGACCCATCTGGACACCTACTTGTATGACCTATTGTAGGGTATCTGACCTAGTAGGGTGCTTGTACTCAATGGCACCTTGAGGTCCCTTCCAACCCCTACAATTCCATGATTTTTTGATTTAAGTAGAAAACATACTGTTTTGATAAGTACCTTGCTGGAATCTAGGCCCCTCGTAGATCCACTTGCTGAGGCAGTTGATTGTAATTTTTTAATTACATTTGATTGACTTCCAGTTCCATGTCCTACAGTTTTAGTTGAGAGTCATCTCTTCTGAGGAATAAGCAAACTTTTCAGATTTCCATGATAAAGAAAAGACATCCTGTATGTTAGCTGGAGAAGATCAACAAGTGTTGTCTCAAGACTGTTGAGATGGTTCAGATTTTTTTGATGCTAATGGAAAAAAGTAAATAAAACAAGAACTTCTGCATGTTTTCCTGAGTTTTTTGTTCAATTTTGAAGGTTACTCCAATTATTTACTTCTTTGGCTGAATTGCTTTCCTGACAGATTAGCGACTCCCACGAGAAATGGGGTCAAAGCAGAATAAGACAAGCAGTGAGTTAGAGAGATCTGATGGCAAGAAGTAGGACTGTTCCTTTCAGGCCATTCATGCTACTGGAACCAAGTCTGATGAGTAGAAATGAACTGTATTTAAGAATGTAGATACACATTTTTCTGATACAATAAGTTGTAATAACCTCATTATTGATATAAGAATGAATATAAAATATTTAATATAGACTGACCACTATAGTTTCTTTCCTACAGATCCATTTAGGTTTTAAAGAAATGCGAGGTGAATTTGTAACTCCAGATAACCATGACTGATACAAGTTTGGTGAAAATAAGTTAAATTAAAGCTAACAAATAGTACTGTAAGAAGATACTCAGAAAACAACAACAACAAAAAAATGATGTAAGAAAAACAATCAAGAGGAATTCCCTCAGTTTTCCCAAAGGTGATTTTCCTGGAGATGATTAAGATCCCAGATTAAGATCTACAAAGTAAGAAATATCACTTCAGTTTTAGAAATAAGGCATGTTAACTCTGACACTTGTCTTTAGCTCAAGTGAACTTGTGACCTAGAATAATTTCAGCAACTACGCAGACATGATGATCCCCCAAATGACAGGGAGATCAGATGGCTGGCCATCTAAACAGACTTGTTCAATCTCCCACAGATCCCGTAACAGCCATATCAGCTAAACAATATATCTGGTTTCCTTCAGTTTTAATATAATATATTAAAGTAATAAAAGTTTGAACACTGATTCTTCAGTGTTCAATGTGTGAGTAAAGTAGAGAGCCTGGACTCTTCAGAGAGAAACATTGAGTGAAAAGAGGCCTTGATATGTTAATTATTAGTCAGTCAACAAGTCTGTTGCAAACATCATTAATTACAAGAACAATTTCATTCTCATTTATTCTTTCTTTTTTCAGCCTTAGCTCCCAGAAAACAGGAATGGCAAAACAGGTAGAAATCTTTGCAGCTAACTGATGCTCACTGTTGCAGAACTATATCCATTAGAGCTGGAGCTGCAAGAGGCAGTGGATTTTCCCTGCAAGAGAAAAACAAACAAACAAAACAAAAAACGCGCAAAATCTTTACTAAACTTTCTTGAACTGATGTGCATGTTATGAGTATGTATTTATGCATACAGCAGCAAGGCTCAATTCCTTGCAGAAAGGAAGCAAAAGTCCATGAAATGACTTCTCTGATTAGGTGCTTATTTCAAAACTGTGGTCGGTTCCCTGGTGCTAATGATGCTTCTTCCCACTAGATGGCACCGAGCAGCTACTAAATCGCTACAGATACTGCATGCTGATCCGGCGGCGCTGACTCACACTCCTTTCCCTATTTTTACGTCTAGTGATAAAATCCACAAATTCAAAAAAATAAAGCTCGTCCACTTAATTTCCTTTATGCATAGGCTCTTAGCTAAATGTTTCAGCTGCAACGAGTTGTGGGATTGCAGCACATCATTCAGGCTTGTCATAGAATCATAGAATCACAGACTCCTCAAGGTTGGAAAATAACTCCAAGATCATCCAATCCAGCTGTTGACCAACCACCAATATATGCCTTCTAAACCGTATCCCTCAGTATAACAGCTAAATAGTTTTTGAACACCTCCAAGGGCAGTGACTCCATCACCTCCCTGGGCAGCCAGTTTCAGCACCTGATCATTTGTCAGAGAAGAAATTTGTCCAAACTCAATCTCCCCTCACAGAACTTGAGGCCATTCCCTTTGGTCCTGTCACTAGTTAAATAAGAGATGAGGCCAACCCCCACCTTGCTATATCTCCTTTCAGGCAGTTGTAGAGAAAGATAAGGTCACCCTTGAGCCTCCTCCTCTCCAGACTAAATAATCCCAGTTCCCTCAACCACTCCTCGTACGTCCTGTGCTCTAGACCCACCCCTGGCTTCATTCCTTTCTCCGGACATGCTTCAGGGACTCAGTATCTTTTTCACAGTGAGGGACCAAAACTGAAAACAGTATTTGAGGCGGAGCCTCAGCAGTGCTGGGTACAGAGGAATGATCCTTTCCCTGCTCCTGCTGGCAACATTCTTTCTGATGCAAGCCAGGATGCCATTAGCCTTCTTGGCATGCTGCTGGTTCATGTTCAGCAGAGCATCAACTGACACAGCCCAGGTCAGTTTCTTCCACAAAGTCTTCTGTCCACTCTGCCCCAAGCCTTTAGCATTGTCTGGGGTTGTTGTGCCGAAGTGCAGAACCTGGCAATTGGACATGTTGAACTTATTCCATTGATCTATAACAGTAATCCAGTCTAACCAGATACATCTGTAGGGCCTTTCTACCACCTGGCAGATTGACACTTCCTCCCAACTTGATGTCACCTGCAAACTTACTAAGGGTGCATTCAATCCCTTTGTTCAGGTCATCAAGGGATTAAACAGGGACAGTCCCCAGCGCTGACCCCTAGAACACACCACTCTCAACTGGTCACCAGCTGTATTATATTAACTACCACATTTGATTTGTAAAGTTCAGCATCTGGTTGAGCTGATCAGTCCCAGGACAGACAGAAATGCATTATCACTGTGCTCTGAATAATACTGATTTGCTAGTTCTTTACCTGGGCTCAGCATCTCACAGAGTTGTTTGTATTGCAAGCCCTGAGCTATCTTCCCAGGCCCCTGGTATCATATGACTTTCCCATATCTTCTAGTCATAAATTTCACAGAACAATTTCACTACATTTTTTTTCCACAGTAACACACTTACCATAATCCTTTCCAAATCTCACTAGGAACCCACAAGAAACAATTTTCAATTTTCCTGCTTTTCATTTTCATCTGTGGGACTACAAGAAAAACTGTTCAGAGCAGCAGCTGTGGAGCAAGATAAACGGCATGAGAACCAAGGACACCTCTAAAAGAAGAAAGAACATCTCACAGCTCTGATTGGATAAGTGCCCGCATGAATGATTGAAGAGTGTTTGTAGAATGCTCTGTTGACATGTAAAGGTGGATGGGAAAGTTGTAGGGGCGAATGGGAAAGCTAGAAAAAGGAAACTTGTGAAGGTATATAAGTGATGTGAGAACTCGGTACAAACAATTTGGATTGTTCACATCTGAGTCTGTGCATCAGATGCTGAATTCATCTTCATTTCTCTCATCTGCAAAACAAAGTCTTTTGCTCTTTTTGTCACTAGCAGTCACTGCAAGCCAGTATCTAAATGTCTATGGAGTGCTGCAAAAATGGCACCAATTTCTGAATTCTTCCTCTGTAATTAGGGAGCTATTCTACTTTGCAGAGATTTAACATGATTAGTCCAGCAGGATATTTTCCTGGAGTCCCATGAGAGATAAGGGAATGCTACAGATCCTAAGTGAAGAGAATGGAAGTTTTGTCCCTTAATATGGATAGGTAAATTCACTGCTGATGCAGCTGTAAAACAGGAAAAGAGATGACAGCAAGGAGAAACTATAGAGTCTAATTCCTCTTGATTTTCAAATATGGTATTTGAAAAGTCAAGGTGTACACACTTGGTGTACACACTAAATGTGTCAGCATTCATTATGACAGATAGGAGTAAAAACAGAGAAAAACTTGGCAGTTGGAGAGTAGGTAAAAGCTTTCTAGGTAGGGATAGATTTTTCCTCAGCTCAAAGTTTTGCATCATATAGTAATGAGTTCTCTTTCTTCCCCCAGAGAATATGTTCTAAAAACACCTTCTCCCTATATTGTATCTGCAAAACAGGCATCAAAATGTGAATGATCATTGCTACAGACACAGAAAACCACAAGACAAGAATGGTCAGTGCTAAAGACAGATTCAGGTACCACAAAAAGATTTGTAGGTAAAATGTAGAAATAGCACTCTTCTTTTGCAGGATGGCTGGACTTCAACATATGGCACTGTCACATTTTTTTTTTTTTTTTCTTTCAATCCAGTTTTACTGCATTCAAAGCCAACCCCAGCTTAACCCACCATGGAGTGCTAATTATGAGAAAATCCTAGTTGGAAGGACCTTCCGTCAAGAAGAAAACTAGGTCTATTTTTTTGCTAGATGGGTCCATTTATTTAACAAAAATCAGAAAACAAACAAACAACAAAAAATATTTATTCATTGTATCTGCTTGATCACGATTTTTTTTTAAATATATTTTATGCAAAATACTTGATGAATCATTTTCATTTCATAACAAAATAAAATAAAGAAAAAATCCCACCATCTGATTTCATGTAAACATTTATCAAATTTTTGGAGCAAAACATCCTATTATTTGCCTCCAAAGTTTTTGGCTGGTCTGCACTCAACTATAGCCCTCCAGTAGTGCATTAGAAAACACAACTGCATGTCACATATTGTTTCTCTTTTATTCTTTCCCTGAGAGGAAAATAGCATATGCAGTGAAAACTCACTTTGCTCCTGTATTCTGTACTAATTGGCTTTTCCTAAACTGTGAAGGCATCATGCCCACAAATATTGTCATAGAAAAACTGAGAAATGACAACATGAAAAACAGAAGGCCCGATCATTGTTCATAAAGAGGTAAGTCTCTGGACATTTTCAGGCTTACACCTTTTACCTCATGATGAAATTTTGCATTAAAAAAATTGCATAATAGTTAAAAAATTAAGTACACTGTTTTGATTACCTTTAAACTGTGAATTTTTTAAATACTGATAGCCTGTTCTGAATTACTTTCTGAAATGTAATTTCCATGCAGCTGAATTTGTTACACATCACTTCAGTTCTATTATTCTTGGCAGATGATCTTTTGCTCACTTTTATCAGTAAATTCTTCAGGAGTTTTACAGACAGTGCTTGAAATGGTAATTCAGACTATGAAATGAAGCTGGTAGGCAAATATAAAGCACCAGAATGTTGTATCACTGTGTACAGACCATTTCAATGACAACTCACAGGAATTAAAAGCGACATGTCAACAAACTCGTTTGAAAAACACCCAGAATTTACCAGACAAAAAGGGTGATTTCAATTCAGTATTACACTGTGTGTATTACTTTTTGCAATCTGCCCTTTTAAAATATTTCCGAGTAAGTTCCACTGGCACTATGTTCTGATCTCTTGCACAGATTTTTCATGCTAAATAAACCAATCTTCATTCTGTCCTCCTCTGCCTCTTTCCCCTGGAATTTGTTATCAACTCATAATGAAGTTTCTGGATTATTTGACTATGATCTTGACTTCAAAAGTAACATAGCATATTTTCTTTACTCCTACTGAGATTTTTTTTTTTTTAAAAAAAAAAAAGGCCTGCTCACTAATCTGCTCTCTCATCAGGAATGACACAACTTTTGTGCTCTGGAAAGTGATGGACTATTCAATTATACAATCTTGATTTTATATAAGTATATATAAGTTTATATAAGTATTTAATGTCAACAGAATGTATTCATACCCTCTGCAAACAGAAACACATTGAATTTTACTTGTCCAGTAAGGGAATATGAACAAAAGTCTTCCTTCTGGAAAAAAAAAAAAAAGGAACATATCTATATCATCTATATCTATATGTATCTATCATCAGTATCTATATCTATGAATCAATGTATGTATGTATGGGCAGTCCATTCCAGTGCCTGATCACTCTTTCAGACAAGTAGTATTTCCTAATATCCAGCCTAAATCTCCCCTAGCACAGCTTGAAGCCATTCCCTCTAGTCCTATCACCAGTTACATGAGAGAAGAGGCCGACCCCTAGCTCACTACATCCTCCCTTCAGGTAGTTATAGAGAGCACTAAGGTCCCTAAACCTCCTCTTCTCCAGACTGAACAACCCCAGCTCTTTCAGCCGCTCCTCATAAGGCCTGTGCTCCAGACCCCTCACCAGTTTTGTCGCCCTTCTTTGAACCCACCCCAGGGCTTCAATGTCTTTCTTGCAGCGACGGGCCCAAAACTGGACACAGTACTCGAGGTGGCCTCAGCAGAGCTGGGTACAGGGAGTGTATATAAGATATAGTCTGAAGAGCCCACTGTGTCCTCAGCTGCATCAAAAGACAGGTGGCTAGCAGGCCAGGGGAGGTGACTGCCTCATCTAGAACACTCAGTAAATTATACAGATTGACCAAACCAGGTTGTCCAGTGTTGTTAAAGAAATATGTGACAGGAGTGATCTGTTCACTTTCACAGACTCCTCAAGTCCTTTCTCCTATTCATTCAGTGTGAACACCAAGAACTCAGTGGAAACTTAGGAAATGTGCCAAGAAGCAGGCAAACTATTATTATTAGGGCTGGTGGTAACTCATCTGGAAGAGGAGTTAGGAACTGATTGGATGTTCTTTCTGTTGTGTCTACCTAAACTATACTTGGATATGCTCAGATGTCCTGCAAAAGCACAGTTCACACTTTTTAATAAAACAGGTCTGCACGTCACTAGATCAAACAGAGATATCCATACTTGACTTACTCATTCTAGACTTCTAGTCTTAGATCACTTCTTGATTACTCAGTGAAAGTTAGTTGGAAACCATTTAATTTTAAAGTAAAAGACAAAAATAAGGAAATTACTCACTCTTAGACTTTTACTTTTCTACACAAAATAGAAAGGAGTCTTTGACTGAGATGGAGACACCTAATTCATAGCTGGTTACTGCTAGACAATGCTTGAAAAATTGGCCCTTGTGAACCTAATGAGGTTTAACAAGCTCAAGTGCAAGGTGTTGCATTTGGTCAGGGAAATCCAAGATATGAATACAGACTGGGAGAAGAACTCCTCTAGAGAATCTCTGAGTAGTAGGACTTTGTTCTGGTGCAAAAAAAGCTGGACCACACTGCATTCAATACAAATAAAATAAAGATTCTCTCTCCATAGGAACAATCATGAACAGCAGTAAGAAATGTCCTACAGGTAAATGCAATGGCTGTAGAGAAGTTATAAAAGGAATAGTTTCAAATTTCACACATATAGATAGCCACATACTAAAAATCAGGCTACCCAGGTCTGTATAGGGCACACAAATCAACAAAAACTAGAAAATGAAATGCATATTTTTTGTAATGCCGTGCTATGTTAGTTAGCATAAAATAAAAGGTCTTTACCTTGAAGAAGCATTCTTCTGTCATTTCACTCATGCTTTCCCTGACATTTTCCCATCTTTATACAAAACCACTATTTAATTCCTCACAACTGAAATTCTAGGCAAGATTTGTCACAGGAAACAACATTCTTCTATTCTGTTTGGATTTCTTGGCATCTTTAATCCTGCTAATTTTATGAAATTATGTAGTTTATGTATTCCATTAAATGTAATCATTGATATTAAAAATATATGCATTATATAGTCAACTAATTTTAGTAAAGTTCTTCTAAATTATCAGTTTATTAAAGCATTTTGTCTCTTCTGTGACTATTTCTCTGAAGGCCATCTTATTTTATTTGAGGGCAAAGCCGTTGTCTCCATCCTGTACAGATGAAAAACTAATCTTCCATTTTTTCAGGGAACTGCCTATAAATACTTGAAATACTTGAATAGTTACAAAATATATGTTGTTTTTGATTGTTTATTTGTTTGTTTGTTTGTTTGTTTTGTTTTGTTTTGTTTTTTTGCTTTGCTTGGTTTGGTTTTTAATGGCTCAGCTTGGTAATTTTTTTGCAGATCTTGAAGCACCATTGTACCTTGTGAAAGCAATGGTTGAATAACTTATGGATAAGAGGAATTGAGTGGTTTTTTTTTTATAGTCTAAGAAAACCTTTCTGAAAAAAAGTATTTGATCAGAATCCCTTGTGACAAAAGTTTTAAAGGAAACCAGATTACTGTGAGATAGTCTTTACATTAATGCGTGCCATATTGTATGTCAAGGTGTTCCTGCATCCAGAGCAGGTACGCTTCCTCAAAGATAAGCATCTGAAATAAGTCAGTAACCTAGAGAAAAGATTAGTGAGGGATGAGATAAAGATGATATTAGAGAAGTAAAAATGATTAGCTTGAGGAGGCGGCAGTTCAAATGATTAATGTTCAGTCATCCTTCACCTTCTTACAAGGTTGTTGTTGATACCAAAATCTGCCTTGGTTCAAAGGTAGGCTGTAGAGGTAAATAAAGGAGAGACTAAGTGAGGCTGCTAATAAAACCTATTCCTCTGAATGTTTCCTTGCCACGTGCGGAAGAACTGTCAACAAAATTATAATTGTCTACTTGTACAGAGCATACTTTTTTCCTCCTAATATCCTGATTTTGTCTGTAATCAAAAACAGAGGATTAAATGGATCTCTTGCCCAACTCAGTAAGGCCAGTCTCTCTTTTTTTTTTTTCCTATGAGTTCGCACCATCTGCTCTTGTGCACACTGTACATCTCACAAACTGAAAAGAGGCAATGGGACTTGCAGACTACACTGTGGCAGCCTGGGATATAATTACAGAAATATTTTCTTCAGCAACAAAACCAGATGGCACTGGCGCAAGTGAGAAGGCAGCAAACTGTGACATGGAGATTACAACAAGCAGCTGGGGTCAGAGAAAGGAAATTTCTTAAACTGACTTCATTGCCAAAAACAATGTTTATACAACTGACCTTTTAGTAACACAATTCAATGGTGTGCCAAAATGGAAGCAAATGCTTTATGCTTTATTGTTATGCTGGAAGATCCATCCGTTTCAACAACAACAAAAAAACAAAAACAACAACTATTCTTTAGAAAGATATACTGATTCCCTGGAAATTTTAACTTCTGTGGAAAATATCTGTTTACTTTTTCTCCTAAATAAACAAACTGTTCAGGTGTTCACCTGCATAAGTGAGCTAGCTCATATGAATACAGAGAGCAAATTCCTGATATGGGGAATCATATCAGGAATTATGACACTGCAAGGAGTGAAGTGTAAACAAGGGCAGCAGTTCCACTTCTCTGAAGTGTGCTGGGTGGCACAAGCAATGGAGGAAACATTGTGATTTGCAGTCTCTATTTCCACATGCAGACTGCAGTGAAAACAGTTGTCTTAGTTTGCAAGTCCAGGAGAAGACTGTCAACTGTCAAGGAACTATATAATTTCCTTTAGGGAAATGATAGCCAAATGAGAAGGACTTACTTAACACAGCCAGTCCTTGTGCCAGCAGTTGAAATGTGCTTCTTTAACTCATCCACAAATGCAGAAGTTTTGTTTTGTTTTTTATTAGTGCAAACTTTGCAAGAATTAGCCATTTAATCACAGAATGGCCAGGGTTGGAAGGGATGTCAAAGATCATGGATCTCTCAGCCACATGCAGGGCCACCAAACTCCTCATTTAATGCTAGACCAGGCTGCCCAGGGCCCCATCCAATCTGGCCTTGAATACTTCCAGGGATGGGGCATCCATAACCTCTCTGGGCAGCCTGTTCCAGCACCTCACCACTCTCTCCGTAAAGAATTTCCCCCTAACATCCAACCTAAATCTCCTCTTCCTCAACATAAAACCATATCCTCTCATCCTGCAGTTATCTACCCTTTCAAAGAGTTGATTCTCCTCCCCTCCGTAGGCTCCCTTAGGTACTGATAGGCTGCAACAAGGTCACCCTGCAGCCTTCTTTTCTCCAGGCTAACAAGTTCCAGACCCCTGATCATCTTCGTGGCCCTCGTCTGGACCCTCTCCAACAGCTCCCTGTCTTTTTTGTACTGGGGGCTCCAGACTTGGACGCAGTACTCCAGATGGGGCCTCACAAGAGCAGAGCAGAGGGGAACAATCACTTCCCTGTCCCTGCTGGCCACCCCTCTTTTGATGGAGCCCAGGATACCATTTTTCTACCGAGCCACAAGGGCACACTGCTGGCTCATATTAAGTTTTTCATCTATTATAACCCTTAAATTTCAATTAACTTACTAGACACAATAAATGTCTGCATGGCAAATGATTCCTCACTGTAAACTAGCTAGAAAATAGTAAAGCCTTTTGGACACTGATATGCAAGTAAATGGCAATTAATATTAAGTACTCTTCTGTGAGGACATTCCATCCAGCTAATTTTTTTTTTTTTTCCTATCCCAAATTTAGCTGAAGCTTGATAAGAATTAATTCCAGAGCATTTAAGGGGGATTTATACTTAGAACAAGATCAGGGTGCAAAAAATATCCAGTAAAGATCAGCAGCTAATAAAAAGTAGCATGAATATAGAGAAATTATGAGTCATATAAGCCATGTAGGTATTCCTTGGCCTTTCAAAGTCAGCTTTTCAGAATTACATATATTATATCATGAAAGAGAGAAAAATATATATGAATATTCATCCACACAAAAGCCAAAGAAGAAGATGTACATCTTCCTAAGTGGGTGAGAAATTAAAATATAATTGCTAGAGACTAGCATACTGAAGTCAAACTTGCAAAGCAGTATTCTAGTAAAGATCTTTTAATCACAGAAGCATTCAATGTGAGAAAAATGCCCCCCAAAAAAGAGCAGCTAGGTTTCATTCCTCATAACTGGAGTTATGGAGCACTGTGGATCAAGGACTGATATCACTAAGGCAATATTCTGGTGCCATTTGCAGTATATATGCTGTTTTAGAAGACATTTTCTTCTCCAACAGCAGAGAGACACACAAAGAAAGTGAATTTTAAATACCATTTAGTAGGTTTTTACTGCTGAAAAGCTGTAGCCTGCAGGAGTTTTGATGTTTAGCAACAGAAAAAAGGTACAACCAGCAACGTTAAGTACAGCACAGAAGTAGAATAAAAGTAGAAGGCTGAGGTGAACAAAGATGTCAGAAACACTATAGCAGAAGTGTTGTTACTGTCTGGAAATGTTTATCATTTTCAGAAATGCAGAAAGTTGCTTTTCATTTCTGCTGTTAAATCAAATGCAAAAAAAAAAGTTTGTCTGATATTGTTTTAAGTTGTTTTGAATAATAAAGTACCCAGGGACCTTTGCTGCATGAAAGATAGTATCTCAAAGTGCTTTATTGTTGTAATTTCCATGGAAATTAACATTTACGTGCATGGTTATCACACTTTCCTTGTAATGTAAAGTATTACCATCTAAATCCCTATGAATTATAGTCATTGTGTTATCATCAATTTGACTCTGGATTTGATCTACGCTCCCGCTGAGTTTGCTGAATACTTTTGTTTTTCCTCCTGGTGTTGAGCAGTTCAAGTAAATCTTGAATGGAATTTTAAAATTCAGCAGCTGTTTTCTTTTGATTTCTCCCCCTCCCTCATTATAGTGCCTTAAGGTTGTTCTACAAATCTTAGTAGTTTTCTCCTACTCTGACCCATGTTTATCACTCATAGCCTCTCACCAAGCTTTCAAAATTCTACACTTTCTAGATGATTCTTGATATATTTTATCAAACACACTCTTTCAGCTGTGGCAGTATAACCACTGACTTCTGTATGTCTGCTGCCACAAGAAAACATCTTCATGTCAGCAGATTATCAGGAGATTTTTTTTCTTTTATGTTGAAAATAGAGGGAGTATGCAATCACATAATGACAAGAGGAATGTAACGTAAAGGAAGCCCCCTCTAGAGTGGCATAATTCAAGGGCAGCTGGCTTTGCAGCTAGGTTACCGATGACATCTAACGAAGTGCAAGAACAAGCACTCTGAACATCTAGTTCTTAGACCAAATAATCATAGAATCATAGAACTATTTGGGTTGGAAGGGACTCCAAAGATCATCAAGTTCTAATCCTCCTGCTGTGGGCAGGGTTGCCAACCACTAGATCAAGCACTGGATCACATTGCCCAAGGCCAAATCCAGCTTCATATACCTGATTCTCCCTACAAAGATGTCAAATGGCTTCTCCAGGGACACAAAGGAAGTCCAGCACAGTACCAGGTTCCGGTACCGATTGTAAGATACCATGGCTTGAAACAGCACATAGTTGCAGAATGTTTTTACTTTTAAGTAGTTCTTGTGCTGTTTAAAAATACTAGATTTTTTATGCTTATTTGTATCAACAAAACCTTAAAGTTCGTGAAACCCAAGCTTCCTTATTCAGTCACTTGAGCAAAAGTAGATGTTATCAGAAACTACTTTGTGTTTCGTAGTTCAAGATCAAAAAACACATGGTTTAGAACATCCCAAACCCATGACAATTGCTGACTCTTGTCCATGCCAATCACATATGTCACTTGGATTTTAATCAAGCTTTGACACAATTCAGAATACGGTTTATGATATACACATAGGTATAACTTCTTATGTAAATCTGCATTAGGAAGGAAAATATACTAATTTCTACATTTATAGAGAAAAAAAATAAAAAAAATCACGCTACTTAAAAGTAGAGAAATATTAAGTTTCTTTCTTTCAGCTCCACTCTCCTACCCTCAGTACTATTTTCAAATATTATTTAAATAAAAAATATTTAAATAAGTTCATTTTAAATTGATTTTCAATCCTTCCTTCATTACACTACAGCACAGGAATACATAGAAACATCCTGTGTGGTGATCTGGACATAATGACTGTTTTAATTCTAACCAAATATTTATGTAAAATCATGCATTAAAGTGTACAACTTGTATAATATCTCAGAAAGTAGATTTTACCAGAACTCATGATATCAGCTACTGAAAATGCAAGAAACGTGCAGAGAAAGACATATGTTGGGTATGTGACTCATCAAATGCTTGGCATCAGAAAGGAGTAGACCTCGTCTCTCATATCTTTAGTTCCACTGTCCAGTCACTGGTGACAGTAGAAGATATTTCAAGATGTAAACAGGAAAGAAAAGAAATAGGCCCAAAAAAGTCAGATCTAGAGCTCCCAGCACATGCCTAGGTGACTGCACTCATAAGATAACAGAGTATCTAAATGCTTACTATTCAGCAACTTGCTCAGTGACTATCTTATGCTCATCAGTGACTTTGCTGTCAAGTGTAAACTAAATACTGCAGCGCACCAACGTATATGGGGAATTTATAGAATCATAGAAACATAGAATGGATTGAGTTGAAAAGGACCTCAAAAATCATTTGGTTTCAACCTCCCTGCTATGTGCAGGGTCACCAGCCAGTAGACCAGGCTGCCTAGAGCCACATCCAGCCTGGCCTTGAATGCCTCCAGGGATGGGAAATCCACAACCTCCTTGGGCAACTTCACCCCTTGTCCTATCACAATCCACCCTCATAAACAGCCATTCCCCCTCCTGCTTATATGCTCCTTTCAGGTTTGGAACAAGGTCACAAAGAGGTCTCCCTGGAGCCTTCTCTTCTCCAAGCTAAACAAACCCAATTCCCTCAACCTTTCCTCACAGGAGAGGTCTTCCAGCCATCTGATCATCTTAGCGGCCCTCCTCTGGACCCGTTCAAAGAGCTCCACATCCTTCCTGTACTGGGGGCCCCAGGCCTGGATGCAGTACTGCAGGTGGGGCCTCACAAGAGCTGAGTGGAGGAGGACAATCACCTCCCTCCTCCTGCTGGCCACCCCTTTTTTAATGCAGCACAGAACACAGTTGGTCTTCTCAGCTGTAAGCACACACTGCTGGCTCATGCCCAGCTTCTCATCCACCAGGACTCCCAAGTCCTCCTCCGCAGGGCTGCTCTCAAGGGGTTTTTTGCCCAGTCTGTATAAACATCTGGGATTGCCCCAGCCCAAGTGCAACACCTTACACTTGGCCTTGTTGAACTCATTAGGCTCACATGGGCCCACTTCTGGCCCATGTGGGACAAACGAGTGGATGGTGAAATGGATTGAGATCTTCCTGGCAGAGCTCAGAGCTTTGTGATTAGCAATTGATGTTCCACAGTTGCTGATGCTAGGTCTGATCTTGCCTAATATCTTCATTGATGACGTGGATGAAGGAGTAGAGTGCATTCTCAGCAAATTCATTGATAATTTAATGCTGGGAGGAGTGGCAGACACATGAGAAAGCTGTGTTGCCATTCAGTGAGATCTCAACAGGCTGTACATCTGGGCAGAAAAGAGCTTTTAAGGTTCAACAAGGGCAAGTGTGGAGTCATAAACCTGAAAGGAATAACTACGTACATGAGTAAAGGGTAGGATCTGACCTGCTGGAAAGGAGCTAGGTGGAGAAGAACTCAGGTGCCCTGGTGGACTACAAGTTGGCCATGAGCCAGCAGTGTGCATTCGTGTCCAGATATCCTGCCTACATCTTGAACAGAATTGATTTTCTTCATAGAGCCTTTTGTGATGTCATGTTTTGGTTTTAGGAGGAAAAAAAAAAAAAAAAAAAAAAGTTGATAACACCCTGATGTTTCAGTTGTTGCTAAACAGTGCTGTACTGAGCCAGGAACATTTCAGTTTTTTGGGTTCCTGTGCTGTTCTGCCAATGATGGAGCTGGGAAGGTGAGCAAGAAACTGGGAGGGTATTGAACCAGGATAGCTGACCTAAACTGGACAAAGGGATTCTCTATACCGTATAGCATTGTATGGAAAAAAAAAAAAAATTAAGAAGTTGGCTGGGGGGCAAGCTGTTGCTTGGGGACTGGCTGGGAATTGTTCAGAGAGTGGTCAGAAATTGTGTTATACATTACTTTTTTAAATATGCATATACGCCAATCATTACTATTCTTTCTTTCTTCCTTTTCTATTTTTAGTAAAGAATTTTATCTCAACCTATGAATTTGACCTTTTTAAAGCCTCTTCCCCATCCTGTGTGGTACTGTGTGGGGCTGCGTGGTACCGAGCTTCTTGATAGCTCAAACACAATATCAGAAGAACAATGGTATCTTAGAATGCATTTAAAAGAACATGTCAAGGGAGTTTCTCCTCTCCCTCTGCTGTGCTCTGGGGTGGCCACATCTAGAATACTGTGTTCAGCTCTGGGCTTCCCAGTTCAAGAAAGACAGGTTTATACTGGAGAGAATTCAGGAGAGGGCTGCAATAATGTTGAAGGGTCTGGAGTATCTGTCATATGTGAAAAGACCGATAATCCTGGGACTATTCAGCCTGGAGAAGAGAAAATGGAGAGGGGATGTTATCAACACTTAACAGATATCTAAAGGCAGATGTCACGTGGACGGGGCCAGGCTCTTTTTCTTGATGCCTAGAAACAAGACATAAGGCAATGGGTACAATCTAGAATGCAGGAATTTCGATCTGAACATAAGAAAGGTCTTTACTAAGACTGGGACAGCAGTGGGACAGGCTGCTTGGACTAATTACAGATCTCCTCACTGGGAGGTATTCAAAACCCAAATTGATGCATTCCTCTGCAACCTACTCTAAGGCAACAGCTTAGCAGTTAGCTTGAACTCATAATCTCCAGAGGTCCCTTCCAATCCCTACAATTCTGTGATTCTGTGATCAAGAGCTCAACTGGCAAGTACAGACAGCACTAGTAGAAAAATAAAGAAACTTTGCATGGGTTGAACTGATACACTTGATACAGGCTGGCTGTCTAGGTCTCCAGAATAGGGAAAAAGGCATTTTCTGATGAAATCTGTCTATTTTAAGCTAATGTGAATTGACCCCTGAGGTTCATTGCCTTCCACTACTTGCATCTGTTTGTTTTACTTTATTTTAGTTTCTTGTATTGTTTATACTTTCTCCATCCAGAGCTTTACTTCCAAAAACCACTTAGAACATTCACACTGATTCACCCTATAGTTTCCCTCTAAAGAGGAATCATTTAATGATGGCATTTATGGAATGTTATTTTCATTTTCTTTATTTATACACAGCAATATACAACTTCACTGAGGCTTCAAATACATTTTTGGAATGTTATGCTTCTCTTAAGAATCTCTGAAGATGGGGGATCTGCTAAGTCATCTTGCATACTGAAATATCATTTTGTTGACATTGGACAAGTGAATACTGAACTTCAGTAGCATCAACTTTGTTGAGAGAAGAGATCATGGAGCTATGACTTAAAAACTTTGATATCTTTTCACGGTTTTGCTAATGACATGTTAAATCTTGGGCAAGTCATATCACCTCTGTATGTTTCAGTTTCCTTACCTGTTAACTGAATGTTAAAAGGTATAACAAGATGTTAGAGATGTATTGCAAAATGAAAAATGATTATATGTCTTAATGACCGCCATTTTGAACAGTGAATTACAAAATTCTTCTATAGCAGTCATTGCAACTAGTTTTACCAAATGTTGTTTTATCCATGCTCAAAAAGAAAATGGTAGATAATTTTTTGCTTATTTTATATGATGTTCTACATTAATCGAACACTAATGTCAATTAGGTATTTTCAGCAACTTTAACATTTTCTGCTTGACAAATTGATGAAGATTTGGTAATACAGAGCACTTTTTATTGTCAAAACTTTTTTTTTTTTTTTTTTTTTTCTTGAAAGACTTTTAATTACTACCAATCTTAACCAACATGCATTTTACTTTTGATTAAAGTAGTCATTGATATCTTGACAATGCTTGACACACTCCATGTGAATTTAATTAACTTTTTCTTTCCCTTTTTATTAGATGCTGTAAAGTAGGAGAGAAAGGAAAAGAAAGAAATTTCAGTTTTATGCATAGTAACAGATGCTCTTGGTAGCATAGCAAAATTCTGACTTTATTAACTCTGTGAGAATAGCTTAATTAGTCAATACGAATACAAATATTTGAAGGCAGAATATTTTTTCTGAAGCTGATGGAATAAGTTGTGAATCAACTAAATGTGTCTGTTCTTGGCAAAAGGAGGGTGGTACAATGTCACAATTCAATTGATCTATATTCTCTAGGCTGAATAGCCTCAGCTCTTTCAGCCTGTTCTTGTTGAGGAGGTGTTCTACTCCTTAGGTCATTTTTGCGGCCCTCATCTGGATGCACTCCAACACGTCTACATTTCTCCTGTACTGAGGACTTCACATCTGGACACAGAACTCCAAATGAGGTCTCACAGAGAAGAGCATAGGAGCAGAATCATGTCCCTCGACCTTTTGGACACATTTATTTTTATATACTCCAGGATAGGGTTGGCTTTTTGGGCTATAAGAGCACTTTCCATCATGTCCAGCGTAATTTCCACTAGTATCATCAAATCCTTTTTGACATGGCTGTGTTCTATGCTTTCACCCCCCAGTCTGTACTGATAGTGGAGGATTCTGAAAGTGCAAGATCTTGCACTTAGAATACAAAAGGAATTATCTTTTGCTAATCAAACAAACACATTTTTTCATCAGCAGTTGAACAACAAAAGCAGGGAGGTACATCAGATGTCTCTGGGTATTTCCTCCTGTAAAATGTCTTTCCAGTAGAATCAAGTTCTCTTCTGCCAATTAAAGGAAAAGAATATGGTAAGTTGTAACTTGTAAATGTAATCTACTCTTCTGACATGATGAAGTAGAGACATTAGGGTAATGGGTAATAATAAAAAGCTAAATCAGCAAGCAGGTCTCTATAGTCATATAGACTAAACTGTGTGACATTTCAATTCTGAATGAATACCATAAACAGTAGTAAAACAAGTTTATCAAATATATCTACATAAAACTATAAACAGTACAAACCTTTTCAGTGCAGTGTTTATATTTACAGCACATAAGTTACAAATTAAATTTATTCTAGCATGTACTTCTGATACAAATTACTTTTCTTCAGAGAAATATTATCCCTAATCATTAGATCACTGTGAGCAAAAAGGATCCATTAGTGATGCTGGGGATGTTTAGCTGAAGTTCCTGTTTAGTGGATTTTAATTATGCTAAGATATAGAAGTGCTTGGGGAAGGGTGTAAGTCATACCTAGAGGAAGAAAATGAACTGACTTCATATAAACAAGAAGACATGTTTATTTCAAACAATTTTGAGCTGATTGCTCAGTACATTAATATGTTTTCAGGGACAATCCATTTCACTCTGATGTTATTTAATATTAAAGGTAAAAACATTGAAAAACAGTGTATCTAGGCTATAAAGATTTTAAATTATGAGGTTTAAAAATATGTACAGATTTTATTTTATTTTATTTTGAGAGAGATATACAGGAGTCTCTATGTAGCCAGAATATTGCAACTATTACTATTTTAAAATGTGTGCTGTCTCACAAGCTCAGACTATACAAAAGGTACCAGAAGTGAAATATTGACTTCACTGAAGTCAACAGAAAATTTACTGTTGATTTCAAGCAGACAGGATTTCAATATAGTGAAATTCATGATAAAATAGCAAGATACAGCAACCCTGCTTCCTGTAAATTAACATCTCACTGGAATTATTTTGTTATCAGAACTTTCATTTAAAACAGCTTAGGATGGAGGGAATTGACAAAGAGCTTGGGCCTGATTTCATTACCCTGCGCTCCTTTAAATCACCAGTAACTCTGTTAAAATGACTTAGCATTTTACTAGCACCAGAAGATGTGTGATCCTTGTCAGGTTACTGTGAATCAGTATATTCTTCCACCACTTTATCTCAGGTGGAAACACAACTGCTGTGTTTCACAGCAACAGTAATGACCCTTGATCAAGTTAGTTACAAAACAATATCTAGTTATTGTTAGTAGAAAGAGAAGGGAGGTGATACATATTTTATTACTGCTTCAGAAATATTTACTTCACTTCTCTCACGTGGATGTAAGTACGTATGTACACGCATACAAAGTTCAATTTCAATATAGAGCTGCAGACTCAAACTGCTGAGAAATTGCCCCAAATGAGAAGATGTATATCTACAAGGTTATGGGTGAATGCAATGATGCAGACAAAATAGTTAACTAGTTACTGTTTAATTGTCTTCCTCCTGAAAAGGACAAAAGTAAGACAAGTCTTTATGAAAAGCAAAGTGACGATTCATGTAACTGTTTCTCCAGACTACAAAGTCTACTGTGACAAACAATGCTTTTTCCTATTATCATTAAATGAACTTTCTGAGAACATGACATTGGCATTGTACTTAGAGAACAGGTGCTTTCCTGTTACTTTCTGCATTAGTTGATGTTGTAACCATGAACTTTCTCCTCTTCTGAGATGTCTCATGATGCTTATATGAAGCAGATAGGGAAACCACAGACAAGTATGAAAGTATCAGAACCTATAGTTTCTATCTGGTTAATAATCACTGTAGTTCCTTGGCATTCTTAAGTTGGACATTCTTGGTGTCTGACTGTAATCTTTAGTTCTTGCTCTTATTTTATGTTTTAGTCTCTCTTAAAACAACTTTGTGACTTGGACTCGAATCTGTTACCTGTTTGAGTAATAGAATCATAGAATCATAGAATCACTCAGGTTGGAAAAGACCTTAAAGATCATTGAGTCCAACTGCAACCTAACCATACTACCCTAACTCTAACAACCCTCCACTAAATCATGTCCCTGCGCACTACATCCAAATGGTTTTTAAACACATTCAGGGATGGTGACTCAACCACCTTCCTGGGGACCACATTCCAGTGCTTAACAACCTGTTCTGTAAAGAAGTTTTTCCTGATATCCAACCTAAACTTACCTTGGTGCAACTTGAGGCCATTTCCCTTTGTCCTGTCACCTGTCACCAGAGAGAAGAGACCAACCCCGCTCTCACTGTAAGCACCTTTCAGGTACTGGAAGAGAGAAATAGGGTCTCCCCTCAGCCTCCTTTTCCCCAGACTAAACAAGTTCTTCAGTCTCTCCTCGTAGGGTATATTCTCCAAGCCCTTCAAAGCCTTGTTACCCTTCTTTGGACCTGCTTCAGCACCTCAATGCCCTTTCAGTTTCCCAAAACTGAACACAGTAGTTGAGGAGAGGCCTCACCAATGCTGAGTACATTGGCAGGATGACTTCCCTAGTCCTGCTCACCACACCATTTCTGATTCAAGGCAGGATGCCATTGGCCTTCTTGGCTACCTGGGCATACTGCTGGCTCATTCAGCTGACTGTCCTTCAGTACACCAAGGTCCCTTTCCATTAGGCAGAGTTCCAGCCATTCCTCCCCAGGTGGCTGACTGGGGTTGCTGTGACCAAAATGCAGGACCCAACACTTGGCCGTATTGAAACTCATACAGTTTTCCTTGGCCCACCGATCCAGCCTATGCAGATCCCTCTGTAGCGCCCTTCACCCCTCAGGCATATCAACACTGACTTGGTTCATCTGCAAACTTACTGAGAGTGCATTCAATCCCCTCATCAAGCTCACTAATAAAGATGTTAAACAGAAGTGGCCCCAGTTCCGAACCCTGGGGGACACCACTTGTGACTATCCTGAAAGTTGTTTCAAATGTTTTACTGCATTGCTCCACTCTGTTTCTAATATAGTAATAAGGATTTTTGGAAGGGCTGTGTAAGCAAAGGGCACTTGCTAGACCATTCAGACTAATGTATGCCTAAATATTATCAAGTAATACTAGTAATGAAAAGCAAGTGCCTGATATCTGTGAAATAGATTGTCCACTCTGGGGCTGCGGAGTCATCATAGCATAATTAAGACAATTTTCTAATTGAACATTAGGCATCATATACCAGTTATCCACTAACTGAACCTCATTTAAGGTTTTTCAGTTGAGAAAAAAAAAAAAAAAAAAAGTTTTCTTCAGGAAATGTTCACCCTGCTTCCCATCTACCTTCTACCTTAACACCTCAGTGAGTTTTGTTTTCTGTAACACTGAATTTCTGATTATTGATATGATGTTTACATCACAGACGATCATTACATCTCAAAGCAATCTCAGAACATCTCAGAGCAAGTTTAATTTCTTTCTTCTTTGCTTTAGAAAAAAAAAAAAAAAAGTATATATATATATGTGTGTGAACCCAATCTTGTTTATGTCTTTAGAAAGTGAAATTCATCATTACATCCACATATTTTGCATTCTATGTAATTTTCTTCATAAAAAATAAAAATGTTATTTTTGTTTAAGCCTATTTGAGTGAAGGATTTACCTCCTAGTTGTTGCTCTTCATTATGAACCGTTACACAGGACAGCATCTAGTATTAAAAACTGAGTCATGCACAAGTCCCAGCTTGACATTAAAAAAAGTTACTTAGCTGGAATAATACCAGGATAGCAGTAGGTCTGGGAGAGACGTATCTTGTTTAATAGGGCTGATGTACATGGTTTAATATTAAGACCTAATCTAATCCTGCTAATGGAAAAAATTAATATTCTGATAGGATCACTTAGTGAAATAGAATATTATAGCATGTGTTAAGAAGAAGGGGAAAAAAGGAACCTAATTTGCATATGCTTGTTAGCTCAGTATCAATTTTTCATTAGCAATCATATGATTCTAATCCTTAACCCAATACCCAGTGTTTTCTTTTATTTGGTGGTTTCAGATAAGGCCTTGGTAAAGCTTTTTGTAAAATAAAGTCATATTTCACCTCAGCATGGTAAATTAAATGTGCTATTTTCTTCCTGATAGCTTTGCCTGTTAAGGTGGTGCTTCAGTGTCTTGTATTTGGTCATACTGTATGGATCAAACATACCCATCATTTTTCAGCACTGTGGGTTAAATCTGTTGGTTCCACCAAACTGTTCTCACTGCCTCTATCAGTAACATATCTCACAATCTCCAGTGAAACCATTCAGTTGTGTTGGTTTTTTATTACCTCACATTTTTGGTATACTAGATGCATCACAATGTACCACAGATTCCTCTGATTATGATGTGGACTATATATGAAGCACTCCATGATACAGTGTGGTACTTCACATGTTTGTCTCTATCTAGCAATAGGAGTGGAATAAAGAGGACAACCACCTTCCTCACCCTGCTAGTTACACTTGTTTTTGTACAGCCCAGGATATGGTTGGTTTTCTAAATTGCAAATGCACATTGCATTGCTAAACACTGGCTCGTGTTTAGCTTCTCATCCATCAACATTCCTAAGTCCATCTCCTCACAGCTGCTCTCAATATATTCTTTGCCAAGACTGTATTTGTACTTGGGATTACCAAGATCCAGGTGTAGAACCTTGCACTTGACCTTCCAGAACTTCATGAGGTTTTCATAAGGCCACATCTCAAACTTGTCAGGGTTCTTCCCTTCCCTCCAGCATGTTGGCAGCAGTACATAGATTGGTATCGACTGCAAACTTGCTGAGAATGCACTTGTCATCATTTCATTGTAAGAATGCTACAATGGAACTAAGACATGTCCAGAGCACATGCCTTCTGTACTACATTAACTCAAAACTGCATGAGTAAAGATAGTCAGACAACTCCTGTAACAACAGCTGCCGATCAATAAGGAGTACACACTGTTTGATGGTTAGTACAAGGATTTGAAAGAATAGCTGGGAGGGTGAAGTCTGTAGGACAATACTGTTAAATTAAATTAGTTATTAATTATTTAATTAGTCATATTATCTATTACAAATTACTGTAATTTGAGTATTTGATGGGAAGTAATCTAATCTTTGAAAAAAGTACCTAATTTATTTCAGTTGGAAATCAGCATTCAATTTTCTTGGACTAAGCTACATGTATTCCAAACTAAAAATTCCTTGAAATACATATAGCTTGTGCATCAAATCTCTAGGACCAACAGTTTCATTCTTCCATATCCCTTCTTTAGGTTTGCACTATTTTTATATCTATTAAGAGCCAATAGATCATTTGATTACAGAGAATTTGATTACAGAGTCTAATTTTTTCTGGACCAGTAATGCAGATCAGCATTGTGCTGGTATCTTTGGGGGTCGTGCTGTATGGCTTGGGCTCATTCATGCAGTTTCTGTCACAAAATGTTTGCAACATCTGCAGTTCAAATATGTCAGAATAAAATTAGCATCACTGAACTCTCAGATATTAATGCTTTCATTCATAGCATTTTAGCATTTCTAACTTTTATGTGGGCCTTGGCACAGGGATCACCAACTTTGATCCAGCAGAAGCTGAATTTGTTATAACAGGTCAAATTCTGATTTTCAATTTAAATGAAGTTTGAATATATTTAACTTTTAGGCTGGTTACATTTATTTAAGGAGTTAATTGCACATTTCTCCTGTCTCTGAGGAAGCATGCTACAGATTCATTTTATTTTATTTTATTTTATTTTATTTTATTTTATTTTATTTTATTTTATTTTATTTTATTTTATTTTATTTTATTTTATTTTATTGTTTACAAACAGGGAAGTATGTTGATCTCAATTTGTTTATTTTCCAGTTGTCTGATTGGGGTTATTCGAAATATCCTTTACACAGTAAACCTACCTGGATTTTATTTGGGACTTTAAGGCTATTTTCTATTAATTCAGAACATTTCAATGTGTACATTGTGCCCAGAACACAGTAGCTACTCAGAGAAAAGGGTAGATTTCAAGTGGTGTATTTTATAGTGCAAACTTTCCATTATTGTTATCTATCTAATCAGCTGTATTGATCTAACTCTTTGGTAGAATAGCTGTTGTGCACTGAATACTTCAAGATGGTCTTAAATGCTATTCTCATTTACATCATTGATATACTCTTAATAACAAAGAAATCAACATGGTGTTAAAAAAGTCTGAAATTTTAGGATAAAAAAAAAAAAAGCTTTCTTGAAAATATATTCTGGGAATGTCTGGTAAAACTTGGATAACATCTACAATAATTTCCAAACTCATGTCAAATGATCCTTGTCAAATTATATATCACCCATCTGAAAGTTAAATGAGATTTTTTCTCACAGGGAATATCCTCATTGACTTTCTCTATGAATACAGCTCACTTCTGTTAGCAAGGAGTCTGTTAATAGACTTTCTCACTTTTTTTAACCACCAAAATTCAAAGAGAGTAAAGGTTAATGAAACTGTATATTATGAACTAACTATGATGCAAAATAAATAAGTAAGTAAATAAATAAATAATGAAAACAACACCAGAGGAAGAATATCTTGAATACCGTCATGAAGCAGTTCAAAGAAGATTTGGTAATTTCCTTAAACATATTTCCTTCATAATCTTAGATTAAAAAAAAACAACAACAACAACAAACAAAAACAAAAACAAAAACAAAAACAAAAAAACTTAAATATTTCCTGAACACTGTATATTACACCATTGCCATCTTAGCCATGAAGACTAAAATATACTATATATATATTTCTCTATAGTTGTCCAAGGAAGCTCTGGGACAAAAATTGTAATAAGTTTTAAATTAATCTTTATTTCTAGATTATTATTCTTTTTCTGATGCTAGTGGTGTATTTTTTTACTTTTCAAATATGAATGCAATATATTTTTGTGTGCATTTGTATTTTTGTAGGACTCATCTATTTTATTTTCTAGTTTGAGTCTTTTTCTGAAACAACTTTAAAAACTGCATTTTTTTTTTTAACAATGTTCTTTTTTTATAAAGTTTTTTTAACAGTTCATTATCTGTTTGAAATAACATAAGCACTGCTTTCTTTCTAAAATGAACTTTCTGCAATCATATTGTTAAGAAATCAGTGTTGTGTCTACCTCTGTCAGTCTCTTTGGAAATTGGTAAAAAATAACATAGATATTTCAATTTCTTTAAAAACATGGATTTTGTATTTGGTTGCAGGTATGAAATTGTAGAGGTTTTTCATTTTGTTTTGTTTTGGTTTGCTTGGTTGGTTGGTTTGGTTTAGTTTGGTTTGTTTTCTCCCCTCTTTTTTTTTTTTTTTTTTTTTTTTGTAAAACATAAAATAGTCTAAACATGAGAATCACCCCTTTTTACCCACTGCATAGATTCTTCTTAGTCTCTTTTCAGGAAACACCAGATTTAATAACTATCATCCATACAGTTCTCTAGTTCTCTAGTTCTGAAATTCTAATATATGTCTTCAGACTTCATCTTCAGCCTCCTTAGCTGAAGAGAAGCTTGGATCACATTTTCTCAGTGTTTCTCTTCATCCACTAACCCTTCCTTGATATTACTATTTGGTTGAAGATATATCAGGAGGAGATAATCAGAATTTTTCTGCAGAGATCAGGTCAGGAAGGCAATGCCATTTTTCACAGTATTACAGAAAAAAAACAATTTCACCCATCAGGTAGATGAAAACATTATGAACATCTAAGTCTTCCCTTCCATTTTATAATGGTGCTTTCCCTCCTTTGCTGACCTGCTAAGCCACCCCTTTGACTCCACAAAAGCTACAATCCCTTTGCAATCATTAGTTGTTTCAAGATTTTCCTTTTTCTAACTACTCAAAAATCATGCAGTTCTTCCATTTACATCTTATACTATCTTTCACTTTCTCTCTGGATTTACCTATGTGTAATTGTTATGCTACTTGACAATGCATTCTGGAATCAAAACCAAGGGATGATTCTTGTACATGTAACTTTATGCTTTGACTATTTACTAGTATAGTGTTTTTGGTTTTGTTTTTTTTTTTTTTTTTTTGGTCGTTGTTGTTTTATTTTTGTTTTTTATTTTTTTCCTCTTTCTACTTTCAGTCCAAAATTATGCTCCCATTTAGTCAATGCTATCTAGTAATTACTAGCCATTATGGTAACCCTCCTAAGCAATTAGTTTAATATAGTTTTCCTTTCCTAAATATGTCATATATAAAGCGGAGATTGTTGTAAGAAGAAAATATAAGCGACAAAACCAACATAAAATACCTCCCATTCACTTACTAATTTCCTTCATAATATTCCAAGGCATATGAAGAAAAATAGATAGGAGGTGAATGTATTAAGATTCAGATCACACATGCTAATCTCTTTTTTTAATACTAGATAATTCCCAGATGCTTTTCATAATTATCTATCATCATTTAGTAATAGTAAAGGAGAAAAGTCTTGCAGTTTTTCTGTATTCACACCCAATTGGAACAAGGTCACTAGACAGGGACAACAGCTAGCACTAAAATCAGTCTTCATTCTATTTCCTTATGTTTATCTAAAAAATAATACTAGTGTTTTTATCTTGGTGAGAAATGCCTGGAAATTATACTGATCTCTTATTTTTGGTTTAGAAGGAGATTCTTAAAACAGGGTTTTGTGCTATTTTTGTATTAGTTAATGTTATTTTTTTCCCAATGCTTATGTTCACTGTTCTAATGGACATAATGACTAATGTTACTCTCCATATCTTTAGAGATCTGAACTCTACAATATAGGCTAAGTATGCAGAAAGTGAAATACAACAGAGGTAATAAAACTGCCTGCTTTAAAATGCACAAAGATAACCAGCTACTATGATTCAAAAGAAAGTTAAACAACCCAAGAATTATACATCTGACATAGCTTCTGTAAGACATTCCAATTTATTTCAGTAAAGAATCAGTCACCAAAATTCAAAACTTTAAATAACCACAGAAGTTCATCAAGGACACTTTTCTTATCATCGTGTATAACTTTAACTAGACAGTGCTTTGAACAAAGAAGCTATGCAGTTCATTAATTCTTGCAAATGGTCATTCATATGACTTATTAATACAGAGAGGAGAATATGTGTTCTTTGTACTTGGAGAAGTACAGGAATCAGCCTCATCAGGTTTAATGCCAATGATGAATATCTATCTCTATGCACCCTGTTTTAACCTCAGTGAGAATAACAGCCTATTTGTATTAGGATATTAAAGGCAAGATGAGTGCAGGTTAATGAAGATATTTAATACAGAAAAATAGTGATTTTTTTTTTTTTTTTTTTTTTTTTTTACCTCAAAACAATATTTAGCATTAATATACTTACTGTTTTAAATGCTTTAAACACTCAGAGAATCATAGAATATCCCAAGTCGGAAGGGACAGACAGGGTTCATAAAGTACTCATGAGGTCAGAATTCTATTTCAAGCATTAATTTGAATTTTTAATTCTTACTGACTGTGATCAGTGAGATTCTAATAAACTAGTATTCCATTGGGGAAATTAATGTTTTGGGTTCAAGAGAGAGATGTGGTGGAGAGAATATTGATTCAAGAGATCACAAATAAGGGAAGCTGCAGAAAAATAGGATTCAAATGTGAGTGGGAGCTGCTGGATGACTGGAGGAGAAGAAAGAACAGGGAGTAAAAGGCAAGAGCATTTTTATGTATGGGAAAATGAAATGTAATAATTTGGGTTAGAAATATCAAAATTTGAAAAAAGTATTAGAAAGTGAAGGAAATGTTTTGAGATTCATGCATTTTTTTTTAAGAAGAAGATTGTTCAGTTTCTCCTAATCCTTTTTACAGATCATGCCTTAGCTTCTTCTCATCTTTCTTTGTCGGACCAGCTGATGACAGAAGCACTTTCCATGTCTTTATGATTTGGTGTTGCCTCTGTATGTCCATATGTGCTATTTGTCTGCTGTGATTCTTAATTTGCCCATCTACAAACACTGTGCCTAGTTAGTGCTCATTAGAATTCCTGTTTATGATGCTATTAGCAATTACTGGAGCACACTTGTTCAGGTCTAGATGTTGTATGATTGCTGCACTCCGAACATGCATATCATTTAATATTTTTAATGGGAATTCTGATATCTATCATGGTTCATAAACTCTAGAAACTTTCTAAACTAGAAACTCAGAGGAAGGGAGTCAAGAGATACTAATACTGCGTTGTTTAAAGCTGAAAAACTAAAATTTAGGAGACAGAAAGACTCCTAGCGCCTTATGAGCAACACAGTGTTGACTATGGCACTTGGGATATCGTTCAAAAGGCAGCTCAAGAGAGTGTGGATGTAAGATTAGCAGTTTGCAAGTGAAAGGCGAGTTGCAAAACTGCTAAGAGAGGGTCCTTAACACTGCAAGCGTTAGGGCACCAGAGGCAATACTCATTAGCATGGCAAATCCTGGAGTTGTTCACATTTGTTTTCATCCACCTTGTGGATGTGGATTGACACTCTCCACCCTAACGTGCTCCACTGCTCAAACACTGCTGATAGCATAGAATCACAGAATTACAGAATCACCAAGGTTGGAAAAGACCTACAAGATCATCCAGTCCTATCATCCACCAATAACCAACAGTAGTCACTAAACCATGTCCCTCAACACGAAATCCAAATGTTCCTTAAACACATCCAGGGTCGGTGACTCCACCACCTCCCTGGGCAGTCCATTCCAGTGCCTCTTTCAGAAAAGTAATATTTCCTAACATAAAGCAGGACCTGCCCTTCATGAAGCCATGCTGGCTAGGCCTGATCTCCCAGTTATCCTGCACATGCTGCGTGATCTCCCTCAAGACAATCTGCTCCATAACCCTCCTTGGCACTGAGGTCAGACTAGGAAGCTGGGCTTTATCCTTTCTGATTTTCTCTCTGCACGTCTTAACAACTTCTCTGTACTACTCTCCCCTGTTCCAAGCAGTGCTGTATCATGGAAAATTATTCTTTCTCAGTCTACTTGACAATGCTAGTATCTCATATGAACAATTTCTTACCATCACGACATTACGGCTTCAATAGCAAAGATTACAGACAATTTGGGTGCATTTAGCGCCTTTAACATCTTCAACATCCTTTCTGAAGGAGATGGTCAGATTACACAACCACTTTGGACCTAGAGGTGAAATAAATTGCTCTTTTTAAGAGAGCACTGCATTATCTCAACTTTGCATGTTTCTCTGCCAAGTCTGAGCTCTAGGAATAAAAGATGCTTTGTGTCAGTGTTGTTTTGCTTGCAGAGACTTGTAGAAGTTGTTACTGACTGTTTACAGGACAAGAAGTTCTAGAGATTTCTTTTTGCATACTTGAAAATTCCTATGTTTCTTTTTATTTACATCCTGTCGCGCTTGTACATTAGCAGTCTCAGTGCTATATGAGTGGGTGATGTCATGGTGTTATGATTTTTGGTTATCTGTATTCCAAATCATAACATCAGGTAGTCCACTGGGACTTAAAGTGTTAATGCTCCAGTTGCAGGCATCTGTCATTCATTTATTATCATTAATTTATTTAATTAAATTATTTAATTTATTTAATTTATTTATTTGATTTTTATATCTTTAATGTTATTACTTATTTAATTCATTTATTCACCTGTCAATTAATTTATTATCATTAAATCATTAAGTGATTGCTATTAAAAGTGTAGTCCTCATTGACAAAAGGTGATCAACATGATTTTTTTTCTGAGTGTAATCTCTCAGAATACAAGTTAGAGTGGAAATATATTACTTAATATCTTTATATTCTCATAGTCTTTAATAGTAGAAACAAATAGATGAAAAAAAAAAAAAAAAACCAACTGTTTTCACTGTTAGAAGTTTAAGGTAAGAAGCAATTTGTTAAAAAGCACATCAGCTAACCCAGCAAGCATACATATGGTTTTAAAACTCTCACTGTTGTGTTGAAAGACATCATAAAATTCAAATAAGTATTAAAACAAGACACTACACTCAAGTTAGAAAGCAGAATAAACATCAGTAGATAGAAAGAATGGTGTGAAGGCAGGTGGTCATGGTTTTATGATTTTTGGTTATCAATATTTCACATCATAACATCACGCAGTGCACTGGAGTTAGTGTTAATGCTCAAGTTCTATGCATCTGTCTAGAAGAGAACTACATACCCCAGGGGCCTTTGCAGTCAGAGAGGAGATGTAACCCCTGGCAAGGTCACCTGATGCACTCTTCTTCCTTAGGCTCACCTCCCTGCTTCTCAACCAGACTGCACATCTCACTGCAGTGTTATAGTGAAGTCTATCCACCTTTCAGACACTCTCTCTCATAATTGGTTTATCAGCTTCAATTCTAATTATATTGCATCATAGTGTGTTATCTTGCATTCTGATACCATGTTTTGTAAATTGGTTTGTTTTTCATCAGATTGTTGCCTGTTTTTAACTATTTTGGGGTCCCCTGTTTCCCGAGGCATGGACTTTGCAAAACCCTTTCTCTCCACCAGTCACAGAACCATTGACATTCTTAGTGGAGAATGTGGGCAAAAGCTGCATGGCAGAACTCCTTTCACATTCAATACTCATAAGTCTCAAATGATTCTAGAAATATTTGAGAACTCACAAAGAAATAGATCACATCTCTGATTTCTACCTTTCTGTTGGCGCTCTGTTGAGTTAGAGAGCTCTCACAGTTTCTTGTAGCATCAGAATAGTTCTCCAAATAGTTCTGCTTTATTGTGTTCAACATACATCCTATATAGCATTCACTTACAAGTCAGGAATTCCTGTCTCACTAATCAGTTAATTGGCCTCGCTTCTCCAAAACAACAGTGATAAAGGATGAAAAAGGATGAAAAGTTTCTTAAGTGTGATAAGGTCAACAATCCATACAAACAGAACCTCCTGTTTACCCTTAGATGCAGATACCATTTGTTCTCTCTCTTACACTCCAGACTCCCAAGGTCTCACAGTGATAGGGTCTATCAAGGAGTCTGATAAACTCTTTGCTGACTTGCTCATAGTTACATCTTCCTCCACATCTCCCCCCTTCTTTATTAATAAGAAAAACATGGTTCATAGCATCCTGTATCATTTTTTTTTTGTATACACTGCAACAAGCATGAAACAAATTAAAACAGAGAAAAAAGCAATAAGACAAAAAAAATTTTAATTTTAACAAGTTCTATATCCATTTTGCAAAAACCCCTAAAGAGACTTCTGAATATATTCCATCCATCTTGGACCTCTTCCTTCATCCAGAGAAAAGCAGGTCTGTGCATGGGATTGCTTCATTCAGCGAAGCACTTCTTCCAGTGTGAACTTCCTTCCAGCTTCTATGCAGCATAAGCTTCCTTCCAGCACTCTCGGTCTACCTCAGTCCTTGGATGGACATTTGTAATAAACAATCTGGATTGTTCATATCCAAGTTCTCACAAAAATGATATACATTCACAAGTTTCCTTTTTTAGCATTCTATCCTCCTTTATAACTTCCCCCCCTTTTCTTTTTAATTAACAAACCGTTACCACACTATAAAATAACGGTACTAATTATATTAATAAACATAATCATCGTAACTCAAAGTCTCGATAACACACTAAACCTAAAAGTTGCATAGGAGGTCACGATTTTTTGAGTTGATATATGCACACTCAGAGGCATTTATTTTAGACAATTCCATAAGCGAGAAATGGAAACTTTCTAAGCCAATTTACTATTACTTATTGACCCCTGATAGACAGTAAACTGCTGAAGTGACAGAGAAGATACATTCTGGTGGTGGATGCTAAGAAAACAAACATCTTTACCCTGCTGTGTGCACACTGGCAAAACTCATCCTGGGTCCTTCAAGGTCCTGCACTAGTGCAACTGCTACTATTCTTCCCAATTTCTTTCTTTCATTACAATCCCTGTTTCTATATACCTTCCAAGCCCCCTCATTTAATTTGTCCAAGTCTCTTATTTCAGTTCCTTTAACCTGTATATTATCGAGAGAAAATAAAGACATTCTTGCTTTGACTAGCAAGAGATCTTCAGAGGTGTAAACAAGATCAGCAGATGGAGGCAGAAAAAACAAAAGATTGTAACTATTCATGCCAGACAGACCCTCTCGACATGATCACGAGATGTCTACCTTGTACACCTGTGTATAATCAATAAATATTAAGATGTTATAATTATGAAATAAACAAGAGTTTATCAAAGCAGATTATAATTGGCCTGCCATCTCTGGAGAGGATTGTGTCCTCTAGCAAGATGGGCTGTTGTTTCAGGCAACGATCTCGGTCTCAGAGCAAGTGTCACAATCCTGGCATGCCTAGACGATGTCAGGTAGCTGTATGGGCGGTCCCCATGCTTTAGCAGCTGCCCACATTGTCTTTTGACCCGCATGCCGTAGCTTCTGATGTAACTAATAGGCTATGTTCTCAGATGGTGAATTCTCAATCCATTGAACTTGGGCCAGTGAGTCACTTCCTGGTGACTGTAGAGGCTGATGACCAGAAACATGGTAGACACATATAGTCCTGTGTTTGACTGTATTCCATATGTCTAACCACCTGTCTTTGCCCCAAACTGGTTGGTCCATTCCTGAGTGGATTGCACAGTGGGCCAAAGAGTGAGCCCCCGGTACACAGCCCAACTATCTGTACAGATATTCAGGATACCATCACCGGGTTCCTCAGTTATAACCATCCACACAGCTTGCAGTTCTGCCCATTGGCTGCTCTGACCATTTCCCCTTGTCAAACCAGATTGTCTCGGTGGAGGGATGGTATGCTATTGCTCTCCACTTGCTCGGGTTGCCCTTGCTGGACCCATCTGTGTACCAGGCATCTTCAGAGATAGGATACTTTCCCTCCTGAATGGGACTCTTCTCTGATGGAGCAACTAATGTTTCTTTTGGTACATCACTGTGATATGTCACTGGGCCTAAGATCTTCTGAAGCTCTTCTTTCAAGGGTGATGAAGACAGACTACTCCTTTGTGTGAGGTAGGCGACCCATCATGCCACTGGTTATGCTTGGGCCACCCCTGTCTTAGGAAGGTGGGTCAGATCTTTCACCCACCCCTGCATTGGCAGAGTGATCTTAACTGTAACTTCAGCCATTTGAGTTATTGGCTCTACTGCCTGCAATGCAGAATAGGCAGCCAATAATTGTTTTTTAATCATATTGTATCTTTCTTCTGCTCTATGCCAGACCTGAGACCAGAAACCAATTGGGGTCCGAACAGAACTCTGGCATTGCCACAGGCCCCAACCATAGCCTTCTTCAGTAACGTGAACATCCAACTCAGCTGGGAGGGTAGGATCAAATATACCCTATGCCTGGGCTTGTTTAACTGCAAGTTTTGCCTGTTGGAAAGCGTCCTTTTCTGTTTTCCCCCAGTCCCATAGCTGCCCCTTTTTTGTGAGTCTGTACAGTGGCCTTAGCAGCTGCGCTAGGTGAGGTATAAAGGAACGCCAGTAACCCAGTATACCTAGAAACTCTTGCAGCTGCTTTGGTGTTGTAGGGACTGGGAACACCTGAAACTTATCTATGACAGCACTGGGTAGTACTTTGGTCTTTCCTGACCAAACCACCCCCAGGAATTTTACAGACAGGCCCGGACCTTGCACCTTTTGAGGATTTATAGCCCATCCCCTCTGGTGTAAATAGGCAGTAAATGAATCTGCCACCTGCCATACTGCCTTCAGTGAGTTGGATGTTAACAGGAGATCATCAATATAATGATATAGGTTAACATCATCAGTTTTTTTTTCCAATCAGCCAGGTCACGCACCACTAGATTGTGACAATACATTGGTGAATGCACATACCTATGTGGCAGGACCTGAAAGGTCTACTGCCTGCCTCCCTATGTAAATGCAAACTGATCTTGCAATTCTTCAGCAATTGGAATACTGAAGAACACATTTACTAAACCTAGGACACAATGATAGGTTTTTATCTCCCTACTTAATGTGTCCATTAAGGAGGCAGTATTGGGTACAACCACATGAATAGGCGGCGTGACCTTATTTAATTCTCTGTACTCCACTATCATTCTCCACATGCCATCCGATTTTCACACTGGCCATACGGGGGGATTATATGGGCCGTATGCAGGTCTTATAATGGTCTTTTTCTAATTCCTGCACCGTTCTCGATACTTCATCTTGCCCACCTGGGAGTCTCTACTGCCTTACATTAGTAATCCAGAGCAGTTTTGGCAGGCAAATAGGCCCATGTTTCGCATGGCCTCTTAATATTGCCTGCACTGCCCAGATACTGATACATCTCTGTCAAAGTCTGACCTCTCCCACAGTTGTCTGGAGAGCCAGATCCCATAGAATATCTATGCCTAGGATGTATTCTTGGACTGGGGCAATAGACACCTTATACTCCTGGAGTGGGAGATGCCCGACCCCCAGTTTCAACCATGTTTGGGTGACAGGAATAGTCTGTCCCCCAACACCACCAATCATCACTCTGCCTCCATCAAATTTGGTTGGATCTCTGTAGACAATTGATGTTTTTGCTCCAGTGTCCACTAATTCCATAACTCTCTGAATAATTTTTCAGGACCAATAAATCATTATTTCTACATAGGGCCTCCGGTCCCATCTGGAGGCCTTAGGGGGACTAGCATCCCTCGTCACGCCATGAACTGTGCTATGGCCAATTCTTTTGCTTCCGGTGGCTCAGGCATTGTGGCCCAAGACACCTGCGGTGGCTTTTTTTTTTTTTCTATTATCAATGAAATCTTATATTCAGTGAAGTCTTCTAGGTTCCATGTTGTTGGTGGTATTCTCTCTGTAACACTTACCCTTTTCTTAGAGTAGTTCTGAAATTTTTGGTTGTCCTTTAGTTGTCTCCAAAGCTGGAGAAAGACATGGTTGTGCTGGCGGTCAGTCTTAGCAAATTGGACCCTAGCCCAAATTAAATCATTAAACATTTGTTTTCAGGAGACCCTTACAGGTCCTGATTGAGGAGCTCAAGTAGCCAGCATCTTGATTTTAGTCACCAGCAGGACCTCGGCTTCTTCTAATGTCTGAATATTGCACCTAGTCTGCAGGCGTTCTGTTTCTCCTGGGTTGGGCACTAACTGGGTAGCCTGCTGGACTACTGCTTCTGGTAGTATATTAGATGAGAGGATTTAATATAGAGACCAAAGTACCATACAAATGAGGAGATTGCTGTAGAATTAAGTCTCTCTTCCCTGCTGAGAATTTGCCCATAACAAGGCCATCAAATGCATCTTCATAAATTGCTTCCCTTATGCCTAGTTCGCAGATATAATTTTGAAGGTCCTCCATGGAGGACCACATCCCTGTATGTAGAGGTATATCAGATTTATTTGGCCATACCATATGGCAGGCTACCATTAACCATTCTATTATAGAATGGTTTTTATTAAAGTATTGAACACCAGCATATAACTTGTGCCTGAGAGGAGAATGGAGATTCATGGTGGCCAACTTGGATATTTCCAGGCCATTCACCAAAACACTTTCTGCCCCAGAATCCCACAGTCTTAATAACCAAGCTAGCACACTTTCTCCAGGCTTCTGCTGAAATCTCTGTACTAAATCCATCCATTCTGTTGCTGTGTATGGCTGGACTGTTATGTGCAAATGAGTCTGGACAGGTGGGCCACTGATCAGGCGGCACCCCTGCCGGTCTGCCCTATACTTTTTTTTGTTTTCTGAGTTATAACAGGATGGACTTCTAGTGGATCTGTCAAAATCAGAGATTCAAGATTAATTTAGATTTTTTGTTTTCCTGATTAACAAAGTCTGTTGATTCAGGAGTCTAGTCATTGTTTATTGAAATGTTGCAAACTTGACCTATTGGAAGATGCAGAATTGGTTTCTTCCCTGTTAATACATCAAGTTCTTGCTCTAACTTTTCAATATGGTCTTTCAAAAGTTGGTTTTCATTCTCTAAAGTATTATTCCTCATTTCAGCATAATTTAAAGCATTTAAAAGTGGCCATACCACTGTGGAGGAAGCCAATTGTCTTTCTTTCATGATCAATATATCTTTGCTAAGTCCCTGGAAGTAATCTGCCATGCAATATAGGGAGATATTTCCCATAACACATAGGGGATCCCATTTTTCAATGATAACTGCTAGTTCATAACAGGGAAGTCCCACAAATCCTGGGATCTGCCCTAGAATCATTTTATCCAGGCAGGTAGCATTCTCCCCCCAACCCATTTATAGAAATTCCAAAGAAAGGACATGGTATAAATTTTAGTATGTTTGTCCTGCCTGGCTCACCCAGTGTATAATCAATGAATATTAAGATGTTATAATTATGAAATGAACAAGAGAGTTCAGCAAAGCAGGTTATAATAACAAAAAGAGAATAGATAGGATGCTTACCCATATCCTGGGCTCACTTATGAAACTCCAGTAGAGTGGATCTCCAGAAGAGATCCTTCCCCACTAGTAGTCAGCTCTTAAATGGGTCTAGGAGAGGTGGAGCCAGGCTCCACCCCTTCTGGCAGCACAGGTGAATTGCCTTCACCTGTGCTCCTGTGGCTGACTTATTGTTTGCCTCATGTGATCAATCAGAGATTCAGGCCGTGATTCAGCAGTTCCCATACAATCTGGCATGGGTGTGCACAGATACTATAAAGGCTATTGGCAAGCCCTGCCAAAACTGAGGTGGCTTGGTAGAGGTGAGTGGCAAAGAACCATGGTTCATGGCTGACAAAGGAGATGATGGTGGATTGCCAATTGGCAGAATATCCCATCACTTATACATGGAACCTGATGTATGTTGTCCCAATCACGAACAGCCAGGGGATATGACCTGCACAGAAGGAGATGAGTGCCAGCATCGAGGTGCATTTCATGCAGGAATGGTTCCATGGCAAGCTGGGAGTAAGGTGCGGTGGGTGGCACGTTGCTGAGAGGCTGCTGATAGAGTATTGCACTGAGATGAGGCTGCTGATGGTTCCTTCCTTGTCAGGGAGAGTGGGACTTATGCTGGGGACTATGTTCTGTCCTTCTGGCACCGTGAGAAGGTGCGGCATTGCAGCAGATGCTAACATCCAGAAGTTCTCTTTGACTGATGTGCAAGTATTTGACAGCCCTCATTACTGGGAGACACCGCTGAGGTACAACAAACTTGAGGTAAGGCTGACAGAGACGGTGCCTCGGTCCAACACTCACAACAATACAGACTGAGTGCCGCGGGACAGCACCAGAGGGATGTGCCCAGTTCCAGAACCATCTACTTCAGGGCAGGAGGGAAGATCCAGCACTGCCAAATGTGGCAAGAGAGTGATGTTTAATAAGGCACTTGACCAAGTGCACATTGTTCAAGTTCATCGCTCACAATAAAAGTTTTCTTGTTTTGCCCTAACAATGGATTCTGAGTCTAATTGCCACTGTTAAACCTTTCTCTTATTTGTCTTCCTCAGCCTGTATGAGGACCTTTGGACAGGATTTCAAAAGGGCATAGAGGGGCTTTACCAATATTCGATAGTTGTAGGTGGCACCACCTTGCTATCCCTAGGAAAGTCTGGAGCTCCTTAGCTGTTTGAGGTTCCAGAGTCTGGCAGATTGTTTTCTTCCTCACTGTTTTCTAGGATTTGAGATCCTGCAGCGATTCCATAATGCAAATTATGGATTACTTGTGGCTGTGCCACTTGGTCTTTCTGTGGAGAAACTCGATAGCCATTACTTCTGAGAAAGTTTAGTAAGCTAATTGTCCATGTTATGCATTACCTCCTTTGTTTTGGTCTATCTATGGACAGCTATCATGTCATCCATATCTTTGAATTTGAGAGAGTACTGTTTAAACCAAACCAAATAAAGCTCCCTGCTTTATTCTGAACGCTATTAGTGTTGCATTCTTAGCCCTAAATGGGGATTCTACTACCCACACCCCAGGATAAACTTGATCCCTTACTTCATCTGTGTTCTGGTCCCAGCAAGGGTAATGATTAATGCTAAACTAAGCACCTTTATAAACTGTTTTTTTTTTTTTTTACCTTAAATTCCAGTTTTCCTTTAAACTTTATTTCTGTTTGCAGTTGTTTTAGTAAATCTTGCCCTAGTAAAGGTTTTGATGAATTTGGCATCTACAGAAATTTGTGTCTGCCTACCTGTTTACCTATACTAAATTGTAAATGTTTAATAATGTAAACCTCCTCACTTTTGCCTTTTGGTTACAAATTCATCACTTACTGGAGTAAGAACACCAAATTTTGCGCCAGCGTTTACTGCAAATTCTACACGTTGCTGTAATTCCTTCCTTAGCTTAATTTTCTCCACCCTTAACTGTTATTGCATCTGTTACCAAATCCAGCACTGCTTTTTACACTAACTGTTTTTCTGTTCAATGAGGGTGAACCCTCCTGGACCCTGCTAGCCCCCCCCTCTCAGCTCTTCCTGAGGAGATCTCTGGGTCCTAGAGCCCTGCTCTCAGCTCCTTCCTCCCAAGTCTTCCCGAGCCGACACTGGGACATCAAGTATCCTAGATCTCTGCGGATAAAGTTTATTCTAGCTTCCAATGTTTGTTTTTGTTCCCATTCACAACTAACGCTTTGTTTACGTTCTGATTACAAGTGGGGGGAGGAGCAGTGCAGGGGATGTGTTCTCTTGCCAGCGCTTATCTGCTTTGGCTAGAGCAAATCACAAACTTTAATATTTTAACTCACAGTTCTTTAAACTTTTTGCTGTTTTTTTTGTTTTGTTTTGTTTTTGTAGTTTTTTGTTTTTCACAATTCCACTATTTGTACCCTCAATTACGCTTCCATGAACCATTAATAATTCCACTTCCATATAGCATTAATGTTTATGCTTCCATATATCATTAACATTTACTCTTCTGTATACTGTTAACAATTCCATCTCCATATACCATTAACAATTACATTTCCATATGCCATTTACATTTACACTTTCATATGCCATCAACATTTAACAATCACAAAGAGAGTGACAATAACCAGTATAGTTTATCCTAAAGATTCTTCCTTTCACACCTTTCTTGTTCTCTACGGTAAAATGAAAAGTTTAAAGTTCTGTGCTACAAATTTGGTTTACTTGAGCATAGGTGATATGTGATATAGGTGATATTGAAGGTATGTTGAGCTATGTTCTTTTGCATCTTAATTGTCTGCTCCCCTGATGTACCCTCTCAAGGAGAAACCATACAAGGAAATACATATGCCATGAATTTGGACTATTGCTCTTTTGCAATGCTCACGTAAATTTCTGAATTATTTTCCTGATGTGGTTTTCCTACCATCCTTTCATCACTGACCTCCTCAGAGAAACTTGCAGTGAATACAAGGATATCTTTTCTTTGCAAGATTTATTAACTCCTTCTTCCATGGCCCCATTAAGATTAATAGGAATTGGCACAATATAGTCCAGAAGCCTACGCATGGGAGTTCTCAGAACTTCAGCTTGTCTTCAACATGCTATGAAATATTACTTACTTCTCTTTCTATTTTCCCTCCTCTCCCCCATGCTCCAACATAAAGTATCATCACAACATAGTTTCCAGTAATTCTAATTTACCTGTGTAGCACAGAATAATTTAATATATTGACCTAAAACATGGGGAATAAATACACTACCTAAATGAGCATGATGCAGGGACATGAGTTGAGCTGTGTTTCCTACAATTTCCAAAGTTCCAAATTACGAGTTCCAAATCATTCTCAGGAACTACATGTTTTTCTTACTGCTTGCAGTGTTGTTTGACGATGAAATTGTGATCTCATTGTTAATTCATATATATTACTTCTGTTTTGTCTTTCCAAAAAGTACTGCATGAAAAGGTATATTCTCTCTCTTAATTTTCCAGGAAAATTCAGCTTCCCTTAGAATTTAGGTCAATTTTGCAGGGGGTTGCTTAATTTTCTTACTGATTTCTCCCATAAAATTCAGGAAGGACTTTTTCATAAGTTATTTCACTTTTCATTTTTGATTTTCAATGTTTTAAAATTACATGTTTAAATTAGATTTCATAGTGTCCTGAAATTCTTATTTTGTCTTGTTAACAAGACCCAGACTGTTTTCTCAGTTGTCTAATATGCTGCATCTAACAAAAAAGTCTATCTGTTCTCATCTGAGTTTTCAGTGAGAATTGATAGATTATTTTTTTTCCCTAAATGTAAATTTAGATCAGCTCTAAATACAAATTATGTTCTTACTTCTATTTGCACATGCTTTGTTTACTTTATAAATCCCATTCTTCCTATTATATCAATGTGATGTAATGTATTTGCTTCTACGTACAGTCTGTTCTTTGGCTCATAATGACACTACTCACTTTACCAAAAGTCTTGTGTAAATTACTACCTTTTGTCATGTTGCCACCTGTCTCTGGTAACTAAATAGGTTCTGGTCTTTTCACTGAGGAATCTTTCCAAAGAAGGGAATGGGAGTATAGGTCATGGCTCTCACTTATCATTCATGCTTTTGACTTCCATCTCCTGTTCATGATCTTGTTGATTAATTTATTTGGACAGATTTATGTATCTATGTAAATGTCAGCAAAAGGTCATGTGTGGGTGGAACTGCTTGAAGGGGTAATTCAAGATTAGGGATGTATATGAAGTATTTGCTTTTCAGGCTGCCTTTTAAAACAGTATTATTTGTTTTAAACAAAAACACCTGGGTCATGCGTTTGCTATGAATTAATGAAAACCATCACTTATGAAAAGGAAAAGATTATGCTATACTTATGTTGTGATTATACTGACAGGGGTTTTGTGAGTTTTCACTGACAGATTTGCTCCTTATGAGGTATTATTTACTCTAATGTGAGAAATGCCCAACCTCAAAAATCACACATTGTTCCATTTTCATATTGTTATCACAGTAAGAATTAATCAAGTTTCTACTTTCCTCTAACAAATAAATAGTTTTATACCTGTCTGACAAACAAATGAACAATAAATAAATAAACAAACCCAATAGGAGTTGAAGATGATTGCTTGTTTTCCAGACATTGACCATAGTCAACCAAGCAGTGAAAATTAAGCACATTGCAATTGCTGGCAATAACTGACTGGTTTCGCCCCACGTTATTCTTCAAAATGAACAGAAAATTTGATTGTAATGGATATTCTCGCTCCAGTGAGCTAGGTAACGATATCAGACTTAGATTGTTTCATACAACTAGTCCATGAATTTCATGAATGTTATAAGTAGTTAGAATAATTTCTTCTGCTGAAAAACAGTCTTGCTAATACAGACAAACTAACATAGAAGCTTATCAAATGCATGGAAGGATGGGAAAAAAAAAAAAAAAAAAAAAAAAAAAAAAAAAAAAAGTACTGTAAGATTGAGCATAGAATACCTAAATATAACTCTCCTGTGTGATGTAGGATACTTTTGTGCGACTAGAATTTCTACTTGAAATAAGAACTCCTACTAAAAGCCTGCAAGTTTCCCACAGTAACTTGAAAGTGCAGTACTCTATTTCTACGTACTCTTGATTAGATGATCAAAGGTAACGTACAGATAATATAGTCAAGACAGTCTAGAGAGTCATCTAGCTTCTCTTAAAGCTAATACTTGGATTTAACCTGCTGAATAGCTTCCTAGATCTTGGTAACTTAATCCTTGGCTGAATTTCATTGTAAAATACTGGCTCCAGGTTGACAGTGATCTATACCAGCAGTATTTTAGAACAGATGTGTCTGACCAGAGTTGTGTAACAAAAGCATTGGTGTGTGTGTGGTACATGGAGAAGCACCTGACAGAAATGGAATCTGAAAGATGACAGCTCTGGAAGTAATGCTCCTGGCCCACAGAGTTAGAGGCAGTTATTGGTGATATGGCAGTAGAGGTTGAATCTTCCTAACAAAATTCCGTTACATTTTGTTACTGTGAAAGTGATGGTAGCAGAGATATAGTCTTGACATCTGTCATGAAGTGTGTATGAAGCCAAAATTTGGGACTGAATTTCTCCACGCAGAAAAATATTGCACTCATTGATTTTCATCGGTGGTAACTTTTGCCAGCATGGCATGCAGGCTTTCATACACTGCTGGAAAAATTGCATAGCTAATGTTGTTGACTATATTGAAAAATAGTATTTTGTAGCTGAGAATTTGCTGTATCAGATAGTGTTATTGTGCTCTTTGTATTTGTTATAGTTTCTATGGAAATAAATAGGAAGCATTACTTTTAGAGTAGTCTAGATAATATTTATGAAAAAAAAATCCCCAGTAGATTATAAAACCAAAAACTACAAAAACAGCATATCTATTCTCACCAGAGCAGCTGCAGGGGAAAATCACAAACATCAGCAACTGAGGAAAGCAAGTGAGACTCTTAACATCAAAAAAACATCTTTTAATAGTTATAATTCTTCTCTGCTACAAATGCCTTTACCATTTTGTCAGAACTGGAAGGTTTAAGGAGGTGAACTGTCCGCTAATGTGTGTTTTCACAGAAACTCTTTCATAACTCCTGGGACCTTTTGTACTCTTGGACAGGCAACCATTCATAAAGCAGCATTAGCAAAATTCTATGATGTTTTTCCTCACACATTATGCTAATATATAAAAAGCAAAGCCAGAAATTCCTGAGTGTGATTATATAAATGTATATGTATATATGTATATGTATGTTATATGTGTATAAATGTGTGCTAATCAGACATGGTCCTCTGCCATAAACATAGACAATTTATTTTACCGCAAAAATGGACACTGCACCTTATTAATTGCATAACTGTCAGGATCTTTAGATGGAAACAATCTTAACTGTGAAGAAGTTCTCAATTCTTGGAGGTTTACTGGAGTGATATCCATATGATTTCACCTTTGCCTATGAAATTATGAATTAAAAGTAAAGACAGAGAAGTTAGGAGCACAAATGACAAGAGTTTTCCTGTTGAAACTTGTTCATGATTTGACAGGAGATGACTTTGGATTCTTTAGTCTTTTTGCCTGTTTTCCATATCATCATTGTTATGCATCTTAATGCATTTTTGGTATTATTTTTAAGTGTTATTTATTGTGCATTCTATTATTTCACACCTTTAAAACATTCTGTTAGTCTTTGTAATATAATACAATCTTTTTCTACTGAGTGGCAACTTATCCCCAAAACTCCTGTTGCTCTTATAAGAGATCTCGTAGAGCACAAACCAAAGTTAAAGACTTAGTAAAAACATTACTGGAACATGTTCCATGAAAATATTGTAGTCTGAAATTAAAGTGTAGCAAGACAACTTTTTTCATCTAAACTATGAGAACTGATTTGGACACTTGCTAGGAGACAGATATCACAAATGACCTGGAAGTTACTTGCATTCTATCTGTCTGCCAACAGGACACCAGGAACATATTAATATACGTGTATATGAATGTACAACAAAGTCTCATCAAATTCTACATGGTACTTGCTGAGACCCTGAGTGTTCATAGATTTTTGACAGATAGATGCTGATCTCACTTATGTATGTTCTACTTTTTTACTGTCAGCTCAGTACTTTTTCAGTAATTTATCCATCGATTAGGATGAACACATTTTCTGTTTACATAAGTGCTTTTAGATGGCTTGGAAGAAGGAAAATGAACTGGCCCATTCAATTACATCATTTTCTGCTCCCTTTCTGTTCAACTCCACTGCATCTAAATGTATCTACTGTATTCTGATAGAAATTTTCCAACTACTGCCTTTACCTCTGGTTATTTTTGTAGCACTCAGCTAAAGCTCAGAGCTTTATTTGTGTTTTCGAAAGTAATCATAGAGCAAATTTAATCTCATCTGAAACTTAGAAAAGATTTTTTTTTTATTTTTCCCCGGTATTTTTATTAAGAGCATTCCTAACAGCAACACAAGGGTGTGCTTGTTTGTGTGCACTTATGCATGCATCCAGTTCTGCCCATCAGTATTTCTATTGTGATTACCACACATCATAGCCTTGTTTTTCACCTTTATAATTGAAGTTATCCATAGGTTATCTTTCCTTCATTTTTACTCTGCTTACTCATGTGTTTATGAGGAAGACACACGACGAGCTGCAAGAAGTCCAGGAAGCTCCTGGAATCCATTGATGATAACTTTCTAGTCCAGCTATTGGACAGACCAACCAAAAGTGAAGCATTGCTAAACCCACTGCTCACCAATGCAGAGGAGATCATTAAAGGTGTTAAGGTAGGAGGCAGCCTGGGCTGCAGTGATCATGCCTGGCAAAGAGTGGGGTCAGGACCCTGGACTTCAGAAGAGAGAACTTTTAGCTGTTCAAGGAATTGTTAGCCAAAATCCCCTGGGATGCTGTCCTTAAAGACAAAGATATTGAAGAGAGCTGACTACTCTTCAAGGATGCCTATCTGAGATCACGAGAGCTCTCTGCCCCTCTGAATAAGAAAGTGGGCAGAGGAGGTAGGAAACCAGCATGGCTCAGCAAGAACTGTCTGGATGAGAAGCTACGAGATATAGTTTAGTGCTTGTGGTAGCAATGGTAATGTGAGGATGGTTGGACTAGATGACCTGGGTTTGGTCTCTTCTCCCAAGCAACTAACAGGACCCAGGCCTGCCAAGGGAGGTGGTGGAGTCGCCATCCCTGAAAATGTTCAAGAGGCGTCTGGACGAGGAGCTGCGAGATATGGTTTAGTAGCTTGTGGTAGCAGTGGTAGTGTAAAGACGGTTGGACTAGATGATCTTATAGGTAGTTTCCAACCTTGTGATTCTATGATTCTATGATTCTATGATCTTACAGTTTGTTTCCAACCTTACGATTCTATGATTCTATGACCTGCTGAGCACACTCAGGGCAGAGAAAGGTGCATACAAGCTATGGAAACAAGGGTGTGTCACCTGGGAAGAATACAGGGATGCCATCCAGACTTGCAGATGTGGGATCAGGAAAGCCAAGATGCAGGCAGAACTGAGCTTCGCGAGGGATGTGCTAAACAATATGAAGACATTCTACAGGTACATTGGCCAGAAGAGATGGGCCAAAATGAGTGTACTTCCTTCAGTAAATGTAAAAGGAAAACTGGCTTCAACGGACAAAGAGAAGGCTGAGGTACTGAATGAGTTCTTTGCCTTGGTCTTCAGTGGCAGCAAGGATTCTAATATTTCTCCTATCCCTGAGCCCTGCATCCCTAAACTTCTCAGTGGGGAATGGGGCAGTAAATCTCCCCCTCTCTCCCAACTCTAAGGGCAAAGCAAGTCCGAGACCGCCTCATAAGACTGAATGCATACAAGTCTATGGGGCCAGATGGCGTGCATCCCAGTGTTCTGAAGGAGTTGGCTGAGGTGGTTGCTGAGCTGCTCTCCATTATATTTGAAAAGTTGTGGCTGTCAGGTGAGGTCCTAGGTGACTGGAGGAAAGGTCACATCACTCCCATTTACAAAACAGGGAGCAAGGAGGACCCAGGGCACTACAGGCTGGTGAGTCTCACCTCTGTGCCTGGGAAGATTGTGGAACATCTCCTTCTGGATGAAATGCTTGATCACATGAGGAATGAGCATGTGATCCGAGACAGCCAGCATGGCTTCACCAGGGGAAAGTCATGCTTAACCAATCTGGTGTTTTATTATGATGCAGTGACAGCACTGGTGGACAAAGGGAAGGCGACCGATATCATTTATCTGGACTTGAGCAAGGTCTTTGACATGGTCCCCACCACATCCTTATCTCCAAATTGGAGGGATATAGATTTGATGGGTGGACCACTTGCTGGATAAGAGATTAAAAGGCTGCAGATGGAGGCTAGTCATTAATGGTTCTATGTCCAGAGGCCAGTAACAAATTGTATCCTCCAGGGGTCTGTCTTGGGACTGGTGCTCTTTATCAATGACATTGATGATGGAATCGAATGCACCCTCATCAAGTTTGCTGATGACACCAAGCTGAGTGGTGCAGTTGACACGATGGAAGGAAGGGATGCCATTCAGAGGGATCTCGACAGGCTGGAAAGGTGGACCCAGGTGAACCTAATGAGGTTCAACACAGCAAAGTGCAGAGTTTTGCACTTGGGCTGGAGGAATCCCAGGCATCCATACAGACTGGAAGGAGCGGTCCTTGAGAGCAGCCCTGCAGAGAAGAACCTGGGGGTCTTGATAGATGAAAAACTGAACATGAGCCAACAATGTGCTCTTGCAGCTCAGGAAGCAAATGATATCCTGGGCTCCTTCAAAAGAGGGGTGGCCAACAGGAACAGGGAAGTGATTGTCCCTCTCTACTCTGCTCTTGTGAGGCCCCATCTGGAGTACTGTGTTCAGGTCTGGAGCCCCCAGTACAAGAAAGACAGAGAGCTGTTGGAGAGGGTCCAGAGGAGAGCCACAAAGAGGATCAGGGAACTGGAGCACCTCCCCTATGAGGACAGGCTGAGGGAGGTGGGCTTGTTCAGCCTGGAGAAAAGAAGGCTGCGGGGTGACCTCATTGCAGCCTATCAGTACCTAAAGGGAGCCTACAAACAGGAGGGGAATCAACTCTTTGCAACTCTTTGAAAGGGTAGATAACAGCAGGACAAGGGGAAATGGTTTTAAGTAGAGGGAGGGAAGATTTAAGTTGGATGTCAGGGGGAAATTCTTTACAGAGAGAGTGGTGAGGTACTGGAACAGGCTGTCTGGAGAGGTTGTGGATGCGCCCCATTCCTGGAGGTGTTCAAGGCCAGAGTGGATGAGGCCCTGGGCAACCTGGTCTCGTATTAAATGAAGAGGTTGGTGGCCGTGCATGTGGCAGGGGGGTTGGAGATTCACAATCCTTGAGGTATCTTCCAACCCCAGCCATTCTGGGATGCTGTGATTCATGCAGAGGTCCTCACATATTTCAGCTTTAACTGAAAATTAACACACCAAATTCATCAATCTAGTTTAAAATCAATCAAGTTACACTGAAATTGCAAAGTCACAAGTTCAAATTTAAAGGAAAAATAAAAAAGTAAAAAGTGTGTTAATCAACCGTTGCAAAGGCAACAAACCATCACACCAAGTTTGACTCTAATCTTTTCTTAGATGCCATTATCAGTTTCATGCTTCCTTTTAACCTAGTTCAGGTATTAGGAAAAGAATCAGAAAGACAAAACAATCCAAATTTAAAAAAAAAAAAAAAAAAAAAAAAAAAAAAAAGCAAAGACTAGCAAATCACATATTTAAACATATATCTCTTCTCTAGATTTTCTTCAGATTGAAAAGCATTATCTAGATTTTTAAAGATTGATTCTGGAGACACTAGGCACTGAAGTGATCCTTCATTTTCTTCTCCATTACCCATCAAATGAAGAGCTTAAGAACTATTTTATATAGCCCTTCCTGCATTCTGGTTGGCCACTGTATCAACTTAGTGTCTCTGAGCAATTATAAGTAAATGGTTGTTTGCTTTATGGATTCTCACTTGATTAATGGATCATTCTTCTGCTTAAAAACTTGTCTTTTACATTCTGCAAACATGAAGTCCCAAATGCCATCTGCACTTAGTTTTCATCAACAATCTCAGGAGTTAGTTTTCTTATGACATATTCTATATGTGCTTTCATGGGGGAGAAAAAAATGGAGACATCTTGTGTGAATGGAGGAGAAACCTCAGACATGAAGCCTTCTCAGTATCATAGCTAATCTTGAGTAAAACACTTTTATCTGTGACTGTCACACAGCATTACAAGAGGTTATTTCATGGATCAGTAAAGACAACTAGAAAAGCGTCTTTAGCTCTGGCCAGAAGAGACACCAGCAAGGTCTCACATACCTTGTAGCATGGGGATCAGAACATCTGCTGTGTAGCAATATTACATCATATTTTCCAGATTCCATCTGTATACAAATGTAAAAAGGTTCGCTGCATCTCCCACATTGGAGGCAAGATATCTTTTTACACCCAGACATAAAATTAGAAGAGTGTGGAGGGTCCCAGAAGTAGTAAATGACTTTTCTGTAAGTGTCATTTTCATTACACCTTACTGACTTGAATAATAATTTAAAAAATAGCTAAATACAGTTTCCTCCAGCCCATTCCCATAAAAACACCACAAGTTCACGATGACATTAAAAAAATAAAAATAAAAAAGATGCACAAATTGCTTGAGAGAGAGAGAGAGAGAGAGAAATTTAGGGAAATCTAAATAATATGGGTTTTTTTGCCTTAATTTATAGATCAGAGGAGAGTGGAAAATCCACAAATAAACAGTTATATTTAGCAAAGGTTATTAAAAATTTATACCCTGTGACAGTGCTTTTAATATTGTAGCCATCTGTGCTTGGCAGTTTAAGAGTTTAGGTAAACTCCAAATGTTTTGAGAAATAAAGTTGCTTCTATGTGTCTATAAACATGAAATAAATAAATAACAGAAGCAAGGACTTTTGAATTAACATAGCTGAGATAATTAATGTAGCTTTCATATGAGATACATGTCAAGAGCATTATTATAATAGAGACTTATAAGCTCAGAAAAGATTGAGAATACCTACTTAAGATAATTTTCATGAATATTCCATTATATCTGGTCTTCATTAATTACTTAATGGCAATATTGACATGTGGAAATTCCAAAAACATATCTCTGATTATTAAAGTCATACACTCAAGATCTTTTGACATTGTGGGGCATATCTCCTAATAAAAGCTAATGCTGTCACAAAAGCTGTATAAAGCCATTTTTACATGATTTAAAGTCAGGTTTTATATTACACGTAGACAGAATTTTGTATGGATTTTCAAAAATAGCCACACTACAAAAAGGTTGATCAGCTTTTCAGAAGTAACTGGTAAGTCTCTAAAAGAAACAGAATATTTTAGGCAGTGTGTAGAAATGCTGTTGAAATATTTAAATAATTTCTGCTAGTTCTTTTTCCAGTCTCAAGGCAGTCCTAAGGATGTAGTATATGATTGGCCTCTCTAAAAACATTCCAAACTGCACTCAGAATCCTATCTGCAACTATATTGATGAAGATTTGAGGGGAAAGAAAACAGATATGTGAGTCCTGTGCTATCCAACAGAGGCACGTAACCATTTTTTTCTAGACAAGTTTTACAGCAATCCTGCTTTTCCTAGATAGTATTCTCTTTCGGTATGCATCTCAGTCAGAATACATCAGAGCTCATCACTTTATTTATCACATCTTCTTCTTACAGTAGCATATGAAAGCTTCTGTTTTTCAGAGGTTGTTGCGCTTTGTATATCACAGAATCACAGAATTGCTGAGGTTGGAAAAGACTTTAAAGATCATCAAGTTCAACCACAACCTAACCATACTACCCCAACTCTAAGAACCGTCCGCTAAATCATATCCCTGAGCACTACATCCAAGTGGTTTTTAAACACATCCAGGTGACTCAACCATTTCCCTTAGGAGCCTATTTTAGTGCTTAACAACCCTTTCCGTAAATAAGTTTTTTTTTTTTTTTTCTGATATCCAACCTAAACTTACCCTGGTGCAACTTGAGGCCATTTCCCTTTGTCCTGTCACTGCCACCAGTGAGAAGAGACCAAGCCTGCTCTCGCTGCAGTCACCTTCAACCTGTGTTCCAGTTTGTGACCATTTCCCCTTGGCCGGTCCCCACTGCTGAAAACAGGTTGGCCATGTCCCCTTGACTCCCAGTATATACTCATGGACTGTTTTTGAGTGTATGTTTCCTGCTCCCCAGTTGTTTTCCTTAAACTACAGTGAGAGCAGGCTAGAAAAGAGCAAAACTTTGCTCAACTTACAGTTAAAAACTGGATGGATTTAGTATTATGATAGAGTAGAAGAGACACTGTTAGCTTACTAGGCTGAAAACATAATATTGTCTTTACACACATCTTTTATGTAACTTCTATTCCTTTTTCTAGAAACAACAGAAAATCTTTCTTTTACTTCATGAACAGATAGGGACAAAGGTGCTACAGCTTCTCTTCCCATCATCTCCCAGTGACGTAATGCAGCATTTCCATGCCCATCATTTACCCAGATGTCTCCTCCACAGCACTATTAACAGTGAGGAATGAATTTGTTGTTTTAATTACCACCTGATACCCACTGGCCTGTAATTGTCTTGTAGTTGTCTCTGCCCTGTTATATCTCAGTATTTTTGCCCCTGTGGTTATTTAGCTTCTCAAAGATAACTCCTTCCATTGCTTTAAAGTGGAAAAATAAAATAAAATAAAATAAAATAAAATAAAATAAAATAAAATAAAATAAAATAAAATAAAATAAAATAAAATAAAATAAAATAAAATAAAATAAAATAAAATAAAATAAAATAAAATAAAGAAGTGAGCAACATTCAAGTAAGGCAGCAAGGAATCTTAGACTAATAATAAACGATAATTGAAGAAATTTACAAATGACCAATAGCTGATAACTCATGGTTGATGCTCAGACACTTTCTGAGCTCTCTGGTTAGTGTGTTGTACAAGATTTCATTTTCAGGATAATTACCTTTCTCAATTTTGAGTCCTTTCAATTTCCTGTCTTCTGTTTTTTTTTTCTTTTGTTTTGTTTTGTTTTGTTTTTTCACACCCCACCATCACCCAATAATATGGCCCTTTTTCCACAAAATTGTCCAATTTCATTGAAGAAAAGAGAAGAGAAGAGAAGAGAAGAGAAGAGAAGAGAAGAGAAGAGAAGAGAAGAGAAGAGAAGGGAAGGGAAGGGAAGGGAAGGGAAGGGAAGGGAAGGGAAGGGAAGGGAAGGGAAGGGAAGGGAAGGGAAGGGAAGGGAAGGGAAGGGAAGGGAAGGGAAGGGAAGGGAAGGGAAGGGAAGGGAAGGGAAGGGAAGGGAAGGGAAGGGAAGGGAAGGGAAGGGAAGGGAAGGGAAGGGAAGGGAAGGGAAGGGAAGGGAAGGGAAGGGAAGGGAAGGGAAGGGAAGGGAAGGGAAGGGAAGGGAAGGGAAGGGAAGGGAAGGGAAGGGAAGGGAAGGGAAGGGAAGAGAAGAGAAGAGAAGAGAAGAGAAGAGAAGAGAAGAGAAGAGAAGAGAAGAGAAGAGAAGAGAAGAGAAGAGAAGAGAAGAGAAGAGAAGAGAAGAGAAGAGAAGAGAAGAGAAGAGAAGAGAAGAGAAGAGAAGAGAAGAAAGAAAAGAAAAGAAAACTTTTGCCAGGATAGTAAAAACTGTAACCCAAGATGCTAACAATTTATGTCAAAAAAATATTTGTGTTGCATACTAAATAACTAGTGCACATGCACTCCCAGGGGATCAGGTGTCTGAGTTAAGCACTGGAGAGAATACGTTTTATTGATTTTTTCTTAGCTCTGTCAGTCTAAGAGAATACAGGTGGAGCCTAAGAGAAAGGCAGAAATCTTTTCTACCACCACCAGAAGCAGATGTCAGCAGCAGTTTGCAAAATTATGCAGCTGTCTTTGAATCCTAATTTTAGGGACTTGATGTTGTTTAAGAGAGCTTAGATATTTGATATTGTGAAATGAAACAAAGAGTAAAAGCAATGGGGCTGAGAAATGAGAATCTTCCCCTACAACTCCTGCTGATCCAAGAAGCTAAGGCACGTGTTGCACAGAATTTGGTTGCTGAACTTCTGTCTAGAAGAGAAAGAAAAAGTACACTTCTAATGCATGTTAACTTTTCTTATCATATCCAAGTAACTTGGCATTTTTTTTATTCCCTGAAAACACTTTTTCATATAATAGAGAATGGACACTGATAACAGCATAGTGACTGTTGGAAAAAAAAAAAAAAAGTATATTCAGTCCCCTAGATTTTCCCGGGGTTTACAGAAAATTTACAGAGCATGCAATGATTTTATTAATATTGATTTCTTTTTTAACTTGATTTAATTCAGGACCTATTATTGCCAGATAAGATTCTATTGGTGTGATCCTCTTAAGTACTTCCTCTTATAGGGACAAGCAGATAAAACATTTGGATATATATAGGTTGCTCTGAAAGTAACATCTCTTATTTATTTTCATGGAAACTGGATCAGATACAAAGAACACAGTAACAGTAGTTGATAAATTAATGCTCTCTGCTAAAAAAAAAAATACTATTTTTTCAACAGTCACCACCATCAGCTATGCATTTTCACCAGCAGTAAACAAAAGCCTGCATGTCATGCTCATAAAAATCTGCATGCCTGTCTGGAATGTGACTTAACTTTGTCATCTACAGAAATGCACTACCTACTCCCTCACTGAGCTCACACCCACTGCTTTGTCTCCAGAAGTGTTCAACAAGTGTCAATAAATGTCAGCAGGTGAAACTGTCTCTACAAGGAGAAATTCAATGACACACCTTTGTTTCATATGCACTTCCTTATCAGATTCAATTGTGTAAGCCTGCCCCTCTACTGCCATCTGTCACACAATGGCAACAAAATGCAATGGAATATTGGTGGAAGGTTCAACATCTACTGCCATACCAACATCCACTTATGATGTTGTGGCCAACATAACAAAATAGGAGGCATTACTTTCAGAGCAGACCTAACATCAATGTCACAATGCTATTTATTTTCTTGTCTCGAAACACCTCATATAGCTTTAAACAGTCCAAGCAAAGAACTGATACAGTTCAGCCTGAGTCGATTGAGGCAAACAGCAGATTTGGAAAGTGACAAGTAAGCTCCACCTCCTTGCTTATTCTAGAAAGCCAGAAATATTTACAACTTCAGTATTGCCTATAAAACAACCCCTAATGGGATCAAAGTCTTTTGCTCTTTTCTTTCCAGTTATTCATGCTAAAATTAAAGATGCATTAATTAGGGTGAAACTTCTCGGTGACCATATTACAGGCAGCAAGTGATTCTTTGTTATATAGCAGGCACATCAGAAATTTACTATTCTAAATTCAAAATATGTGTGAATGTAAGATAATCATGGAAAAAATAAATAAATTGAGAAGGTAGGGAAGAAATATGTAAAGGCTTGTCTCTTTTGTCCATCTCCTATTCATGAATAGATGGTGGCAAAACTCCTTTCTTATAGTTGCTGTAAGCCCTTATGATTGTATTAAGATGTGTCACAGCTCCCTTAAGCCCTTTTCACCCTCATTCAGTTTTCTTAGTATCATCAAATCTTTTCCCTTCCAACATTCTTTTCAATTCTTTCCAATATTTCTTAGCAAAAACTGTGGGACATTTCAACTTCAATTTTAATTATCTTTATATGCAATTCTCTGCGTTAATCTATTTCTCAAGCAAAAGAGGAAGAAAGGTGAGGTGATAAATCCTTTTAGAGTTCTGCACATCTTAAACCCCAGGGGTATTAATCATTCTAAATACAGACGTAGACATGTGGTGGATGTTCCATGTCTTTAAAGCAAATCTAGAAGGTAAGCAGCAACTCAGCTAGACTCCATAGGCACACTTCAGGGATCAGGAACACAAATTCCATGGGTTAAATATGTAAGGACTTATGATGTTTCATCTGAATGTTTCTTCTTAAACAATATCTACTTGGGCAATAATCACTGTCCTTCAAAAAGAAAGCATTTTGAACAAAATACAATGGAGTGAGCAGAAGCTCACCTAATGGTATATTAATATCACAAAATGCTTTTTCTCCTTATTACTTATTTTTTGTAATTTTTATTTCCTTGTGAAAGATATTTTACTATAAGGCTTTAATGTTAAACACCACATTATATCATGCTACACCTGTATCAAGATATTTTATCCATCAGACATGATTTTTTTTTTTTTTTTTTTTTTTTGGGGGGGGGAGAGGAAAACATAAAAAAAAAGAAAAAATGGCCCTTTTTACAAAAATGTAAACAACAAGAACAATAATAATAATAATAACAATAATATAATAATAATAATAAAGTCTTTATATAGGAATATTTTCCCATTTTACATAAACCTATTTCTATTTCAGACTCATTCCTGTGACTAGCCTAATGTTCAAGACTTCATAGTTTCTAGTGTTCAAGTTTGAGGGAGATGGGTTTTGTTAGCTTGGAGAAGTTTCAAAGAAGACCTAATTGCAGCTTTCCAGTACTTGAAGGGATCTTACAAGCAAGAGAAAGACTAGCTTTTTACACAGTCTGATAGTGATAGGATGACAGGAATGTCTTTAACCTAAAAAAGATAAGACTTATGATAGATGTTAAGAAGTTTTTTATTCAGAGAGTGGTGGAGCAGTGGAACAGGTTGCCCAGAGAGGTTGTGGGTGGATGGCATTCAAGGCCATGTTGGATATGATCCTTATCGCTGATTTCAGCACTTGGAGAGAAACCAAAGGGAAGTGGGATTCTGAAATTCAGGAGAATAGGCTTTAGCTTGGTAAGATACCTTGTAGGCAAGGAGAAAAACATCTTGCTCTTGTTGAAGAATGAAAGTATTCACAGAAACCTGCTTGGCTAAGAAAGGGTTTTATTGATTTTGTTCATTAAAAACTGTGGTAGATACTCAAATCAACCATAAAGCACTACTTAGGATGTAACAGGATGAAATCAAGATGGATTGCGGAGATGGGGAATCTTGAAAGGCTTTACAAAAGCAAGCATTGAAACCACTTTCAAAGAGGTGAGAGAGATGATTTGGGGAACCACAGGTCTCATAACTTCAATTTGATGATAAAGTCAAGGAGCAAGTCCTCTAAGGAGAAGGAGACTGGAAATGGCCAGTACAATTTTAATGTGGATAAATTAAGCTTGACTTAAGCTTTCTATGACAGACTATCTCCATGGATGAGGCAAAAAGAGGGAATAACTTGTACCTTGACTTTGGTAAACTTTATGTAAAACTCTCCCATCACTACTCCATTGACAGAAAGTTAGAATAGCTGACAATTGTCCCAATAGTTGGACTCAGAGCTGTGATCAATGACTTGATGTTTGTCTGGCATCTGGTAAAATGTGCAGCATGACAGACATCAATACTTGGGCCAATACCGTTCAATACATATCGTCATCAACTACCTAGATGCTGAGAAAGTGTGATTCTTCAGCAGATTTCTGGATGTTTCAATAGAAAAAGAATGATAAATGAACAGTAAACCTTCACTTCAGTGAGACCTTACTAAAACTGAAAATTCAATCAGGGAGAAAACTTTGATTTCAACAAGAAAAAATGCAAAGATCTGCTCCAGGACAAAGCAGACCTGACAACACTGGTATAGGCCAGGAATTAACTTGCAGTTTGGCTAAAAAGACACGGGGTGACTGTGAATGAGACAGTTTACACGTTGGACTACATTAAAAACGACAAACATCAGATCAAATATAGTTACTCTGCCTTCCTGCTCAGTACTGGTGACATTAAACCAGAAGTTTTATGCCTGTTTAGAGCATTCCAGTCCAAGAGAGACTTGAAAACTTTGAGTATAGTCTGAGAACCAACTCCAAGCAGACATGGAGGTGGTATTTTCCCTCTAGCCTGATGCCTGGCTGACCAGTAAAATCTCTTTGGATGCCTCATCAGAACTAATGGCTATTTTCATAGCTTGTTAAAGGGGGGGAGGGGGGGGGGGAACAGCGAGGGGCAGAAGGGAGGAGGGGGTGAGCAGGAGAAGGTGCAAGGGAGAGGAGAAATTGTTTTTAATGTTTTAAATTCTGAAGTACCTGGGTCTGCTACAATTATACTGTTACATCCAGCCCATGAAGGGAAGGAGAAGTGGTCAGATCCACAAATTCCCTTGGTTAGATAAAGGTGAAATGACACTCAAGGTGAAACACAATCATCAACTTTAATGAGTATCTTTGTATTACAGTTATCTTAAAAGTATTGGCATTCTTTCAATTAAATCTATCTAAACTGTGCAGCTAAACCACACAGCTTTCTAAGAAATTGAAATAACCCTTGCATTATTTAACAGCTTTAAGAAGGAAAAAGAAAGAAGAGAAAGGGAGGAGGCAATAGAGACAGAGAAAGATCTTTGGTCCAGGTTCTGAAGTTGGTCCAAACAAGCAGGCAGTGCTCAATCTCTGAGTGCATCCAGTGTCTCTGAAGTTCTGAAGTCTCCAGAGTTCCCCAGGTGCTCCTTTCAGGCATTTTTTTTTATGCCTGTTAGACTTAAGGTATTTACTATCAGTAATTTCACTGTCAAAATGTTAGCATCAAAACTCCTCAGACAAGAATTCCTCTTGAACAAGGCAGTTTACTTCAGAGGAAGGCCAGTGCTCACTCCTTCAACCATACCTTCAGCCTATTGTCATAGTGATGACCTTATCCTGAAAGTGCTTGAGACAATCCCATGGTTATCACAGATAGAGTGATTTTTGTTGATCTGCTACATATAGTCATGTATACTCTTATAGTTATGTATGTCTTCTCTATCTGTCTTTCTGCCTCTGATATTATGCAGCCTTCCTAGAAGGCATGACTGCCTGAAAATTTTCTTCAAGTTGTTATACTTACGATCATAAGAATACATATGTTCTGCCATGTATAAGCAATATCTGCCACTATAAGCAAAATTTTATGATTGTTTAATCACTTTTTTTTTATCATACTTGATCTTACATTTCTATTCTTAAAAGGTTTAAAGAAGAGTGTTGTCTCTTGTTTGTAGTAGTCACTTCAAAATTTATGCAAGATTTTCCTACTCAAAGTCAGCTTTCGGAAGAGAAAAAAAGTTTATATGGAAGCGAGAAGGTTAGAAATATAAGGAAAAGAAAAGAGAGTTGAGAGATAAATTAAAAACTGATCATCCTTTACGTACATGAATACAACTGAATTAACCAAAAAAAAGGTTCTTCACATGAATATGGTAAGGAAAAACATACATGATTGAATGAGCCATAGTCACATAGATAAATCACAATAAGAAAATTTAAGAAAAATCAAAATTATACAGCAAAAGATATCACATGAAATCACTTCCTTTAAGTATCTTGCAGTGTTTTGCAGCTTTCTTCCTCAAATCCTGATGTGAACTACTTAACCCAAGGTTCACAGTATTTAATTATTGCTCTCACCTCGAGTAGTTCTAAAAGCATCAGTGCTTTGAGAACTGTACCTACACGTTAAAGATGTGATGAGAAAAATAAGTAATTTACATTTCAAATGACAAATAACCTGTCCCACAGTTGGTTTTGCAATCAGCTTTTTTCTTCCTCTCAAAAACCTAAAAAATCTTAGTGTATGCAATAGGTTTTCTGTAATTAAATAATTTCAATATAATATTCTGATTAATTAAAGACATTTTAAGAAAGCAACACTGAGTTCATTAAGAAAGATGTACAATTTGATATGTGTTTGTGCAAGTAATGGTAATCATATTTCCATTGACACCAAAGAAGAAACAATAGTTATTTAAGAATAGAAAAATAAATAAATAAATAAATAAAATCATATATTGTATGACTATATTTTCTTTTTGCCATCAGTTTAGCTGCATGAAACAAATATCAGGACTATATCCTTTAAACAAACAAGAAAACAAAACAAAACAAAAAAATCATATAACCAGAACTTGAAAGTGTATTGATTTTAAACTATATTTCTTCTTTGGAATCATCTTTACAATACATCTCCATAGGAGAGAGGGATAGGAGTCTTAAACTCCTTGTCTCTTATCTGTAATATAGAAGACGACAATAGAAAGTCAGAGTCAAAGGCGGGTGTCTGTAAGATTTCATAGCGTTTATCTCACAGAGCACTTGAATTTATATTTCATGTGTTTAGCAAAAAGGCTGGAACAAATTTCACTGAAACAGAAAGCATAAGTATTGCTTTTGAGCATGCTGATATGAAAAGAACTATATATTATAGTCTTCTCCAAAAATCTATTTACATTTTCTCTTTTATCTGTGGTTTCTATCTTCTATCCTGTAAGCTGCTTGAAAAGCTTAGTGCTTTGATTTATAAAACCTTTAAAATTTCCAGCTTACCTATATGTGAATTCATCTTGCCCATGCTTTAACTCATCTGAGAAACAACTTTAACATTAGATACATATTCACTGTTAAGTGAGGCTGATCAGTATCATAGCTAGTCAGTGTTTGAACATTTGTGTAGCCTGTTTCAATGCTTGACCACCTTCATGGTGAACACTTTTTCCCTTAACACATAAAAGGAAATTTCTTTTGTAGCAACGTCTGTGTTTGACCTCTTATCTTTAGCTTGAGTCTGTAACTATGGGATGCTAACCATAATTCTAATGATGAATCTAGTCCTACCTAGCATTTTCTATGATTAAAGTTAGCATGTAGTGTTACAGCCTTGAAGAGAAATTTGTTCTTCAATGCTGACAAGAGACACAAAATGATTTTGCGATGCCACCGTGTGTTTACTAATAACTGAGAAGTTGATCTGTGTCAAGTACCTCTGTGCAGGACAATGAGTATTAGATTAAGTAGCTGAGAATTACTTAATAAACCTTTTGATAAAATGCAGTAAGCCATCGTTATAAACTATAGCTTGTCGTAGCAAGAGTTTTAGTGGCACAGAGTATTCACAGCAGAGAAGATGAATTATTAGCATGTTCTTAAAAATCAAATACATGCATGCTTAAATAGAGAGGCAAACACCCAACACTTTGGTCTTTTGGCCACTGTGTTTTCAGGTAGTTTGTACAATTTTCTTCCTAATAACATTTACAGGATGAGTGAATAGGTGTCTTCCTCGTCATAGTGTCTTGCTACTGAAAGTTTATGCGGTAAAAAAAAGGTCAGTGTATTCCTCTCTGAATCACAACAGTAGAAATAAAATTAAAAATAATAATAATAAACAAACAAACAAACAAACAAATAAGGAAGCAGGGATCTTCTTGCATTGCTAGATCTATGTATGTCCTCAGGGAACAGACATCCATGCACCAGCTGTAGACGTATCAATTGAAATCAGGTAGCTTTGCCTGTTAATACACAATTTGCTTAGACAAAAAAGTTAAGATAACATGTATTGATTAAAATTTATATTTATTACATACCTGAGGTTACAACATAGTTATTCAAATGCACCTGTCTGTGGTCAAAGCTGTAGTTTGTAAAAAATGAGTGTATTCCAGGCAAAAGTAATCATAATAAAAATCTTTTAAATTCAAGCTGATGTGACTTTAACATACTATACTGATATACTATCAGTAGTGCCACTACTACTTTGTTTAGCTTTCTTAGCAAAAGTGTTCCAAGAATCTCAAGGAGCTTGAAGATCATTAGTCAATCAAACTTCATAGGTGCTCCTATAATTTTATTTTTTTTTTTCAAATTTAGAAGATTTAAACTTTCTGAAGCTTGAATTAACGTCAGAGCAAGGAAAATCCTTCAGTACTTCCAAAGGTCAGAAGCACATACTCTTATACCTGGTATTGGTACCTATTTTCATTTCTCTGAGTTCAGACTGCCTTTTTGAGTCTTCTCAGCAAGGCAGTTTGTTTAAGCTGTGCAGTTCTATCAGCAGAGAAATAGGTCATAATCTTTGATGGAAAATGTCCTGAAGTCCTCCTTCCTCTTTTTTTTTTTTTTTTTTTTTTTTAACTAAAGCATCCCTTGGGATTTAAATAAGAATATAGTACTTAATACATTTCTGCTTAGGAAGAAGCTCTGATATGTATCAATTCCTATAGAATGTGACAACAGTGACAGCTCTCACCCTACTTTGAATAACTGAGATATACTCAAATATATCTACTTTCAGTTATGATTTTTTGTCATTTTCTCTCCTAGGGAAAACTCCACTTTAGAATTTTGCAGCCCATGTTTTCTTCATGTAAAGGCATTTTCATTAATAGGAATCATCCTTCCTAAGTGATTGAAAGCTAACCATTTATTTTAAAGACATAATCTTGTCTCCTACTGTAGTGAGAAAAGCTAAAGAATATAATGACTTTTTCTCTTATTTCTTTCTTGCCTCTAATGGTCATAGTCTAGACAAGCCTTTTAGGAAAAAGCAGTTAATTTTAGATGGCTGTTGCAGCTTTAATTGGCTCTGATATTAATTCAGATCTTGGTATTTTCTGATAGAATATAGAATAATTTAGAATTTCATAGTGCAGGATTTTTGTTCTCTCGAAGATTTTTCCTTCTTAGAGCTGTTTAATTGAGTTTAGGCCCAGACAAAGCCAGTGACAGAGAATCTGTGTGATGTCTGTTTCTGTACACCAATGAGTTACACAGTAAGTGTAATACTGTTATTTTACCAGTATACAGTACACAATGGTGAAAATTAATAAACCATCAGCAGTCTGCCAATTAAAAGCTGATAAGTGTTGTTTGCTCTGTTCAGTTTATTGCATGATCACTTTAATCCATTTATAAATATTGTCAGTTACCATCTCTTAACAGGCTGAGATTTTTTTTTTTTTCATCAAGAATGCCATCTCCTTTACTACATTTTTATTAAATGAGGTATTCAACCATCCTGAATAAATATATTTCCATTAACCCTGGACTGTCAGTGGAGAAGCAAGAAAAGCCAGCAAAATAAGCAAAAGACATTCTCTGGTACTGCTTAGTATGTAGAATAATTTATTTGAAATAACAATTTTGTACTTAAATTTCATTTAGACTTGCCTTTGGCCTATTTTGCAGAACCTTTGCTCTTCCTCCTTCCTCCTTATGTCTCACTCATAAAATGTCATTCCTGTTATGAAAGACACCCTAAAATAATAAGACAAGGAAAATAGTCTAGACTCAATGAATGGGTTAACGTTTGCTGTTTTAAGTACTATCTTCTGTCAGTTTCTTTTCATCATTCTTTTAGCAAAGAATGATTCAACTGCAGGTCAAGAAGCAAACTCCAGCCTCACAGACATCAAACTGTAGACAGGGAAATATTCTAATGCTCTTAAGCATATTCTGCACAAAGTTGATCTGAGGAGATGAGCAAAAGGTGAGAGTAATGTGATCTAAATCTATACCGAAAACCTGCATGTCTAAAATGTTAAAACATTTTCAGTGAATATGACATTAATTCTAGTCATGATGTTAATTCTAGCATTGACTTACATAATCTCTCTCTCTCTCTTTTTTTTTTTTTTTTTTTTTTTTTTTAGTAAAGCTTCATAAGTTTCCATTTAATGGAACAAAATTAATATATCAAATAGCATTCCACCGATTAATGATGTGACAGAGCATCCTGCCAGACAACCAAATTGCTGAGCTGAACAAAGTGCACAGGGAAGTTCTGCAATAAACTACATGTAGTGCTAATTGAGATCTCTATAACACTAATTTTCTGTAAGAGAGGAGAATATCATTACTTTTGGATTTCTTTGATTTTGTTTGTGAGAAGTGGCAGGGTTAATATAAGATGCTATCTGACTTTAACTACCCTTTAACTTCACACTTAATTACAAGAGCTATATATTTACAAGGAGAGAACGCCGAAGTGTTTTGTTGATTTTGTTGTTTGTTTGTTTTCTTGTTTATTGTTTCTGATGTCATGTGAAATTGGTGGAACGCTACAGATCCTAAGCCCCTTACTTAAAACAAGAGACTGCAACTTTTGCATCTCTCATTTGTGTCTGAGAACTGAAGAATAGATATCAGTCTGCATTTGGGTCAGGAAAAGCTGCAGGAATTTCAAGTATATTCATCAGGAAATTAGAGCCACTTTATCACTCGAAAGTTTGAGTGTCAGAACTGCTGTTGCTTTCACTTTGATTTAGTTTGTTTAAACTACTAGTGAACAAGAAATTGAGTATCTATAGGTAATGGAAAAGGATTTGGGAAACAATGAATTTTCTTGAGACTCTGCTGGAATGAGCACAAAACATTTACAGAGCTACAGATAAGCCTGAAGAGTCAGATAAAGCCAGAAACAAACACAGAGAACAAGATTCAATTAGCAGTAATTTGGAGTAGAAACTAATCTTCTGTTGTTACCATTAAACCTGTCTTGACAGAATGGCAAGAACCCGTTTGAGTTTTCTGAATTATTACCTGCAAAGTCAATAGGTGTTTATTATCCTACTGAGAACAGCCTTGTTATCAGTTCCCTTCCTTAATTTCTAATGGAGCCAGCTGTTTATTTTTGGATAATGGTGCACTTCACAGCATATGTGAAACCTTCTTGCTGAGTTGCACTTACATAGATCACATTTGCCTTTGTTGAAACAAGAGTTGAGGTTGTTTTTTTTTTTTTTTTAGATATGGTGAATGATTTCACACACAGCCTCAGAAACAAAGAGCCAGGAGGTGATTAATCAGTTCTTTCTCAAACTTTTTAGCTAACAAATTGTTGATGAGTTTCTTTTCTTCTTTTTGTTGCAAATATTGGAAAGCAAAATAGCAGAGAGTGAGTGGAGCAAGGGGATGCTGAGCATAAAGAGATAAGCAGGAGAGAATTCTTTAATTAGTTGTCATACATTCCTCTAGTATTACAAGGGATGTCCAAGATAGCTTCTCAGGTTATGATAAAATGACTGTCTTACATGATACACTCGGATTTTCAGAGACCTTGTTAAAGAATACGATAGATTTTGTACACTTCATTTAAGGCAGATGCCTTTACTTATAGCTCCCTCATTCCCAGAAGGAAAACTCAAGTTTTCTGCCAAAAATCCTTAGGCAGTCTCTAGAGCATGCCTGATGTCTCATTGATGCCTATGCTGAAAATAACATGACTTTTCTTAGACAATGATAGAGAAAAGCAGCACATTTCATAAATAAGGAAGCTTCCAAACTTAAAACAGTCACACACATTATTGCTATCATGCAGTTGAGCAGGCTTGTTCTGTTGTGGTGAAACTATGCTTTTCCCAATGCTTCTATCTTTACTTTTTTTTTTTTTTTTTTTTTTTTTTTTTTTTTCTTCTTCTTCTTCTTTCTAATAATCTTCAGGAAGAAGATTAATCAGGAGGTGTTCTGTTTTTGATCTTATTCTTGAAATTTACCAGTGCACAGAACGAAATAATAACTGGAGAAAAAAAGAGAGGTCCATGTTAAGATTTCACTGACAGGGAAAAGAAAGCTTACATTTAGATATCTATATCTTTTCTAAAACTCTTTATTTATTTATTTATTTATTTTAATTTTACAAGATTCACTTAGCAGGTATGGTGATTATAATCCCATATTGAAAGCTGGGAATTTGTTCAAGTCCAAACTAAAGCAAAAGCTAAGTAGAGCTTGAAAGTCTCCTCTGTTTCTATTCCAGATAGAAACAGAGGTTCCAGGTTACAGATAATTTTATTCCTGAGTAAATAAAATTGTTTGTACAGATTAGTTGTGTATCTCATGTTGCAATTATATGCTTATAAAACCTAGTAAGGTTGCTAAGACATATCTGAATTGAAATGAAAGAGAAAAATATATAAGCAAATGGATTATGCAACTGATATATCTGTTTTTTAATGTTGTTAAATAACAAAGTAAAATCATGTGCCACAGGAGCAACAGAAAAATGTTCTGGAATATTGGATACCACCTCTTCTAATTAGAAAAAATATGATAATTTTCTTCCAACTAACTCTCTACAAGTGCATGCATAACATCACATACAAATTTCCAGATACATACAAAGCACAATTAAACGTAACACTCTTAATGCAGATAAAATACACAGAATATTTCAATTTCTGTGTAGTTCTTCCTTCAATTATCTTTCATCTTCAAATGAAAACATTCAGCATATTTGTCTCACATTCACACACAGTGATATGTAATTATGAGAATACTCAAAGTAGATACTTGTTGTCTATTATAAAAGTTTCAGACACTTCACATTCTGTGAATGTGTTTCTTGATAACGGGACAACCTTCATATTTTCTGACCTCTAGAATCTTCCAAGAGGTATCTGGATGGATCAGAACAACTATACCTTCCTTGAGTGAGTATATGAACATCTTATCAGTGAAACCTCTGCTATAACTAAACATCTGGAGCACTGTGCTCATCTCTGGAACTGAAAAAATGAAGACACAGTGTTGTTAGAATAGACTACAAGAATGATTAGAAGAAGGTTGGAGAGCTTCTTCTATGGACACAGGCTTAGAGAGTTAGGTTTTTCAAACTCAAAAAGAGAATTCTCCAGCAGTACGCAGGAGAGGGAGGCAAACTGGGAGGCTGCAGAAACAGCAGATCTCTGAAAACCCTTGGGGATGTGAACAAATTTAAAAACTAAAATGCTTGTAAATACCATAACTGTTAAGGGAAGTGCATGAATATCTACTTGGACAAATGTGAAGTTTGGATAAAATACAAATAAAATACAAATACAAAAAAAAAAAATTTGGCAAATTTGATCCAGCTCAAGATGCTCTTATGTCCCTGCTATGGATTCTCATGGTCATTATATGGACAGGGATTGACAGAATTCTTCAAAAGACTTTATTACTCAGGAAAGCATAATTCTATGCCAAGATCCAAACAGAAAAGGTAATTTTCTTTAAACCAGCATTTCTTTTAATCATAAGTGTATGTTCACCTGTACCTTCATAAAAATATTTACTCTGTATGTGTCAACGGTTTATGGGCTCATTCAGCTCAGTTCAGCTTCAGTGACTAGCAGGATGAAAGGAATTCACAAAATCCACGCCTCTGGAAAAGGGAAACCCCAAAATAGTTAAAGACAGTGGCAACAATATGAGGAAAAACAGATTTATGAAATATCGTATCGGAATGGAAGATAACACACTATAATACAATATAATTAGAATTGAAGTTAATAAATCAATTATAATGAGAGAGAGTGTCTGAAGGCCTCACAATAACACTGCAGTGAGATGTGCAGTCTGGTTGAGCAGCAGGGATGTGAGCCTAATGAAGAAGAGCGCATCAGGTGACCTTGCTAGGGGTTATATCTCCTCTCTGACTGAAAAGCCCCTTGGGGTATATAGTTCTTCTTCTCTTCTAGACAGATGCCTGGAAGTTGAGCATTAAAACTTTAACTCGCAGTGCATTACATGCTATTATGATGTGGGATATCGATAACCAAAAATCATAAAACCATGACATTCCACCCCTTATTCTACATCACTACATCATGCTTAATAAATAAAAACAAACCATAATTAATGAGGATTAAACACACGCACACAAAAACCTATGTATATACTTATACTTTTGCCATTGTTGTTCCCCCTAAAGAGGTATCGTCCTCTTGGCTTGTTTAATTACAGCACATCTATCACAGTTATAGATAACCTGAGCAATAGTGTCCATAGTTAAGTCCACCCCTCTGTCTCTACACCATTTGTATGTTCCGTCTCTTCCTTGATGGCTCAATGTCTCATGGTCTCACTAATCTAGAAATAATTCACTCTCATGTTTCACAGAATCACAGAATCAAAGAATTGTAGGGGTTGGAAGGGACCTCCAGAGATCATCGAGTCCAATCCCCCTGCCAAAGCAGGATCCCTACACCAGGTCACACAGGTAGGCGTCCAGGCGGGTCTTGAATATCTCCAGAAAAGGAGACTCCACAATCTCCCTGGGCAGCCTGTTCCAGTGCTCCGTCACCCTCACCGTAAAGAAGTTCTTGCGCACATTGGTGCGGAACTTCCTATGCTCCAGAAACTTCCTATGCTCCAATCCAAGTTCCTATGTTTCCAATCCAAGTCTACTTAAGTCACCTTAATTCTGGCAACTCAGTCTCCCCGATGGCTATTTTGTTTTTCTTCAGCAGCCCTACTCTTCAGCACTTGAGCATCTATATGGCCCACCTTTACAACCATATTCTTCATTCGGGCAGCAATGTCTTTCTACAGTTTGGCAGCCCAAATTGGTTTACCCCTTTTTTGCCAGTTATTTTGCTTCCACTGCTGTAACCAACCCAAGACCTCATTGACCTCATTTCAGCCTATCAGTACCTAAAGGGAGCCTACAAACAGGAGGGGAATCAACTCTTTGAAATGGTATATAACTGCAGGACAAGAGGAAATTATTTTAAGTAGAGGGAGGGAAGATTTAAGTTGGACATCAGGGGGAAATTCTTTACAGAGAGAGTGGTGAGGTGCTGGAACAGGCTGCCCAGAGAGGTTGTGGATGCCCTGTCCCTGGAGATGTTCATGGCCAGATTGGATAGGGCCTTGGGAAGCCTGATCTAGCATTAAATGGGGTGGTTGGTGGCCCTGCATGTGGCAGGAGGGTTGGAGATTCATGATCCTTGAGTTCCCTTCTAACCCTGACCATTCTGTGATTCTGTGATAAAGCATTTGCTACCATCCATGAGTCAGATAAAGCATTGGCCATCTCTCCCATTCAGCAAATCTAAGGCCAATTGGACAGCCTTTACCTCTGCAAATTGGCTTGATTCTCCCTTTCCTTCAGTGGCCTCTACAACTCACTGTGTGGGGCTCCACACAGCAGCTTTCCATCTGTGATGCTTTCCCATAATACAACACGATCCATCAGTGAACAGGGCATATTTCTTTTCATTTTCTGGTAGTTTTTTGTATGGTGGGGTCGCTTTAGCATGCGATACTTATTCTCCTGGTGATGTTCCAAATTTTTTACCTTCAGGCCAGTCCATGATCACCTCTAGAATTCCTGGTTGGCTGAGGATCCCCATCCGCGCTCGTTGCTTAATCAAAGCAATCCACTTGCTCCAAGTGGCATCAGTAGTATGATGGGTGGAGGGAGCCTTTCCCTTGAACATCCAGTTCAGCACTGGCAGTTGAGATGCCAGAAAGAGCTGTGTTTCAGTACTGACTACTTCAGAAGCAGCCTGAACCCCCTCATATGCAGCTAAGATCTCCTCTTCAGTTGGAGTGTAGCACTCTTCTGACCCTCTGTATGCCTGACTCCAAAATCCCATGGGTCAGCCTCAGGTCTCTCCTGAAGCTTTTTGCCACAAACTCCAAGTGAGACCCTTCTCTCCTGCTTAATCTGCTCAAAAGCCTGCTGCTGCTCAGGACCCCACACAAAATCATACTTCTTCCACATCACCTGATAAAGGGGGCTTATAATGAGGCTGTAGTTTGGAACATGCATTCTCCAAAAACCTACTACGCCCAGAAAAGACTGTATCCCTTTCTTATTAGTGGGAGGAGACATGGCAGTGATTTTGTCGATCACATCTGCTGGGATGTGACGACAGCCATCTTGCCACTTTATACCGAAGAGCTGAATTTCCTAGGCAGGTCCTTTCACTTTGCTTTGCTTAATAGCGAAATCAGCATGCAGAAAGATCTCGATTATTTGCTCTCCTTTCTCAAAAACTTCCTTAGCTGTGTTGCCCTACACAATGATGTCATCAATATACTGTAAGTGCTCAGGAGCACTGCCCTGTTCCAGTACAGTTTGTCAGTGCAATGTCAATGATGGCATACCATTTGGCTGCTTTTGACTTTCAGCAGTATGTGGAGACAGGACAAGGGGAAACGGCCGAAAACTGGAGCATAGGAAGTTCCGCACAAATGTGTGCAAGAACTTCTTTACGGACAGGGTGACGGAGCACTGGAACAGGCTGCCCAGGGAGGTTGTGGAGTCTCCTTCTCTGGAGATATTCAAGACCCGCCTGGATGCCTACTTGTGCAACAAAGTGTGCGACCCACTTTGTGCGGTGTAGGGAACCTGCTTTGGCAGGGGTGTTGGACTCAATGATCTCTGGAGGTCCCTTCCAATCCCTACAATTCTGTGATTCTGTGATTCTGTGATTCTGTGACTCCAGTTACATATTGGAGTTCTAACATGTCTGGCACAGCAGTACTCAGTAGGGGTGTGACTTCCTTCAGGCCATGGTAGTCTACCGTCAGACTCCATTCTCCACTGGCTTTACACACTGGCCATATGGGGCTGTTAAAAGGTGAGTGAGTTTTGCTGATCACTCCCTGACTCTCTAGTTGACAAATCAACTTTTGAATGGGGAGCAAGGAATCCCTGTTGGTGAAGTACTGCCATCTGTGCACCATTTTTGTAGCAATCAGTACCTGTTGCTCTTTCACTCGTAGCAGCCCCACAACAGACGGATCTTCTGATAGGCCAGGCAAAACGGACAACTGCTTAACACCTTCTGTGTCTGCAGCAGCTATTCCAAAGGCCCATCGATACCCTTCGGAATCCTTAAAATATCCCCTTCTGAAGTAATCAGTACCAAGTATACATGGAGCCCCTGGGCCAGTCGCAACAGGGTGCGTTTGCCAGTCTTTACCAGTGAGGCTGATTTCGGCTTCCAACATAATCAGCTCTTGGGAACCCCTAGTCACCCCATGAACATAAATTGATTCTTACTCTTGGTGACTCGAGGGCATTAGAGTGCACTGTGCACCAGTGTCCACCAGGGCCTTATATTTCTGTGGTTCTGATGTGCCAGGCCATCTAACCTACACAGTCCAATACACTCTATTATCCCTTTCTCCCTCTGGCTGGGAGCAGGGCCCCTCTATTTGTTACCTCAGTTGTCCACAGCAAGTGGAGAAATAGACCTTTTGGAGAAGTTCACCTTGGAGGTTGAATTGTCTTGTAATTCATTTACCCACGGTTGAAGAGCAGGAGTGGGTTTTTTATGCCACTCCTTCATATTTTCTCCATGGTCATGTAAGTAATGCCACAAGGCAAAATGTGACGTAGTCTTATTGTTGTCACTTGCTCGAGCAGGAGGACATCTTTTGATAACTGAGACATTGGATGATACCAGCTGGGAGGAAACCAAGTAGGCTGATCAGCCCTTCCAGTAGGCTGTTTTGGGAATTCTGTTCCCCATTGGATGTATTTGTTACCACCATGGATTCATCAGCATTAGTCACGGTAGGCACTTTGTCTATTATATCGTCCTGTTTGCTCTCCATTCTGTCCAGTTTTTCAGCTACTTTTGCGATGGCTGAAACACATGCTCGTAGAGGGCTTAAATGTAACTCAAAGTCTTGAAGTTTATTAATGAGTTCATTTATAAGGGCTCTTCTTTCTCCTCTGCCATACATTGCTGCTAATGTACTGGCGTAACTTTCTGATGCACTCTTTGTGAACATTTGTTTTTTTGTCAGGTGTTCGGTGTACACTTGACTCTCTCAAGATCATGCTCTTGGTCTGGCTCTTTAGAAATGAAAGTGGGGCCATGTAGCGATTCCACCACAGCATATTCTCTTAAACAACGGATGTCTTTTTCCATATCAGTCTATTTCTTTTTCTGAGGCATCAGATCATCCTTGAAAGGGTATCTTTCTTTTACAGCCAACAGCATCCGCTTCCAGAGGGTGAAGGTCTGGTTCTGGCATATACTAAACTGGAAGTATGCTAATGTCACATCAGACTTCTGAAAGGGCAAGACAGAGGAGTCAGGAACCTACAGTCCTGTCAGCCTCACCTCCATTTCTGAAAAGGTTGGAGAACAACTTATAAGAACAACTTACTTTGGATGTCATCCCCAATATAGTAGAAGAAAGAAAGGTTTTCAGGCGTAGTCAGCATGGATTCACAACGGGAATTCATGCTTGGCCAGCCTGGTAGCCTTCTATGATGCCATCATTGGCTGGGTAGATGAGGGGAAAGCAGCCAGTGATGTTATGTACCTTGACTTCAGAAAAGTGTTTCACGCTGTCTCATATAACATCCTCATAGGTAAGCTTAAGAATTGTGGGACAGATGAACAGACAGTGAGGAGACCTGAGTCATTTGGCTGACTGGTGGAGCTCTGAGGATCATGATCCGTGGTGCAGAATCTAGTGCAAGGCATGAAACTAGTGGTGATCCCCAAGGAACAGTACTGTGTGCAGTTTTGTTCAACATCTTCATCAGTGACCTGGAAGAGGGGATAGAGCACACTCTGAGCAAGTTTGCTGATGATACAAAACTAGGAGGAATGTCTGACACACTAGAAAGCTGTGCTGCCATTCAACAACATATGAACAGGCTGGAGAGTCAGGCAGAGAGGAACTTGATGAGGTTCAACAAAGAAAAGTGTAGAGCCCTACATCTAGGGTGGAATAACCAAGTACAGCTGTGCAGGTTAGATGAACAAGACTTGCTTAGATGAACAAGAAGGTTGATCATGAGCCAGCATAGTGCCCTTGTGGTTAAGATGGTCTATGGCACCCTGGGATGCATTAAAAAGATTGCAGCTGGCAGGTCAAGGCAGGTGACCCTCTGTCTCTTTTCTGTCTAGTGAGGACATATCTGGAATACAGTGTCCAAATTCTGGGCTTCCCTGTTCAAGAAAGACGGGGAACTTCTAGAGAGAGCCCAGTGGAGGGCTGCAAAGATGATTATGGACCTGGAATATCTCCTATATGAGGAAAGGATAAGAGATCTGGGACAGTTCAACCTGGAGTAGAAAAGTCTGAGAGGTGATCTTATCAATGTTTATTAACATGTAAAAAAAAGGATTTGAGTGAATAAGACTAAGCTCTTATTGGTGGTGTCCAGAAACTGGAAGGGTACACACACTGAAGCACAGAAAGATTCATACGAACATGAGGAACATCTTTGCTTTGAGGTTGACAGAATGCTGAAACAAGCTGTCCAGACTGGCTCTGGAACCTCCTTCTCTGGAGGTATTCAGTACCTCTCTGGATGCTTTTCTGGGCAACTTACTGTAGGGAACTTTCTTTAGCAGAAGGGTTGGATTAGAAATTCTCTAGTGGTTTCTTCCAATTCCTTTGATTCAGTCATTCTGTAACTACATGTGTGTCCTTAGCAGAATGTGCTACAGGGTATGCTGTGGCAGTGACTTGCCATTTGGTGTAGATTAAATGACATTCTATCAGAATTACAATGTGTATCTTGCTATGGAATTATGGGAAACAAGTTCATTAGAAATGACCAACAAGAATGCTTCTTACCTTCATTTCTTAAGACTACATCTGCATTATTTCTGGACTACAGCTAGCTTTGTGCATCATTTCTAAAATGAGTAATTTTTTCCTCATCACAAAAAATAAAATTTATCTCTTTTAATATGTGGAATATGCACAAACCTACTGCAACTCCTTAAAGAATAATAAAAATATGAAACAAATAACCAGAACATTAATTATTTCCTTTACATTTGCACATTTTCCCCAAAGTTGTGTGCTATATTTCTAGTAAATTCAAATTTTATAATGCTCATGAGTATTTACTTTATCTATTGTTACAATCTGAGTGTTGTGTATTTATTTTTCTTCCCAACACAGCTTAGCATTTCATTTTTAGTCAGAACCCCACATAAAACTAGGCAATAGAGTATCATATTGTAAAAGGAAGCAAAAACATATGAAATTAAATGAAAAAGAAAAAAAAAAAAATCATCCAGTGGTTGGGGGTGGCATACAAAACTCAAATATTTTTGAAAAATTTTCATCCCTTTGCTTCACTTCCACCGAGAATTGAAACTTAAGAAATTAATATAGTTGGCTCAGGTGGAGGTCTTGCATATATATGGTACAACAACACTAATAGTTAACATTAAGTATATTATAGTATTCTCGCATATAAAAACAATAAAAAATATGCTGATCTCCTTATTGACTGATTGATCATGTGGAAGACATAGCAGAAAGCTTACGGTTTCAGCATGATCAGTAAGCAGCTGGTCATATATGCCAATCAGGCTAACAGAATAAATATTTGAGCACAATAAAAGCACCTTTTATGAAGGTGTAATAAACAGTAATAATGAGGTGAACAAAATAAATTACATGATAATAGCTGCTGAATGCTTAGAAATACATGTAACTATCTAGTGTACAAAGAACGTAGTTACAGTGAAAAGCAGTACAATACATGGCCCCCAACTTAAACTAGGAAAATAGTGCTGTTACCCAGAGCCTACCTTCAGTAGGTGAGGAAGCTTAGGGACTTCCAGCATACAGCATTACAGTAGCTATAAATGGGCTCTTATTACTTTTTGGAGAAAAGATATTATTTCTTTTTAGGACAAATGTTTAATGCACACAGAAAACACTGAAGACATTATATAGTATCATAAAAGGAAACCTGAATGGTAGCTTTTTTTGTTGTTGTTGTTTGTTTGTTTCTTTTTTTCCCTTGAGTAACAAGCTTTCTTTGTGTATGTGTGCATTCTTACTCTATAATTTCACTATTGATATAGATAGCAATGTGTATTAAGATATGCAATACAAAATTGTATTTTAAGTTTCAGTTGTTCCATTAGATGCATATATTTGTTTGTACTGAAATTTTAGCCCAAAAGCTTGAAAGAATGACTGCATTTTGGTCCCTATAAAAGCTTTTATTTCTAGTAAAACAATAGTCTAGGCTCCACACAAGTGTTAAGTCTGGAAAGATTCCAAGAGTTACAAGATGGAAAGGAATGTCAAGGTTCTCTTCAGTCGAGATTAGTCTACTGTTCTATGTCTTTAAATACTGTTCAGACTCCTAGTTCATTGTTAATACTGTGATAATTTCATAGCTTTATTTCATTGAATACTAACTTCAAAACTACGGTCAACTAACTTTTATACGCTGTTTATTCAGGGCTTCATCTAGATATTACTAGATATTGACGATTATGGCATTTAAATATCTAAAAGAATTTTATTATCTGTCCAGACTCCTGAAAACAGAAATATCCTAGAAGATGGAAAACAGAAACCCAGATAAACATGTCAGTATTACAAAATTCAGATACACTTTGATTGATGTACACGGAGTCGCAAACACAGACATGTTTTGTGACTATAAACATAGAATTGTCTAAAACAAAAGCTAGATTTCTTAGCAAGGTGCAACACTTCTGTGTCCTTAGCCCTATAAATCTGTTCTTTATACCAACCCAGTTTGAAACTCTCCATTCTAAAAAAGCCAGCAAGAATCAAGAATAACTCTCATTACTTTAACTAGTGCTGTAAACCATGGAAATGTCATTCTTACCCATGTCTTTCAAAATCAAGGAAGAGGTCATTTCATATATCTACTTATTTTATTTTCCAAATCCAGTAACCTAATGTGAAAGGCTTCAAAGCACAAGATAAATGTGTCTAGGCCACAGAACTAATCATGTCAACTGGAAAATAACTGGAACTGCATCATTACCACTTAATGTGTTGGGTAACTCTGAATGTACCTGAAAGATAATAAGGAGGTGTCAGTATTATTCATAACTTTTAATTGCTGCCATTAGCTTTTTTTTTTTTTTTTTTTTTTTTTTTAATATATCCTAAGGGTGAAATAATATCACTTCACTGATTATATAGTGGATACAGGAGACATAATAGTACAGAATCAAATATACTCTTAACCACCCATTTCCATCTTATGGCTATAAACAGAGGAATAACTCGACAATAAAACCTATTTACTGTTAAAATTAAAATTGCTTTTAAAAGTTTTATAGCATTTAAACAATTAAAATAATTATATCAGGCAGCAGCTGTTCTTTCACACTTGTGGAAAAGGAAAGAAAATGTAATATTAGTCAAGTAACTTATTCCTCCAACAAACAGCTTAGAAATCACTAAGTTCAATGTAAGGGACAGTTATAATAATAGAAATAAATAACTGAATTAATTTCTGTTACATGTATTTTTATTCTTGGAGAGTAAATCTTGTGGGACCATCAAAAATGTTACTCCCTTGGATTTAATTATCAAAAAGCAAGCCTTCTAGATTCTCATCTGTGATGGTGCTTCTCATCAAGGACCCGAACACTTAAGATAAATTTCTTGTTTTCATCAGTATCTTATAGTATTTCCCTTGTAACAAAACTGTTTCTTAAGAACATCAGGATTGGGCAGAGAGTCAAAGAATATCTCAATTTCTTCTACTATGCTCTATGTGAGTGGCAACTGTGAAACACCTACAGGAACAGGATAAACATTTATTGACATAAAGAAAACACTGCACTAGAAAAAAACAAACAAACAAAACAAAACAAACAAAGAAACAAACAAAAAAAAAAAACACGTGGGAAACACTACCTGGTTCAAGTAGTCTTTTCCCAATAAAAAAAAAAGTGAGGAAAAAGCTGCTTGTATCTAAGCTAGATAATTAATTGCAAGCCAGATGAGCAGGCATGAAGGAAATTAAATACTGCAATTCTTCTCAGTGCAATGTCAGATTTTTTTAACTACCACAGGAAAAATGTGCATATGACAAATGCTTTTATAGAATCATAGAATCACCAGCGTTGGAAAGGACATCTATTATCATCCAGTCCAACAGTCTACCTATCACCAATATTTCCCACTAAACCATGTCCCTCAGTACAACATCTAAATGTTTCTTGAACACCTGCACTGATGGTGACTCCACCACCTCTCTGGGCAGCTTGTTCCATGGCCTGACTTCTCTCTCAGACAAGTATTTCCTAACATCCAAACTGAACTTCCTTTCATGTCATAGAGAGCCTCCTCTTCTCCAGACTGAACAATCTCAGCTCCCTCAGGTGCTCCTAGTAAGAACTGTGATCCAAACCCCTCACAAGCTTCATTGCCCTTTTTCAAATACCCTCCAGGGCCTCAATGCCTTTCTTGTATTGAGGGGTTCAAAACTGAACACAGTATTTGAGATGCAGCCTCACCAGTTCTGAGTACAGAGGGTTGATCAGTTCCCTGCTCCTATTGGTGACATTATTTGATACAAGCCAGGATACCACTGGCCTTCTTGGCCACCCAGGCATTATCACCCAGTCCATTGCCTTTACATGAACTTCCAGCCACTCTGCCCCAAGCCTGTAGCATTGCCTGAGGTTGTTGTGGCCAAGTTGCAGGACCCAACATTTGTCTTGTTGAACCCAGTACAAGAAAGACAGAGAGCTGTTGGAGAGGGTCCAGAGGAGAGCCATAGTGAGGATCAGGGGACTGGAGCACCTCCCCTATGAGGACAGGCTGAAGGAACTGGGCTTGTTCAGCCTGGAGAAAAGAAGGCTGCAGGGTAACCTCACTGTAGCCTTTCAGTACCTAAAGGGAGCCTACAAACAGGAGGGGAATCAACTCTTTGAGAGGGTAGATAATAGCAGGATAAGGGGAAATGATTTTAAATTGAGGGAGGGAAGATTTAGGTTGGATGTCAGGGGGAAATCCTTTACAAAGAGTTGTGAGGTGCTGGAACAGGCTGTCCGGAGAGGTTGTCGATGCCCCATCCCTGGAAGTGTTCAAGGCCAGATTGGATGGGGCCCTGGGCAACCTGGTCTTGTATTAAATGTGGAGGTTGTTGGCTGTGCCTGTTGCAGCGGGGTTGGAGATTCATGATCCTTGAGGTCCCTTCCAACCATGGTCATTCTGTGATTCTGTGAACTTCTTCCCATTGGCCTCAGACCAGTGATCCCGCCTGTCCAGATTGCTCTGTAGGGCCTTTCGTCCACCAGGAAGACACTTCCTGACAACTTGGTGTCATCATTTAGAGTAAGACTGGCAGTCTTCCTGCTAGTCTTTCCAAACCAAACTAACATTTTTCATAGCAAGCAATAAATGTCTAACAAGAAGCCATGTAGGTCAAGGATACTTGCTAAACTTGAGTTGAGTACTAAAACCATTGAAGGTCTTTGCTGTTATTTATGTCAGATTAGCCCCAGCTTAGCATGGAGTTTCAGAATTTTTCCTGACAGTTCACAGTGGGAGGTGGTATTAACGACAACTTCTAGAGTTACAGAATGCTGATTGGCTTTTTCTTTTTTTCATCCTCTTCTTCATTCTTAAATGTAGAGGCTACTGATCTTGTGTTTCCCTACAGCAGTATGCTGCATTCACCCCAGCTCTGCCAGAAGCACCAGTTGCTATAGTAGTTCACTATCTTTACACATAATGAAGGGAGACATTCATATTTCCATGTGTGCAAAATGGGAATAGGTTCGTCCAGGCCAGGGGCCACCACTACAGGAAAGATGTGGAGCTCTTGGAGCGGGTCCAGAGGAGGGCTGCTAAGATGATCAGTGGGCTGCTTCTCCTATGAAAAAAAGGTTGAGGGAACTGGATTTATTTAGCCTGTAGAAGAGAAGGCTCCGGAGAGACCTCATTGTGGCTTTCCAATACCTGAAAGAGGCATATAAGCAGGAGAGGAAACAGCTGTTTATGAGGGTGGATAGTGATAGGACAAGGGGGAATGGTTTTAAACTGAAACAGAGGAGGTTTAGGCTGGATATTAGGAGAAAGCTTTTCAGAAGGTGGTGACACACTGAACAGGTTGCCAAGGAGGCTGAGTGTGTCCCACCCCTGGAGGCATTCAAGGCCAGGCTGGATGTGCTCTGGGCAGCCTGGTCTGCTGTCTGACAACCCTGCACATAGCAGGGAGGTTGAAAATAGATGATCATTCTGGTCCTTTTCAACCCAGGCTATTCTATGATTCTGTGATTCAATAGTGTTGTTCCTGAGCAGAATCTCAGGAAAACTGTAAATAACCTAGCCCACTCAAAAATAAATCAAACAGCTAGTTTTTTCTACTGTATTCAGCTACCCTTGGGACAATGCTGGAGACCTTGCTCTTGGAAACAGAAGCAATTGCCTTATGATCAGTTATACTGATATAGCACTAATACTGATTCAATAATTTCCAGTTATAACTACTCAAACTATGACAAGATGGAAATTTTTGATCAGGTAGAATGTGTGACTGTGTAAAAACTCCTTTACTTTAAATAAAAGTCTTAACCATGGATATACAAAACAGAAACAATATTGCATATTTGTTATTTTATTAATTATCTGACTTTGTCTTAAAATATGCACCTTACATGAAATAAATATATGATCATAAAATATAACAACCCATTGTCAAGCATTTCCATTTTATTATTACATTCAAATAATTATCAGCTTTTTATTATCCTGAGCAAAAAGATATTCATCAATTTTTATATCCCTTTGTTTTTAATTATGATTAAATCAATGAACATAAATCATCTTATTTATGTTGTATTTGCATTATGTATTGCTAGTTCAATGACTGAAGATGCATTAAAGATGCATTCAGAAATCCTATTTTTTAATAACACTAATTTATGCATTATTGTACTTAATATGGAACTTCAGGCGTGAAGGCCACACAAGATAGCTAACTGTTATTATTTTGACATATGGTCTACAGAAGACAACAGTTAATATACATTTCTTTTAAAGACAATTTTACAAAGTGTCTGTATTTTTCATAAGCACCAAGTATTTTCTGATTATGCAGACAACTAGTTCTACTGTAAATTTATATATCAGAATAAACGTCTGAATAGTTTTTACTTTTTTCTGTTCTTCTCATTGTGTTCCTTGGTAACGTACTCTTTCAATCTTAGATTACAAAAGTGGGTAAATTGTGAGTGGAGGGGTCACTAAGAGTATAATCATTTTTTTATTCACAGAATAAAAAAATAATAAAAAAAAAAGTTTTTATTACACTGCAGTTATAGTCATATTAGTATTTATCTTATCCTTCTCACAGCTTTTGATCTGAGTATTTTCCAAACTAGTAGCTGTAAGTCTCTGGCTTGAATAGATGAACTCTTTGTTGGATGAGAAAGTGGCTGGTTGGCCGGAGAGCAGCAGTGAATGGAGTTAAATCCAGCTAGCAACGAGTCCTGAGTGATGTTCCCTAGTGGTCGGTATTGGGGCCCATCCTGTTTAATATCTTTATTGATGGTCTGGACAAGGGGAGTGAGAGCACCCTCAGGTAAGTATGCAGGTGACATAAAGTTGGGAAGAAGTGCTGTTCTGCTTGAATGTAGGAAACAAGGCTTTCACCACACGAAATACATTGGAGCTGGAGCTTATCCAGAGAAAGGCAATGAAGCTACTGAAGAGCCTGGAGCACAAGTCTTGTAGAGAGTGGCTGAGGGAATTGGGATTGTAAAGCCTGGAGAAGAGAGGGCTCAGGGAGACCGTAATCACTCTCTATAATTTCCTGAAAGGAGATTGTGGTGAAGTGGGGATTGGTATCTTCTCCAGAGTAACAGTGATAGTATGAGAGAAAATGGCCTGAAGTTGTGCCAGAGAGTCTTGACATGCTGGCAAGAGTTGCAGAAAAGTTTGCTAAAAAAGCAATATCATATTGAGAGAAGTTGTCTAGGACGCATTTATTTATTTATTTATTTATTTATTTATTTTTAAGAGAGATCCACTTATATTTCTGTATGTCATTGGTTTATGGGCTGGTTCAACAGGCATAACCCACGGTAAGATGGTTTTGGACCTGCTTTGAAAGCTGGACACCCACAGGTCCACGGGGCTGGATGGATTGCACCCTGGGGTGCTGAGGGAGTTGGCAGATGTGGCTGCCAAGCCGCTCTCCATCATCCTTCAGCAGTCCTAGCTAACTGAGGATGTGTCCCTGGCTGTCCCTGAACGTGTTTCAAAAACGTCTGGATGTGGTGCTCGGGGACATGATTGAGTGGTGGGTTGTTAGAGTTAGGGGAGTATGGTCAGGTTGCGGTTGGACTCGACGATCTTTAAGGTCTCTTCCAACCTGATCCATTCTATGATCGATTCTATGATTCCATTCTATGACTAGTGGGGTGGAGGGATCCACAGATCCGCGCCTCTGGAAAAGGGAAAAAGGGACCCCAAAATAAGTGAAAACAACGGCAATGATCTGAGGTGAAACAAACTAATTTACTAAATATAGTATCAGCAAAATATAATACATGTCTGGCACAGCAGCACTCAGTGGGGGTGTGACTTCCTTCAGGCCATGGTAGTCTACCGTCAGACTCCATTCTCCACTGGCTTTACGCACTGGCCATTATGGGGCTGTTAAAAGGTGAGTGAGTTTTGCTGATCACTCCCTGACTCTCTAGTTGACAAATCAACTTTTGAATGGGGAGCAAGGAATCCCTGTTGGTGAAATACTGCCGTCTGTGCACCATTTTTGTAGCAATCTGTACCTGTTGCTCTTTCATTCGTAGCAGCCCCACAACAGACGGATCTTCTGATAGGCCAGGCAAAACGGACAACTGCTTAACACCTTCTGTGTCTGCAGCAGCTATTCCAAAGGCCCATCGATACCCTTCGGAATCCTTAAAATATCTCCTTCTGAAGTAATCAGTACTAAGTACACATGGAGCCCCTGGACCAGTCTCAATAGGGTTCTTTTGCCAGTCTTTACCAGTGAGGCTGATTTTGGCCTCCAACATATTCAGCTCTTGGGAACCCCCAGTCACCCCATGAACATAAATTGATTCTGTCTCTTGGTGACTAGAGGGCATTAGAGTGCACTGTGCACCAGTGTCCACCAGGGCCTTATATTTCTGTGGTTCTGATGTGCCAGGCCATCTAACCTACACAGTCCAATACACTCTATTATCCCTTTCTCCCTCTGGCTGGGAGCAGAGCCCCTCTATTTGTTACCTCTGTTGTCTGCAGCAATTGGAGCAATCACCTTTTTGGAGAAGTTCACCTTGGAGGTTGAATTGTCTTGTAATTCTTTTTCCCATGCTTGAAGTGCAGGAGTACGTTGTTTATGCTTTCATATCTTCTCCATGGTCACATAGGTAATGCCACAAGGCAAAACGTGACGTAGTCTTACTGTTGTCACTTGCTCGAGCAGAAGGATGTCTTCTTTTGATAGCTGAGGCATTGAATGACACCGGCTGGGAGGAAACCAAGTTGATCAGCCCATCCAGTAGGCCGTTTTGGGGATACTGTTCCCCATTGGATGTATCTGTTACCACCATGGATTCATCAGCATTAGGCACGGTTGATAGTTTGTCTATTATATCTTCATGTTTGTTCTCCATTCTTTCTAGCTTTTCAGCTACTTTTGTAATGGCTGGTTTTGGGGTGGGCTTCCTCAGATTATAATAAATACTAATACTGAGTGAAATGATGAGCAGTACATTCAGGGAGATTAACAACGCGATCAGGTGAGCATTCAAAAACTGCATAAAGGATTCAAAGGAGAGACTGGAAACCTGCTTAAAAATCCCAGGTTCTGTAAAATTAGCAGCTCCCTCTGGAGTTGTATGCCACATTGTATGCAGATACCAGGTACATATTTCCATCAGTGTTTTCAATTGATTGTATATACCTATAGCTCCATAGAGCAAAGTGGCAAACTTAATTAAGGCCCAGTATGTTTTGAGCACTAAAAAAGAAGAAACGGTGGCATGCAGTCCCCAGTCCCTTGAAAGGCAGTTTTAGAAGAGAAAGCTTTTTTTTTTTTTTTTTTCCCTTACAGAAGCAAGATAGCAGTGCTCAAAGTTTACAAATATCCTAGAATATTGACAGTCTGCCTGGACTTTTCAAGGTCAAGTTTTCAAAGAGCACCAGTGAAACAGATAAACTTCCCAACGATGCTCTCTGAGAGCAGAGAGAGATATTTGTTGTAAAAAGCAGCTCGTTGCCCATATTCTCCACCAATAATGTCAACAGTTTATGGGCTGGTTCAGCCTGGTTCCATGACTAGCAGGGAGGAGGGATCCGCAGATCTGTGCCTCCGGAAAAGGGAAACAGGGGACCCCAAAATAATTGAAAACAGCAGCAACGATCTGAGGTGAAACAAACTAATTTAGTTATCAGCAAAATATAATGAGAGTGTGTGCAAAAGGTGGATAGGCCGCACCACAATGCTGAGGTGAGAAGTGCAGTCCAGTTGAGCCAATGAAGAAATGCAGACAGAGAAGTGCAGACGGAGAAGCGCAGGCATCGGGTGACCTTGCCAGGAACTACATCTGACCGCAAAGCCCCCTGGGGAGTGTAGTTGTTCTTCTCCAGACAGGCACCCAGAACTGGAGCAACAACAGTCAAACTCCTAGTGCATTACATGATGTTACAATGTGAAATACTGATAACCAAATATTATAAAACCATGACACTGTAACATTAATTAACTTTGTTAAAACATGTAAAGAAGTGTGAATATTTTAATGAAGTTCTTGAATTATATTAAATTCAGGATTGTTGACAGTATCACTAACAAGTAAAAACAATGTGTCTTGGATAATATGAATTAGAAGAAAGAAATAATATTGTGAAGCTTATAATGAAATACATATATGGAAACTGGAAAGAAGAAACAGGCATTTAATATTCTGATAGACACATTGATAATGTAAGGAACTAAATGCTTTTCTCAAAATACACCTACTAAACTACCTTCAGAGGCTTCAATGTGCAGTGTCTCAGAACACAGAAATGTGTTTTCGAATACACATCAAAGTCCTTTCACTATTAAGAGGGAGAATAATTGAACATTGAATTTAATTTCCTTTCAACTATGTCAATTTTGCCAATGTGTTCTATCAGAAAATCTACAAGAGATGTCTTCATTTTGTTCATACAAAACTCCAGATGTTTTCATATTCATATGCTAGAGCACAGCAAAAAAGCCTCTGAAAAGCTTAAAGCTTTACTCAGATGCATTAGACCTTATAAATACTCTTATCTTATTGAACAAAGTAGCTATTTAATTAAATGATATCATCGTTAGTTGAAGAATTTCAGTCAAGACTTTTAACTAATACTTTTACCTTTACTCTGATTGCCAATTAACTTCCCTTGAGCTTACACATGGAAAAACCAAGAGTTCTTGCTCTAGCAGATTAATTCCCCCATGCTAGGCTTTATTTTTACAAGGTATCAAATAAGTCAAGGAACAATTTATATAGCTGCTAAAAAAGCACCTGTTAGGTGCCTGCCAGAAGGGTAAAAATTCAAGTCACCAATAACTTTATTTTTTTTCTTTGCAAAAGCCAAATATCATCCATGTTTCAGTACTTTTATATCTGTTTGTAAGTTGCTTGCTGTTCTACTTGGAAATAAGTCTGGTAGACATTGAGAAAGAGACTCTTGCCAACAACCTATAAGTTTTCTAGCTATTCTGTAGCAGTTAGCATAACATCAGTGGATCAATGCAACTATGTAATATGTTTTTATTTATTTATTTATTATTAATTGCAGTTATTATCTTCAATTGCTGCCAGCATTTTTGTCAGTTACTTAAAAGAAGTTAAGATAATGGCGAAGGATTAGCTTGAGCCTTATAATAACTTATATATGTCTTTCAAACTCACTGAATTACTTCCACCTTCAAGAAGCCTTTCTGCTGCTTTAAGAAAAGAAAAAAAGAAAGAAAAAAAAAAAAAAAGGCTGGTGCTTTTGTCTTTTTCATCATATCATTTATTGCTAACAACAAACAAAATCACTGAGTTGATAGCAGCAACAGAGCAGTGCCTTTGCTAACTGAAAATTAATGCTTACACTTATTTAACGCAAATAGTTATAGGTCTCCAACCAGACTCTGTGCTGCATGGCATGGTAACCAAAGATTTTGAAAATTTAATAGAAGTTGCATAAATTCACTAGAAGAATGATTTTCTCTCTTCTCTAAAATAAGCTACATATTCTTATGATACTTTTCTAGTATTTTAATTTCAGCTTAAATAATAAGCATCAAGAACTCTTCTTGTCCAAAGTTACACCTTCCTACCAGAAAATAATCTGAACTTTCATTCATTAAGCTCAATTCAGATTTACTCTGCCATTTTAAGGTGCTAGGTAACAACTCTAAACTACTCAGATGTATATGATTCTGCACAATGGTTAATTCAGAGTCCTGAGATAAAGTGAGGACAGATTATGTCTTTTCCTTGGACTCTAAAGAGTTACTTTTTCCTTCCAATTCCCCCCCCCCCCCCCCAGTATCCCATTCACCTAATTCTTGGTAAATTTCTGAGATAAATTTGCATATTAACATGAATTGTAAAACAATATTTTGTTAGCTGTCTCTTTTGGTTCATTAACTATGTATATGGTAGCTGCTGAATCATTGCTTGAACATCTGACTGACCACCTGAGGCAGGAAATGAGTCAGCCCTGGGAGCACAGGTGAAGGTAATTCACCTCTCCTAGACCAGATTTAAGAGCTTGCTGCCACTAAGAAAGGTTTTCTTTTGGAGACTGCTCCTCTTGGAGTCTTCTCAGTGAGCCCAGGACAGGGGTAAGCTTTCCATCCAATCTTCTTTAGTGTGATAACCTGTTTGGCCTACCTTTCTTGCATATTCCTTAATTATAGCCTCCATATATTCATTGATTATGTACAATGTCATGCCTCGTCTGCTGTAGGTAGAGTAATCATAGAGTCATATTATCAAAGAATTGCAAGGTTGGAAATGACCTGTAAGATCATCTGGTCTAATGCGTCCTTGCATTAACATTGCTGCCATAAGCCTCTAAACCAAACCCCTCCTCATCACAACCTCCCTTCAGGAAGTTGTAGAATGCAATAAGCTCTCCCCTGAGCCTCCTCTTCTCCAAACTAAACAATCCTAGTTCCCTCAGCTGCTTCTCATAAGATTTGTGCTCCAGATCCCTTACCAGTTTTGTTACCCTTCTCTGGACACATTCCAGGGCTTCAATGTCCTTCTTGTAGTGAGAGGCCCAAAACTGAACACAGTACTCGAGGTGGTGCCTCACCAGTGCTGAGTACAGAGGGATGATTACCTCCCTCTGCTCCTGCTGGCCACATTATTTCTAATGCAGGCCAGGATGCCATTGGTCCTCTTGGCCACCTGGGCACACTGTTAGCTCACATTCAGCCGAGCATGAACCAACCCCCAGGTCCCTTTCCTGTTCACATTCCTCCAGCCACTCATCCCCAAGTATATAACGCTGCATGGGGTTATTGTGGCCAAAGTGCAGGACCCAACACTTGGCCTTGTTAATATTTCATATGTTATTGAAAATGTAATATCTTATTGCTGGGAAGAAAAAATAGAAGTTATTTTTCTTTTGATCCAACATACTTTTCTCTTTGTGTGTGTGCCTTTAAATCATCAAGCCAGTTTCCATAGGTTGCATCTGAAACTGTGGAATGAGAAAACTTACTCAAAATATATTGGGAAAATTTCTGAAGGTTCCCTGATGATGGCAAACCTTTCAACATCTTTTAGGATCTAGAAGATCTACCAAAATATTTTCAATACTCTTTACCGTTTTGAGCTTTGATAGTGGGGAACTAAAATAATTGAGCATTTTGTGATGAATGCTTCCAAACTTTCCTGATCTTTCTAGAAACCAGTCTTCTTCCTGAACATAAAGAAGGGTTCTGACAACCATAATGACAAAAACACGGCTTTATTTTCATGGTATTGGCCGTTGATTCTTTTGTGACTGTGATTTAGTTTGCCACCTATTTCTTTTCTTATATGAAATACTGTTATAAGTCTTCTAGATGTGATATATTAAATAAAATAGCACCTGACATATGTATGTCATTAAATAAAATGTGGCACTTTGTCATTTGAAAATCATTTTAATTCTAATGTAAATACAGATCACTCATTTGTGGAAGGTCTGCTGGATAACCATCACCATTACTCTTTATATTTATCAGCCCATAACTCAAAATGTTTATGGTATTGGATCTTTTGATCTGTGTTGTGCATTCTGCAGTTCCAGTGTTTGTGAAGCAGTTAATAACTTGGAATCAGTTATGGCATGATTTAGATATATTAGGGAAAAAAGATTTCATTAATTATAGTCTATTGTTTTTTTCCTTCCATTATTAAGCTCATTATTTGACTAGTGTATCTTCTCTAAGAACAGGTAGAAACTGGCTTGTATTCAATATGTTGAAAATATAACCTCAAATTTTAATTTAAATATATTTTCTTTAAATATAACATATACTTTCTACATAATGAGATTAAGACTTCCTAGTTTACCACATGAATCAGAATTCAGTCAAAATCTGGGCACTACTCTCCTGAACAGTTAGGTTTTGCCCCCACCTACTTATCTACCTTTTCCCATCCAGACTGCTAAGCAATGAAGCATAGGAAATTAGATGCCTAATGGGAGGGTGCAAAAAGAAATTAAAAAAAAAAAATTAATAATAAAGAAATAGCCAGACTCTTCTCAGAAATACACAGTGAAAGGATGGAATCTTATGAAAATAGCAATTTCAATTAGCAGTTAATAATTAAAAAAAATAGCTTGAATGTTAGTACGCATTCTATCATGGACAGATAAGCTGTAAAAGGTGTTCATTCTTGAAGATGTTCAAAACTTGTACAGACAAATCCCTAAGAACTCCATTATAATCATAACAACCTTGAGTAGCAAACTGGACATAATGAATTATGGAGGGTGTATGAAGTGTGGAATTTCTGCACCAGTGACTGTCAGATGCTATGACAACATGCCAGAGAAATGATCACTTTAAGAGTGAAGTGTGTACACACTTCCATAGGTGAAAGCACTAAACAGCTGAATTTTGTGGACTCCTAGACCCTGATTTTGCCTAGGCCAGTACAGAGATATAACTATTATACAGTACTGTCTTAATTTTTGCTGTCTTCCTGTGCTTTTAGCTCACCAGAAAATTATGCATATCTAGCATGTAAACATCATTTTCTTTCTTTCTCAACTCTCATCCTTTTAAACAGAGTTGACATACAAATATTTTTAACATATAAATTAGAGCACCAAAATTACATTTTTTTTGCTGATGAGTTACAAGTAGGTGTACATTAGAAATGAATCTTCACTTCTGTTTTTATTTTTAGTTGCATAAATTGTGAGGAGAGAAGCGAATAATGAATGAATGATGAATGAATGAAAAGAGTCTTTCTGACTCCCAATTCTGTAAAGTACTGAACAATCTTATTTTTTATCAGTGTCAATATGAACAAAAAGAATATTGTATGTAGAATCTAGAGATGTAAACAAAGGAGATTTCTTTAAATTTTCTAATTCTCTTCCGTAATCAAGTTCTGTTTCTAAATCTTATAGCTGTTTAACAGGCCCACAGATGTTCTGGAACATCCAAATTCCCAAGGAATAGAAGTTCCATTTCATCATTCTTATTTGTTTTAGAGTAGTTTCAAGAAGTTTGTTTTTTTTTTATTTTACTAGTTTTTAGACTATGCAGAAATTTCAGTAATATTGTAACTGTTCCAAAACATTCAATCAAAATAGTTTTAAAAATCCATTTCTGTCTGTAAACAAGTGTCTGTGTTTTAATGATGCTGTAGATACTGATTTTACTAGCTGTGTGGCAGTGTATTTTCTTCCATAGAATTTTAATCCAAACTACCTTTACGGAGTTAAACAATAGAAGAACACATGCCATAAATCACAGAAAGCTGTAGTGTATAGATATGATATGGGTTATAAATTAAAGCATTCAGTTGTAAAGGCAATAACTTTTGGGGAGAGAAATTAAGGAACAGTCAATAACTTTCAGAATGAAATGAGGATAAAAAAAGGAAGTCAATGAGGCAGGATACTCAATGAAGCCTCTTTTAGGTGGTGAGAACTGAGAAGACTTGTACATCAGCAGTCTGTAGAAGGATGAAGAAGAGATCCCTGTTAAATAATGAAGGAAAAATTAAAAGGAGAAAAAGGATGTCAGAGTTCCTACATTCTTAAAGCTTCCTGGAACCAAAGATTTTTGTTATTCATATTTGATCTATTTACTAAGCCTAATACTGAAATACTGAGTAATGTCACTGCTTTTTAGTGCTAACTGACTGACTGGTTGAAATCTAGATTTTTTTTCAATATATGTCTTCTCTATTTTATTCTATTAATTCATAATTCATATCTGCAATTTCTGTATATTTGAGGGGAATAAATGTAAACAATTACGAGTTTTCAACATTATAGTACTGTTATTCTAATAGAGGAAAGAGATCTCATGGGAGAAATTGTACAACAGTTCAAAAGCTTTGGAATTACCATTCCTCATCTGAACCTCTCATGCTAATGTGAACAAACATGTAGTTCCAAGCCTTGCATTTTACTCTTTCAATCATTTTTTTTTTTTTTAATGAAGAGTTTGACTTCTGGACATATTAAACATTGGCAAGGGACTATGTAAGCTGATTATGGAAACAATATTCCTTTCGAATGTTTATGAGATAAGAGTGACATAAGAGCGATTCTTCTGAAAAAAAAAGAAAAATCTTTTATGAAATAGTCATCTAAGAGACTTAATTCTATTTCCTTTCCTGTTCTGCTTTAGGCAAAATCATTGGTTGCCTGTTTTTTTTTTAATTTTCCTTTACTTTATCTCCAAATTAATTGCCTCAATTATCTTGTAGATATATTACTTTTAGAATATTTACATAAATGTTCAAGTAATTGTTCACATTGTGAACAATTAAACAGGTCTGAAAGATTTTAAATTCTGTTCAAGCAGTGCAAGTGTGAAATAGATGTCCCTAAAAGCACTGACATGATTGTGAATTTAACTTGCTATTATTTGTATCTTTTTCTGACATATTTGGATCTAATGTACTACTTTTGTCATCACTTTTTCATCAAAGGGCCATGTGTATCATTTGGCAGCATTACTGAATTAACTATTCAAGAACCAAGTAATTGCCTGTTAAAATTTGTACATTATACCTTGTCATGGTTTTGTGATTTTTTGGTTTCAGGTATTCCACATCATAACATCATGTGGGGCCCGGGAGTTTAACTGTTAATGCTCAAATTCTGGGTACCTGCCTGGAAGAGAAGAACTACATTCCCCAGGGGATTTTGTGCTCACAGAGAAGAGAGATAACTCCTGGCAAGGTCACCTGATACTCTCTTCTTCGTCCGCTCTTTTTTGTCGGCTCTCCTCCCGTCTCCCTGCTGCTCAACTGGACTGCGCATCTCATCTCAGCGTTGTGGTGAGGCCCAACCACCTTACGGACATTCTCTCTCTCATTACATTTGATTTCTTAGCTTCAATTTTAATTATATTCTATTACAGTGTGTTATCTTGCATTCCGATACTACATTTAGCAAATTAGTTTTTCTCCTCAGATTGTTGCCCCTGTTCCCTTTTCCAGAGGTGCGGACTTAGTGAAATCCCTCTGCCCCGCTAGTCACGGAACCGGGCCAAACCAGCCCGTAAACCGTTGACACACCTAAAAGAAACAATGACACCACTAACAAAATTACTTGTAACCCATTTACTAGTGCACTTGTTGTAATTAGGAAATTAGCTATTTTTAAAAATACTTATTTCTTAATTTCTTCATGATGTTTGATTATTAAATCCATTTGGAATGGATGTACTAGCCATATTTTGGGTTACATTTAAAACTGCCCGAAGACTTTTCCCCTGTTCTTCCATTTATGTTATTTACATAAATAGAAATCTCAATCTACGAATTCCTAGTGTCATTTAAATGTAGGAAAATTCAAAGAAGATGTGTATGTGTTGCACAATGAGATACAGAGAGAGAATTTTAGAAAGTTCTTGACAGCAATTGTTAATAATATTTTATATTATTTTAATTGTTATAATATACCTGTTTATAATTATTTTGGAGATGTGTACCCTGAATTCATCTTAAGAAGAAAGGTATTTCCATTGTTCAATAGTTTCATAGCTAAAAATATAGACTTCCATTGACTTCCACTTAGTATTAGTTATTTTGAGAAAATTCTTTTTGAAAGAGTAATTTTTAGCCATGTATGCAAGTTTGATTTTCAAATCAAGGTTATAACTACTGAAAAGGCATAATGAATACAGTCACAGATATGGCAACTTCTGCATGTCATTAATATCAAGATTCTATTGAAAAAAATAGATCCTGCAATAATGCCCAAACTTCTGGTGATCATCTCCGAGACTACGATTAATAAAGTCAAAATTGCTGCAAATATTAGTGATGTATCTCCTGAAAAGCAGCAATAGCATCTCTTTGGTACTCTTTAATTTACTTAGATGGGCTTATAAAGCTGACTTTTGAGATACTAATGAAACAATAATATTTCTACTGAGAAGACTCAAAACCATATAGGATAAAAGTTATAAATATTCTTTTTCTGCATCCTAACAGATCAATATTTGTATCTTGACCTTCCTGGTGTTAATAGCTACATAGAGTACGGTTAAGACAAATTCTTCATTATAATCCTATTTTCCTATTTCAGGGTTGTGATCTTGGCAAATCTTTGTTTATTCGGCCAGTATCAACTGAAACAAAGCGTTAGTAATAAATGAACTGTATTATGCTTTGGTAAGGATAAAGTAAATTATTTCAGTGAAGTAATTGGATATTTTATTAATAATATAAATGGGATTTATATGAATAATTTTTACGCTCTTGACTAATAGCCTTTTTATTGATGATTAAATGGCCAACTAGATAAATTAAGCTCGGTCAGTTGTCTTATAACAACTTACATTGGTCATTAACTGGTTGATTGGTAAAGTGTTTTATTATTGCTTTGGAAATATTACCTAAAATGAAGCATGGTAATATTTCAAACTTTATCATTTTTACTTTGATGGCACACTCTTTTTAATAGAAAGAATCTGATCTATTTAAAAACTCCAAATTTAAGTAGATCATGTAATTTAAACTGAAGCCGTAAAAATTACTTTTAAAATGCAGTCATTAGCACTTCAAAAAATAGTCAATTTATGACTAAAAAAAATATATATATATCAGAATCTATAGAGGCATTTAGTGTTCTGATTTAAAATCATTTTTAAAGAATTCCATATGTACTCAGATATATTAAAAAAAAACACTGAATCCATTTGATAAGGTAGCAATTCTATGCAGTATTTCCTAATTAATCTATATTTAGTCCTTTTTCATAGCTTTCAAACTAGTTCAAATATGTTTTTTTTTTTTCCTTACTGTAGTTGAAATTGTGCTTATTTGAGATGCATTATGGGTATACTGGGTGACTGTTACTTCCTCAAACGTTTTGAATTTTAATTGTAGTATTTTACTTTCTAGGGATTTTGCTACATACTTTATCACAACTGACTTCATGACTCAGAGCAAATTTTTTCCTTTGAATAACTTCTATACAACAGCTTAGTCTTCTAATATGAGAGCTTCAGAACGAGTCCTCACAGCACTTGTACAGTCTATTAATAATTTGTCAAAAGCCTTGCTATTTACATCTTTTTCTATTTCTTTTAAAATAGAAAGAGTTTTAAAATAGAAAGTAGTTTTGTCACCTACCACCTTAAATTAGTCTTTGTTGTGAAGGTCAGTGCTTGTAAACTCTTGTTACGGTTTACATGGAATTAAGAGAAGACTGGGAAAGGTTATGAAAAACAACAAGAACAAACAGCTGCAGAACTTTGATTATTATATTGAATAAGTCAGAATGATCAAAAAGACTAATGGTGACAAGGTAGGTAAGAAAAAATGTTTTTCTCTGTGATGGTTATATTCTTTAATGAAGTATGACAAAAGAAACATCAAATATGTGAAGAGATTGCCAAGATATGTTGCATTTTCCCATTTGCAAACTTTTGTAATTGTGTTTTAGATAAATCTTGAAGAATTCAAGAGGGTCATCATAGAACTCATTAAGTTATGATTGCAGGAATTCTTCCCTCCTTCATATACTAAATAGTGCCCATTCCTAATTATACATTTTTAATGCATATGAAGTTCTTTCCATTCTTTCCCTAAGGATGGTATCATCACCACTTTACTTCATTTCGAGCTTTATTACATACATTCTAGTATAATTCATGCCGACTCTAACTGAATGTAGGTGATGGGCTATTGAGGAAGGAGAAACCATTAGGGATTTAATTTCTTATCAGTAGTCTGACAGGAGAATAGTGGATTCCTCTGATGTGTTATCCTATGTTCAATATCTTGAAAAGCCCTCAAGCAAAAGTGTGCATCGGTGAAACTTCAGATCTACTTTTCCCAGTGTTCTCAGAAACAAGTTTCATTTGCTATCTGCAAGCATGCATGCAGGGAATACTTGTCACCCAAATATTTTCAGGCTGTGAAAACAGGCAATTTGAATTAAGTTGTTAATTCTTTTCAAGAAAAGAGAGAAGGAAAGAGAAAAGAAAAAGCAAGCATCTGTCAAGTTGACTGATATCAGTTCAGAGCTATCAGCATTGTCTAAAAATGTTTACCCTTTGATTCCACAATGAAAGCACACCAAATGGAACAGGGTTCAGCTATACAAGTCATCTACACAAACATATGAAAAGCATGTCTGAATAAAATGGGTGTTCACGGTCTTGTCAAAAGAAAATTTTAATGTCTTCAAGATGGGAGATTACAGAATGACAGAATCACGGATTGATAGGGATTGGAATGGACATGTGGAGGTCAAGTAGTCCGACCCTTCCGGTAAAGGAAGTTCCTGGAGTAGATTACACAGGAAAGTGTCCAGATGGGCTCTGAATATCTAAACTTCTCTGGGCAGCTTGCTCCAGCATTCTTCGTCATCACAGTAAATAAATTTTTTGTCAATTTTCTACAGAATTTTCTGTTCCAGTTTGTGCCCAGTGTCTCCTCTGGTATCACTTTCGGGCACTGCCAAAAAAAAAGTGTTTCCAACCACTTGAAATTTGCTCTTTAGGTATTTTTTAGCATTAATAAGATCCCCTTCTAAGCCTTCTACAGGCTGAAAAGACTCAGATATCTTAGTCTTCTCTCATTTGGATGGTGCTCTAGGCCCCTTATCTTTGTAGCCTTCCAGTAGAATCTCTAGAAGTTCCCTGTCTGTCTTGAACTGATGAGCCTGGAACTCGCCACAGTAATCCAGATGTGGCTTCATGAAGGCAGAAAAGATTTGGAGGATCACCTCCTTCAACCCACTGTCAACACTCTTTTCGATGTGCCCTAGCAGTAACATAGGCCTTCTTGCCTACAATTGCATACTGCTGGCTCAGGGTCAGTCTGTTGTCCGTCAGGACACACACATCCTTTTCTGCAGAGCTCCTTTCCAGCAGGTCAGCCTCTGAATCAGGGTGTCCAACCCACAGCCCACAGGTTGCAAGTGGCCCAGGCACCGCTCACACTGTGGCCCGCACTCCCTGCTGCCACTTCATCAAGACGGTAGCTGAGCAGCTATGGACACAGAGAGGGAACAGAGCTGATAAACATTATGACGCCATGCTTAAATTGCAAGTCATATCATATCAGTATTCAATGATTACAGGTTGAAAAACATCCAGAAACATGCTAGCAAATTCTATGTATATCAAGGAATGTTTTGTAAAGACAAAACAGCAGAACTGAAAAAATTCTGTCACCTCAAACAAATTTTTAAAAATTTATAAATCAAATATACTCTGTAAAACAATCTAGTTATATAATAGAAAATTTGATTGCAAAAACAGCAAAACAATTTCCTGATAATGAGTTTGTTAAGCAAATACAATGTGTCTTGATTTAAAAAGTACTATTTTTTTTTTCTAAAATATGTTTGAGTCACCAGCCTATAGCCAGGTAAACTGAAGAAATAAGAAAATCTATCAAAAAATGTTTGGAGAGTAAATCTGCTAATTTTACATTGTACATTTCAGCAATAGATGAAAGTACTGATACTACAGATATGATTCAACTTGTCATTTTCATTAGAGGCATTGATGATAAATACATTGTCACTGGCTTCTTTGGTGCCACTGAAAGACACATTAAATCTCTGATTATGCAATTACCACCAGTAACTCATGTTTGATTAAATATTACTATATCACACATCAAGAAAATTTGTGTGTAAAAGCTTTAAAAATGGATAACACATCATGCAAATCATCATCAAAGCTATGAGTTTCTTAAAGTCCAAGGGACTGAGTCATTACCAGTTCTAGGAGTTTCTTAAAAGAATGGATGACGATTATGCTGTCATCATTTACTTTTCTGAGGGAAAGTGGCTAAGTCAGAATAAAGTGCTAAAAAGATTGTATGATTTGCAAAGTGAGATCAAATCCTTTATTGAAACAAAAGGAAAATTTGGAGTAGAACCTGAAGATTAAGTTATTTCACATTAGCTTTTTTTTATTATTTTGTGGATTTGACCTCTCCTTTAAACAAATTAAACATGTATCTTCAAAGTGAAAATCATCTTATCTGTGCAGTGTTTCGGACAATAACAGCTCTTGAAATGAGAAACATTGGTGAGCTCAACTTATGGCAAATAATATGCATTTTGATACAGTGGCTAAATTTAGGTCTGAGAACAGTGAAATAAGTGAAGCTGTGCTTTCCATTATGATTAAAATAAATAAATAAATAATAAAAAAAATAAGAATAGCTTTCAATATTTCCAAAAAGCTCTTTTTTAAAAAAAATATTTTTGTAAATTTGTGACTATTTTCAGTCAGTCTAAATACATTATTTGCAATATAAATACATTATAGAGTTGCAATCAGACATTTAACTTAAAATAATAATAATAAAAATAATAAAAAAAAAACCTTTCATAATGTTTCTTTACCAGACTTCTATAATCCCTATCTTACAAGAGAAAAATATCCCTAGTTTCACAGTCATGTCTTACTCATGTCATCACTTGTTGGCAATACTTAAATTTGCAACAATTATTGTCAAGGATGAAGCATATCAAAAATCTCTGCTGAACACCCTAACAAGACACTAGGAACTGCAGTTATTTCCACTGAACCAGACACTGGTGCATCAGTATCACAAAAGCAGGATGATGCCTCGCTAGTTTTATGGGTTTTTTGCGTTCTGTTTGTTGTTGTTTTTTGATGTTTTACTAAAGAATACATTAAAAAAAAATAGTTTTCTTTTTACTTAAATATATTAACTATATAACATATTTTGTATGTAACCCAAGGCAATTCCTGTACTATCAATGCTGCCCAGGCAAGCCATGATATTACACAACCATGCATTAATCTGTACTGTTGCATGCTGCTATTTTTTCCCATATGTAGATCTTTGCATTTGCCCATGTTGAACCTCAGTAGTTTCCTCTTCACTCAACTCTTCTGCACCTCTGGGACCCTATTTAACTTCTCTTGCATTAAATATTGGCTTAGTCTCCTCACCATTTGCAGTCTTTACAGAGTCCATCTTAATCACCTTTTCATTCTTTTTGTGCACAGACCACTCACTACCTCTGACTGTTTGTTTGTTTGTTTGTTTGTTTGTTTGTTTGTTTGTTTTTAGCTTCAACCAAGTAACTTTTCCCAAACTGACACCACCTCTATCTCCAGCTCCAGGGAGAAGTTACAGGCACATCCTACAGGCTGTATGCTAGCATTTTCCCTCAAGAATTCTATCTCAGTAGATGCCTCTAGTGTGTGAAGGTACTTGATCCAGACATTGCTGAAGTCTGCCCAGTGGTGTAGCATCAATCTCTTTGCTAAAATTCAAGCAGAAAAAGCCCCCTACCTTGTCCATTTCTTGCAACCCATGCTCTATTTGTGCAAGCTTCCTCTTCTGCAGTTAGGTAGCTGCTCCCTAAACACAGCTGAAGAATGGTTTGACATTTCCAAAGCTGTGGTCAGTTGAATATAAAAGAAGTAGACACTTCCTCTTTAAGAAACAGACAATTAAAGTTGACTGTTAAAGTGGAGAGAAAAAAACTCTACAGAAGCTTCCAGAATCCTAAATAGTAGCAGCAAACAACTGTAAGTTCACAGAAAATGACGTCCACAGAAATAATCCAAATGTTCCTATGCTCTGAAACATCTTTGAAAGTCATTTGAGTATAATAAATGTGCAAGGCAAACTTTCAGTATTGGTTCTTTTTTTTTCTATGTGTCAAAGAGTTCATGTGACAGCAGTGCAACTAGGAAGGAGTCAATACTTAGTTCCAAAAATGGTGGTATCTAATTCATGGAGTAAAGTCCTTAGTACTCTCTGTCAGAGACACAAACATCCTTATTCATGTTCCCTTCCTTAGTTTAATGTCTGAAGAGTGATCTTTGAATGATAACCTTAGGGATATTTAAAGTCATTGCAAATGAATTTATCTAATATGAAATCTCAGTAGGCATTAATGGTGCTTTTGTCCTAGGATGGACTGACCAAGACAGAATACAAATGTTACAAAATCAGAGAATCATAGAATGGCTGTGTTGGAAGGAACCTTTAATATCATGCAGTTCCAATCCCCTGCTGTAGACAGGGATACCTCTCTCTAGACCAGGTTGCTCAAATGATATCCCAACACACAGTGATGCTTTTATTTAGGCTGCCTGCATTAATGAAAGGAGGCTCTGAGAAATACACATGGTTGATTGGGAAGATAGGGAATATGTACGTAGATCCTGTCAGAACTCTTAAATTTCCCCTTTTACTTTTTGGTACTCATTAACTTAGAAAAAAATTATTCAGTGTTAGCTGACCCAAGGAGCACATTTATATTCAGTCAGGCAGCAAAATATAGAGAGGAAAATATATTTTTCAGTAACATAAAGTCAGATGAGGCATACGAGGAGAGTCTTTAGAATAATAATTATATAACTAACTTAATTAGTCTTGGATTCAATCAAAAGATAGAATGTTAACACCAGTAAATTCTTTTATAACCATGGAGACTAAAACATAAAAAAAATACACACAAAAGGTTCTCCATAGTGCTATGTAATGTTTATGGCCCTTGAGGAAGAGCAGAATCTGTCCAATGGGATGAAATAGAAAATTAGAGGCAAAAAGTGAAGCAGACTTTTATACAGTATTTCCAAAACGGAACTGAAGTATGGGTGGGAGAAGGGGGGGGGGAGGAGGAGGAGCAAGCTCACTCTGAATATTAATAAGAAGTCAAACAAGAATCATGAAAGGTATCATGGTGTTTCACTGCAGTTGTAGTAGTTGTGTTGACATACAGTCTGTAACACATGAAGCATTTTTGAAGCCCTAAGTTGATCCTCTGTTCCAATAAAGCTGGACAAGGTAAAGAACAGAAGTAGCAAATGATGTCTGCTTTTTAAAGGTAGAGAAATGAGACTTCAAAGTGACACAGGGAATCTGTGAAAGCTTCCACTTCTAACTTGTGTCTGTAATTCTCAATTCATTAGGAAATTACAAGATTTTTCCTTCATTTCTCTGTATATTTGTTGTCCTGAAAATTATTTCAACCTCACTCTAAATGGTTAGGAAATTGAATATCTCTACCTGTGTTGTTTTTTGTTTGTTTATTTGTTTGTTTGGTTTGGTTTGGTTTGGTTGTTTTTCCTCATGTAAGTATTATCCCCATATATTCTGGGATACACTACTGCAAATCTCACCAGGTGTTAACATCCAATGAATACAGGTAATCGTGCAATTGGCATTGATAATGATTTTTTTTTTTTTCCCCCTAAAAATCTAAGAGAAGTCTGATGTGCAGCAGTTATTATTTGCCTGTTTTTGTATGAAATATCAGTGGGGAGAATGAAGTGTCTGTTATACTAATGGTACAAACATTTTCTCACCAAGGAGAAGGATCGATAAGCAGAGGGTTCCCAGTAGCAGTCCTGTGTGACAGTAAGTTTATACTTGCAAACTATCTGATTATACGAAGAAAAATAAAGTGAACAATGTTAGAGGATCATACGGACTGTAAGATTATTCTTTAGGAACGGAAAAAAAAATTGATTTATTTATTTGTCTTTTCTGTGCCATTCTCAGATCTTTTCTTCTTTTTTATTTTGACTTCTATTACTCCTTTAAAATACTCCCTTAAAAACAAACAAATAGTAAATGAAGAAAGATTTCCTTTTCTCCCCAACATTTTAACATAATTATTCTCTTGCTGAAAACAACTGTGATTATTTTTCCCTTGCCAGCTTGAAAAGTTCCACCCACACAGGGCCTAGAAATTACCATTATGTGCTATTTGCTTCTATGTCTTGCATTATGGAAAGGTGCAAATGGGAGTAGAGAGGAAAAGGATTACATCATAACTGACGTTTAACTCATTAATGGGATCATCATTATTTAGAAAAAAAAGGAGAGCTAATAGAAATTGAGTACAATAGCAGTAGCATCAGAAAATTGTGTTTGTGAAAAAGAAGTCATAAATAATGCATTCCTTGACTAGATTTAATAATCAATGAATTGCAAAATAAGATCCTGAGGGTGCATGATAAAACATGCATCTCTTGCTCGCATTTCTCTCTTTCTCTTAGGATCTCTCTCACACTCACACATGCACATATCTCCCCACTGCAATTAACAAACAAAAAAATAAAAGACTTTGTAGGAAGAATTTTTTATCTAAATTATTTTGAAAGGTTTGTATGTTTTTCTACAGAAAATCTGGGAATAGAAAGAATGGTGGATTCATTCATTTCCTCCTGTGGTTCCCACTTCTTCACAAGAAAAATAGTGAAAATTACCTTTTCACCAAAATAATTAATGTAAATACAGATATACACATGTGCACATCCATATCTAAATTATTTTTGTCACAAATTAAAAAAATAAATCTTTTTTTCTTTTTTTTTTTTGTTTTTGTTTTTTTCCCTTATATTGTGATTGAAGATTTTATATTGTTTTGTTTTATTTATTCTATTTTATTTCATTTTTCATTTATTTAAACGGATACATTTTAGTCTCTAATGTTTTTAGCCCACTAGATGCCATGTTGGTATGTTGATAAGTACTGTAGGGTTGAAGAACTGTAGATTGATCATGAACTTGCCCTATTAGTATCCTTGAAGGCAAATAGAAATCACAAAATCATAGCATCATGGAGTGGGTTAAGTTGGAGGGAACCTTAAAGATCACCTAGCTTCAACACAGGTAGATTTGTGACTCATTTTCATGGGTGACAGGTGACAGGATGAGGGGAAATGGCCTCAAGTTGCACCAAGGTAAGTTTAGGTTGGATATCAGGAAAAACTTCTTTACAGAAAGGGTTGTTAAGCACTGGAATGGGCTCCCAAGGAAGGTGGTTGAGTCACCATGCCTGGATGTGGGGCTCAGGAACATGATTTAGCAGGGGATTGTTAGAGTTAGGTAGTATGGTTAGGTTGTGGTTGGACTGATGATATTTAAGGTCTTTTCCAACCTGAGCAATTCTATGAATCTGTGATTCCAAATTTATATTTTCTCATCTTCAATATCTGACAAATCATTAGGTAAATGAGTTCAACACACTGTTTTTTAATAGATCGATATATAAACTTAATTTCATTAGGACAAGTTGCAAATAAATTCCCACACAGGGATACATCACTGATACTATGGAGATTTTACCAGTGAAATCAGGTGAATAATTCATACAAATGTGATTCTTTGCTCCAGGTTTAAAGCTTGATCAATGGAAAAAATGCTTTTCAATCAAATGCTCTAAGCAACAGAGATTTCTGAGAAATTGATGTGGTTCAATATATTTAGCAAGTTAATTAGCAGACATCTCAGTTTTGGATTTCATTCATAATCTCAGAATAGTTTCAAAATCAGTATTTCATGAGGCTATAAACAAATAAAGTTTATTTGTTACCATTTATATTAATTTCTTAACAAAATATTGCTCATATCGCTAAAAATCTGCTTCCTGATGAAAAATAATTAACAAGGTGGTTGTGGGGTATAAAACTGGGTAGAACTTAACTTTCTACATGGTAGAAAATTAAATGTAAATTTTCAGTCGTCAGTAAATGAAATATTGATGGAATCAGAATGAAGATTTTCCACTTGCTTTCAGAGCACTCTCATTATTCAAAATAAGAATTTTATGAGGACTTTTTTTTTTTTTTAATTTAATGGTTGTTTTTGTTTTCTTTCTCTTGAGATTCTCATACAACACAGGAGAACACGATAGAACATGAAGAAATATTAAGATTTCATATTTTGCACATGGAAAATCAAAAAAGGTAGTATTCTTGTTGAATACAACATTTTTGAGTTGTTAATATGTTGATATTGTGAAATCTCCTTTAAACACTATAGATTATTTTACTTTTAAATATTTATTTATAGAAATTTTTAACATCTTTTTTTCACCAAAAAAGAAGATTTTTTTTTTTTTTTTTTAAAGGTAACATATGGAGAGATCATAAATATTTAACTCAAATATTTATCTGGCAATAGGTTTCCGTCTCTGCAAAAAAATTGCATTTTACTTAACTGCAAGCACTTTCCTGTATTCACTGCATTAGGTTTCCCTATTTGCAGTTGGGAAAAAATGCTTTATGAACACAATTTCCTGTATAGAGGAGAAAGGTAATATTTTGATAAATTTCAGTTATTTATCAGATTAATCTCATCTTATCACTGAAATACTATATATGCTTTTAATGTTAGAAAGTAAAAGAGGTGCTGTTTCTATCTACTTTACCTCTATTAAATGTATGCTATATTTAAAGACCATATATTTAAGTAGCTGGAAGCACATTATCATTACATGCCTGAAGTTGCCAATGTGGAAAACATTAATTGCTCTTTGAGCTTCATGTAAAGTGCTTCAGAGAGTGTAATAAGATATAAGTTCACCATTCATTTAAAAATGAAATTGTGTTGCGTTCATCGTGTACCTGTGAAGAAAATATGTCCTACTCTGGAAGTTACAAGATTCAGTCTTCTACCTGAGCTCCAGGGATGACTTTGTTTTCTCATAGTGTATTTAATTAATGCACAAGTACATGATAAATCAGTTAAAATTTTACAGTACATAATTTTTAAATAGCTTTTTATAATTATTCTTTTTTATTCTTTTTTTAAAATTCAGCTTCAATGCAGGATTTGAATGCAGAGCAATTAAGCTTACAGGAGTTAAGCGTTCTCTTGAGACACTCAGTAAGAGACTAACATTCCCAAAACTATGCAATATATCCCCAGCACATTCACACGATTCTAATATAATGTTCAGCTAAATCTGAATAAATTTGTTAAAAGAAAAATCTGAAATAAACATAAAAGATCAATAAATCTTCATACTGAAATTCTCAAAATATTGATTCCATCATTTTCATTCCTTTTCACCCAAGTATTTGTTCTTTTTGTGGGACAATGTTTTTACATTTGCAACATGAAATAGCCATTGTGAATATACATGTGTATCAACGTGAGAAGTTCATTTTCAGTTTTGTGAGTTCTACCAGTAAGAGAAGAAAATGAAAAATAATTAAGAATTCCATACCTTGTCATGTAGAATTTTTTGCTTTTGTTTTAATATTTGTTTGTTGCTTGCATGCTTGCTTGCTTGCTTGCTTTGCTCTGTTTTAACTGGATAGAGTTCTGGTGGAACAACGTTATAGCTGAGAAATTTATAAGAAATCTATCCAGTCAGTAAATTATTCCAATAAGCAACTTATCTGCAGAGGTGTCCCTTGTAAGTCCTTGTTTTGCAGTGGGATAAAGTATTAGATTTGTGATTTTCAACACATGAGGATCACATGAGGAAAAGGCGTGTGATCCAAGACAGCCAGCATGGCTTCACCAGGAAAAGGTCATGCTTGACCAATCTGGTGGCCTTCTATGATGGAGTGATGGCATTATTATTGAAGGGAAAGGCGACCAATGTCATTTGCCTGGACTTGAGCAAGGCCTTTGACATGGTCCCCCACCACATCCTTATCTCCAAATTGGAGGGATGTGGATTTGACGGGTGGACCAGTCGATGGATAAGAAACTGGTTGAAAGGCCGCAGACAGAGGGTGGTCATCAATGGCTCTATGTTCAGGTGGAGGCCGGTAACGAGCGGCGTCCCCCAGGGGTCTGTCTTGTGGCCGGTGCTCTTTAACATCTTTATCAATGACATCGATGGCGGAATTGAGTGCACCCTCAGCAAGTTTGCTGATGACACCAAGCTGAGTGGTGCAGTCGACAGGGTAGAAGGAAAGGATACCATTCAGAGGGACCTCGAGAGGCTAGAAAGGTGGGCCTGGGTGAATCTGCTGCTTGTTGCAGCATTTCAGTATCTAAAGGGAGCCTACAGAGGGCAGGGGAATCAACTCTTTGAAAAGGTAGATAACTGCAAGATGAGGGGATATGGTTTTAAGTTGAGAGAGGGGAGATTTAGGTTGGATGTCAGGGGGAAATTCTTTAGAGAGTGGTGAGATGCTGGAACAGGCTGCTCAGAGAGGTTGTGGATGCCCCGTCGCTGGAAGTATTCAAGGCCAGATTGGATGAGACCCTGGGCAGCCTGGTCTAGCATTCGGTGGGAAGGTTGGTGGCTCTGCATGTGGCAGGGGAGTTGGAGTTTCATGATCCTTGAGGTCCCTTCCAACCCTGGCCATTCTGTGATTCTGTGATTCTGTGAACATAATTCCTAATTTATTTTAAATCCAATATTGGAAGACAGTTATTACAATATCAATGAATAAATGAAGGTTTACTTTGCTACCAGGAATGCTATGTTTTCAGGCAAAATGAAACAAAGAAATAAACATAAAAAAATACCCCAAACTATGCTTTTAGTATAGAAAATTACTTATTCAGAAACACCTTAGGTGAACTGCAAAATTATATATTTGTGTGAGTATAACTGCATAATAAATCTTTATTCAATTAACAACAACAACAAAAAAGTCTTAAACTACATTGTTCTGATTTGTTTGGTATTTAATGTGCTTAGAAGACAGCACACAAATGAAATTCTCTGTATCAAAATGTAATCAACTGGACATCCGTGGTACTTATTTTTATGCTTCAGCATGTGAGATATAGAATCAGGAGGAGTAGAGTATTAATTCCATTTATTTTCTCCAGATAAATGTATTATTATCCTTATCTTGGCTGACCATTTAATTAACAAGTATTTGATGGAAATAAAAATAGTCGGGAAAGTTGGCCAAGATAAGACAATAAGTAATGTGCTTTGAATTATATTTATAGATGGACTGATAGGAGTTAGTAAACAGCAGCATAGTTGTAATTTCTCTGAGATGTAATGTTTTTAGATTATTGGTCTTTCTAAGCCATTCCTGCATACTGCAAACATGAGATTGAACTCAAATAAGTATCAAAGTAAATATAAGATTGGCCTCTATAGGGATTATTGGGTTAAATATTTAGTAGCCAGTGATATTTGAACAAAACATAAAATTGTAATGACACTGAATATGAGGGGGGAAAAAAATATATATATATTATTTCTTTTGTCTATTTGAGCATTTACAAATATTATTGAAGAAGATGATGATTTCTTATTCTAAAACTCCAAGGAACTAATTTTTATTGAACTAAACTATAAACCATCAGGCTTGGAAGCAATCATTGGAAGCCTGCTCGAAGTACTCTACTTTCTATGCTCAAATCATTCAGTCCAGATGATTGCATAACTTATTTCTAAAATTCATCAGTAACAGAGGAATCCAATGTGTTTCAAGCAAAGTAGTCTAGATTTCCAATGTCCTTTACTTCAGGTACTCAAGTAGAGAAAAATGGTTCTCATATGTACCCCACAGGCTTTGTCCTTCCAGGCTGCAAGCACAGACAAAACAGAGGTGGGAGATAAAAAAAGTAAGAAGCTTTTCCAAATGATCAGTCCATAATGGTTTTATAACTTATATATCTGAGAACTCTCCCCTTACAGGACATAAAGCAGAAAGCATTTTACAGGCCTCACAAGAGATGAGTCCAGGGGAACAAGGCTTAAGCTGGGGGTGAGGCAGACGACCCGACTGAGGTGCGTCTAGACCAATGCACGCAGAATAAACCATAAGCAGGAAGAGTTGGAAGTGACTGTGAGTTAGGCTAATTATGACCTTGTTGCTATTACCGAAATGGTTGGACCACTCCATGACTGGAGTGCTGTGGTAGATGGCTACAAGCTCTTCAGAAGGGATAGACAAGGAAAGAAGGGTGGTGGTGTGGCCCTTTATATTAAAGACTGTTTTGATGTTGAAGAGCTTGGGGTTGGGAATGACAGAGTTGAGTGTCTATAGGTAAGGATCAGCGGGAATGCCTGTAGGGGAGACATCTTGGTGGTGGTGTGTTATAGGCTGCCTAATCAGGGTGAAGATTTGGACAAGGCATTCTATGGGCAGCTTGCAGAAATCACGCGATCACCAGCACTTGTTCTCATGGGAGACTTCAACTTCCCTGATATATGTTGGAAATATAATACAGCACGGAGAAAGCAGTCCAGGAGGTTTCTAGATTGTGTGGAAAATAGCTTCCTTATGCAACTGGTAGGAGAGCCTACCAGGGGTGGTGCCCTTCTAGACCTGGTCTTCACTAACAGAGAAGGACTGGTGGGAGATGTGAAGGCTGGGGACTGTCTTGGGCAGAGCAACCATGGAATTGTAGAATTCTGTATTCTTGGAGATGTCAAGAGAGTGACCAGCAAAACTACTTTCTTGAACTTCCAGAGGATGTTCAAGACGCTTGTAGCACGGGTCCCCTGGGAGTCTCTTCTTTAGGGTAAAGGGGTCCAGGAAGCCTGGACGCTCCTCAAGATGGAAATCTTAAAGGCGCAAGAAGAGGCTGTCCCCGAGTGCCGTAAGGTGAGCTGCAGGGGAAAACAGTCGGTGTGGATGAGCCGGGAACTACTGTTGAGACTCCAGAAGAAAAAGAGAGTCTATGTCCTCTGGAAGAAAGGGACAGGCTACTTGGGGAGATTACAAGAGGGTAGCTGAGGTATGCAGGGAGTAAGTTAGGAAGAGAAAAGTCCAACTTGAACTTAGGTTGGCCACTGCAGTAAAAGACAGTAAAAAATCCTTTTATAAATATATCAATGGCAAAAGAAGAACCAAGGATAATTCTCATCCTATACTTGATGCAGCAGGGAATGTGGCCACTGAGGACAAGGAGAAGGCTGAGGTCCTCAATGCCTTCTTTACATCTGCCTTTAATAGCCAGATCAGTTATCTTCCGGGCATTTTACACCCTGATCTGGAAGTCTGGGATGCTACTCAGAATATACACCCGGCGATTCAGGTGGAGACAGAGAGCTCCTCCTCCATCCAGACTGTCACAAGTCCATGGGACCGAACAGCCTACACATTCAGGTGCTGAGGGAGTTGGCGGGGGTGATTGCCAAGCCACTCTCAGGCATTTATCAGTGCTCCTGGTTAACTGGAGAGGTCCCAGAGAAATGGGGGCTTGCTGATGTGACTCCCATCTCAAGAAGGGCTGTAAGGAGGATCTGGGGAACTACAGGCCTGTCCTTGGTACTGGGGAAAGTCATGGAGCAAATCATCTTGGATGAGATCACACGGCATGTGCATGGTGTCCAGGGGATCAGGCCCAGCCAGCACAGGTTTGTGAAACGCAGGTCATGCTTGATCAACCTCATCTCCTTCTATGACTGGGTGACCAGACTAGTAAATGAGGGAAAAGCTCTTGATGTAGTCTACCTATACTTCAGCAAAGCCTTTGACACTGTCTCTCACAGTATTCTCCTGCAGAAACTGGCTGCCTGTGGCCTGGACAAGTATACCCTTCTTTGGGTAAGAAACTGGCTAGAAGGCCATACCCAACAGGTAGTAGTTAATGGAGTTAAGTCCAGCTGGCGACCTGTTTCAAGTGCTGTCCCCCAAGGGTTGGTACTGGAGCCTATCTTGTTTAATATCTTTATTGATGACCTAGATGAGGGGATTGAGTGGGAGGTGGTGTTGACCTGCCTGAGGGTAGGGGGGCTTCAGAGGGATCTAGATAAGCTGGATTGCTGGGCTGAGGTGAATGGGATGAGGTTCAAAAAGGCCAAGTGCCAGGTCCTGCACTTTGGCCACAATAACCCCATGCAGCATTATAGGCTTGGGGATGAGTGGATGGATGATTATGAAAAAGAATGAGATCTGGGGGTGTTGGTTGATGCTCGGCTGAACACGAGCCGACAGTGTGCTCAGGTGGCCAAGAGGGCCAATGGCATCCTGGCCTGCATTAGTAATAGTGTGGCCAGCAGGAGCAGGGAGGTAATCATCCCTCTGTACTCAGCACTGGTGAGGCCCCACCTCGAGTGCTGTGTTCAGTTTTGGGTAGCTCACTACAAGAAGGACATTGAAGCCCTGGAACATGTCCAGAGAAGGGTAACAAAACTGGTGAGGGATCTGGAGCACAAGTCTTATGAGGAGCAGCTGAGGGAACTGGGATTGTTTAGTTTGGAGAAGAGGAGACTCAGGGGAGACCTCATCGCACTCTACAACTTCCTGAAGGGAGGTTGTGGTGAAGAGGGGTTTAGCCTCTTCTCCCAGGCAACAAACAGAACCCAGGGAAATGGCCACAAGTTGTACCAGAGGAGGTTTAGGTTGGACTTGAGGAAGAACTTTTCCTCTCAGAGAGTGGTCAGACACTGGAATGGCCTGCCCAGGGGGGTGGTGGAGTCGCCGTCCCTGGCAGTGTTCAAGAGGTGTCTGGATGAGGAGCTACGAGTTATGGTTTAGTTTGTGGTAGTAATGGTAATGAGAGGACGGTTGGACTAGATGATCTTACAGGTTGTTTCCAACATTGTGATTCTATGATTGTATGATTCATTTTCTCTTTTCACTGAATTACAAGCTGAATATACAGGCTTTTGAACTGTGTATAATAGGTATTGTTTCTTTTGTTATTTGGTTAACATCTGGACAAACATTTTGTTTCAAATTTTAGAACTTGTCATCCATCTGCATTTAGCTTCTGTGCCTACTCTTTCTCATTCTGCACTAGTGAAGATGTAGCAATGCCTCTGTACCGTGTGCAGCTCTGAGCCTGTAGGAGGTCTGCGCTGAAAGCTTCTCATGTTTTTCCTTTCAGCTTAGCAGTATGTGAACTTCCTCCCACCATTCAACTGAAGTATTTTATTTCTTCACTGAGTTGACAGACAGTTTGGATTCCTTGTGTGCATGCTGTCTCACTTTTTGAATAAAAGTTTTAAGTGAACTTAAAGTTCACTTTAAGTGACTGGTGTTCTGTGCAATATGAACACTTTTGGGGGTTTCCTTCTCAGCAGAAAATAGTAAGTACGCAAATGATTACAGTAGCAGATGTGATTTGTGACGTCAGTGCTATTTCTGGACCCTTTTAATGGAATAATCCATCAAAATGAGAGTATAATGACAGGCAAGATGCATAAGCAAACAGACCTTATGATGTCAATCCAACTTCCTTTTTTTTTTCCAGGTAAATGTTACTCTGGCAATGAATGAATCACTTCTGTCTTTTCATTAGACTGTTGAGAGGTAAGACTTCTAAAGTAGCTTCAACAAAAGCTATTGGTGCTGGCTGTCTCCATAGATCTCCATACTTCCTGGAATTATCTTAATATGTACTGTGAGACAGACTCATATATGGTGCCTACAGTTATCTAGGACAAAATGCCAAAGAGCATCTTGCATGACATAATCCTCTTGGAGGAAAAGCTTATTCTGTGCTCTAAAATTTGTCTTCTTATGCTAGAAAAACTTTTTTTTTTTTTTTTTTTTTTTTTTTTTTTTTTTCCGACAGTTAGGTCAAGCCATTTTCAGGAAGTCCTGTGAATTTGATTTGTTTCACTTAAATATATGTAATAACTAAGGACATTTGACTTGTTCTTCTATTGTTACACAAGCTTGTATTCTATACAATTTCTTCTACGTCCTAATCTGTATGAAGGTCTAGAGATGATAATCCTATTTTTAACCTCACCTATAGAAATTCTGGTAATTAAACTCAAAGTCACATAACTGCATTTCATTCATGCAAGTCCTCTACTGTTACAAAAGTTTTTGTATAATGTACTAGTTTAAGTATGCACATTATGTTTTTGAAGCAGAAAAGTCCACTGTGTTAAAGAAATGTCAGAAGGCCTTTGTTGCAATGTTACATAATAAAAAACATCCAAAATTCAGGACCACAAAATATGTTGTTCTTAGTATTATAATGTTCAATGTGAGGGTGTATGTGGTTGTCTATTATAGATAACTTTGATTACTTTAATAAGTAGATGCATCAACAAGCAAGTCACAGAATCACGGAATAGTTGATGTTGGAAGGCACCTCTGGAGATCTTCTAGTCCAACCTCCCTAGTCAAGAAGGGGCCATGTTAGCCAGGACGGTGATGTGACACCAGTGACATCAGCCTGCACAGTGGACTTCTATTCCTGAAATCACAGAATCAGTGGAAATCAAAATGAAATGTTCTAGATTCCTCTTGCTGTTAAAGCTCATAAATGTAGCAATATTATTGTTTAGGCATGAAAGGTTTAAACTTTTAGACATTATCTATACTGTTGCTTAGCAGGAATGAGTCTATGAATTCTTAGTTAAAATTAAAAGGTAGTGAAAGAAAAATGATGTCTTAACGAATACATGTTTTTAGTTTCTTACAACAGAAATATTGAGCATTTAACATGAAAAGATGCTTGAATGGCCTGATGAAAGACAAACCAGGAATTCTCTGTCTGACTTACAGAATCATAGCTCTGAGCACTCCAGTACCAGAGATAGATAAAATAAATAAATATAAATATAAATATAAATATAAATATAAATATAAATATAAATATAAATATAAATATAAATATAAATATAAATATAAATATAAATATAAATATAAATATAAATATAAATATAAATATAAATATATAAACAACATCAAAAACCACAAAACAACAATGAGAAAACACCAAATAAAGCAATAAAACAAAACAAAACAAACAAACAAACAAAATCTCTGCCAAACACCAATTCATCATAAACCATCATCACATCATACTGGTAGTGGCTCAAACACTTTTTATTCCAGTTTGTTTATTCTCAGTTTTGGGGGGTATCAATAATAAAGAAGTTCAGAGTCATGCATGAAACATTTTGTTTTGGTCTGACAAAAACAGGAATGCTTCCTGATTTTTCTCTGATATTTTTTGTCCTCTCCAAGAGACATTAAGCACTGAAGGTGCAAACTATTTTAACCTATATGTAGTTTTTCTCACTGTTTTCTATATACAATAGCCACTACCTACATATTTGCAGTGCTTAATTTTGAGTACAATGTATGTATAGTGAATGGGAGGATGGGCTGAATTACATCCATAATTTCCCCACTGTTAGGGGGTACATAATATATGCGCTCAAGCAGAAAATTCAATCTGTTTTCCCTGATTTAAACATTAGTTTAAATGCTATATAGACGCAGCAACAATTCCAAAGTTATACGTTGATTTCTACAATGTCTCTATAAGTCATATACCCTTATTAAAGTAATGCAGTTTATCATTTGAGCCGATATTGTTTAGACAACCCTAGTTGGGTTACTGTCAGTTTTGAAATACACCCAAAGAAAAAGTAGGGCTTTTTGTGTGCGTGATGTAAATGGGGCAACATCAAACACAGAAATAAAAGAAATGGCAGTAGAATTAAAGCTGCTCAGAAATGCTGAAGTGGTGGAGCATGCTGCATCTCACACAGAGCCCTTTCACTATGCCTCTTCTCCCAGCTGACTGTGGTTGAGAGTAAATGTATCTTTAGGCATTCACCCAACATCTTGCAAATCTCCATAAGAAATAATGTTTTTGCCAGTAAACTCAGTCTGTTCAGAGATATTCCCAAATATGAAACCAGTGATCACAGACAGAACTGAAATTACATTTATCAATAATCTCACCCTTAATAAGAAGTTGTCTGCATGCAAATTTTTCTGCATACACTCTGGTCCCTGGCCTATGTTAAGTTCCAGCCATACCTGGAAAATCCTGTTCCTGCTGTATGCTTCAAATTATGTTTATTTATTATGTAAATACAAACTTATTTTCCTTCCCCATAAAATATGTGACTACAGAATTATGCCTAACACCTTTATCTACACATATATACATATATAAATTCCTGAATTTGTTAATTTCCTCCCTATATTTTTATTTTATTTTTTGGAATGTAAACTATGAATATTTCTGAATATATACAATATTTCAATTCCTTCAGAATACTATTTTATCATAAACAACAAAAAGAGTATTTAGAATTAAATGCAACTCATCTTCTACAGATATTAAAAAATCTGTATGGAAAAACAAACATTTGTCTGCACAAAGTCATCTGTAAAATCTTTTCACAGAATGTGATGAATATTCATTCTAGTTAAAATTCCTCTTCATTTGACTTTTTGGAAAATGAGGGAGTTGCTAGTATGAATACTTTAATTTTATTTATTTATTTCTATATTTTACTTTACTCTTCCTCACTGCATCCTGTATCACTCATTCTAGATGCTGAAGTTAATGAAAATTGCTTGTTTACAGAGAAAACAGCATTTTCTAAGACAATGATTTATGTTTGGTTAGACATTACTTCATCTCTTGTAATGTAAATTAGTGCAGAAGTTTGAAATTCCTTGCTATAGAACATCAGTGAAAAGGCAGTCTCAACTTATACTACAATTTAGTAGTATGTTCCAAGTTTAATTGTTTCATGTATTTTGTGATTTGAAAACATTTTATAAGGGATACAACAACTTCAGTGCTTACAGGCAGTCTAAAAATATCAACAAATTCCAAGTGAGGTTTCATGCTAACTGTCTAGGAAAAAAAGAGAAGAAAGATCTTTGCATTACATGAGACATTCAATTATGTTGTTCATTGTCTTTAAATGGATTACTGCTATGATATGGCAAATAGAAACTGCATAAAGTATTTATATTTTATTTAAATGTCAGTTACTTAATTTACTTTCTCATTATGCATTAACATAATGATCAGCTTGTTTATTAGTGTTAAATATTTCATGGATTTCACAATATTGTATAACTTACTATAAATGAATAGAGGTCGTTACATTACCCATTGTATCAGCAACAGTCCACACTGATAGAAAGCAAGAGAAAACTTGTGATGGAAAATAAAGGACTGGATAGCTATAATTACTTTGAAGAATCAATGTACTATATCCCAGTCATATAGAAAAAAAAAAAAATACATATATATATATAAACCATAATTACACTGAGTTTAATTTATAGAACATCTAAATGAAAGTTCTACAATCTACAAACATATTTTCATAGTGTATGCAGAATAAAGAGGCTACAGAATCACAGGTAAAATACAGATAAGCATAATAAATAATAATAAATTGTAATTGCAGTTTAACAAAACAGCCCAGTATCATGCAAAAGTTTAGAAAAATACATTAACTAATAATATCACAATTATACACAGTTTGAAATGTTAAAATTCAGATCATATTTAAGATTGAAATAAACAAATCCAAGTAAAAAATTGCTCAGTTTTATAATATTTCTGTTTCCATACAAAAATATTTGAGACACACAACTAAACTGTAAAGATCTTCGTTTTCCAAAAGTGGGTTTACTTTGAACTTACCCAAAGTGGAAAATCATAAAATCATAGAATCACTCAGATTGGAAAAGTCCTTAAAGATCATTGAGTGTAACTGCAACCTAACCATACTACCCTAACTCTAACAACCCTCCGCTAAATCATGTCCCTGAGCACCACATCCAGATGGTTTTTAAATACATTCAGGGATGTTGAGTCAACCACCTTCCTGGGGAGCACATACCAGTGCTTAACAACCCTTTCTGTAAAGAAGTGTTTCCTGATATCCAACCTAAACTTACCTTGGTGCAACTTGAGGCCATTTCCCTTTGTCCTGTCTCCTGTCACCAGAGAGAAGAGACTAATCCACTCTCACTGTAAGCACCTTTCAGGTATTGGAAGAGAGCAATAAGGTCTCTTCTCAGCCTCCTCTTCCCCAGACTAAACAGCCCCAGTTCTTCAGTCTCTCCTTGTAGGGTATATTCTCTAAGCCCTTCACAAACACGTCAACAGCCTTACCTTCATCTACTAAACGGGTCACCTTGTCATAGAATGAAATCAGGTTTGTCAGACAGGATCTAACATTTGTAAACCCATGCTGACTAGGCCTGATCTCCTGTATGACCTTTAATTGGTTCAAGATGGCTCTTGAAATTATCCGTTCCATAACTTTCCCAGGCACCAAGGTGAGACTGATAAGTCTGTAGCTACCAGGGTCATCTTTCTGGCCCTTTTTGAAGATGGGCATCACAAATTTTAAGGAACAGCAAGCCATCACTACCAACACAATCACCATCACTAAAATCCACCATCATTGACAACAAAATTTAAAATGTTTTTTACACTCTTAAAAAATAGGGCACAGTAAAAACCCTCCACACAAGCATGAATGATGAGCATGTGTCATGGTTTTATGTTTTTTTGGTTTTCAGTATTCCACATCAAAACATCATGTAGTGTACTGGAATTAAAGTGTTAATGCTCCAGTTCCAGGTACCTATCCCTATACATTACAGAAGTCATGGGATCTGACCCTTCCGGGTGGGGCGGTCTCTTACTGCCTGGCAGTGGGTGCTGGAGGGTGCTTTCCTAGCCGTTCCAAGCTTTTCAGGTTTGACTCGGTTTCAGGAACTCTCTCTCTCCTAGCTTATTTGATTTATTAGTCCCAGTTTCAATTAGATTGTATTATATTGTGTTATCTTGCATTCAGATATCATAGTTAGTAAAATAAGTTTTCCTCCATAGATTGTTGCCACTATTTTTTTTTTTCCTCCCTTCCTTCCTTCCTTCCCATTTTGTGGGACCGGGGGGGAGGGGCGCGGGGCAGGGTCCTACTGCCCCCTGTCACAGACATAGATTGATCTAGTTAACTGTGTGATGGCATGCTTCCCTACTCCTCCACAGTCAAAATCAGGTTTTAATGCTATTTGTTTGCTAAAGTGATAATGCTCAATAGCACTACTTCAGTAGTGAATTTTTTGCATGCAGTGGAGAGTTAGATAAGTGTTACAGATACTAACAGATATTTATATTTAATGAATTAGTTTAAGATATTGAGCTACCTATGCTGGTTTCCTAGAATGTTTTGTTTTGCCTGAGTACACTATAGAACTTGCCAATACCTTTCAAGAATTTAAACAGAAATGCATCACGCAAGTCATTGAATCCAATTTTTTAATGCTGAATGATATCTCAGTGTCGTCCAGGGAAATTACCACCATGGAGAAATAGGAAAAAAAATAAATTCTCAATCTCAGTTATGTCAGTGACTATAAAAATTTGGAATGATAGTCAAATATGAAATACTGGTTATTATCTGTCTCTTACAGAGAATACTTTCAATGACAACGAATCCAAACAACAGCTTTTTAGTCTGATTACAAGACTGCTGGCCTTCTGGTAAGGGAGAAAAATGGGAAAGTTACAGAGTAATAGCTCCCTTGTCATCATCATAGAGAGAAAGGAACACACATCAGAAAAAAAATCTGGAAATTCCTACCCTGAGCTTTTCCCACTCCTTTGCAATAAAGAGTGATAAACACTTCACCCGTTGTCTGTGTATGCATGTTCTACACAGCCCCCATCCATTTCTACTTATCCTTCATCTCCCTACTAGGAAAGAACTCCCTAAAATAGAGCTGTAGAACTGGGAAGCAACAATATCCTCTTACATTTATCATGATAGATCAAGAAGTCCCTATAATGAGTATCTCAGAAGAAATCCACAGAAAAGGAGATGACTATTAAAAGTGCAATGAAAATTGCTTGAAAGTTGACTGTTTTGTTTTCTTTTTTAAATTAATTGATTATTTTTTTTTTCCAGAGATGTACAGGTAGAACTTGGTAGTAAGCATAGAGGAACCCCAAACAACCATTTCGTTCTTCATCACTAAGAGCTCAGACATAGTGAATTTTAACACCTCACCTCACTTTTTCTCCATCAGTTTGTAGGATACATAGGAGAAATGGAAGAATCACAGGCAGAGGCACAATGCACCAAACATACCGTGTTTTAAGCTAGCTGGTCAACTGAAAATATGTGCTTCAAGACAATCACTTTCAGTGGTGTCCAGTGGCAGGAAATGGACACAAACTAGAGCACAAGATGTTCCAAAAAAACATCAGGAAGTTCTTTTGTACCATACAAATAATAGAGCATTAGCACAGGCTGCCCAGAGAGATGGTGTAGTACCCTCCATGGAGATCTTCAACAAAATAAGCAAAGACATTCTCACTCTGCTCTGGATGGCTGCACTTGAGCTGAGGCTTAACCAGTTGGACCTAGATGTGCTTCCCAACCTCAACATTTCTGTAATTGTACAATAACTCCAGACAGGGTCTTAACATTTTGATTGTATCCAGAGTGGCTTAAATATCACATAACTCGTTGAAATAGAAAATAAATTCTAATATTGAACATTCTAGAGTTAAAAAAAAAAAAAAAAATCAGCATGGTTAATGTGAGAGTAAATTTCCTCGAAAGAAGAGGGATCTAATCTAAATTAGTTGCAATCTAATTTAATCCTAAAGGAGGGGAGATTTAGATTAAATGTCTGGGAACAATCTTTCACTGAGAGGGTGCTGAGGCACTGGTGCAGGATGTCCAGAGAAGCTGTGGATGCCCCGTCCCTGGTGGTGTTCAAGGTCAAGTTGTCTGGGGCCCTGGGCAGCCTGGTCTTGTACTTGTTTTAGTGGTTGACAATCCTACCTGTGGCAGCTGACTGGAAGTAGGTGATTTTTGAGGTCCATTCCAATCTGAGCCATTCTGAGATTCTATGAAACGTGACAACATGTGTAGTTGAGTATGAATGCAAGCAGGAACCTGTGTAGCACAGGGTGGGTTACATAGTGTGGATTATGGTGTGCAGTCTGCAACTTCAGCTGTGCTTCAGCTCTTTTTCAAAGCCATTCATACACCATAAATGCAAATCGGTTGAATAACTAAGTAGAATTGGAAACATGACTTTAAAAGAATCACAGAAACACAGAATCACAAAGGTTGGAAAAGACCTAAAAGATCATCCAGTCCAACCATCCACCTATCACCAATGGTTCTCGCTAAAAAAGGCATTTTATGTTCTCCTCAACCAAGCATATTTCCACAAGTCATGTTTCTTAGCTTTTAAAATAGATTTGTCAAATTAAAAAAGAAGAAAAATTTATTTATTTCTCTTACAAGTGCAGAATATCAGTCCTTTTTTACAATCCATACGTGGGGAGATAAAAGTGGGATTTCAAGCACTGCCCTTTTAATTCTGACAAGATGTGAAGATGTTCCATTGGGATTCTTTTGGACAAAACCTATCATGTAAACAGCTGACAAGTTTTAGATGTCTTCTGTAGAAAATGAAATGAATCATATTTTAGATTATAAAAGAAGCCTGAATGACTGCCAGGGGTTCAATATGTGTGTTGTGGTCACAGGAGTTAGCCAGCTGTGAATTTACTCGATTCCACATACATATTTCATTTCACACACAGTGGTTTCTGTGGTGCTGCACAGCCAGAGATGTACAGCTAGCTCATTTTGGATTATTTGGAACATGAGCTTCATGGGCTGTTTGAACTGTATTTGCTTCACAGAATTGGTTCTTAGTCGGTAAAACCAGAGTATCTCATCTCCAGACAGCAATTATTTTCCTGGATGCTGAGGACACTTGAAACTATTTTAAATACTATCAGTACTAATTATGCACCACAAATAAATCAAATACAAAAGACTGTAGCAGACAATTTTAATTCCAATGATACAGTTCTCTCCTTCAGCTGAAGTTGATATTGTTTTTATCTCAGGTACTGGTGAGTTTGTCTATATTCTAGGTTTCTTCAATGAAAAGAACTTTCTCCCAGCAAAAAGAACAAAAGGCTTTAATAGATTTTCTCTCCTGCTAGCCCTGATTCTTACACAGCATTAAAAAAAAATTACCCTAAAAAAATTCACATGTACCTTTGCAATTCAGTATCAAGTAATTTTCTCTTATCTGGAATGCAGAAGCTTGAAAATATTGATAATATCACAAAAGAAAACTTCCCAGCTCTGTGTTCAGATGTCATAGGGCATTTCTAGCTGTCACAGATAGCTTTTCCACTGATGTGCTTAATGTACTAGAATATCAGTACCTAGGAAAATAATTAAGGTTAACAAACAGAATGAGAAGTGCACGTTCCTCAGACAACACATAATCATGGTTGTCTGCTTTATCCTCTTTTCCAGTTTTAAGGTAAGGACGATTCCACACACACACACAGTAACACAAATTACTAAGGAAGCAATTAAAGAAAAAAAAAAAATTATTGAGTTCAGTTATAACTAGTACAATAGCAGGTTATTAATAGCATTCTTTATACTTTGACACTAGTAACAAGGTAAATAAATCACACTGCTTTCCCCCTAACTCCATCTGGCTTGAATGCTTAACTAGAAGAGTACATAAAGCAAACTTATCTGCTAAAGGTAGCAGGAGAGCAGCTAGCTAGCTGGTCACTGTTGTCTGTGAGGTAAACTTCTGGCTTCTCCTCTCAGCTAGCATGTTCCTGACAGAAATTATGAATGACTGTTTGCAACTACCTACTGTAAATAGCCTGGAATAAATCAGCATTTAATTCTTTTTCACTTACACTCTAATATTTTGGAAAAAAAAAGGAAGAGAAAAAGAAAAAGAAAGAGAAAGAGAAAAAGAAAGAGAGAGAGGAGAGGAGAGGAGAGGAGAGGAGAGGAGAGGAGAGGAGAGGAGAGGAGAGGAGAGGAGAGGAGAGGAGAGGAGAGGAGAGGAGAGGAGAGGAGAGGAGAGGAGAGGAGAGGAGAGGAGAGGAGAGGAGAGGAGAGGAGAGGAGAGGAGAGGAGAGGAGAGGAGAGGAGAGGAGAGGAGAGGAGAGGAGAGGAGAGGAGAGGAGAGGAGAGGAGAGGAGAGAGAGAAAAAACACTTTTTACCTGACCATCTAAAATATTTCCTCCTTTCAAGTTTGCTATGAGTCTGAAACCAACGTTGCTACTCTAACAGCATACATTTTCTCCCCTCGCAGTTTGCTTTGACGTAGTCATTTCCTCCCTTCTCACAGATTATACAGGCATGAGCAGGAAAGTCAGCATTAATTTTGGAAAATGACCTCTTTCAATTAGTTCTGTCTTTGCTTGCATTTTAAAGCACTGCGAATTGCTGAGTATGACTTCAAGAAACAAGAAACGCATTCAACCTCCAAGGCACACTCAAGTTCTTTCTGGTTGCTAATCTGGCCCTTATCCGGAGCTCACAATACTGACTGTGTGCTATCTGCTCATATTTGCACACTGCTGTGGAAGACTGTTTCTTTTCTGTTTTCACAGGATCTAAGAGCTGGCAATGCTTCTTGTGCTGTTAGCATAGCCAGTTCATCCCAGTGCCAGAACACATCCGCTTAAAGCTGGCCAGGTGCCTCTTCATCATCATCTGAAACTTCTTCTTGTCACATTTCAGAGGGAACATTTTGGAGTCTGGCTTGCAGCGCAGGGAAGGAAGCTGGCTGCTGCAGACAGTCTCCCAGGAAACAGCCCGTCTTGCCTTTAGAGGAGTGGCTGAATGCTTTCTGCACTCTGTGGTCTCTTGAAGTTCTCTAAAAGGGCTGGATGAGCTCCTTACGAGTGATGTGGTCTTCTTTCTTTGAGATGTGAGGAATTTAAGCTCTTCAGAGTCATGCTGGAAGAAAAGAGACTCTTTCCTTCTGGTATTGGGGCTCTCACCCAGTGTGAGAAATCCATAAGGGGTGGTGATTTTGGAGAGGTGGGGCAAAGAGAGGGCAGCTCTTGTTGCTGGGTCAGAATGATGTACTGCTCTCTCCAAGTCTCCGGGGAAAATTGGTTGCTCTGTTAAGCACAGGGTTCCTCTTCTATGCAGACTTTCTCCTTTACACAGTGCATCTTTTCTGATGTAGGATTCAGATTTGCTTCTAGTTGTCCTGCGCTTTTGAACAACTTCACCAGACATTTGTCTCTCTGGAGGATTCTCAGTGGTATCTTCCTCTGGTTCCTGTTGAAAGGCAATATGCTCTATGTCCAGAGAAGGGATGAAAAATTTAGGGATGCGATCAGGAGTCATGACAATGTTGAAAATGTCTGTGTTTTTCTGAGCCATTTTATCTGCAGAAGTTGGCTTGCTGATTTTGATGCTTGTCCAAGATAGCAAGCTTCCGATAGCACTTTTTATGGAGAGCTGGGATGCACCACCAGGCACCATTATTTCAGCCAGAAGTGCTTTCTTACAAAACACAGTGCTGTCTGCTGATTGAATTCGCACAGCACTGATTGCAGATGGGGAATTCATTCCTGCTTATAAAACAAAGCAAATGACGTCATCTGATAGCTAGATGTCATTGGCATGGTAACCAAAGATAAGAAGGGTTTTACTCTCCTACTTATATACTTACGGTCTGATTCATGCTGCACCATTACCCTAAATAATCTTAAACATTCAATTTAATTATTTTAAAATGCCAGGTTTGGTGCTAGTTCCCTAGCTATTTTCAGGAAGAAAAAAAAAAGGCTGTAAATGTACCTGCAACTTTCAGACTATTTGTACTGTGTTATCTGTGCTATTGCACAAAATAGATTTAAGCTTTTACTTTATGTGAAGGGTTGTGACAGTAAAATGATGTGAAAGTAGGTGTAAAAAGCATAGCTCACTTATGATTCCTTAGTTTAGCTTTCAGTAAATCGTACTATTTTGTGTAATTTACATTGATATTGTGAGGGAGAAGGGTAGCAATTGAGATATCAAAAAATTACTGGTCTAGTATATAGAAATGCATTCTAAGGGATCTCAAACTGCCTTTCATTGGTGTTTGTACGTGGTATTTAATGTGGAAAAAGTAGGTACCTGAGTGAATATTCACATTAAATATCTGTGATTAAAGGATAGACATCTGCTCGGATGCATAAAGAAGTTTGTAACTGCTGTGTCAGTTTCTACTGGTACTTGTTGTATTTCAGCACAAGAAAGATGCAGAGTTATTGGAGCGGTTCCAGAGGAGGGCCACTAAGATAATCAAAGGGCTGGAGCACCCCTCCTATGAAGAAAGGTAGAGGGAACTGGGCTCAGATAAGAGCTTGGAGCATATAAACAGGAGGGGGGGATGACTGTTTATGAGGGTGAATAGTGATAGGAAAAGGGGGAATGGTTTTAAACTGAGACAGGGGAGGTTTAGGCTAGATATTAGGATGAAGTTTTTCACTCAGAGGATGATGATACACTGGAACAAGTTGCCCAAGGATGTTGTGGATACCCCATCCCTGGAGGCATTCAAGGACAGGATGGATGTGCTCACTGTGGCAGCCAGTGGCCAACTCTGAAACAGGCTGACAAGTGATGGTGCAACAGTGAAGTCCATTTTCCAACCATTTTTAAATATCCTTTCTTGAATGCCACTCAACTCCTTCCCTACCTTCGTGCAAGTTGTTCTACGTCACTTTATATGTATGATTACCAGGAAATAACTAGAGAACATAAAAGAGTGAATGAACATCTCTGCAGGATGAGTAGTTCTAGGTTCTGTTTTTATTTATTATCCTTTAATGTTGGTGACATTTTGTGAGTCGGTGTTACTGAGCATGTTGAAAGCATAAAGCAAGATTCTCTGTGGTACAGAGTAAAGCATATAAAATGCATTTCAATTTATTTTATTTTATACAGTATATATATATATATATTTTTCTATTAATGTTCCTGCAGTTCTTATTTGAATTTGCTGTGGTCTTGGACTAAAATTCAGTATTCATAATTAAAATACACACTAGTGGTTATTCAGAAAGGCCATGAGTTTTCTTGAATTCAGTTGCCTATATGCTTTTTTCCTGACACTGCCTACAGATTTTGGGTCACGCTGGTTCCAGGTTACGTGACAGTATCTATTGACTTTGGCTTGTTGAAGATAGAAACTGACAGGGTGGCACTCTGGGTCCGATGGATAGTCTGTTTATCTCAGTAACATAATCTTTTCAAGGAGGGAATTCTTATGTAAAAATTACTTGTCTTTACATACATTAGGCACAAAAGTATTGCAGATTCATAGAGATAAGGAAATAGAAATGAAATGAAAAATATATATATATTGATTTAAGTTTGCTTATTTTTGACTTGAAAAAGTCAGCAATATTCAATTAATGGAGCAAGGATAACAAAAACTAACTACTTAAAATATACACATAAATAAATAAGCTTAATCTTGAAATATTATATAAATCTAATTTTTATATATATGTATATAGAATCTTAGAATCATAGAATCACAAGGTTGGAAAGGACCTGCAATGTTGTCTAGTCCAACTGTCCTTCCACTGTCTTTGCTACCATAAGCCTCTAAGCCATAACTCGTAGCTCCTCATCCAGACACCTCCCACTGCCAGGGACGGCGACTTCACCACCTCCCTGGGCAGGCCATTCCAGTGTCTGACTATTCTCTGAGAGAAAAAGTTCTTCCTCAAGTCCAACCTAAACCTCCTCTGGTACAACTTGTGGCCATTTCCCTGGGTTCTGTTTGTTGCCTGGGAGAAGAGGCTAAACCCCTCTTCACCACAACCTCCCTTCAGGAAGTTGTAGAGTGCGATGAGGTCTCCCCTGAGTCTCCTCTTCTCCAAACTAAACAATCCCAGCTCCGTCAGCTGCTCCACATAAGACTTGTGCTCCAGATCCCTCACCAGTTTCATTGCCCTTCTCTGGATATGTTCTGGGGCTTCAATGTCCTTCTTGTAGTGAGCTACCCAAAACTGAACACAGCACTCGAGGTGGGGCCTCACCAGTGCTGAGTACAGAGGGATGATTACCTCCCTGCTCCTGCTGGCCACACTATTTCTAATACAGGCCAAGATGCCATTGGCTCTCTTGGCCACCTGGGCACACTGTCAGTTCATGTTCAGCCGAGCATCAACCAACACTCCCAGGTCCCTTTCCTCCTCACAATCATCCAGCCTCTCATCCCCAAGCCTATAACGCTGCATGAGGCACAGATCTGCGGATCCCTCTGCCCCACTAGACACAGAATTGGGCTGAACCAGCCCATAAACAAAACAAAAAATAATGTTTCCTGATCTTTTTTTTTTTTCTTTTGTCCCCATTATATTATCATTAAAAAACATAACTCATTTTTCCTTTCATTTCCTTGCCTCGCCTTGCCTGCCTTTCCCCTCCCCTCCCCTCCTCTGTTCCTTTCTTTTCTTTTCTTTTCTTTTCTTTTCTTTTCTTTTCTTTTCTTTTCTTTTCTTTTCTTTTCTTTTCTTTTCTTTTCTTTTCTTTTCTTTTCTTTTCTTTTCTTTTCTTTTCTTTTCTTTTCTTTTCTTTTCTTTTCTTTTCTTTCTCTTCTCTTCTCTTCTCTTCTCTTCTCTTCTCTTCTCTTCTCTTCTCTTCTCTTCTCTTCTCTTCTCTTCTCTTCTCTTCTCTTCTCTTCTCTTCTCTTCTCTTCTCTTCTCTTTTTCTTTTTCTTTTCTTTTTCTTTTTCTTTTTCTTTTTCTTTTTCTTTTTCTTTTTCTTTTTCTTTTTCTTTTTCTTTTTCTTTTTCTTTTTCTTTTTCTTTTTCTTTTTCTTTTTCTTTTTCTTTTTCTTTTTCTTTTTCTTTTTTTTTCTTTCTTTTTCTTTTTCTTTTTCTTTTTCTTTTTTTTCCTTCTAATGTAATCAGCAGCTCTTCAACATCTTTACCCTGCTGGAAAAGAAAATGCAGAAATTTGGATATCTTATATAATATTTTGTCTAAATAACTCAACTCTTAAAGTCTAATTTTGTAGACTTTTCACAGAATAAAACTTTTATCTCTGAAAGTTACACAGTCAGAAAATGGTTCTACCTTCCATCTTTTCTGTAGAGAAGGCATATTTCTTGTGTCTACAATAGCTGGAATACTCAGTAATTGCAATGAGCTTTTCATCTTTGACATGCATTGAAACTATTAAGTAATTAATTATCACATCCCATATGGGTAAGCAGTCATTTTCTCTGTAATGTTTGTGAATGTCTTCACAAAGAGAAGAGAATGTAAACTGCTAGTGCCCACACAGAGAAAATAATAATAATAATAATAAATTAAGGAAAAAAAAAAAAAAAAAAAAAAAGAAGCAGCAGCAGCACTTTTTTCAGTGTGCAAAACTACTTCTGTCTATGACTGGTCTTCTGTTACTTTTTGGCCCATATCTTCACTTTGTTCACCCCTGTTCTACACTGGTGAAAATGCACAACTATTGGTGACTGTTGAAAAACAGTATTTTGTAGCTAAAATTTGTCCTTTCCAGTAATATTACTGTGCTTTTGTATCTGTTGCAGTTTCCATGGAAAGAAACAGGAGGCATTACTTTCAGGGCAAGCAATGTAGTCTATTCCAACATATTTCTATTGTTAAATACATGGGAAAGCTAGGGTTCAGATTTTGGGAGATATCAGGATAAGACTGAAGAGCATAAAGTTGTTAAAGAAACGGAAAATAAACCCTTAACTGGCAAGCTTTTATTCTCTAACAGCTCTGAGTTATTAACATCACAGAACAGAATGAAATGAAATCTTGGGAGCTGAAATGAATTATTTAGGAAAGGTACTGTCTGTCTGCAGTCTCCTGGCTGCTAAGTAGCCCATTGAAAATGAGCGAAAATGACTGAGAGGAGCCTAAGAAAAGTTGTTGAAATAGCACTTTCACACAGCTTTAGGTTTATTTATTCATACTGGTGTGTGTGGCTGAATTTAACTACAGAAGAAAATAATTACTCTAGCACTTAATCTGAGTACTTGGTTAGATAATTATCTAACCTCTGTCATATAAACTAATCTAAAAGTTTGTTATATAAATATACTCCATAGAGTTTACTCTTGTAATAAGACACAGCAAAGAAACAAGATTTTCTGTCTGCAATTCAGTATCTAAATCTGTTGTTCATTCATTTTTTCTCTAATTTTCAGATTATCCTGCTAAAAAAAATAAATGAATCTAATTTATTTGTAGTGCTCTGTATAATATAAATTCCAAGGACACACAGACTAGATGTGAAAAACTGCTGTCAGACAGATTATTTTGTGGATATTGAAAACACAGGATGGGAAATTTTGTTTTTTTTCTTTTTTTTTCTTTTTTTAACATTACATTTTGTTCCTGAATTGAGGTGTGTTGCCTTCTGTGTGGAGAGTTTACACGATAGCCCTTTGTTACAAATGTGTAATTAAGCTTTGCCAAAAGTGTTCTTATGCAATACTTCTTAATTTCACATATAATTTTCATGCCCTTGTGTTATATTAATAATAGCCAGTAACCCAAACTTGGATGGAATCCCTTCTCAGTAAGAAGTTGTGAGACATGTTTGAATGCTATATATGGGCTAGAGATTTTAGTAAAAAGGCTTTTATTCATTCCATCATACTTAGATGCTTGACTGTGTCTCTCAGGCTGGGAGTCCTGTCACACACATGATCTCTACAGTGTGCTGAAAGAGATAACTGTCCTCATATATAACAGCAATGTCAAATCCCCACTTGTAAAATATGCAATAAAAAAGTTGGCAAGTGAATCTAGGTCAAGAACATGTAATGAACTGGAGTTGTCATGAATTGAAGTCACCAATTTGAAGTACTGCTGGGCAGAACAAATCTATCTGATAAATGGTGTTACACTTTATCTCAAAACAAACAAGGCAGAATGTTGTGTCAGGATCATGGTTATAACCCGGACACTTTCATGTGAATTAGTGGAAAGAACAATAAACCAATGAAAGAATCTAAAAAACATCAATATCTTGAAAGATAGTGATGCCCTCTAGTGGAGCACAAGTAGGTTGCTCTGAAAGTAATGCCTCCCACTTATTTCAGTGGGAACTATGACAGGTACAAAGAGCACGGTAACACTTTGATTGAGCAAATTTTCAGCTACTAAACACTATTTTTCAACATTGTCACCACTATTAGCTGTGCATTTTCACCAGTGTGGAACAAGAGCATACATGTTGCACTCATAAAAATCTGCACCAGTGTGAAGATGATTCACTATCATGATCACCACTGCTGAAAGGCACCACTCACTGGCTCGCTGTCATAACATCCACTCGCTACTCTCCTTACGTTGTCAGAAAGGACTGATGAATTGACTTTTCTCCACATGGAAAAATTCAGTTCCACACGTTTTCTTCATATGCACTTCCAAGTCAGGTGCCATTTTGTCAGCCCATCCCTCTGCTGCCATCTGTCATGAAGCAATAAATTTAATGGAATATTGGTCCAGCTTCTATTGTCATACCACCATCTGTCTCTGAATCTGTGGGCCAACATAATAAGATAGGAGGCACTACTTTCTGAGCAGCTATAGTACACCTTACAGAGAGGAATTTAAATGCACATTTGCATTATTTTGGATTCAGCTACGCCAGTGCTCTGATGTTTTCAAATATCTTGGAAAATAAATAAATACTACCCTCTGCTGTTTTCCACTTGTAATTATTGTGATGGTATCCTTCTGTATTAAACAAATAATAGTAATATTTTTTAAAAGTGTTTATTTGATTTCATTTTAAAATATAAAATGATCCACATCATGCTGGGATTCACTGATTTGCAATTAGTAATGGAATAGTTAAAAAGGGGAAAAAAAACATGGAAGGGCAACATAAGCTGTTGAATACATAGCATCTCAAACTCATGCCAAAAAGATATCAAATGTAATCATATTTCTTAACTTTACTTTTAAATGTTCTGAATGAGTAGTATATGAATATTGTCAAATACAACACAAATTGCAGTATGTCCACTGGTCACACATATTTAAGGGAATATGTTGTAAGCCCATATTTTTTGATGTGACTTATGTAACAAACATCACAACATGATGCACCATTAAAAAAGGAAATCCCAGCTCCTTAGTACTACCACATATGAAAGATGTATGCATTACTGAGAGTACAGTTGCTCAAACAGTAGTTGACTTAATCCTATGTAATAAAACCTGTGTGTTGAGCCAAACTCGACATGCAGAATGCTTTTTATATCTGTATGTCTGGAACTTTACTTGTATGCACTTAGAGTATGGAATCCTCCTTACAGGAGCAACATATGGAATAATTAAAGGTACTGTCTCACCAGGAAACCAATACTTCAGATAAGCAAGAATAATTATCAATTTTCTCTCCCTTCTGATGTATCTTAGTTACTATTTTAGGGTTATAAATATGACTTGGGGAAAAAAAAAAAAAAAAAAAAGGTGAAAAGTACTCTTCGTGATTTGCCAACGACAGTGCAGTGTAATCAGCAGCAGAGAAGCAGAGAAGGGCCTGGGAGTCTTCATCTCCACTCACTTTCCATCTTCTGTTCATGCCAGTGGTATCTTTTGTCCAATGAGCAGTCACTGTGGAGCTGGCCATAGTGCATTCAACAGAATGTCACTGGTAGAGGATACAAATTTTGACAAGATGAAGAATAAAGGCCTCTGGGGAGGTAAGTTCAGCTCCCATCTTTAAGCATCAGCTCTTCAGTCAATCTCATTTAAATGCAGTTTTCTCCCTCAGCTGTGCATCTGGTTAGATGCCTCTAATTCATGCTACCTAAGCTGCTCTAGTGCTTACTTAAAAATCATGGAGTACATACCCAGTGAGCTTCAAAACTGAGGCTCTGCTGATATCAGTGGAGCTGTGACATTCAATAGCTGATTTATTTATTTATTTATTTATTTATTTATTTATTTTTAATGTCAGTGTATAAACCTTTAACCAGCACACTACAAATGAAAAGTTCATCTGTTTTCTTCCTTATCCTTTTACAATCACTTATTATAACATTTTGTACATATTTATGATGATGGCTATTACATTTCCGCCATATGTTGTCAAGGCTCCAGCAATGTGCACACCCACACCCACCCACACTCACACTCACAAACAAACAAAAAAAAAAGGGGGGGGGACGGGGGGTTTCTACTGTCACTCTGGATTTCTTTGCTGCCTTCGTGAAATCTTTGTTGCATATTTTCAAAGCACTGTGCAGCATAAAAGACGTTTCAGTCCTGAAACTAATGGGAGCTGTGTGACTAAATCCCTACATGACATGGAAATTGCAGCCATTAATGTTTGTCTTATTCATTTACCTATTTGAAAATGGAAATGTTTCCTCCTGGTTTTGCTACATGAGTTATACAAAGTAAGAAGAGTGAAGTAATTTAATCCCCTGCCAAGTGGGAGGGCCAAATTCTGAACTCAGTGTTCAGAACAGACAATTGTGGTAAACATTTTCAGGAGGATTTGGGCCCAGGCAGGGTCCTTAATTTATTTAAGTTACACACATCATTTAGAAGCACAAGGTTTGACTCTTATTTCCACTGTTTTTCAGAACGTGTCAGCAGCCAGTGTTACTTACACCAACCATCTCCATGTAGACTTTCCAGGTATGTCATTGTTCATCTTACCTTATGGATAGTTTTAAATTTGTGATTGAATTAACCAGAATAGGCTTTATAACTGCCACTTAAAGACATAAAGTACATTTGGAAGGTTCATAATAACTGTTCTTGGAAAGATTCTGTAGAAATATTGAACCGCAATGAAAAACAAGCAGCCGAAGTCAGCACTCAAGAATCTAGTTTCAAATTTTCAAGGTATTAAAAGAGAAGCTCTGGGGAAGCTCCTTAATACCTCTCACTGTCCTAGCTGCCCCAAGAAGCTTGAGTCAGCCCTGTGCAGTTTCATGGGATTTTAGTACAGGCACAAGAACAAAGAAATGCCAAGACTTTGGATACAAGAAATACAGTATTTTACATGAAAATAACACATATTCTATGGAAGGTATTTCTCCCCTCAGACTGAACTATATTTCCCCCAAAATTTTTTCACACATATTATGACTCAGACGTTTCCATCTTTAGGTTCAAACACTCAGCAAAGTATTCAGATGCCCAAGCAAAGCAATTCACCTGCTTTTGAAAACAGGTCTCAAAATATATCTGAGAATAGATGAACATACAGCCCTATTTACTTCCTTACTCTTATGGTCTTTCTGTAGGGTAAGTTTTATTTCTAGCTTGATAAACAAAAATGTTGTAGTTTCTGCAACAGCAGCAAACAAGATAAACTTGTGTCAACGCTGAGGTTAATATTATGAAATGAAGGCTGGAGGTAAGGAAATAGAGGCTGTTTTTGTGTTCATCCTTTGTTGATGATGAGTTAGATTTGAAAGGACGCAGGTGGCACTGGAGGTGGTCTGGCAACAATTTCATATTCTAGTATTGTCAAATAAATGCAAGAGCATTTTAGGCCACTAAAAATGAGGTGGTGACAAGAAGGTCTAAATAGAGTTGAGATCACAAATGACGTATGTACAACAGTACACTAACCCCACGCAACTCCCCACCAAGAGTAGAAGTTTAAAAATGTCCAAATAGTAATACTATCCAGAATTTCACAGAACAAACTCGCATGAAAATTGTAAATACGATAAAGCACTCAGCGGATACTAGATGAGATAATGAGGGAATTTATATCTCAAAGTGACAGAATAACTAGCTAGATATTAACACATGAAAAGTTAAAAGCTGAAAAGAAACTAATGTGACCTTTCTCACATCAAGGCAAAATACTTCAAAGTAGCTTTATAGACTACACTGAACAAACTTAGGACAAACTTAGGAACTTTCTTTGCAGTAATCCAGCTGTACTGTAAATATACTGAAATGCAAAATTCACTGCAAAGAGAACCGTGTTTATTGAAGTTAAAAATAAAGTCATTTTTGTATCACTGAATGTTTGTAAGAATGAATTTTAATTAACACTGAAACGTACAATTAAGTTCTAGCAATGTCATAATTGTGGTTAAATGCTAATAAGTGCTGGAAGAAGTGTAGAAAAAGGGATTTCAATTGCTAAGAAAAATCATATTCTTACACATTGAGCAGGAGTACTTAGAAAATATCCATCTATACAGTATTCTCCTGTTGGGATAACAAAATTGCTGCCCCTAAAAATCTATGCTAAAAGTAAGTGTTGCTACAATCACAGAAGTATAACTTTCTCTCTTGATTTTTCCTTAGTGAAGCCTGGGAATTTATCTCTTCAGTCTCAATAATCATTCCAGGAAAAGTAAGAAGTGTTAGTTGGGCTTTATCTGATCTACAGATTTAGATCAGATTGCTTTAGAAAAAATACCAGATTGTCATTTAAGACTCTAAGCAAAGAAGAATCTGCTGAGGTCTTTGACATGAAAAATTAGCAAGGGCTTTTACTGGAAGGCCTTGGAAGGGCGGGGAACAAAGACTGTTCTCTGCAGCACAGCCTGGTGTTCTCTTAGTAAAAACTGATGTTTTCATGTGACGGTAAATGCATTATTTAGTAATTTTGACACCTGTAATTTCTCATGGAAGTAGGTTTGTTTGGAAAGGAAGGAAAGAAAAAGACAAATGAAAAAAAGAAATTGTTCTCAATTTAGAGCTTTAGTACTAGAAATGGAAGTTTAGGAAAGATTTGTCTGCCTTTCTGCTTCTTTCCAAAACTGCTGTCAGTAGTTGTTTTCTGTCTACACAGCAGTAGAGTAATACCAGCTTGTGTCTTTGGATGGCAGTAGCATCCTAAGGACACTGTTCAACCTGAAATGCCCTGATTTATAACAGTTTTGTGCTGTCCAGATGCCACTGGCTCTGGTGCTGAGCTCAGAGCTGATGCTTAAGCTGAAAGCTGATTCAATTGACCTTTGCTGTGTAATACTGGAGGGATAGCAGGAACATGAGGTCCATGTTACATGAGGCTTGGTAAGACAAGGAATCAGGTCTTACTCATCAATCCTACTGCCGACGCAAGTGTAATGATTATCTACAGCATCTGTAGGCCAAATGTATTAAACCAAAAGCAATCAAAACATTCTCATCACCTTCAGTGCTCTCTGTGACACAAAAGAATTGTTATAATAATGAGTTGTATTATTATTTTTAATTGTTATAAATTAATAGGAGTAATAAAAATGTATTTTAAAGATATAGAAAATGTTGTTGAAAATATTACTGACAATACATTTTAAAGAGTTTTTATTTTCCCCTTCCTTTGCTCAAAGAATTATTTTCTTAGCTCATGTCCCTCTGCCTCCACTGCCACTTACTTCTTACCAGTAGTGTTCTGATACCAGGTTGAAAAGGTCTCCTCAAAATTAGTTCTGGCCCGAGTCTAGCGGCAAAATCACAGTAAGCTTTTAAGATGCTTTAGGCAAACCTTGAAGAGATTTGTCCACTTGTATTTGAACCCCGAAGTGTTGAGAGCTAGCTGCAGATCTTATAAAGATCTCATTGTAAAACAAAATCCAATAAAATAGGCTTATCCCAGCAGATAGAAAATCTCAAAGAAAAAACAAAGTTTGAAAGATCTGCTTTCTTTCTATATATATGTGTATGTGTGTGTATGTAATTTAAAGTTTAATTGGATCTTTTCTGGATAGTACACAGCAATGGTACTAAAGTGTGCATTTTTCAGAAGCTATTTTCTGAAGAATGTATTTCAGTGTATCATTTTTATGTAGCTAGAGTGTGTTATGTCTCGTTACGGCAGTATGGAGCTTTGCTTTCATACATTTTTAAAGGAGGTTATAGTAAACATAAAGAAGGTACAATAATATTTGTATTGGCTCTTTAAATCAAAACAAAGTCCATAAAATTAACCCTGTTTTCCACAGACTTTAAATCTCTTAAATCTCCTCCAATCTCTGGGCTGTAACATCACAACAGATAAATGTGGGTGTCAAGCTGCTTGTGCAATTCCAATTGAACAATTTATTTCAGTTAGCTCACTTCTTCTTAACTAAAGAACTGAAAACACTTACTGTTTCCCACTATGGCCAGGCAGATACATACATTGTAATGCCTAAGAGGGCTTATTTTTGTTTCCTTGTACTTAGGAATAAAATCATAGAGTCTGAGTCCATGTTTCCCTCCCCTATGTTAAAGTGAATCAAAACCAACAAGGTCTAAATTTTGGTCTTTTAATTTCCCAGTAAAAAGTGTTAGTAGAAAAAGCTTGCTGACTCAGGCTGATATGTTTTAGAGACAATGAAACAATCAGAAAGATGGGAACTATGAGGAAAGGAACAGAAATGCTGTTCTGAAGGATTATGAACTATGACTGGGAAATCCTGACTCACACAAAAATAATTTGAATATAGACCTTGCTGATTCCATGTTGTAAGACAATCCTTATTTCCTCAGCCAAGAGAACACAGCAAGAACAATGAATGTGTTTCTACTTCTGACCACTGATGTACAGTAATTTCCCTGTTGCCATGGTGAGAAATAGATGACATAAGTAGACGAAGAAGAAATGTCAGGCAACAGCTCTCAAGTGAAAAAGTTGAAAATTGCAAAAGCAGTGCTAATGGCATTATCAGAAATATTTCTCCTTCAATACTGGAAACTGAATCAAGAACAGTTTCATGGGAAATTGTATTTATTTGTTTATTTATTCATTCATTCATTCATTTACTTAAAGTAGGACTGATAGGACTGAGCAGAAGATCTTGCTTACTCATGCTCAAGGAGGAAAGATCAGATGTCAGGTGAAAGTTCTTTACAGAGAGTGATGGTGTGGTGGAAAAGGCTGCCCAGAGAGGTTCTGGTTGCTCCATCCCTGGAGGCATTCAAAACCAGATAGGATGGGGCCTTGGGCAATTTGGTCTAGTCAAAGATGTGGCAGGCAGTTGGAACTTGACGATCCTTGGGGTCTCTTCCAACTCAAGTCATTCTTTGATTCCATGATTTTGCATACTTAAACTGCTCATTAAACTGACTTATTAATGATATAACATAGTAAGATTCAGAGCTAGACCAAGAGGCAGTTGTTGACATTTTCTCCGAGAGTCAGAATTAGCTCTCATTAAGTTAGTGGAAATACAATTAATAAATACATTTAATATGTTGTAATCTATGTGAACATAATTGCCACTGGTCAATTTTGGTTCCTGCTGAGCTTGGAGGTGTTTACGCAGAATGGACTAACTGGAATGGTAAGTCACTGTTCAGAAGTAGGATTCAGTCTAAAATACCAGAAATTTAATGTGTTGCCTCTGCCTTTCTGCAAACCTTTCCAAAACAGCTAACCCATATACAAAATGAAGGGCTACTTACACAACTATATATTCTTGCACACTTAATTTTGTTTTAGAGTTCCCTGTTCACATAGATTTTTTTTTTTTTTTTTTTTTTTTACTATCAGTATGTATGAAAACCAAAAACGAAAACCAAACCAATAACAAAACTAAAAATATTCCCCACTTTTGAAAATTTTCTTTTAAACTTTTGTTTGTCCACATTTGTTTTGCAATATAGACTACAGAAGCCATCATTTAAAAAGCAAGAATTACAGTAATAGAATAATAATGAAATAATATCTCTGCCCTGCATGAGTGTAAATCTGTAGTTTTAGAAGTGGGTGTGTACACGATAAATTGAATCCTTACCAATTTGTAACACCATTACTTAAACATACTATATGCTGGCATTAGGAAATGTTTAATGTTACCTGATCTCAGCTTAACTGTATATAGCTGTCTTTTTACTTGCTGAAGTCAGCAACAAGAGGCAGATGATCAAAAAATGAACTACCTTGTTGATTCTACAAATTTGATGTTTCTAAAACAAATGTTGTGACAGATTGAATTATAGGATGTTGGTACAGTTTGGAAAGATTGCCTGTTTTTGTTGTTACTGTTGCTTTGTGCTTTTTTTTTTTTTTTTTTTCTTTTTTCTTATCTTTTTTTTTTTTTTTTTAATGAAACATTTTAGCCTTTCAGTGTCATAGACAATTTATATCAGCACATAAGGAAAATATTATACATTAGAACAATATACACTTCTTTTTCTGAGGATACGATAATCACACATTCACAGAATTCAGGATTTATCTTCATATTCTGCCAGCACTGTGGTAGATTATCTTCCAGGAAATATGGAAATATTAATTTCTGCTCTCTGTCTTCCTCTTCAAACAAAGAATGTGTACTTAAAACACTAGACTTAATAATAATAATAAAAAAAAAAATCTAATATCCTACTATAGTGATAAATATTTGACCCCACAACAAGTTCTCATGCCATGTTTTCTTGTCACAGTGACCCGATTTTCCAAGGACACTGCTGCCACTTTACAAAAGCGGGCTTCACAATTTTTACAATTTTAAAATGTGTTTTCCTATTATTGAAATCACTTTAACTTATACTTTTCTCTCTCTCTCTCTATATATATGTATATATGTATGTATATGTATGTGTGGATACCCTATTCTCAGAGGTGATCCACATCAGGTTGGATGGGGCCCTGGGCAGCCTGCTGTGATGGGTGGTGGCCTTGCCCATGGCAGGGGATTTGGAATTACATGATCTTTTTCATGGTTGCTTCCAACCTAAGCCATTCTGTAATTCCATGAATCTATGAAAGTAAATAGATTTTATTATAGTATAGAAAGATAAATTTGTTTTTCTGCATTCCTGAGGATATTTTATTACATTGAAGTTAAACTTATTGTTTTGTAAAATGCTTTGCTATACATTTCTCAAATCTATTTTTTCTTTTCTAATCAGTATAAATTAGCTTATTTCTCTTCTAAAGCAGACAATGTAAAGGTATGCTTGAAACAAGCATGAAATTATCTAATATAGTTATTTAGATTAGAAGTTGGTGTAAAGCTAAATGCATTTTCTGTTACTGCTTATCTATGGGACTAATTAATCAGATCAGAAATAAAACACCTTCACAGTAAATAATTTTTTTCCTCGTGGATCTTCCTATATTCAAGTTTGTGCCCATTAACCCTTCTCCTGTCACTGTGCACTTCCAGAAAGAGCCTGGTCTCACTCTCTTGAAATCCATCCTTTAGGTATCTATAAGCACTGATAAGATCCCCTCTCTATCTTCTCTTCTTTTGGCTGAACTGCCGCAGTTCTCTCTGTCTTTATTTTTAAGGCTCCAAGCACCTAATCATTTTCTGATGAACTCTCTACAGTAGTTCCCTATCTTTCTTGACGTGGGTAGCCCAGAACTGGGCATAGTATTTCAGATATGTCTTCATCAGTGCACGGAAGAGGGGGAGGATTGCCTCCCTTGGCCTGCTGGCCATGATATTTTTTATGCTCCCAGATACCTTTGGTTTTTTCATAGCAAGTGCATGCTAGATCATGGGCAACTTGCTTTCCATCAGTAAGTTTGTTTTAAGGTACATGTAAATTTTATGATCATTGAGGAATCTTGTAGTAACAGGTAATATAATTCATATATTTTTTGATATTTATATTTATTTAAGAATTAAAAAAAAAAAAAAACAGAAAAAAGACTCACCTACTAAGTTTTCCTTTTTAAAATAAAGGTTAAATAAGTAAAATATTTTTTATTATAATTTTTAATGAAAGAAAATAAGATTTTAATCACTTTTTTTTTTTTTTTCATTTTAATCATTGATTCATATTTAGCAGAAATTTATAATGCAGTAGAAGGCACGTAGAAAAGGAAAAACTAAGATGAGCTATGCCATCTATATTCAGTATCTTGGAGAAGTTACTATTAGTAACAGTGTATTTTCCATTTGTTATTATTGAAGATACTTTTGAAACATAGAAGTCCATCTATGACTTTGGCCAGGCGAGTTCTGCTTTCCTACAAAAGGCAGAAGTTGAATGCTATGTGTAGTCATAACCCAGATTTTGCTTGTTAGTCCAACAGATGATATAAACTTTCTGCTGTTGATTCAGTCACTCTTACTTGGTTAGGATGTATTTTTCTATGCACAGTAAAAAGAATAATAATAGCAAAATTAAAAGCATATGAACATCATCAAGCTGTAAAATATCCAGTTTTAAGCAATGTGTCTAATTTCTGCCAAATCCAAATGTCTAACTCCAAAAAGGCAAAGCACAGACAAAGGGCAACAGGAAAGAAGAAAATATTTCTGTAGAGGAACAACACTGGAACTATAGGAATCAAATATGTTCTGGGAAGTCAAGAAGCTGTTGCCCCTGTGGAAGATTATAGTTGCATGTTTCACATTTAAAATGAAAAGTTAGTTCTTAACAACTATGCTGTTCGGGTATATTTGTGAGGATTAATTTGTATTCATTTTTCATGTTTGAGCAATTGTGTGGAAAGTATATGAGGCTTTGAAATAAAATTCCTACAGGAAGTAAATTGCAGCTTTATTATTTGCATAATGGCTACTTTAAACATTTTTGTAGGCAATAGAAATCAACCTGTCACGAGAGAGAAACAATAGCATGCAGATTATAAAAAAGAGTGAACATATAACAAAGGAGAAAGTAAAGATACCAAGCTGTTCCCTACATATTAATATTTAATAAGTCATATCTATTGATTATGAATGAATTGCAAAGTTTGCAATTTGCAGACTTTTGTTTTGCAAATTAGGAAAGAAAAATTCAGTGCTCATTGTGCAGTGACACAGTGACTTATAAGAAAAATAAATAGCTTAATAAGAATAAAAATAATATCTATATCTTCACTAGCTTTTTGCCAAAACACTTATATTCCTGTGTTTTTCTTATTATAGATTATGTACATGTCTTAAGGAAATTCTTGCTGAAAGAGAAGTATGATTGTAATTGCTGTGTCTGGGCTTATTGTATTTGTTAAAAGAGCTTTCAAAGGTTCACATAATTAGTATTTGTAAATCATGTTGGTATAATCAGAGTACAAACTTGCAAACTATTATTCTTATTATTACTATTATCAATATTATTATTATTACATCAACATCCTCATTAAAGGCATGTAATCTCAAATCATAATTCAGTATCAATTTTCCTGACATATAAGCAAATCAATTTAGCTTTTGCTCTTACCATTTATGATGAGACCAAAAATGAATGATACGGATAGAGAAATGTTACACTGAATATTATTATGAAACCCTGTCTCACATTAGATGGAATAGGTGTTCACTCGACTACCCTACTGACGGAAAAAATGGACATGACATCTCTGTTATGAAGAGATATATAAGAAATAGCTTTAATCCATATTATATCTTGTGTTAGCAGAAACACAATTACTGTTTTTTCATACTCACATTACTTTTCTACTTCAAAATTTGAAAAGAGTTTATAGTAGTTTATTTTATTGCAACTATTTATATGTTTTTTTGTTTTTGTTTTTGTTTTTTTATTCTCAAAAGTTTGAGGTAAATGTCACATGACAGAAAGAGAAAAAACTAAGATTTCTTTAGAGTCAAGTTCCAACACTGCATTTTTCAGTACTCAATCTTGATACAATGAACTCCTTTAAGAAATTGCAACTTTGGACAGGTTAGACTCTCAGTAACAAAAAGATTTCCATACATTGATATTTTATGTCCATCAGGAACTAATGTTAATACAGTCAGACATGCAATTGTATTGCAGAATTTATTGGTATTATAGGTCTCCCAAATGCATTTTCCCCCCTAAAAGCAAGATTGGCTACTTTTATGTAATTTTTGATTAATCTTTATCTAATTTGTTCTCAGTGACCTATAACATTGGGTGAGCCACAGATATTTTATGAAATCTATTTCAATACTTTATGATCTCTCTAATTTAAGAAATAGCACTTACCACCTCTTCACTGTAATTTGTCTGCTACTTCTTTCCTGCACTAGAAGTACTTAAACATGAGAGTATTTTCTGCAGAACTGTTGTCTTAGTCAATCATTCTCCATCTGTCTAATCCAATCTATGCAGCCTTTTTTACATCATTCTATTGAACAACATCTTGTTTATTTTGCCTCAATTTGACAGCTGAGTTCTGATATGCTCCTCTGATCTGCTAAGTTCTTACCTCTGTATGGTCTTTATTTTTAATACACAATCTCTGTCAGATTTTTGTGAGTCCCTTTCAACTCAAAATTTTTCTTTGATTATGTCCTTTAATAACTTAGACATGTAAATGCTCTGGAAATTTTTTTTTTTTTACTCATTTGTTTTTGACAAATTCATGATAAATTCAGAGCATCTCCCTTCTCCTTTAGGCTTTCAAATACTGTTATTTTATTTGCTTTGTTATTCTTCTTAGATTTGAAATCCAGCAATCCAAACGTCTCCTGGAGTGCACTGAGAATAACTTCCTGGTCCTGGTATTAGGAAAAATGCTGTGTTTAACATCTATTTCTCATTTTCTCAGTCTGTCCACAATTGTACCCATAAAGTTTTCTAAAGTTTGTCATTATGGTCATTTTTTTATTATTTGTCTTTCCCATCCTACTTCATGCCCATTGGCAATCTCTCCAAGTAGGTCTAAATGCTTTAAACCTGCTACTAAGATTTTCACTGTACATACCATTTGCCAAATGAAAACTTCTTCATTATCCTCAATTCTAATCCAGCATTGCTTGATATGAGAATATCCTTATTCTTTCTCCTCTTCAGTCTTAATACATTAACATACAGTGGTGTGTGTATAGAATAAAACTCAGGAAAATACATCAGATAATGTTAGATAAAGCAACATCTTTAATCACATTACCAAAATGCATAGAACTGATGGGTTGATCCTCTTAAGATGAGAATAGCAAAAGTCAAGAATGATAAACTTTAAATAGTAAAACTTGTATATGTACACATATGTACACAAAATGAAAAGAAAGCCCCCAAACTGTCTCCTGCTAAAAAAATTTCTTCCTTACTCTCTGCCCATCAACTTGCAATGATTTTCAGAGTTACAGGAAACTAGAATTTATCCGTACCATGCATCATTCTGCAGTTACATATGTCTTTCCCACAGTGTATAATTTTCAATCTGTGTATTCTAGATGATGATCCCAATGTAGAGTTCCTCTCTCCCCTGGTTCTATCTGTTCTGATGAAAAAGGGACATTTTCCCTCTTTCCAAGGAAATCAGTCGAATCACCAAATACAACAAGTGAAAGATAAGGCAAACATTCACAGCTCTTCTAGCAAAACAAAACGGAAAGTAACATCTGCCAAAAAAGATAAAGCCTGAAAAACGATCAACTGCCAACACTTTAGTGATTATATCATTTTGGCTTATAACCATATCATTCTTACCTCTTGAGATTCTTTGTCACTTTTGAACTAAGATGAGTAATGTTATTCTCAAAAGTGTCACTGAGTCACAAGGAGGTTGGCATTCCTGAGATCTACAACAACTATAACACTAGGACAAGGTCAACTGTGGTTCTGTCTAGTTGAGTCTCAAAAACCTCAAATGATAGAAATTCTATAAATTCTCTGGGAAACCTGCTTCAGTGCTGCCAGTGAAGATGATTAGTCTCATGTGCAATCTGAAATTCCTGACTCATTTCATTATTATCTAGGTATTCCCAAAGAGAAGAATTTGACTCTGCTGTCCTTATAACAGCCTTTTGGGTATCTATAGGATCCAGTGCATGTTGTTTGTGACTCTTGAATGCTTAACTTTTCACTCTTTCACTTACATTGGATCTTTATAGGCAATCATGTCACTATTGCCAATTTTGCTGACAATCCTACCTCCTTAAGCATGAAACTTTATTGTCAGGTGATGGGTGAGGTGATGCTCTTTATTTACTACTGGAGTCACGCAAGGCAGTATAAACCAGACAATTAATTCTATGTTGCAAGAAGCAAGTACTTTAGCTGAGACAGATATATGAATGGAAGCCAGGCATACAACTTAGTTTAAAGCAAGAGATAAGATTCTGCTTTATTTTACTTTCAGAATAATATAGTAAGGGATCACTGCTGAATCATATTTGTCGAACATGCAGGTTGTTGAGAACTTGCAAATGTTAGATCACCTGGAATGGAAATAAATTTTTTCTGGAATGAATTCTCACAATCCAGATGTGTTCTGTATATTTCTATTAATTTACTGATATTTAAAGGAAATTTAAGTACCATTTGTAAAACTTTAGAAGCTACTAATCCTCAGACATACAAGCAACAACAGTTTATGACATTTCTCATGTCTGCATAGAGAGATATGATGCAGTGAAACTCCTGAGCATATCCATATTGATAAAAGCAACAATTGAGAAATGTGCATCATTTCTTTGTGGTCACTCTTTTTGGCTATCTACGCAAGATTATCCAAATGTGCAACTTAACCATCAGTAATTTTCAAGTCATATAATACTAATAGGTGTTAACTTTTTCTTGCCCATATCAGAAAATTTTATTTCAATTTTATCACTAAGTCTTTGTAGATATCCCTTATAGTGAAAAAAGGAATCCCTTTCTGGTTATCTTGATACTTTCTTTTAGTGATTAAATCACTGAAATTCACTGAAATAGCTAATAAACACTTAAAAGAAAGTGATAATTTTCTTCTTGGAAAAATCAAGTTCCTGCAAACTTAGTAAGAACAAAATTTAAATACAACGATTGTACTGAAAGTATAGTCACTGATGAAGACACATGCAATTGGGCAATGTGATGCAGAAGGGAAAGGACAATTCACCTCTACAAATCTGAACTTAAAAGATATTTCAGAATTAAGGTAACAAGGTATGTTCATCATCTTTCTGTGAAGTTCTTTACCAGTTGATACTAAAAGACATGACCCACAGACATTTCAATTCATGAGAAGCAATATAATTCAAAAGAACATATAGAACTGCAATCAGACCTGGATCTTGTTCAGAAATTAGTAATACTTGTACAATGATATAAGTATCATATTTGACCTTGCGGATCCATCATTCTCCTTTGGAGAGTCTGAATATATGGTCAAACACAAAAATAAGTATCTGGGATATTTAGTTTCAATTCTGTCATTTATCTTCTTGTCATATACTTTGCATATTCAACTGACAAAAGCCCTTAGGGGATGGATGTGTACAGCAAAGAAAATATAACTTACTAAGAGACATGTTGAGAAATATTTTAGCTTTTATAAACTAAATAGAAATGTTTCTATGAAGTAATTATTGACACTACAGGCTTGGGGTGGAGTGGCTGGAGGACTGCGTAGAGGAAATGGACCTAGGGGTATTGATTGATGCTCAGCTGAACATGAGCTGACAGTGTGCCCAGGTGGCCAAGAAGGCCAATGGTATCCTGGCTTGCATCAGAAACAGTGTTGCCAGTAGGAGCAGAGAGGTGATTGTTCCCCTATACTCAGCACTAGTGAGGCCGCACCTTCAGTACTGTGTCCAGTTTTGGGCCCCTCACTGCAGGAAAGACATTGAGGTCCTGGAACGTGTTCAGAGGAGGGCAACAAAGCTGGTGAGGGGTCTGGAGCACAGGCCATATGAGGAAAGGCTGAAGGAGCTGGGAATATTCAGCCTGGAGAAGAGGAGGCTCAGGGGAGACCTCATTGCTCTCTATAACTTCCTGAAGGGAGGTTGTAGTGAGCTGGGGGTCGGCCTCTTCTCTCGTGTCATTAGTGATAGGACCAGAGGGAATGGTTTCAAGCTACGGCAGGGGAGATTCAAGCTGGACATTAGAAAGTATTACTTTTCAGAATGAGTGGTCAGGCACTGGAATGGACTGCCCAGGGAGGTGGTGGAGTCACCGATCCTGGGGGTGTTCAAGGAAAGACTGGATGTTGTGTTGAGGGACATGGTTTGGTGGGAGCTATTGGTAATAGGTGAACGGTTGGACTGGATGATCTTTTAGGTCTTTTCCAACCTTGGTGATTCTATGCATCTATGATTCTGTAATTCTATAATTCTCTATAAAATGTTTGAATATATTTTATTTAATCTTAATCAATTTATCAGTGTTGTATGTTAAAATGATTAAGAGACATTGCAGTGGTTTAATTTTAGTTGTGTTTTATGAAATTTATTTAATAATAAAGGAAAAAAAAAAGAGAGAGAGAGAATATAACCTCAGTTGTATTGGAAAATATGAAGTATATGTAAACAAACAAACAAACAAACAAACAAAACCATTTCTTAATTTATTTTTTATATTAATAATTCTTTATTATCATAAACCTGTGTTCAGTATTTTCATTTTATTTAGAAGTTATTTATTTTCTGAATCTGTTTCTAATTGGAACAGAGAACCAAAAAAAAAAAAAAAGATTCCACCAAAGCAACTGGAAGAATTTTGGTCACTATATCTATATATATATTTTTTTAATAATTGGATTCTAGATTTCATTGGTGCAAATTTTATGTGAAAAGAAACCCTGAGGAAGTATTTGTCAGAAGTTGTAATATTTCCAATGCAGTGATATGAGGTCTTTTAACAATCTTATATAGGTCTATTTTTAAGATTTTATCTGCCAAAATTATCTGAGCAAAGCAACCAGGGCTTTTCAGTGGTCCAAAGATTATTAATGACCTTTTAACACCATCACAAGAAATACTCCACATACATTTACTTCAACAGTATACAAAGAGACTTTTTTTTCATAATAGACCAGCAATCTTGGAGAAGGTAAACTGTTTTCAAAATGTCCCAGCTCTGCCTGAAGTTGTACCACAAACTCACCAAATTTATTAATCAACTAATAAACAAAACTAATAGAAAAAGTAAAGATGTAGTGCTTGAAACCCTTCAGCTGATTTTAAAGCATAGCACAACCACAGAAAATGCTATTTTATAATATTTTGAACCCGCTGTGACATTTTTTTTTTATAACAGAAGGGTGAATTTAACAGTCATGAAAGATGTCAAATTGACAGTAATGGAAATGAGAAGCTTTCAGTTAAATCTAGAGAAGTTAGAGTGAAAGAAGAATCAAAAGCAATATTGCCTTCCTAGAGGGTTCTGTCTCTGGAGGGGGAGAACTTTATTGCTAAGGGAATCTCCACATGCCTACTTACAATTACAACTTTGAATTTCACAATTACGAGAAGAATGCTCTTATACTTTTTGCTCTTACTCTCACTTTAAAAATGTTCAAAGATAGAAAACATGCAGATACATTTACTGAACTTTGTCCAGACTCTTTATCAACACTTTAATGATTCATAGTTGCTCTAATTCTTTGAGGCCAATGTCTAAATCAGTATAATACTTTTCCCCTCCTTTGAACTATTGTCTTATGTTATAGTTATCCCTCAGAAAGAGTACAAAGATCACTTCAGAAACAGAAAAAAGAAAAAAGAAAAAAAAAAAAAAAAGATATATGACTACATAAAAGGAGAATTATGTATAACACATCAGTGACAGAAAATTGTAAAATAAGTAAAAATGGAAATGAGATTACATCACCAGAAACCTTATAAGTTTTAATTTTCATGTAATTCTTAACTCATCACCCTAATATGTTTATCTGAGAGTCATAGAATAGCTTAAATTGGAAAGTCATTTGTTCCAATTTCTCTACCATAGGTAGGGTTACCAGGTACTAGGTCAGTCTGTGCAGGGCCCAAAACAGTACAAAGAACAGAGTAAGCTAATCTCTGAATTGATATTTTAAGGCTTTAAGACTTCATGTACTATTATAAAGAGCACTGTCAACACTGGGAGAGGTAGCAGAAATGTCACTTGTAGCAAACATTATTTCCAATATTGCACATTACCAGTAGGTAAAAAATGTAAAGACTTAAGCTCATTAATACTACACTGACAGTCTAGAAGATGATACAAGCTACATCAGCATTTCCATTTATTCAAATTTGTTCCAGTAAGGTTATTCATGTAAGGTAAAGCTGGTTGGAAGAAATAAAACTGTTAAAAGTTTAACTGTTAAGAATGGAAAACTCCTTTATTTCTCTCTTGGTCCTAAGGATGGATTTATTGATTATTTTCTTGTTTTATAATCCACAATGCACAATCCATGATGAGATGGTTTTGGACCTGCTCCAAAAGCTGGATGCTCACAAGTCCATCTGGCTACATGGATTGCACCCTAGAGTGCTGAGAAAGTTGGTGGATGTGGTTACCAAGCAACTCTCCATCATCCTTTGGCATTTCTGGCTAACTGGGGATGTCCTGGCAGACTGGAGACTGGCAATGGCATCCTGGGTTGGATCAGGATGAGCAGGTGAGCAGGACTAGGGAAGTCATCCTGCCAATGTACTCAGCATTGGTGAAGCCGCACCTCGAGTACTTTGTTCAGTTTCGGGCACCTCCGAACAGAAAGGACATTGAGGTGCTGGAGCAGTCCAAAGAAGGGCAACAAGGTTTGTGAAAGGCTTAGAGAATATACCCTACGAGGAGAGACTGAAGAACTGAGGCTTTTTAGTCTGGGGAAGAGGAGGCTGAGGGGAGATCTTATTGCTCTCTTTCCAATACCTGAAAGGTGCTTACAGCGAGAGTGGATGGGTCTCTTCTCTCTGGTGACAGGTGACAGGACTAGAGGAAATGGCTTCAAGTTGCACCAGGGTAAGTTTAGGTTGGATATCAGGAAAAATGTTGTTATAAAAAGGATTGTTAAGCACTGGAATATGCTCCCCAGGAAGGTGGTTGATTCAACATCCCTGAATGTGTTTAAAAGCCATTTGGATATGGTGTTCAGGGACATGATTTATCGGAGGGTTGTTAGATTTAGGGTAGTATGGTTAGGTCATGGTTGGACTCGATGATCTTTAAGATCTTTTCCAATCTGAGTGATTCTATGATTCTGTAATTCTAGAAGAAAGCATATTTCTTCACTAGTCCTTTTGGCTGGTTACCGTGAGACTGAATAGAGCTGACTTGCAAAATGTTTTGTTGTTGTTGTTGTTGTTGTTTGTTTTGTTTTGTTTTGTTTTGTTTTTTAACGTGCTTACATGCTGAAATTCCGATCCATGACTTCAACTTGAATATTTTTCTCTAATCTCCCTGAATTTCTGAATAAAAGTTAACTAGAAACTGGAAGCTGAAAAACATACTATTATTTTTGAAGGGAAAAGCTGTAACTTGTATGTTTTCCTCACAGGTGAAATATGACTAAATCCAGCCCTGTTGCCAGCAGAGTGTATGGACTTCTTTGGACTGGAATGTCAGTAAGCATTAGCGTTTCTAACAAGTTTTCATTCCTCAACTGCACATCATTCCATGTGATCACTGAAAAGAACCCCATAAAGTTACCAGGACTGGTATCAACAGCTAGACAATTATAAGGTTGTTACTGTCCTTGAGCATTGAGATCACTTCTCCTTTTGGCACTGTTGAGCAGTGACAGCTTCACTCTGATATGACAGATGGATGTTCTCTTCGAGACGGTGCTCCTGGGTATGTCTTGCTGGAGGAGAAACTTCCCATTATGTGTACAGCAATGTAAGCAGACTTGAAATCAATTACAAGAAAATGCAAATCACCTGCATTCTTTAGCATATATACAAGTTTTATTTCCTGAAGGTATTATATTATTTCCGAGTATACATGTTTGTACTAGTAAATATGATATCGACAAAAACTTCTTAGTTATTAATCTCTCTGTAGAGACACCATGACAGGAAGTATAGTTAGAATGAGAAATCTGAGTTGCTTAAAGATAAAAACCTAAAAATAATCAATATTAAGTAATTGGATTTAAATAAATAAAATAATACGAAAACTCTATTGTAATTAAACTACATATCATCTATGTGCTTTAGTATGCTGTATTCCTTTTATTTCTGTGTTTTTTGTTTTTCCCTCTGCTGTTCAAATTATAACTGATTCCTTTCATATTAGAGCCTCGACCCATAAATGTAAAAGCACAAAACTTCTGTTACACAGGGAATTATCAGTCAAATCAGTTTTCTCACAAGACAAACTTGTAACAAAGCCTTCAAATGTCCAGTGCCTGCTAGCAAGTTAATGAAATCCTGACTAAGTTAAAAATTGTTCCTTGCCGAAGCACCAACTTCCCTTTATCAGTCTAAATTGCAACTTATGTGATGATGGTGTAGATTGGTAGCAAGGTTTTAAGTTGAGGGAGGGGAGATTTAGGTTGGATGTCAGGGGGAAGGTCTTTACTATGAGAGTGGTGAGGTGATGTAATAGGCTGCCAGAAAGACTGTGGATGTCCCGTCCATGGAGGTGTTCAAGGCTGGGATGAATGGAGCCCTGGGGAGCCTGGTGTGAGTTGAAGCTTGATGATTCTTGAGGTCTCTTCCAGCCCAAACCATTCTATGATCCTATGATTTTATGAGAGCAATCTCTAAACTGTCATAATATTTCAGTATACTGTCAGGAGCACATTAGCTTGCAGAATCCTACAAAATTTTGTCACAAAATGAGTATGTTATTCATGAACTAAAAAATAAGGAATTAATAATTTGGACAAGCTATCTGGAATAGAAACTCTACATTACTTACTTTGGAATGACATAGCAGTTATTGCACTTTATGTTATTTACTGATTTTCACTACAGTGTCCATTTCCAATGATTCACTTTGAAGTATTATGTGGCCATTGAATTCTATTTAAATTCTAGATCATGTTTAAGATGAGATCTGGAGGGAAGCTGACAGATAAGAGAATTTAAGTAACCATATGAAAATATATTTGTACACTTATGCAAATTGAGTTACAAAATGATACAGACCATCTGGAGCTCCAGTACAAATGGGAGTCTGGGGAACAGTAGAGCTCAGGGACCTGATATTGTTAACCAGCCATCTTTCTATATGTGATGACTGTTTGCATTCTTTGTGGTTGTTTCACAGCTGAACAGAATTTTTCAAAAATAGAAATACTGTGACATTAAGTTATTTTGGGGTAGACAGCAGTATAAGACTGAAGTATAGATAAAACAAACAAACATAGTAAAAAAAGAATTTTTATGTATATGATGAGTTTAATTGCATTAAAATTAGAATTTTTGGATTTTGTGTGTGATAGTTTTTTTATAAAATGGAAAAAGAAACAGAGTATGATTTTATGAATCTATGAAACTTTTACATTGGAAGTTCTATACTAACATGTGGAAGAACTTCTTACTGTAAGAGTGACAGAGCACTGGAACAGGTTGCCCAGTGAGGTTTTGGAATCTCCTTCTGTGGAGATACTCAAGACCTGGCTGGATGCCTATCAGTGTGATCTATTATAAGGTATCTGATTCAGCTGGGGGATAGGACTCAGTGATTTCTTGAGGTCACTTCTAATCCCTGCAATTCTGTGATTGATTCTATGATCTCTAGAAACTTATGTAATTGTCTTCTCCTCTTGAAAGAATGAGATTTTTTTCTCAATTCTATTGAATGGAAATAGTATACAAACATGCATTTGCAATAACAACTGCATCACAAATCCATATCCTGATGTACCCCAGTAAAGTGCGTATTTACCATTTTTTTGCTGGAGATTATGATTGTATTTTAAAATGCCTGAAATGTGCAGCTATTCACAGACGATGAATGAGGATATAAAAGAACAATGTTTCAGCACATGAGAGAAAATAATAGAAAACGCGTAAGACCTTTTTTCCACTTTCCTTCATTGCTTTCGGCAATTAAGGCTTCTTGCTTCATCATCTTCCTCTTTTCATGCTAATCCTTTGCTCTGCAAGAATTCATTAGTGATGCCATGTATTTAAATGGGTTGTTTCAGAGCTTGGATGTTGTACTCATATACCATTTGCTTTAGCTTGTTAAGTGGATTCTCTGTTACAAGATTTGGTTTTATTCATGGACTTCTGCAAAAAAATTATATTACCTTCCTGCCTGCACAACTGGTCTATAGGACCCTGTTCTTTCCAGGCCATTATGGTCATATCATTCTTGCTGGATGTTGCCTCCTTTGTGTTGCTGCTGTTTCCATTTTCACCTCTCAGAATTCTCATAAAATATTTTACCTCATGTACGTATTGTTTAAGAAGTAACATCTCTTGCCTTTCTGTTCCTCTATGCTTATTTTCTACATGTAGTCCATCTTCCTCGCAAACAGATCAGGCTCAGCAGCTGAGTTTGCCATATGGAGTACTGTAAGAGAGCCAAGTGTCTGGGACCATGCTTCTTGTGAGAGACCCTAGGGCAGGAATCATGAGAAATTATTAATATGGAAAAATATTTCTTTGGCTTTCTCAGTTCATCTGGAAAGATATGAAGAATTGAGTCAAGCTTCTATAAATGATAGCTTAAGTATAATGGAAGAATTACTAATTCTTTTTCTATATCTCAAAATAATGTTGCCTTACCAGTGTAGTATAAACAGTAACTCAGATATTCCAAAGAGATGCCCATTTTAAATCCAAGCACATGGAGAACATAAAATAATATGATCCGGACAGTCTTGCCAAATTCTATTTTAACTCATGCTGTCATCTGTATTAAAAGCCATTCCAAGTGTCCAAATTTGTTTTTCTCTTCCTTGTACCTATTCTCCCCCATATGCCATAAGGATGCTTCCTCTTTGCCAGTTCTTGACTCTTCAAAGTCCACCCACTCATTTTTTTGCCACTCAGTCTCTTCTTTCTATCAAGCATTCACACTTAAATGTATTTATTTTGCCTTTTAATATTTCAGTTATGTTCTCATGTGTTGATGTGCTCAAATTGCAGATCCCCAAAATATTTCTCTGACAAACTCTAGTATGCTACGTGGAAAAAGAAATGAATGAAATGGCCTTTTAAGTGCCAAATGTGACCTGGCTTCAGCTGAAGGTTGAAGGTGAAGAGCTACCACATAAACCTTATCCTCTCTGTCTTAGTAAGAAAATAATATCTTCAGAAAAACTTTACCTACGCTCAATTATTATTATTATTTTTTTTATATATTTTTATTTTCACTTCTCCTAAGGGATAGAAAAGACATACATAAGATGTAATAGTGAGTAGCATAACAATTCAAAGCATGATTCAGAGCTGAACAAATGGAAGTCTGCTAACTGTTTTAGAAACATTTTTCTGAGTGAAGGCTAAATCTTGGGATTTGGATTATTATCAATAGTCTGTTCTCTTTTCTATGGCAGTTGAAAGAAATATTTTAATTTTTGTGTATTTAGTAGAAATTAAAAGACTGTGGATAGCAAGTCAATGAAGGGAGAGACTATTCAGCCTGTAGAAGACTGAGAGTGGATCTTATTGATGCTTATAAATATCTAATAGGCAGGAGTCAAGTGGATGAGGCCAGACTAATTTTGCTAGTTCTCAGTGAAAGGACAAGGGGCAACGGGTATAAACTGGAACACAGTTTATGCTGTAAAGGAACTTCTTTACTCTGAGGACAAAAGAACACTGGAACAGGTTTCCCAGAGAGGATGTGGAATCTCCTTCTTTAGAGATATTCAAAACCTACCTGGATGTTCTTCTCAGCAGCTCTTGGGAACCTGCTTTATCGATAGATTGAACTAGATGTTCTCCAGAAATGCATTCCAATCTCCGAGATTCTATCTGTTCTCAAGTACTGGCTGGAAAAACATTACCTGTCAGCGGCTAAAACTGTGTTGGTGAGGAGCTCTGTTCAGTTTACATCACTGACACATAAACTCAGGAACTGTGACATCCAGACCTTTGAGTTTAGAAACGTTCATTTGCAAAAGCAGGTCTTAAATAGATTTTTTTTTTCTGGAAGAATTGGAAATTGCCTGTTGCTCAGATCTCAGTGCTCAGGCACTGCCTTTATTTGATTTCAGTGGGGACTCACAGTTTTGAAAAATATTTAGCATTTTCAGACAATATTAAACAGATCTGTATAAGAAAGTCATATTTCTTCTTCCTATCGTTAATGGAGATCTTGCCCTGAGAGTTAAACATATGTATGTATATACTTTATCACAGAGACTGTTTTTTTATTCATGCTTAGTTGGAGTATATTTGAAAGGTAGTGAGTTAATGTAAAAAGCTGCCTGAGTATCATCAATGTTTTGGAAAGAATATATTTTCTGACTTTCCTAAGCAGTTAAAAAATCATAAGCAGGAAAATAAATAAATAAATAAATAAATAAATAAAAATCAATTTTTTTCTTAATTTACTTTCATATTTCTTGAAATTTATTTCTTATTTCTACGATTTCACAATATGCAATTATTTTATTTCTTTTGCATGCATATATCCCACAGGCAGGAGTTTTGCATCTAATAAATGACTCTGTCAGAGAGAGACTTGGACAAAACAAGATTTACTGGTGATGTTCATTACCTGTATAAAAGAATTACAAAATGAGAAGACGTATTCCAAATCTGTCTACTCACACAGTTCAACGAATTGTCAATTAATTGTAATCTATTCTTCTCTTCTGTTGACTTTGCATATTATAAGTCTGTGTCCTTGAATTTTTTTTTTTCATTTGTTTGTTTGTTTATTTTTTGTTTTTTGCCTGTTTCTATTTAGGCATATGTATTGTTTATCTGTGTTCAGATTTTGGTACAATGGACCTACTACAGAGCACTGCTAAGATCATCTGCAGTGATTAATTAAAATCGCTATAATAAATATACCTTAAAAGTTTTGACACTCTTACAATAATATTTGTCTAAGCTAAACCATGTGCAGTTAAGCCATGACATTTTATAAGAAATCAAAATACTCATTACATTACTTAACTTTATGAGAGAAAAAGAAAGGAAAGAGAGGTGGAGGTGTGTGTCTGTGTTTTTTGGGGGGGAGGTCAAGGAGGGGAAGAGGGAAAGAGGAGCAGAGAAAGAAAAGATCAGCAAGATTCTTTGTTCTAGAATTGATACAGGAAACAGGGGTAGGATGTCCAAGGTCTGTGAGGGCACTCATCCAGATGTTTCAAAGTCTTCATGCCCCCAAATTTCTCTCAGGTCTCCTGTTATCCTTGCTATAATTATGAGGTTCACAACAAACATGTATTAAACAACTTTTCAGTAAACTAATTCACAATAAACAAGTTTCCAATCAAAACTTCTACAGTGGGAAGATCGGAGTTTTAAATAAAGTAAGGTCATCAAAGAATCAGATAATAGCAGAGGTTGGAAGGGACTTCAAGAGGTCATAGAGTCCAACAACCCTGCTAAAGTAGGTATTCTACTCAAGACAGGTCTTCAATATCTCCGTAGAAGTAGAATTCACAATCTGTTTGGGTGATGTGTTCCAGTGCTCTGTCACCTTTCGTGTAAAGAAGATCTTCCATGTGTTAATACAAAACTTCTTATGTGCAGGTTTTAGGCAATTACTCTCTATCCTACTACAACACACTACTGAGGTCAGTCTGGCCTCATATATTTGCCTCCTAAATCCCTTTAGATACTTATAAGCACTCATTGGATCGCCTCTCAGTCTTCTTTTCCCCAGGCTGAACAGAACCTGGTGACTCAGCCTTTCCTCATGTGGGAAATGCCCCAAGTCCTTTAACATCCTTGTGGCCATTTGCTGGTGTCCTTGTAGGAAATCTTTGTCTTTCTTGAACTGGGGAGCCCAGAATTGCACACAGTATTCTAAACATTCGCCTACTATGGCAGAGTAAAGGAGGAGGACCACCTCGCTCAACCTGCTGTTTGTGCTCTTTTTAACGTACCCCACCATACCTTCTTAGCTACAAGGGTACACTGCTAGGTTATGACCAACCTGTTATCCACAAAGCATCCAGGTCCTTCTTTGCAGAGCTCCTCTCCAGCATGTCTTCCTAACCTGTGCTAATGCATGTGGTTATTCCTCCCAAGCTGCAAGACTTCCACTTGCTCTTGTTAAATCTCATCAGGTTCCTCCTTGTCCAATGCTCTGATCTATCCAGATCTTGTTGAATGAAAGCACAGCCTTTTGGTATGTCAACCATTTTTCCCAGCTTTGTATCATCAGCAAACTTGCTATGGGTGGACTCTATCCCTTCATTAAAATAGTTGATGATCTTCATGTTGATATTGATGTTGAACAAGGCTGGACCCAGCATGGACCCCTGGGTAACACTATTCGGTACAGGCCTCCAACTGGACTCTGCACCTCTGTTGACCTCATTCTGAGCTTCATCACCTTTCCAGGGACAGAGGGGAGGCTGACACTGTCTTACTTCCAGTCTTCAGGCACCTCTCCCATTTGCCAAGACCTTTCAAAGGTGATGGAGAATAGTGGTTTAACAGTCACTTTTGTCAGTTCTCTCAGATCATGCGGGTGCATCCCACTGGGGACCATGGATTTGTGTGCATTCATTTTGCCTAGAAACTTTCTGACTCTACCCCAATAAGTGGAAAGTCTTCCTTTACTCAGACTCTCTCTCTTTCCTCCAGGGCTGGGATTCCTGAAGGCTAATCTTAGCATTAAAGGATGGAGAAAAGGAGGATTCAGGATCTCAGCCTTTTCAGCATTCCCTGTTCCAAGGCACCCACCTCTTTTAGTAGGGGATCCACACTTCGCCTTGTCTTTCTTTTACTGATGACATACCTTAAAAACCTTTCTTGTTATCCTTTACCTCCTTTGCAAGATTTAATTCCAAGAGAGCCTTAGCCTTCTCCATTGCATCCCTACAGACCATGACAACATTCCTATATTCTTCCCAAGTGGACTGGCCTTTTTTCCACATTTTAAGGGCCTTCTTTCGTTTATCCATGAGTTCCTTGCTTATCCACATAGGCCTCTTGCCACCTTCCCCTGATTTTTTACTCTTAGGGATTGCACCAAATTTGAGCTTGTCTCCACAGTGTCCCTCTTCCGATCATGTATTCAGTGTTCAGCCTGTTATTATGGTGATAATCTCATCCTGCAAAAGTTTAATGTAATTCTAGTCATACCTCAGATTGTTTTTTGTTAGTCTGCTACAACTCCCAGTGAAACAGACAGGTTTTTCTGAAGGATCTACAGTCCAAACCATAGTTCAGAAAAAGTCTAAGTGCAAAGTAGTGGCAGAGAGAAGCTGCTAAAGGTGTTTTGTCTTTGATTCTCCTGACCCCAATCTATTTAATTGGCAATACCATAATTGGATTTTCTTCAAGCTGAGTCTGTTTGCCTGTGAAGTTATGTGGTAAATAATCTTCCTGTATTTATCTTAATCTATGAGTTTTCTTGTGCTATTTTCTCCCCTTCTCTCGCTGAGGAGGAAGTGTGCAGTGCCAGGATGCCCACCTGTCTTACTCCCATTTATAGGAGGGAAGGGAGGTTCTTTTAATATCTGTATACCCGGTGTGAGAGTAAGAAACAATGGTTCAAATGTTGGTCCAATCAGTTTATTACAGATCTTAATTAGGGAGATGGGGAAGGGGAGGACGGACGCTATTATGAATTAGGGTAATGGGGAAGGGAAGGAGGGTGATAGAAAAGATAGGAGAGAAGAAGCAAGGAGTCTTTATAGGAAGCAAGAGGGACATAGTCACCACCATGGATCCACGGTGGTTTGTAGTTCAGCCTTTGATCTTCAATAGTGGTGGGTCATTGAGCATTGCTGTTCTGTTGACAACGACGATGATGACCATGTTGATGATGGCCCCTTTTCAATGCTTTCAAAGTGGTTGAGTCAGTTTACTTAGGAGTGACAGCTCAAATCCAAAGTGGTTGAGTCAGCTCTCCTTGGAGTGGCAGCTTCTGGCTTTGGGATCTAAGCGGAAACTCCTTTGTTCCTATCTTCCTGACTTTGCCAGCAGATAAGAGGGAGCAGGGAGGCACCAAGTTGTATCTTGCCTTCACAGGATATAATGGCATCATCCCCCAGTTTCCCATAGCAAGCTGGAGTTATTTAGTCACAGGCTAGATCTTCCACCAGTAAACACTCCTGAGCTCTCTCTTCTGGAGGCAAACGGCTAAAATTGTCCACATGGTGATGTTGATTGCCACACAGCAACACCCATCACTCATCTCCTAGACAAGTCAGTCTTATCACAAGAAATACCTCAGGAAGCAAGCCTTGAGAAAAAACAAAGAAGGATTCTCACAACGGTTTAAACTGAGACAGGAGAGGCTTATCACGGAACCACAGAATCACAGAATGGCCAGGGTTGGAAGGGACCTCAAGGATCATGAAACTCCAGCCCCACTGCTACATGCAGGGCCACCAACCTCCTCATTTAATTCTAGACCAGGCTGCCCAGGGCCCCATCCAAGGAGGAAGTTTGTCACTCAGAGAGTGGTGACACACTGGAACAGGTTTCCCAAAGAGGTTGTGGATGCCCCATCCCTGGAGGTATTCAAGGCCAGGATGGATGTGGCTCTAGCTGGCCTGGTATAGTGGCTGGAGATCCTGCACATAGCGTGAGGGTTGAAACTAGATGATCTTTCATGTCCATTTCAACACGGGCCATTTCATGATTCTATGATTGTTTGAATATACCTGTATGCCATCACTTCTTGTTGTTGTTACTGTTGTTTTCAACCTTTTCCTTTTCTATCTCACTAAATACTTTTGATCTCAACCCACAGTTTTATTTTCCTTCCAGTTCTCTCTCTTATTCCACTTTGGGGAGAATGAGCAAATGTCTGTGTGGTTCTTAGCTGGTCATAAATTTTAATGACAACAAGGCTTAAAATGGCATTTGATATTTAACTTCGTCAGTGTCTCATTTACCAGATAAATAATGTTTTATCAACCTGTTAATGTTTAGTTTTGCTAAAATAATTTGTGAATTCAATACAACTTTACCTAATTGGCTACATCAGTAAATATAGAAAGAAAAAAAAGAAAGAATAGCTCTTCATTGACATATCCCAATAATGATACAATGTTTTTAAACTTAAAATAGTATAATAAAAATATAATTCAAACTTAAAATAACAACATTCTCTAAGTTTTTTTTTGGGGAGATCTTCTAATCAGTTTCCTCCTGTGTACGTATTATTTTGTGCTGTAATGTTCTCTTTCTAATTGAGAAGCATTAGAAAGTTAGTATTCAATAGCAAAGATTTTTTTTTTTCTTTTCATTTTTTGAAAGGAAAATATTACTGTAGCAATTCCACTAACAAATTCTTCTATCATTTGTCTGACACACACTATTCTTTTAATCTTACCTAATGCAAAATATTATACAAATTTTCAGTATATAACTCACTGTACTATTTTTTTTCTAGTGCAGCTGGGAAAAAAAAAAAAAAAAACATAAAAACTTTAAATAAATATTAAACAAATTTCTATTTCTAAATTGGATGTAAAAAGATTCATTTGAATTAGAAGTCAGTCATCACTCTTTTTCTTAAAAACACAGTAGTAACTATACAGTTGGGAACATCAGCATCACTTCATTAACATTAGTGGAGTTCCACTGATTCCAATATGAACTATGTTGATTAACTGCAAAGAAGATTCCAGCATTTGTTTTCCAAATCCAAACGAGTGATAGGCCCTTGTAGGAGATGATATTTGCCTAGTCTGCAGCAGATACGGAGTCTTACACATACATAAAACATAAAAACATACACCAATGTGCCAAAAGGTTTTAATTATTTATCACGTCTGGAACACAGAAGGTGATAACATTCCTGAAGTCATTGTTTCATTTGTCATAGCAGTTTTGCTTAATGAATGCTAAGTATTTGTTTGCTAAGCATGAATGTAGAATGGTGCAAAATAAGATCCTTGTCAAGGATCATTTAAATGGTAATATCAGTGTTGCAAAAGGTGATAGCCTGTGTCCCTTGTGAAATATTAATTTCTGCTTTCTTTACACAGTCTTCTTGCAAAGATGACTGATTTAGCACCTGCTGTTCCAGACCAAGATTTTTCTTCAAGTCTTTGTATAAATAAGGGGTACATAATGAAGACATTCTTGCTGCTGGTTATGTGTTCAGGATGGAGATTTGTGGAGGTGTTTGTATGTTTGTTTATTTATCTATTTTTTTCCTCTAATTCAAACATGATGACTTCAAGTTTGTTATTATTATTATTATTACTATACTATTACTATTACTTTTACTATTACTATTATTATTATACTATTTTCTCTGGTATAAGACTCAGTGTTTTCAAACTCCAGATACCTTGCATGTGACACTCAGTAGAAGACACTCAGTAAGTTACACAGAGATACATTTCTCTTTATACTAAATGCATTATCATTCGAAGTTACAGGTCTCTTCTGGAAATTTGATCTATTAAATTTTCTTATTCAATACAGAAACAAAATGAGATTCAGAATGCATGTGTATCTCTTGCCTACTTATGTTATGAAAGTACATCCACAAAACATTTAATGCATTAGTTAATTTTTAGGCATCTAAATATAAAAGTGACTTTATTAAACCATTTGAAATCCCAGAATTCTCAAGAGTATAACTTTTTGGATATCCTTTGACAATCACGTTTCCAGTGCTCATCAGCCATTAGTCACTTGTCTGTTCACTGCTGTACCCAGATGTGCCAACTAAAACATTTGTTGCATAGTTTATGTTAATTAATTCTGAAATTATCAGATCTTTTTCTCCAGTAAGGCTTTGGAATATCAAATAATCCTTTTTTAAGAAATGACAGTCACTTAAATGTGTCACAAAACTTCAGCCTAACAAACTGCTAACCCAACTCCTTGCAGAACTGTTCCATTGCTTTGAATTACACTTCAATAGAAACTCCTCTATCTTTCTCTTCAGTTATTTCTTTTACTGAGTGTAGAGAATAAGTGTCTATACTAGACTGTGTGAAAGGGAATTGACTTGGGCCACTTATAAACCATATATGAAATTAATGTATATAAGTAACAAATCTTCTTAAAAAAATAAATTATTAAAACATTTTTTAAAAAGGGAGAGTAACAAAAACATAAAACTAGTGGAATATTTGATCTTGTTTTTTGTGAAACTAATGCACCAGGTTGCAATTATTACGTTTGTTATCAAGGTGTTTGTCATAGCTTTTGGTGAAGTTTTGTTTTTCATGTACTTCACTCTTGGAAATAATTATTCATGAATGTATGTACTATCAAAAATTGGTGACATGAATGAACTGTGATTGTGGACTGAGGGAAAAGTAGATCTCGTAAAAGTCTAGTAAAGAGAAGATGTGACATTTTTTTAGTTGAATATCTGATTGCAACTCTATACTTTCCATTTGAAAATCTGCAGATAATGTGTTTATGCTGATTCAAAATGGATTCAAATATATATATATATAAAACAATCTTGATTTTTTTTAAGTAATCGGGAAACCTATTCTTAAATTTCTTTGTCAAAACAGAAAACAAGGATGCATATATTTTGCTGTACACAGGGCTGCGTTTAGCCAATGTATCAGAGTGTGGGAGTGACCACAGTACTACCCTAGTCCTGGGATGCATGAAGCCTGTGGACTCTAATTGGACATGTCTGGTCTAGTGCATTGGGCTGGCTGATAGTTTTTGATTGAAACTTTGATTTTTTTGTCCCCAGTATGTAGGAATCTAATTGAAGATCGAACAGTTAACTTGACACTCTTCTGGCTATCCACATATCAAAAGATAAATGTTTCAGTTAGCTAGTGCAAGTTAAAAAAGGTTTATAATAAAAAGGATTTAGAAAGTTAAATCTATGTTTAGATCAAAATTGCAAAGTTGTACATGATTGCAATTGCTGATCTGAGAAGTACACTTGAAGTTACATGAATGAAATTATTTCTTATTCTAATTTCCATGAAAGGTTTCCAAGTTAATCTGTTAAAATAAAGTGATTGTTTTTCAGGTAAAGAAAGCTATTTATTAAATAGGAGCCTTCAAAAGAAAAAGACAAAATGGTATTGAAAGTTAATAAAAATAAATAAATAAATCACACAAATTCAGTATCAGATTGTATTCCTTGTTATGCTTTTCTAGTGTACTTAGTTATTTAAACAGCTACGCCACTTAATTTAGACTGTAAAGACCTGTTAATTGTGTAATTTCTGGGGTTAAAATCAGGTGACATTCTATGTTGTCAGATGACACTGTGAGGGTCTGAGCTAGGAACTCAGGAGATCTAAATGTCCATTTCTGGTTAAGCACAGAGTTATTTTCTGGTAATGATCAAATTGCCCAGGTATGATTCTTTTCATTTAGTATTAGTAGTCTGGAAGGAAGATGTTTAATATAAACTAGAGTTCCCAACAGGGTAAATGGAGGCAGGGATTCTTTCCCAGATAACTAAGCATTCCTTCCTGGGTTTCTGACTAACAGCATGATGCAACTTCTAAACCTATTTCTCCAGGGACAAAACACATGTCTTAGACTAAGCATCTAATTTCAAATATTAGGTAGGGGAAATGATCTCTTAATGTCAGTGTAATCTTTTAGAGTATAATACCTTTCTGAGGCAAATGATACAAATTCCCATCTCTAAACACATTCACATCCACCAGTAATGTTCCTTTTCAATCAGTTGTCTCAACCTTATGCTTGGTCAGAAATTTATTTCCTTTATGTTCCATCATTATTTGGTCCCCTGGCCTTTTCTATCTCTCAGAGTACTTCTTAGACAGCCATTTTAGTCAAACTGATGGCTTGGGGTGCATTTAATAAAATTTTGAGTCTAGTCTCAGCAAGTATGGGATATATTTTCTGATATTTACAGTGGAAAAGAGTATTCATACTCTTTCATGCTCTCCTCTCTGAATATTTATCATTATTTTAGAAAACTAAGGTTTTTAGCTTAAAACAGTGCTCAGACTTTTAACACACTGAAGTAGAGCAGGAACAAGTATTTCATTCTGGATGGAACTTGCAAATCTTCAAAAGAAAAGCTCTTTGGTTGTTGTTTTTTTTTTTTTTTTCTTGTATAATCATAAAATCTTAGAATCCTTAGAGCTGAAAGATACTTGTAGAGGTCATTTAGTTCAACTTTTCTGCAGTGAACAATTAGGTCAGGTTGCCAAGAACTTGGTCCAGGCTGGAAGACCTTGAAATTCTCCAGGGACAAGGCATCAACCACATTTCTGAGCAACATGTTCCTGTGTCTCACCACCTTCATTGTAAGAAAACCTTTTCCTTACATCCAGCCTAAATCTACATACCCTAAGCCTGAAAGCTTTTTATCTTTTCCTCAACAGACTATGTTGAAGAGTCTTCCCCTTCTTTCCCATAACTCCCCTTTAGAGACTGAAATATTTCCACAGGTCACCTTGGAGGCCTCTCTTCTCCAGGCTGAATAGCCCCAGCTCTCTCAGCCTGTCCTGGTAGGAGAGGTGTTCCATTTTTTGGATCATTTTTGTGACTCTCCTCTGAATATTTCCAACAGGTCCACATCTCTTCTGTACTGAGAATACAGTGATCTAGATGAGTCCTCACCAGCACAGACTAGAGGGACAGGATCACCTCCCTCGACCTGCTGGATATTTTTTTGACTATCTAAGATATTCAATAAAATGAGAAGAATTAAGTTCACGGAACGTGAATTTCTATTTAAGAGTTCCTCAGCTTCAGTTTGGTATTTCCAGCTTAAGGAGATTTGGCTTGAACATTTATGATTGCTGTATGCTCAAGGGAGTAATTTCAGTGTTTCTTTCTAGGGCAGATCTGAGAGTGACATCTTAGGGTGACTGATTCTGTGTAGTCTGTGTGTCAAAAATGATATATTAGGACTCTTACAGAAAGTTCTGGAGAAATTAGGCACGTTGTTGTAGAAGAGTGCTGGAGGAGCAGAAGTATGACAGAAGAAATGATCTGGGATGAATGAAAGGTCTTGCAGTCTAAAGTTCAAGGTAGTAGCACAGGTGGGAACAGGAGAGAGGGAAATGTAACATTGAGTTATATACCAAACATGTTTAGATGTTTTGATATGAATTGATCACTGTACAAATAATATATATATTTTTTAATGTTTGTTTGAATTTTGCAAATTTCTCCCTCTTTGAAAGCATCTAATTTCCTCATTTCACCTATTTTCCCAAATCCAGGCTCACTTTGGAGTGTATTTCACTTACAAAGGACCTCAGGTCTCCTGTTTTCTCCAGGCTCACAAGTAGAAGAGAAAACCCACTCCTTTGGATTGAAAGATAATGCATCACAGATCTCATGTTGAGATCAGTGCACTTAAGAGTGTGTATGCCAGATGCACATCACAGGAACAGAAGCATTGATGCTTCTGAGGCAGCAGTAATAGAAACAGCTCAGGTGGCTGGAGCACTTCACACATTTACAAGCTGCTAAAGACTAAATTCATCTTCATGCTGTTTTCTCATTCAGTTGAGAACATTTCATGGAGACGGATTGGCCACTTCACACTTTTGTGAACCTTCTAAACTGTAGATGGATGTGGAGAGCCCTTTACTTTCATTCTTCCATTTAAAAGTCCCCTTTTCAATACTGGCAATGTCACTGTGGCAAAAGAAATATTTTGTGGCTAATATTATATAGTACTGTACTGGAGAAATAGGTTTTCCATAATGAAGGGTGAAGAATATACATCTCTCAGGAACATTCTGAGGTATTTTGAAGTACACATGACTAACAGGATTGTCTTAAAACTGGTCTCCTTTGATAGCATAATTAAAAAAATTGGATCAGGATTCCTGAAGAAAAATCTTCCCATAAGGAAAACCTGTATGAAGTACAGCACACATATTTATATATTATATATGTGCACATATGAGAATGTGTATGCAGATAAATATTCATTATATGGGCTTTTAATATGTACACTTATGCATACATCAAATAATTAATAAAACATAATTTTTTTGTTCTTTTTCTAATTCCAATGACTGTTTCCTTCTCACTGCAACACAATTCATAATGTTCTTCAGAAAATGAATTTGAAAACTTAGCTGACAAAACACATTTTGGCTTACGGCTAACAATTCTGAAGTGATACAATGAATCCTATGCAGTTCCACTGTGTTCTTTGTCGTTCAATATGATGTATCAAAATAACAGAGTTCAACAGTACTTTTGTCTTATCTTTGAGGGAAAAGAAAAACTAACAAACATTTTCAGAGGATAGTTGTTTCTGCATTGATAAATTGTAACCGGTGCTTAATTTCTGGAATATACAGTGGCAATGCAGAATTAAGGGGAAAAAACAAACAAACAAACAAAAAAAAAAAAAAAAAAAAAAAAAAACCAAACAAACAAAAAACTAAAATTCTCCCTTCAATAAACTGTGTACAAAAATGGGAGTGGAATCTGAGCAATTAAGTCTAAGATAATCTGTGATTTACAGGAATTATATTATGTAGAAATGTTTATGAAAAGATAGGAAATTATAAAGATACCAAGTGGCATTAAGTGGAACATATGAGAATAAGTTGTGAAATAGAAATAAATGATTAAATGTCATGAATCACTGGAAGCTAAGGCATCTTCTGAGGTTCTTTCTTTTTGGGTTGTTCAGCAACGTATGGGTGAAATACAGCTGGAGGGGGGTGAGGAGATGTATCTAAAACTTCACAAGAGTTCCAAATTAATAGATGTATATATCCAATCCTTAGAATAAGATTTAGAGACAAGATTGACTTTCAGGTATGGGTAAAAATCACAAGAAATGCAACTATTGAACAAGCAAATATAGAAAGTATCATCTTCATCAAATTAGGAAGCAATGAGGAAAGCTTTGGTGAATAAACTGGCTGTGTGAAAACAGTAGGGAATAGATAAACAAAAACTTTAATACACCTAGTTTACAATACTGCAACACATCTTACTGTAAAAGGCCAACATTGGATTATGGAAACTGGACAGAAATACACTCATCCTACAGTTGGCAGATCTGGTGTTAATTGTTTACAGTAATTTAAACTGGCCACAGAGAAAAAAAAAAATATCATCTGACTCAGAATTATTATCTATTAAAAGAATGCTTTCAATAAAGTATGCTATAATCCCATCCAGAGTAATACTGAGTATCTGTCCTGTCTCTGTCTTTCCTTTCTACCAATCTGTTACAAGGCAAAGCAATAGGGAAATACAGCTTCCCAGAGCCTGACCTCTCAGTCAGTGTTAAGGGAGATTAGGAAGGATAATTAGCAATATGAACACAGGTGGCAGTCTCTCAATGTATAAGAGATAGATTAAATACCCCATGTCCAAGACTTATTCCTGAGTTTTCATTAGATTTAACACTCATGTCAATCTCTTGCCTAGACTCTCATGTTGATTCTTGTGTAATGAATATAATGAATATTCTTAAGAATGCTTCTTAGTCTGTGCAGACTCTGTGGCAGGAATCTTGATTGTCCTTGAAGAGCACAACATATTTTTTATAAAATACTTCTTCACATTTGTAGGAAAAGCAAAACAAAACAAAACAATGCCCCCATCATTTATTTTCATGGTTCTCTCTCTCTCTCTCTCTCTTTTTTTTTTTTTTTTTTTTTTACTTGTGTTCCATAAATACTTGAGGTCTACTTCTAAGAGTTGACTCATTGGAACAGGAGCAGACAGCTTTTTTTAAGAAGTTATTAATTGTCAGAGAGGATGTTCCTCCGTAGGAATATTTTGAGGATCAATAAACTCTCACAAAAAGTGTGAGTACTGTTAGCCAGTACTCGCATGAATTATTTTTTATTCAATACAGAAAAATTACTTCTGTACTTAATTATGTAAAGCAGCGTTTTTCCATTTTTCACAAGGTTATTCCTTGATAAATGGCAGTGCAACCCTGTGAATCATAGGATATTTGCCTACAATGTAAATACTTCTTTTGAGAGTTTCCCTCTTGCTTCAGTAGGTGCAGAATAAAATCCTTTTCTCTTAATATCTATAACTATTATTTTGTAGGATTCATAAAGTTTTTTTTTTTTTTTTTTTTTTTTTTTTTTTTTTTTCATTTAAGTGTTTATTTGGCATTTACCAGAAATGATTTCTGTTTTAATTCTTTGACCTTCAGTCTTGAATGTCAATGTTGAATTAAAATTTTAATGTTCACAGGACAGAATAAACATAAGAACAGGTAAGTCCTTAGGAATAATTTTCTGATTCTGATTGCATCAGACCAGCATCTGTTCCACACATACATACATAAATCTAACAGGACTTGAAAGATGATAGAGAGTTTTCAAAGAGTTGTTTAGAAACCAAAACCAAATTCATACATTGAAAAGAATCAATCAGTGAAGCAATCCTTTGGCTACAAAGGAGACTCCAAATAAGGGCTAGGCTCTGAAATTATTCCTGCCACCAGATGCTGTTTGTCTGCTTCTGTGCTCTAATTGCTATCAATAATTAAACACAGGTATCTGATTCATATGCACAGAGGCAGAGATTCTTAAATTAAACATTTTAAAGTCATTATAGTACATTTTATATGTTCAGCTAAACACTACACTCAGGCTGATTATGATTAAATATACTGAAACTGAATTACATATTGATTCCATAAATATCTACAAATACCCAGAACAAATAAGAAGATTCCTGGTAAATAGAAGGAACATTTTAATTTCAGATGAATAACAGTGACTGGGTTATACTTATTTGTCTACGTTGCATTATGGTTCTGGCATACTGTGCAAAGAGATGGCATTTCCCAGTCAAAATTGCAAAATACAGAGAATAATTTCTATCAATTTGGATAATAACAAATGCAAACAATGTATTGCATCTAAATTTCTGCAACAGCCACTTGAAAAGTCAAGTTTCAATGCAAGCAAATCTTGCCGTAGTTAATCGGTCTTTGACAGACTTTTTTTTTTTTTTTTTTTTTTTTCCAAAACTGTGTCCCCAAGGTGATCCTCACTCTTAATAGAATACAGTCTGCAGTATGTCTAGTGAAAAATCTCAATATATTATGTTCCTTTGTTTCTACCCAACGTCACCTCTTTGTAGTCCTCACAATATGACAACACACTTCGCTAATCATGATTGCTGTTACTCATACTACCATTTTGCCAAAATGTTTGGCAGACTTTCAAACAGGGACATGATGATGAGCTATCTCTGGTGATTCATCCTTTCCAGTACAGTCAAGGAGGTCAGTGCAGTACAACCCCTAATATCAGGTTTACAAATTAAAGATTTTCTGGAGTCTGATGCTACTGTTCAGATGTCCTTCATCTGCTCAATCTGGACCTTTGGTACTGTTCTTTTTTCCCAGAATCTCATGGACTGCTTTTTGTGATTTATGCCCAATGAGAGAAAAGTTCAAATCACTGGAATATCTTTGGCTAGGACAAATTTGAGATCAAGGTTACTGTACAAGGCAAATTCTCTTTTGAAATCAGCAATGATGAATGAATTCTACTCACAGTTCTGTAACTCTGGGATTACACAAATCAGAGGATTAAAGAGTGTTGGGCAAAGGTTTCTAAGGGACTCTTAGACTTTGAAAGGGACATCTTTTTATGCAAAACAGTTCTGATTATATAGATATTTCATCATAGTTCTCTGTAGATGTAATTTTTATTCTGGCACACCAGAAAGAAAATTTAATAAGAATGTTAACACATAAAAATCTCTTCCTTAATTTACATTTTCAGTTCTTTAAGCTCGCTTTCACATGTTTTGTTATCTGAAAGAAAAGCTTCCGAAAAATGATTTCAGTTTCTAGGATGACTAATGCAAATCAGCAGTTGTTTCCCTGGTTAGTTACACTTCTGAAAGGATCTATTGTTGCTCAGGATATGAGATAATTTAACTTTATTGTTCAACATGATATGGGTACTTAAACATAACTGTCTAATGTCATTTATCAGTTTAGATGCTCTAGTGTTTTATAGGTATGTCTCCAGTTGCACTCCAAAGCAGTCTGGATCTCTCTCAGGTCCAGTATCACATTTACAAGCCCAACTGCATGTCTCAGATATTTTGAGATGTTGAAAATGACATTTATGTTTAAGCGAGATGAATTATTGGCATATTTAATTTATAGTTTAACTGTTGCTCACATAATCCTGTAAGAGTATTATACACCATATAGAATGCATGCGTCATGCCATATTTAATAGTACAGGAAAAACTTCAAATAGGTGTGCATTTTTTGTGCTGTAGTAGGATGCTTTCATTTTTTTAAGACACTTCAAGAGGGTAAATATGCAAAATGTGATGAAATATGGCTAAAATTTCCAATGCACTTTCAAGAACCTTTCAGAATGGTATTAAAGATGCCATCTTGAATAGGCTGTCTTAAAAATAAAATATGTTAAATGCTGGAATGTTTCCTAGTGAAGAACACAGTGTAGTAGTTAAATGCTTTGTAATACTTCTGCTTTCTAATACTTCTACCATATGAAACATTTTTAGAATTTCCTTTTAGGCTTTCTAATAAGTTGGTAATATTGGTTAGAAAAACTTAGTTACCAGCTATAAAATTCAGCTGACCATACTCATTTTCAGAGTTTGTGTGTAGCTGCTCAGGAAGTTACAATCCCATAATTCTGTGAACTGAAAAACTCTCTGTGTATATATATATATATAATACTTTCTGCATACACTGTACAGGTAGTTGGACTATACTAGTATCCTGTTCAAACATTCTTTCCAAAACAGTTCAAATATGCCCTATATTAAGAAACTTAGGTAAATAGATACTTTATCTTCCTCCAATAAGTTCCCTTGCTAAAATCATAAAAATGCAGGCATTTTCTTTTTCACAGATGCATGTTCTAATACAAACTGTTCATTTGACAGGGCAAAGGCTTGAGTGGCAGAACTGCATGACCAAACTCAATTAAATCCTTCTTTGAGAATTATTTCATTATAGAATTCTGTCCCCTGGCTTCCTTATTTGTTTCAGAAAACCTACGTATCACTGGGATAATGTTCATGGAATAATAAAGACTTTTTATATTATTATTATTTTTTTTTTTCTTTTTTCTATCTAAGTTATTGAAAACACTGATGAAACAAAAGTGAAGAAATTTGGAGGCTGGAAAGAGATAATAATATAGTCTGAGACCACAGTGAAGATTGTTTATAGTGTACTGGTGTTTAATTAGATTTAAACAACTAATTTAAGGTCAGAATGTGAGCTCACACTTTTACAGACCTTTGAAAAATTGTAGAGAGACTTCAGTGAGCAGATTTCAATCACTCTGAACATATCTTAAGTTGTCAAAAATCCACATGGAGTTAAATCCAATTTGAGGTGTAAAATCCTTAAATGCAACAAGTCACAAAAGCTGTCACCCCCCCTCCTCCTATGCTTAGGACTTCTATAGTTTTAATAGAATGATAAATTTAGTATTTCTGAAAGGAGGTGAGTTTATCTTCAGGCTTTTTTCTGAGATCTTTCACTTGACCTATTACCTCTAGCTGGACACTTATTCTGAGGACAATGTTCTCACAAATTAAAAAAAAAAAAAATTGACTGCCTTCTAAACACTTCCCCTTACAAAGGCCAGGCTGCATTTTCATCTACAGCTTTCCTGCAGTGCCTCCCTCCTCCATGTTTCCTACCTTCCAAAGACCATCTACTGCTTTTCCACAAAGTACTGTGAAGTATTTCAAGTTCCTATTTCCCTTTTCTCCTGCCAGGCAAGAGGCAACACAAGTAGTACTATGAATGTGGTTATTGGCATCTGTCTCTCAGCAAGTGAATTGGCCAAGCAGAATGTGATGCTTTTTAGCAGTCTTTAGACTTTAGATTTTCTTACCTCTCTTGTGAGTATTATGCTATCTGTCAGAATTCCACTTCTGTCCAGTTAGGCTACAGTTTGCCAAAGAGATCCAAAGAAACTGGGAGAAAGAGGATTCACTTAAAGATGCAGTCACAGATATAGGAGTGCCATCATCAAATCAGATCTGTCTTGTTAGGAAATCAGGCTAAAAGTAAGTTCACTGGTGACTTTGAGAATTTCCTCACAGAATCTGCCTTATGTGACACTGAGTGTATCACCTCAGTCATCTTAGTATGACTTAAAATATGAAATACAGTGGAGCTGAGCTGTGACAACTAGAACTGCAGCAACTAGGGACTGCTTTAAAAACACGTAAAAGACTATATAATGCGAAGAACTGTGAAAACAGGAGTCCTAGGAATTTATGTGGGACACCAAGGACATTCTCATGACATGATTTTTCTCACATTTGAAAAAAAAAAAAATCACAGAATCACAGGGGTTGGAAGTGAACTTGAGAAATCATTGAGTCCAACACCCCTGCTAAATCAGGTATCCTACAGTAGGTTGTGCAAGTAGGCATCCAGTTTGGTCTTGAATATCTCCACAGAAGGAGACTCCGTAACCTCTCTGGGCAATGTGTTCCAGTGCTCTGTCACCCTTACCATAAACACATTCTTCCACATGTTAGTACAGAACTTCCACTGCACAAATTTTAGGTCATTATTCCTTGTCCTATCTCTACACATCAATGAGAAGAACCTAGTCTTATCCATTTGCCATCCATCTCTTTTTAGATATTTATAAACATTAATCAGATCCCCTCTCAGGTTTCCTTTCCCCAGGCTCAGTTTCCTCAGCCCTTCCTCACATGGGAGGTGCTCCAGGCTCTTTTAACAACCTTGTGGCCCTCCATTGGAGTCCTTCTATGAGATCCCTGTCTTTCTTGATCTGGGAAGCCCAGAACTAGACACAGTATTCTAAATGTGGCCTCACTAAGGCAGAGTAGAGAGGGAGGACCATCTCACTTAATCTGCTGGCCACATTCTTATCAAAGCACCCCAGAATACCAGTGGCTTTCTTAGCTACAAGAGTACATTGCTGATTTCTGGCCAACTTGTTCTCCACAAGAACACCCTGGTATTCTCCTCAAAGCTGCTCTGTAGCAGATCATCTTATGTATACTAATACATGCAGTTGTACCTCCCCATGTGCAACTCTTGTTAAATCTCATCAGATTCCTGCTCAATTCTCCAATCAGTCCAAGTCATGCTGAATGGAAGCACAGCCTATTGGTGTGTCAGCCATTTTTCCCAGCTTTGTAACATCAGCAAACTTTCTCTATCCCTTCATCCAGGTTGCTGATGAAAATGCATGGATTTCTGAAAATCCATGCATTGGATGGGTAAAACATAAGAAGGGTAAAACATAAGAAGGAACTTCTCACAAACAATGTATGCTATTAGCAACTTGACAGGTGAGTGAAACTGTGGTTTTGGTAAGGTAATAAGAATTCTGGGGTTCTGAATTTTTTGTCTGTTTTTTTTTTTTTCCTTTTCCTTTTCCTTTTCCTTTTCCTTTTCCTTTTCCTTTTCCTTTTCCTTTTCCTTTTCCTTTTCCTTTTCCTTTTCCTTTTCCTTTTCCTTTTCCTTTTCCTTTTCCTTTTCCTTTTCCTTTTCCTTTTCCTTTTCCTTTTCCTTTTCCTTTTCCTTTTCCTTTTCCTTTTCCTTTTCCTTTTCCTTTTCCTTTTTTTCCTTTTCCTTTTCCTTTACCTTTTCCTTTTTTTCTTTTCCCTCTCCAGTGATTTCTCAAGAAGAACTTTAGGATCATCTTCTCCAGCTACCAACCTGCTGAATTTATTGAGTCTCATCATTTAGCCTTCTCTTTTAGTGCTGTAAGTGCTTGTAGAATATCAGTTTGTAGAACAATTCTCCGCATTATTTGTTGATCATAAATCATTTGTCACAATCAGTCACAGCACTCTCAAGGCATATTAATTTAATTTCTGAAAGACCCTGAGAGCTTAAGCAGATATTTGAGACAGGAATGTTGCGGCTCAGGCAGATCTGAGGAGGCACAAATGATTTGGGGCCTAGCTAATGCTTATCGGATCTTATTCAATAGTATCCTAGAGAGGGAGAGAGTTTGTGAAATTGAGAGAGAGTGTCTGAGAGCTGAAAGGGAGAGTCTCAGGGAAACAGTACAAAATGAGCAAGAGAGTCTCCTGGTTGAGAGAAATGACCTCCAATCTGAGAGAGATGCCCTCCGGTCTGAGAGGGATAGCCTCAAGTTCAAGAGAGATGCCCTCCGAATCGAGAGAGACTCCCTGCAATCCAAACTCAACACCCTCCAGCCTGAATGGGACACCCTCCAAACTGAGCGAGACACCCTCCAATCTGAACTAAATGCTTTTATAATTGAACAAGGCAGACTCCAAGCCAAGCTGGAGGGTGAGAGCATTGGGACTGACCAACTTGATCAACAACAGGAGTCACCACAATTGGTGTCAGTTTCCCCCTGTGAGAGGATGGAAAATGAAATGAATCTCAACTCAGAAGAGAAGAAAGAGGAGCAAAGAGGTGCAGAGGAGTGGCTCCGAGATCCAGGGGAAGCACCCCTGAATCCAGGGTAGAGGTCCTCAATAAGACCGTGGTCACCAACACCTATGAGGGCAACAAGAAGTCCTGAAAGAGTAAGAGGTGGGCAAGATATCATTACCACAGTTGATCGATCTCTGAAAATGAATGAAATTCAAAGTCTGAGAAAAGACTTTTCACATCACCCAAATGAGCCTATTATCACCTGGTTACTTCGATGTTGGGACAATGGGGCTAACAGTGTGTGGCTAGGTAGTAGAGAAGCTCGCCAACTGGGTAGCCATTGACAGAGGTATTAGTACATGCCAGAACCAGGACTTCACCCTCTGGAAGAGGATGCTGTTAGCTCTAAAAGAAAGATACCTCTTCAAAGACGATCTGATGCCTGAGAAAGAAATGGACTGATATAGAAAAAGGCATCCGTTATTTGAGAGAATATGCTGTGGTGGAAACACTACATGGCCCCGATTTCATTCCTGATGAGCCAGACCAAGGACATGATCTTGAGAGAGTCAGGTGTACACCAAACTTGTGGCGTACATTCACAAAGATTCACCAGAAAGGCACGCCTGTAATTTTGCAGCAATGTATGGCAGAGGAGAAAGAGGACCCGTTATAAATCAAATGATTAATAAACTTCAGTACTTTGAGTTACATTTAAGCCCCCTACGAGCTTGTGTTTCAGCCATCGCAAAAGTAGCTGAAAAGCTGAACAGAATAGAAAGCAAACAAGAAGATCTAATAAACAAACTGTCTACTGTGACTAATGCTGATGGATCCACGGTGGTAACAGATACATCCAATGGGGACCAGAATTCCCAAAACAGCCTACTGGAAGGGCTGATCAGCCTACTTGGTTTCCTCCCAGCCGGTATCATCCAATGTCTCAGTTATCAAAAGAAGATGTCTTCCTCTCGAGCAAGTGACAACAGTAAGACTACGTCACGTTTTGCCTTGTGGCATTACCTATGTGACCATGGAGAAGATATGAAGAAGTGGCATAAAAAACCCCCTCCTGCACATCAAGCATAGGTAAAAGAATTACAAGACAAATCAACCTCCAAGGTGAACTTCTCCAAAAAGGTGATTGCTCCAGTCGCTGCAGACAACTGAGGTAACAAATAGAGGGGCCCTGCCCCCAGGCAGGGGAGGGTGGGAAAGGGATAATAGAGTATATTGGACTGTGTAGGTTAGATGGCCTGGCACATCAGAACCACAGAAATATAAGGCCCTGGTGGACACTGGTGCAGAGTGCACTCTAATGCCCTCGAGTCACCAAGAGACAGAATCAATTTATGTTCATGGGGTGACTGGGGGTTCCCAAGAGCTGACTATGTTGGAGTCTTTACCTCACTGGTAAAGACTGGCAAAAGCACTCTGCTGCGACTGGCCCAGGGGCTCCATGTATACTTGGTACTGATTACCTCAGAAGGGGATACTTTAAGGATTCCAAAGGGTATTGATGGACCTTTGGAATAGCTGCTGCAGACACAGAAGGTGTTAAGCAGCTGTCTGTTTTGCCTGGCCTATCAGAAGATCCGTCTGTTTTGGGGTTGCTACAAGTAAAAGAGCAACAGGTACCAATTGCTACAAAAACAGCACACAGATGGCAGTACTGCGCCAACAGGGATTCCTTGTTCCCCATTCATAAGTTGATTCATCAACCAGAGAGTCAGGGAGTGATCAGCAAAACTCACTCACCTTTTAACAGCCCCATATGGCCAGTGTGTAAAGCCAGTGGAGAATGGAGGCTGATGGTGGACTACCATGGCCTGAATGAAGTCACACCCCCACTGAGTGCTGCTGTGCCAGACATGTTAGAACTCCAATATGAATTGGAGTCAAATCAGCCTACTGGTATGCCACCACTGATATTGCTAATGCCTTTTTCTCCATTCCTTTGGCCAAAGAATGTGGGCCACAGTTTGCTTTCACCTGGAGGGGCATTCAGTATACCTGGAATCGTTTGCCCCAAGGGTGGAAACATAGCCCAACCATTTGCCATGGATTGATCCATGCCGCATTGGAACAGGGAGGTGAGCACTTACAGTATATTGATGACATCATTGTGTGGGACAACACAGCTAAGGAAGTTTTTGAGAAAGGAGAACAAATAATCCAGATCCTTCTGCATGCTGGTTTCGCAATTAAGCGAAGCAAAGTGAAAGGACCTGCTCAGGAAATTCAATTCCTAGGTATAAAGAGGCAAGATGGACATTGTCACATCCCGACAGATGTGATCGACAAAATCACTGCCATGTCTCTGCCCACTAATAAGAAAGAGACACAATCTTTTCTGGCCATAGTGTTTTTTTTGAGAATGCATGTTCCAAACTACAACCTCATTGTAAGCCCCCTTTATCAGGTGATGTGGAAGAAGAATGATTTTGCATGGGGTCCTGAGCAGCAGCAAGCTTTTGAGCAGATTAAGCAACAGATAGCCCGTGCTGTGGCCCTGGGGCCCTGGATGGGACAGGATGTAAAGAACATCCTCTACACTGCTGCTGGAGAGAAAGGTCCCACTTGGAGTTTGTGGCAAAGAGCCTCAGGAGAGACCTGGGGCTGACCCCTTGGATTTTGGAGTCAGGCCTATAGGGGGTTGGAGAGGGCTACACTCCAACTGAAAAGGAAATCTTAGCTGCATATGAGGGGGTTCGGGCTGCTTCCGAAGTAGTCAATACTGAAACACAGCTCCTTCTGGCACCTCAACTGCTAGTGCTGAACTGGATGTTCAAGGGAAAGGTTCCTTCCACCCATCATGCTACTGATGATACTTGGAGTAAGTGGATGGCGTTGATTATGCAGTGTGCTCAGATGGGGAACCTCAGCCGTCTAGGAATCCTAGAAGTGATCATGGACTGGCCTGAAGGGAAAACGTTTGGAACCCTGCCAGCAGAAGAAGTATCACGAGCTAAAGAGGCCCCACCATACAATGAACTACCATAAAATAAAAAGAAATATGCCATGTTCACAGATGGATCATGTCATACTGTGGGAAAGCATTGCAGATGGAAATCTGCTCTGTGGAGCCCCACATGACAAGTTGCAGAGGCCACTGAAGGGAAAGGAGAATCAAGCCAATTTGCAGAGGTAAAGGCTGTCTAGTTGGCCTTAGATGTTGCTGAATAGGAGAGGTGGCCAATGCTTTCTCTTTACACTGACTCATGGATGGTGGTAAATGCCCTATGGGGGTGGTTACAGCAGTGGGAGCAAAGTAACTGGCAAAGAAGGGGTAAGCCTATTTGGGCTGCTGAACTGTGGAAAGATATTGCTGCCTGAATAAAGAATATTGTTGTAAAGGTATGCCATGTAGATGCTCATGTGGCCAAGAGGTTTTAAGAGACAGGACAAGGGCAATGGAAGGCCATCTTTACTGTGAGGGTATTAGAACACTGAATCAGGCTGCCCATAGTGGTTGTGGAATCTTGTTCTCTGGAGATATTCAGCACCTGCCTGGACACTTTCCTTTGCAACATATTCTAGAAACCAAGTTTAGCAGAGAGGTTGGACTTGATGATCCGCAGAGGTCCCTTTCAACTCATACGATTTTGTGATTTTGTAGATAATAACATATTTTCATTGCTTTCAATTTGTAAGTACTTATAATTTGAAGATATGTGAGAATGAGGCATGAGAATGAGAATTTACAAAGTAAATCAGTAACTATCTTGTTTTTCTACAGAGAAGAGCAAACTCTTTTCCTCCATTCTCTCATTTACTCTCTCTCCTTTCATTCTGATTTCAAGCAGTTTACAATATGAATTTGTCCAGATTAGGCTTTGCATTCCACCCGAATCACATTTCAGATAATTTTGCAGATCAAATAATGAATAAATCTTCATTCACACATATTGATATTTTGTATATTAATCATCTGAATTCATCAACGTACAAGAAGTTCATTAAGAGGTTATAGTGGAAGGAAATAGTCATAGAAGAAAGAGGGGAAAATATCCCCTTTCTGGCAACATTGATGAATGGAAATTGTTTAGAAGATGTATATGGAATAAAAAGTCAAAGTGCTCCAGACCAATCACTTACAGACATCTACTTTACTTTTAATAGTAGAAATAATTTGGCTCAGAATTCTTGATGCTATATTTATTTAAATGAAAGCATTTCTCATAAATGCTTTTAACTAGATGGAATACTTGTTTTTCTTCCATTTACTTCTATGGTTGCTTCAGAGACTCTACAGCGCATTAAAAAATTATATTTTACTAACATTGTATTTCAGCTTTCTTTTTTTTTCTTTTTCTTTTTTTTTTTTTTTCCTCCAGTGAGTTTTTCTTCCCTGAAGATCAAACGATGTGTTGGGGATTTGTTACTCAGAATAGAGTACATAATGTAAGTTTACAATATCAGATTTTCAATGATTTTTGGGTCTTAATTTGCTTAGTTGAAACATGTTAGCTTTAAAGCTCTGACTTCAGACAGAACATTCAAATGTGATAAGGACATAAACTATTTGCAGAATATTTAGGATCAAGTACTTCCAGATCTGGATATCATTAAAAAAAAGAATATATATATATATATATCTTCAGAATCTCTCTTTTCCTCTACCTCTTTTATTTACTGTTGAATTCAGTTTCCTAGGGATTATCTGTGTCTCATTTCATGTGGGTGCCTATCACAAGAATGTGTTGCAAAATTTATGAAATTAAACTCTACAAATTTTAATTTGACCCATGTAATCTTTGAAGTCATGACAAAGAATTGACTTAAGATAAAACTTGTTGTAAAACATCACTGTTAAATCACTCTACAGGGCACAGGCTTCAGTTCTAGCTTCAGAGAATTTCTCTACTCTTTGAACATCAAAATATTAAACCACTACTGAAGTGAAGCAGATGTAACATTTGGCTGCCATATACCATACAAAAACAATGCTTTCATAGATAGTGAGAAATTAGTTCTTCTTTGGTATTCTTAGACCCTAAGCACTGCAATTAGATAACATATTTATTTTCTGTATGAATACCTCATTACACTGGACAAAAATCAATGGACAAAGACCATTTCTTCCTTTACAGTACTTAAAGAATGATACTTAGGATATACCTGCAAAAAGACAAGAGCACAAGAGGTACTTGAACCTGAGTAATAAATTTTCTTATGCACTCTTACCTTCGATGTCCTAGAAGACAATAAAGCTTCGTAGATGTTTTAAGTTGGCATCTTCTCTATAAGATATGTATATATATACAAAGGATCCAAAGCAGGTGAGAAAAATGAAGAAATAAACTGTATGCTTGACCTTTTCGTATTCCATTGGCAAAGCTGCTTATCTAAAGCCAGAAAAGTAAATATTTCACAGAAAGTCCTTGTATTGTTCTAAGATATCTTAATATTTTCCTGATCATAAACATAATTATGCTAGAATTATAACTGAATTTTAAAATAAAGTTCACAAAACTTGGTTTAGGTATGGTTTGGTCAAATATTTTCCTTTTTGTTTGTTTTGCTAAAACAAAACAAACAAACAAACAAAATGCAGAAGACCTGTCTGTTAGTTAAGGCTGAAATTTCAAAAGAAGACTAAATGAAGGAGTTATGAAATTTAAATTAATTCAAGACTTTTCATACCACAACATTGTTGTAAATTCTCGATCTAATTCCCTAGTAGTACCCTTCTCTTTTATTTCAACAATTAATGCCAATTAAAATGTAAAGGAGATTCATGACATAAATAAACTTATGTTTCTGTTTCCTATTTTAAACATTCTTATCAGGACCTTCCTTGAGAATCTTCTGCCCAACAATTAGAGACTATCAAGATAAAAAGTATTTCATTTCCTGAGGTGCCTATAGCCCTGCCTGAAAGCATAAGAGGTATTTTCGTTCACTTGGATTCCAGAAACTGTTAAATATATATATATAAACTAATTTTAGCAGATCATAATCCCCACCATCCATGAACTTCAGAAAACTGAAATAAGCAGAATAAGTAGCTGTTATCCAAATAAAAGCATAACCTGAAATGATAAATTACCCAGAAAAAAAAAAAATAATAATAATAAAAATCTTAGAAATAAAGAAAATAGGAAAGACATTTCAAAGTAGTCTCTCCTTCCAAAATGAAAGTTTACTCCATGATATCTTATTTTATATGTTTATTCTTATATATCTTATTTATACATTATATTTTTATAATATAATATAATCATTATTAATAAAATAATTTATAATATATTTGCATATTCTATTTATAAATAACATATAATATAATGTAACTCTTAGTCATCTGATAATCAGACAATTTCAGTACACATGGACTGAAACTACTCTGGAGTCTTTTCTGCAAAAAGAAAAGTAACTGCAACAGTGAGGGCATGTCTCATTCCCTCTTTTCATCCACCATATAAAACTGCAGGGAGCTTTTCTCATTAAGAAATAAAAATAAAAGAAAATACATATTATTGTGTACTTAATAAAACATTCAATACGGTACCGTGAGTCCTGAAGGAATAGAAATATTTCTCACTCTAGGAGGAAACTTGTTATCTTTCAAACATTTTATGTTGCTTTCTAAATAAAAACAACATTAAATTACTGGAATGGTTTCTTTCACACTGGTTACTACATACCTTAAAGTTTCAACAAGACATTGGTCTACGTAGTATCACCACAGCGGAGAAAAATACTTTTTATTATTATTTTTATTAACAAGCTGAGTAAGTGTAAAATCTATTTTAGGCATTCTTGCCTAGCTTTAGGAATGGAATCTAGCCCTAAAGCAAGCATAACAAACCATATGTGCAATAGACATTTTAAATTTCCACTACAGAGAATGAGTATCTGGTCAATACAGCCAGTAGAATCTAGAAAAAGTTGATCCCAGAGGTATGCCTCAATTTCATGTTTAAAATATTAATTTAGACTTCTGTAAATCTGTGTGTGAGCTAGGGAATTTATTTAGTTGCTTTCATGAACTTATATAATTACATTTGAGGCTGTTTCTGTATCTCAGACCCTCTAGTAGGCACCCCTCCCTCATCTTTGTCTGCTCATCCAGATTCAATTTCAATAATTCTCTGGTAACTGATGTATCTACATGGGCTGGCAAATACAGTCCAGAAAACCTACAGCATTCTTCAGTGGAAAATGAATAGTTCGTTTAGATCATTATTATGTGTGTAGCTGAATTCAGGTTCAACCCAGGAAGACTCAATGAGTCTGTGAGGCAGCAGGCTGAAGAGAGGTTAAGTCCTCTCTTCTGTGGCATCTGAAAACGTTTGTATATAGCTAGCGATTGTCAAAGATGAAGACAAGAAATGGAGGGATGCCACCCCCTTTGCGTAGTCTAATTATAATTGAAACAGAACTGAGTGAATGAAGCAACATACCTACCTGAATCCCTTTGTAGATCACTCTGAAGTTGTTTCACTTCAGTGAATGGTAAACATTTCTCTGAATCAGGGTCCTCTGCTTGTACTCTCACTGAAGTTTTATAAATGTGGCTAGAGGGCTTGAATTTAGTTGGTGCTGAACAGTATTAATTAATATCTGTAGTTTAGTACCTGGCAACTGTAGAATGTAGAACTTAAATGTAATTTCTGAAAATGTGAAATTCTGTATTTAAGTTGCAAGGAAACATTTCACAGAGATGGAAAGCTGTTTCATCAGTTTTCATCACCTCATACATATAAATCATGGAGTTTTATTTTTATAATCTTTATTGAATATTGCCCAGAATAACTTTTTTAATTATTATTTTTTTTTTCTTTATTTCTTTTTGTTTATTTTATTTTTTTGAAGGAGGAATATTAGGTTTTCCCCATATTTAGGCTATGGGATCTGAGGAATGATGACAGCTCATTTGCCAGTGACGGGCCATCTTTTCCAGCTCCATATGCTTATTTGAGGCCTCTTTGCTTTGGGAAGTGTACAGACTGTGTTGCTTAGCAACCACCCTCCCTTTTCTTTGTGTAGAGGGCGTTCTGCGCATGCATGAGCATCAATAATCTGGTTTGCAGACCACAGAAGGCCCTGATGTGATACAGTCAGCCAAACTGTATACAGAGATATTTTGTACATGATTAATCCACTGCAACTCAGTGCAGGCAAAATCTCAGCCAGCTTCTTTTGATGTTCTGTCTCTGAGTTGAAAGTATTCGAGATTATTGTACTTAGTTTGATGGGAAATTTGAGGAAATATTATCTCAGAAGTGAATTCTTAGTCCATGCTTTCTGAAGAGCATTTTGCAAACTGCATCAAGCATTTCTGAAGTATCCATGTTGTTTTTCAGAACAGAGGAAAATGCAAAGAATGTATAACCACAGAGGGAGAGTCACTACTTTGTCACATATATATATAGTGATTTAATTGATTAAAAAGGACAGAGGGCTCAAATGATGATTTCTTTTCTTTTTTCTTTTTTTTTTTTCTTTTTTTTTCCCCCCTCTGCTCTCTTGACAGAAGTATACATGAAGAAGCAGTGAGTTGGCTGTATCTGTGTTTGTGCTACCTAGATGGGTGTGTACTAGTCGGCTGTGCTGATGGATGTAATATGTACACTAGATGGTGCTTGCACAACACAGGGAGCAAAAACTACATCTGTCTCAGAATGTGTTAGCAACTCAATACTCCACCTCCTTCTCGAGTATCTTCCGGGATATGCACTCTGTTCCATGATGTGGAATCATGTAATTTAGTACAGAAGTTTCATGAGTGTAGTAAGAAACTGGTTATCTGCTATTTCACTGATGAAACAGCAGATGAAACAAAGAAATATAATCATTCACTTGCATATTTGTTTATATACTTGCATATGCCTAGGCATACATCCCGTTTTCTCAATTCCAAATGTCTACATACAGAAGAGATCATTTTCTATCATGTTTCGAAAAGCTACACTTGCACAGAACAGAGTAGAAAGGAAGGTCACTGTACAAAACGTTTATACAACATCCACTACTTCAGGATTCTAACCTGTGTGTAAAATCTAAGATGAAATACCAGGACTTGGGGGGAAAATAATAATATTAAAAGAACATGTATTTTTCATATTTCTTCAAATTTGTCACAGGGAATCAAAATAACATTAAAACAAAACAGAACAAAACAAACAAACAAACAAACAAACAAAACAAAAAAACAATCTGGATGTTGAAGGAAAGTCTTTCTGTGAACTGTGTGTATATATGTATATGTATGTATATATACATATATATATGTGTATATATGTATATGTATGTATATATGTATATATATATATATGTATATGTATGTATATATATATATATATTTTTTATATATATATATATATATATATACACATATATGAAACATATGGAAAACTAAAAGAAAATCTGAAGCAATAAATTCTATATTATCATGTGTCCCAATATTCGTTCACATTTAGACTAAGGATGTCCCAGATTTCATTAATAATAGTAATTATTATCATTATCATCTCTGTCATTGCAAATTGTTTATAATCATACAAGCCTAATCACATGATGTCCTAGCTCAGATGGGATTGATAACCAAGTAAGCTATAACTTATGCTTACTCTTTGTGAACTGTTTTTAAAGTCCAGGCATAGTAATAGATTATGATAGTTTAATAACTCTGCTAAACATATTTTAACCTGTATTTGTATAAGGTTTTTATTATTATTATTATTATTTCAACCACATCAAGTGTCTTAAATACCTGGAAGGGCGTCTAAAATTAAATGAAATTGTTTACAGTGGGTGTACATTTTGAGAAATGAATTTTGGATGGAGAAAGATAAGTGATTAGTAAGGATGACAGAGGGAAGACTTGGCAGGAGGAAAGAAGCTGAGCTATATGTAAATTGGATTGGGGCCAATATGTGAACCTAAATTTCCAAATCAAACTGTATTGACAAAACACACCTAAAAGCAAACAAAGTTGCCTCAAAGGACTCTAACGGTTTGAAAAGGAAACAATTACAGTAAGTTATTCTCCATGCTTTTTAAATGGCTTAAGACATAAGGAAGTCTAAGGGAGTGGATATAGCTATACATGACAAGGATGGGTAGGTACATGTAACAAGACAAATTGCTGAAAGTGCTACAGAAGGAGAATAGCATAATTAATATTAGACAAAACATTTTCAGTTCTGAAGACTGGGCAAGTGCTTTTATAATAGAGTGTTTTAATTCCTTAAACTTCCCTTTTTATTTTTCCAAATGCCAAGAAGCTTCACTGGCTTCAATGTTAAACAAGAACATTCTTTGAAGTGGGCCAAGACATACCAGCATCCAAGCAGCCAATTGTGGAGCAGGCTGATTCCAGACTATGTCAGCATCTGGATTTTGTTATTTAGATGAAAAACAACACCTGTTTCCCATTTATGCAGCAGAATTAACAGTTGGGATTCAAAGTTGGCTGATACAGTTCCTTTTCAATCCAGAAGTCAGATGCCAGATGCTGGCTTTTGCAGCTCTATTGCTTTATGATTTGTTCTGGGTTATTGTAGTGTTCTAATTTTGGGCAGTCCTACTTTCCTTTTCTGTTTCCCTCAATTCCTCTCACCTGCCTGCCCCTTACCCCTATCTCTCTAAATGTTCTTAGTCCAGACTGGGGGACTGATATGTAAATTTTGTAAAATCCAGACGTATCTCAATAGATTCAGCTCTTTTCCAGACAAGCAGGAATATCAAGAAGAGAAGAGAAATATATTTGAAGAGTGAAGGCTTAGGGTATTGTGTAAGGGTGGGTGGTATGGAGAATCAAGGACAGGGGACAGGGAGAACGCACACTGGGAGTTTTCATGATTTAAAAAGAGTAAGTGCATCACATCAGTCATAGCAGAAATATGTTCTTTTCTGTTAGAGCCAAGGCATCTGGATCATCTGACCTGGCATCTCCTTCACATCACTGTAGCCCGTCCAGCTGATAGATAAATAAGCAAATAAATAGATCTTACCCCAGCAAAACAGACACACCCATGTATTACACAAGGTGCATTGAATCACAGCCATTAACATTCCTCTTTCTGTGTCCAACACAGGGTGGGAACTCATATCCTGCAGCAGGGCAGTTAAAATAATCGATGAGCGTGTGTTCAATCCTCAGAAAGATAGAAGGGGGGGAAGAGGGGGAAGAAGGGAGGAAGGGAGGGAGGGTGTGGTGGCTATGGAAGGGGGGGGTGGGGGGAGCGGGGGGGAAGGGAGGTGGGAAAGGTGCTGATTTCAGCCTTGTAGCGTCAGGCTTGCGTCAATTTGGGTTTCAACCACGTCTTCAGTCTCGGAGCAGAGCTACTCAGAAGAACCAAAACAGGAAGGGGTTTGGAAATCAGTGTGCAAAGGGGAGGACCGAAGCTCCCCTCCCCCCACTCCTTCAGTCCGATCACAGCCTCCTCCTTCACCTTCTCCACTGCTTGTGTCTCCGGGTTTTAGGTTTTTTTCTTTTCTTTTTTGTTTGTTTGTTTGTTTGTTTGTTATACCACCGTGGAAAAAGCCTGCTGTCCCGGTGCTGCGAGAGAGCGACGAGTCGAGAAACAGCAGAGCATCACATTCGGGGCTCCTGGCAGGGATCGCTCAGCACCGGAGAGGGCGACTCCGCTAGCGCGATCAGCCGCGTCAGCCAGAGGCTCTGGGACCACGGACAGCGGCTCCAGCACCGCGGACAGAGAGCACCACCAACATGGCTCCGATCGCGGCCAGCCACCAGCAGTTCGGTAAGTGAGTCCCGGCCACAACTCCCGGCCACGGGGATAAGAAGAGCACGCAGGCAGCCACTACTGAGCCACCCTCGCGCCTCCCAGACTGCTGGGAGGAACCGAATTTCTCCTAGTTCTCTTTGATCCCAGAAGTTGTGTGAATTTGCTTTCTTCTCTTTCTCTCTCTGTTCCTTTCCAGCTAGCCATTCCTTCTGGTAAATCACTGGGAGAGAAAGAGAGGTTTGACTAGATGCATTTTTCGGTCGAAGAGTTGGAGTTGTTTTCTCTGTCTTGGTTAAAATATATTGGCTTCAGATTAAAATGCTGTAAACACATCTTGTGCCACAGAGAAAATCTTCATTAAAGCCATTCTTGGAATAATTATAATTCCTTTTATCTTGTCATAGAGGAAAATTTGTAGATTGTTAGCTAAAGGGAAATATAGTTGTGTAAAGAACACTACTGAGAAGATGGGAGTATAATAACCCAGTGTTTTGGGCTAAATGTTCCTATCTTGATTAATCTCTATTTATTGAGAATACCCATGATGACAACAAACTTTTCAATTGTGTCATTTCTATACACTTACTGTAGCATGAATAACTGTGACTCTGCAAGTTTCAGAAATAGTGATAGTATGAAATAAATAGCGCTACTCATAAAAACTGTAAGTGGAAATGTTTCGGAACTCCGCTTTACAAATATTGACTCTAGCCTAGATGTTATTTGCTTTACCAGTGGTTAAATTCAAGGATCATTCCACTGACTCAGGTGAAATGACTTCGAATTTACATCACATAACTGAAATAATTTATCCCAGGAACAATAGGTGTTGTTTCCTACTAATATATTGCCTTGAATATTAACTGATATACATTATGATAACTTGTTGTAATGTAATTAGTTGTGAATATAAAAAAAAAATTAGTTTTCTTCTTCTTCCCTACCTACCCCACCCATCTGATAATTCTAACAACACTCATGACATCATCCTTATCTAATTATTTATTTAAGGAAGTTAATTAATATTTTAAATATTAAATTGATTTTACCACTTCTTCCAGTAGCTGTAGAATAAAAACACAGGATGATTTCTATTACTATAAAAATTTTAATTGTAAACTCATGAAAAACTATTAAAAATGTATAGATCATTCTCGAAAGCTATTTAAAGTATTCTAATTATCTTTCAATTATTCCTTGCTTTCTATCTTTATTTCATTTACATTTAAATTTCTACAGCTAAGTTAATACTTGAAACTCAGAGAAAAATGCTTGGCCTAAAAAAAAAAAAAAAAAAAAACACTTTTTTTTTTTTTTAATTCTGATTACCTTTTTCAGTCACTTATTGACTTCTTACAATTAAACATAGATTTATACAGCTTGTAAGCAGAAGTGACATTTATTGTCAGAAGAAATTAATAGCAAGACCTTACACTTTCTGTTCTGCAACATTTTGCCCTACTTTTCTTTGATAATATTATGTTGTTTTTTGTTTGTTTGTTTGTTTTGTTTGCTTGTTTGTTTTGTTTTTGTTTTTACTCAAACTCAAAGTTATGATGGTAGCACATCTATTAGACCAGGTTTTACCTAGATAAAGCATGTTTAGTAATGTGTACAGGAGGATAGTTTTGCTTTCATCACTCAGAATGATCTGCTAATTATTTGTTACAGGAACTGTAATGCAATTGGATTTATGCATAAACAATGTCATTCCATTAATATTCTACTAGTCTACTAGTTCAGAGAATAAAGATTAAGCTCTTATTGTTACTGTGGGAGGCTTAAACTCACTTAGTAATGTTACTTATGGGCAAAATTGGATTTCCAATTAGTTGTGCTCATTTGCCCCTTCAATGCATTCTTCTGAATGGCTAATGATTCAGTATGCTACTTAAGTATTCACATGACAGTTGAGATTGAAACACCTAGATAGTTTTCTCTTCATTCAGATTTTAAATATAGGATTAATTTCAAGGTAAATTACATTTTAATGTTTCTCTTATACACTCTAAGAAGTGATCCATCCTGTATACTTTCCATAGCTTTGATTCATAGATTCTCAGATTCAAAGTTTGGTGGGTGTCAAAGATACACTTAAGAGTATTTCAGCTTTGGACTCATATGCAACTGCCAAATGTCAAATCCATCTGGAGAGGACACTTGGCAGGTAATTACTGCAGTTTTTCTTGATAGACTTTCTCCTGGAATGTACTGAAAATCCTATTGAAACTCTTGAGTCTTACAACCTCCTGAAAAAAGTCAGTTTCAATAGATACTTCCAGGCAATTATGGGATCAGACCATAAAACTGAGTTAGTTGAGTGTACAAAGCATTTTAGGAAACTGTGAAAAGCAGATGATATAAGTAACAAATATATCAGAATTCTTCTATCTAACAAATACAATTCCATAAACTCAAAGATAAAACCTTATCTATTTTTGTTCATTGACATTTAAACTCAGAAATTACACACAGAGTGATAAAATAGCTGAGAAATTATTCATTTTAATTACTAGTGGGGTGGGAACTGTATTTTCCTTCCAGACATCTTTTGTATGGAAAAATACTAACAGCATGGGACTACACATTTACGCCTGCAGGTGGCGAACAACGCGTGCAATGCAGAGCACTTTCAGTCTGTCAACTGCTCCTATTACCGTTTCGTATTAGTTTACTTTGCTAAATTTACTAAATATCACAGAGAAGAAGAAATTCCTGCTTATTTGCTTGTTGCTGTTTATTTGACTTGCAGATGAAATTCCTACAGTTGTTGGGATCTTTAGTGCATTTGGCCTTGTCTTCTCTGTCTCCCTTTTTGCTTGGATCTGCTGTCAGCGCAAATCATCCAAATCTAATAAGACTCCTCCATATAAGTTTGTCCATGTTCTGAAGGGAGTTGATATTTATCCTGAGAATCTCAACAGTAAGAAGAAGTTTGGAGTAGATGATAAAAGTGAAGCAAAGAGCAAATCAGCAATGCCAAAGAATTCTCTTCATCTTGACCTGGAGAACAGAGATCTAAATGGCAACTTTCCGAAAACAACCTCTAAAATGCAGAGTTCTCCAGACCCTGAAAATTCATCTTCAAAGCACTTTTCAGAAAAGAAGAAAGATTCAGTTTCCCCTGATAGTTTAAAATCCACTACATCCCTGTCATCTGAAGAAAAACAAGACAAGCTAGGAACTCTCTTTCTCTCTTTAGAGTACAACTTTGAGAAAAAGGCATTTGTAGTGAGCATCAAGGAAGCACGTGGGCTGCCAGCAATGGATGAACAGTCAATGACTTCTGATCCCTACATCAAAATGACAATCCTTCCTGAGAAAAAGCACAAGGTGAAAACCAGAGTGCTGAGGAAAACCTTAGATCCTGCTTTTGATGAGACCTTCACGTTTTATGGGATCCCCTATAGCCAAATTCAAGACTTAACACTTCATTTTATGATCTTGAGCTTTGACAGGTTTTCCAGAGATGACGTCATTGGAGAAGTCCTCATTCCCCTTGCAGGAACTGAATTGTCAGAAGGAAGGATGCTAATGGACAGAGAGATCATCAAAAGAAATGTTAGGGTAACATATTTCTTATTTAAAATTTAGAAGTGTTGTACTAGCTTAACTATAATACTTTAGCAATATTGATAGCATCCTGGGAAAAGAAGGGAACGAGTTTATCAAATGAACTACTGAGGTCTTTTCACTAGGGCAGTATAAGGAAACAACTGCACAATGATAATAAAATAAAGTTAAAATAAGCATTTTGCAAGAAAATGTTAGAATTGTAAATTCTACTTGCTTAATCAGATGATCAGCATGTTTTAGTGGATCCATTCACATTAGGTCAAGAGGCCTAAATCCATTTTAGTTTGCATTGATGTGAAAGAATGCAAAAATTCATACATTATTATACTCTTTCTTCATCTTTTGGATTTTAAATCATGCTTTTTTTCTTCTCAATGACTTTTAAATAAGCTGCATTTCTTCTAAAGATACTAAGATATGAGGGAGATGTTAAAACCACAGCAAAGTCAGTGGAAAAACATATTGATTTCACTAGGCTAAAAATATTTCATATCTTTTTGTCTCATTTCAGAATAGAAAGATCATTTACAACAATCACAGAGCCATGAAAATGCATATGAATCATGCACACTTCTTTTATTCTCTACTAACAAAGTAGCTTGTATATTGACTTTCAATTTGATTGTTTCCAAAGACGAAGCATGCTGACAAATCAACTAATCATCTGCCAGACAACACACCTATAACTAATATGGTTATTTTGCAATTCTTTCATTGTATTGCAATTATAACTATGTCACTCATATTTTGCTGACAAGTTAGTGGATTTTCTGATACATAAAATATTCTCATTTCTTATTTCCATTGGCTCCCTCCTTACTGTGAAATAAATGACTCTTTCACTAATGAGCTACATTAATAGCATGACTAAAAATATTTTACTATTTTTCTTTTTGTGAATAAATTTTATTCAATTTGTTTTTCAAAATTCTTTTCATACAGTTTCTTATTTATTTTTCTTGAGACATTTTACTTACACTGAGACTATTTTTTTACAGGATATAGGATTTCACTTATCTCTGAAGCTAACAGTGTCATGTCAATACATATTTTCACAACTTTATTTATTTATTTCAAACTCTAATAGCAAGATATAGGAGGTGTTATATAACTACAATATAAAGGAAAATTATATTTTATTTGCTAAGCATCACAGCTCCATGAATTATATCTTTTGACACCAGTTTGAGATACATAACTATGCAACAGTGCAGAAATCCTATTCAATCTAGTTTCAAAGTCTGTCAACATAACTGCTCATAAATAGTTTTTCTTTTTTATTTCTTTTAATTTCCTCAGAAGTCGTCTGGACGTGGAGAACTACTGATCTCTCTCTGTTATCAATCTACAACAAACACACTAACTGTGGTTGTTTTAAAAGCCAGACATCTACCTAAATCTGATGTGTCAGGATTATCAGGTAATGTTTTCAGTAATGAATAAGCCTGAAGAATATAAAACAAACAGACAGAAGACAACTGAAATGTGACATTTCAAAGATTAAAAATAACCCAGAAATGAGGAAGTGGTGTCTGTATTATCTGCAGCCTACTCATTTCATTTATATCTAGGTCGGTGTTTTATTTTTTCAGAGAACATATATTAAAAATTTCTTCAATCACATTAGGGAAAAATAAAAAAACAAAATACAAAGAAACATGACATCAGTTGGCAGTGGAGGCCAATGAGTTTTGTCACTCTCTAGAACAGGATCCATCTGTCATAAGAAGATGTTGCAGATATTAAAACTTTTGAATATGACAAAGAAATTCAGTTTATTATTAGCTAATCAATATCAAGTGAAATTCTTATATGGAATATTTCAGCTTTGAATCCAAAAGGCAACAAATTACGTCTGTGTTGAATTTAGTCCACTGGTATTAATGTTTATTTGGCAAGGTGAAAGGTGAACTATTTCATTGCTTGGGATACACTAAAAAAGGAGTTTTTTTATAACTCCAGTCTTCTACTCTTGTACCATTTTGCAAATAATAAATCTTCCTTTGAAGCTGATGTTAGAACTATAGTTAGGTGCATGCTAATGTCAGATAACTTAATAAAATTCAAAATAAAGTATACTGAAAAGAAGACAAACATACACACTGAAAAAAAAAACAGTACCCAACAGAGGACTTCAAACAGTAAATCATCTGTATTGAGTCTGTATAAGCCTTGATTCTTTTGATGCACAGGATATTTTGAAAGAAAGAGGAAGCAGTTTTTGGAGCCTTTTAATTTTAATTACTGCAGCCAATAATACTGTACTTCTACTTCTCACATCAAGAGATATGGATGTTGAGATCTTCTAATAGGCCTAATAAAATCAAAAGCAACATTCCAGTCTTATTACTTAGCCAAAAGTAGCAGTCAAAAAATTTATTTCAAAAGAAATAGACAACATTATTAATCTACTGATGGCTAGTGATTTTGATATTCTTACAGCTTGTATGGTGGATATTCATTCCAAGCTAATGAAAAATTTATAATAAATAAAACTTCTATTTTAAAAAATATATATGTTTATTTCTGTTAAGATGCACTTTTCTCCCATGAAACTGCTGTGAGTCCAAGCAAACAAAAACTTTTTCATCATCTGACCCCTTTATTCTGATAACTAGAGTATGGATTTTCTAAATAAGGTTAAATTAGAATTTCACTAGAAAAACAAACAAACAAACAAACAAATAAATAAATAAGCAGCATAATTGTTTCTTATGTTTATTAGTGGACTGCTTATGTAGACTATTTCACTTGATTGACTTCCATAGACTGGAATTTTCATTGCATCTTTGAACCATTAGGATTTGGACACCAGTCCACATTTATTTTAAACACATATATAAATGCAAAATTAGTACTTGAAACTGATCATTTCTACTTTTTTTTTTTTTTTTTTTTTCTTTTAATTCCTCTAAAGGAGAAATATAGCCATTATTGAAGACAGTAGTTAAGGAATCTTGCAACAGTTGAAAAATTCTGAAGGATACAAACATTCAGTGTTTATTAACAACGTTAATATTATGGACTATTTCTCTTCCCTTCCTCAATAACATATAATATATTTAAAGACAAACCACATACAGCCAGTAAATGTAGTCTTATATTTAAAGTTTAACATTAAATTTGTTTAGTAAAAAGATGTGGGAGAAATTTATTCAAGATAATTAATTTTAGTACAATCAAACCAGAAATAAATTATGTCCATTTTTCTCAGCACAAGATTATTCTCTTACTTTTGACATTTTATTGTTTGAGCCTTATTAATACTGATTATTTCCTACTTGTAGAATGTGTAAAAAACAGATTTCTATTACATTTAATTACATAGTGATTCACATTTCTCAGAATACATTGGAAATTTATCATCTTTCACACTACCTTTTGAAGCAACAGAGATATAATCAACAAAGTTAACAAACTACATGTCTTGTGAAAGAAACACCTGCATAATACAAATAAGACATTACCTAAATCTTGATTACATATTTTGATATCCGTAAATGGAGCTTAAAGGAACTAATTCAGAATTAAACACACACACACACACACACACAAACAAACAAAACTAGATGAAGAAAATCATCTTTAGTAGACTGAAACATCACTGTGATGTAGTTCCCTTGGTATGTTAAAAAGTTTACCAAGAACTAGAACAAGGAACTTCTAAATAATTCAATATCTTATTTGTGTTATTTCTTTCTATTGCAGATCCTTATGTCAAAGTGAATCTGTACCATGTTAAGAAGAGAATTTCTAAAAAGAAAACCCATGTTAAGAAGTGTACCCCCAATGCTGTGTTCAATGAATTGTTTGTCTTTGACATTCCTTGTGAGGGCCTTGATGATATCAGCATTGAATTTTTGGTTTTAGATTCAGATAGAGGGTCAAGGAATGAGGTCATTGGTCGGTTAACCTTAGGATCTTCAGCAGAAGGAACAGGTGGAGAACACTGGAAAGAAATCTGTGAGTATCCTAGGAGACAAATTGCCAAATGGCATATGTTGTGTGATGGTTAGCAGCTCAGAGCAGGGTTAGAACTTGAAAAAAAAAAAAAAAAAAAAAAAAAAAACTATATATATTTCCATAGGCAAGTAGCAGTTTTCTTTCTTTGCTATCTGTAATTGCAGGCTTGTAACTACGAGACTTTTTTGGGGGGGAGGGTGGGGAAATAAAAAACTGGATTGAATTATCAAAATAGAAGGTAACTAAATTTTCAGAAAAAAATAAAGTAATTTATATTTCATTAGACTTTAACTTAATTAGATTAGCATTTTCCTGTAGTTTACATAGCCTAAAATGTCTGAAGCAGTATAATCTTCAACAAGAACAAACTAAGTTTTATGAAAAAGTCACTAGAAACCTTATTAGTACTGTTACCCAGAAGAAGATAACCTCATTAAAGTATACTGCTAGATCAAAGAAAAAAAACTGCAGCTTAATCTATGATTCTACGATTATTCTGAGAAGGCGCTGAGTCTATAAACACAATGGGGATTGACAGTGAATAAGAGGGGCATTATTTTTGTCCCTCTCTCATAAACCTTCTTTTATGAAAATTCAATCATTATTTGTATGTTTTGGTTATTTATACTTTGATCATTCCAAAGACTGAAGAAATTTTCAGTGACTTGCTTTAAATACTACATCAAGTGCAACTAGTTGTTTTATGTGTGGAAATACTGTAGAATTATTTACACTTGGATTTTTTAATATGTGTATATATATCCTGTTTTATTACAGCGACTAAAATAGACACATTCTATAAATCATCAAGTAAGTTAATGTATATTGTCTTGTCTAAAGGGCTCCTTTACAAGTGACTATATATGTTAGTAATTGGGATTAGGCATGGGTTACATTTTTTCTCTAGTAAGTATTAAACCTTCAGTTCATGCCAAGTGAAAGCACTTACCCTGAGACAAAGAAGCATTCAGGATACTATTGTCACTGATCTTTCAATAATTATAGTTACATTTAATGTATTACAATACATTATTATTATTATATACATTATTATTATTATTATTATTATTATTATTATTATTATTATTATTATTATTATTACTAATATTATTATTATTATTATACAGGAAACATTACTTCTCCTTTTGATTTTTTTTTTTTTCATTAAATGAAAAAGAGAAAGAAAGTCATGAGACAGAGTACAAAATCTCATTCATTTGTTTAACTTCCTGAACTTATGTCACTACAGTCAGAAAGATTGCTCCAAACAAACAAAAATTAGTGCATTTTTAGATATTTTCAGTACAGGAAATCAAGTTGACGCTATGATTTATACAGTATTTTGTTAGACAAAGGACTGGAAAAGTGCATTTCACTTAGATGACATGCATTAATGTCTACTATTAATTGCACTGAAAATTGGTGATAAAGGTGTCATGGCTTCATGTTTGCGTGACATATGTGTGCTTAAACTTAATTTGTGCCAGTCTATGGGAATATAAAGTATAAAAAAGATGAGGATATGTATAAAAGATCTAGGCTTATGAAACTCACTCTTGGTCATACCTAATATATAGTTAGGCTGTCAGAACTGTAGCACAAATATATGCAGTTATTTCATAATGTTTGTACACTGATTTCTGATATTGAAGTTCGAAAATACTGCTCAGATGTCATTTTTTTATTACACTAAAGTAAACAAGTATATGATGATGTTACGATATAACCACTGACAACTCATTTAAAAAGTGGAAAACAATTTTCACTATTTTTGCATACATCATTTTTCCACTTGTATTCCCACTGAAATGAATGAGGCTATTTGGAAATTAAGGTGCCACACAATATATGGAAAGGTAACAGGAGAATGGAATTTAAACAAACAAACAAAAAATAAATAAAAGCAACCAAACAACAACAGCAACAACAAATCATTTTCAATGTTACATTAGTCTCATTAAACACATTAAACAGAAGATTCAGGTCTTATTCACAACTTTTGACTTCTCCCTGTTCTCATATGCCCAAATTATGTTTGCAGTAAAAGACACTGAAATATGAAATATGCAAGTAGAAAAATTATACTGGAAGAATTCTATTGAGGCTCTTTCAGATTTTGTGTGAGTAATTTCTTCAGTTTTTGAGAATGTGTTTAATATAACAGTGTTCATAAAGTTCTGCAAAAATTCATTTTCAAAATGACATAAACATTCTTTTTAAGATAATGCTCAATGTATAAAAAGAAAGTGTATTGTATATATAAAGGAGAAGAATCTTTTTTTTTTTTTTTTTTTTTTCTTATTTCTTTTGAAAGCTGATTATCTTCTCAAGGGCTAGATTTGCAACCTTGTTGAACAAAGTGCAATTCAAAGCCACACAGTCGAAGGAATGATGCCCACAAGCTTCAGTGGGGTTTGAAATGCGATCACAGAGTAAAACTCTTCCTGTGAATCAGCCTGGTACAATGAGGCTACTAACAGAGAGAGGCTTAATAGTAGCTGGAAGAATTTTAGACAGCATTATATGACTAGAGTTGTTAATATTTCTGGTAAGGATAGTACTTTATACTAAAAGTGATTGTATCAAATGGGTGAGACAGCTGGCAATTCAGTTGGTAACTGAAATAAACAAACAAATAAAACATAGATCTTGTGCACTGGCCCATTAGTAACACAATATCTCAGAAAATCAGATGACAGGAATCTCCAACAGACACAGATTCTGACAAGGAGAAAAAAACTGAACTTTTAAAGTTAATGATGGCCTACTAGCACTATTTATTTTCCATCTAACAAATTGTTTTCAAAATTGTTTTAAACTTTTTTTAGAGAAGCCTGAGCATTAACATTTCTACCAGCTAAATGGCATTTGTTGGTATGGCAAGGGGTAGGAATGGGAAAGGGAAGCTCTCTCTCTCTATATATATGTATGTGTATATATATATATATATGTATGTGTATATATATATATATATATATATATGTATGTATAATTGAACGCAAGGGGAAGCAAACTTTTTTCATTTAATGTAATATTTAGCTTGGAAAGTTGAGTAAAGAAGACTTGTTAAAAATAAAGAAGACTTGTTAAGACAAGACAGGAGCAAATGAAGACCTGTCCCAAGATAAGAAATTCTGCTGCTTTGTAATGCATTCAATTCGTATTGTGAATATCTTGAACTCTGTCAAGGATACTGTACTGTATTAAACATGTAAAAAAAAAAAAAAAAAAAAAAAAAAGTTTGTCTAAGTAGTTTACAAAAAATAACAACTCCTTAAATGGAGACTGGGGATCTGTAGTAACTAAATACCTTATTTGTTATGGTGTTGTAACTTAATAGAAGCTGTTCGAGAGGAAGCATGGTGTATGAGATTTTGTAAGTTATTTGTGCTGGTTCTGTATGTTGTGCCATGTGTGTAAGACAAGAATAAAGTGCTGCTTTTGTTCTTCCCATCCCAAAACAATCCCATCAATGTATCTTTCCCAGAAACTTATTTGTTTTCACAGCCTACTCCTCTATGCCACTGTCTAAAACATTTGGGCACAAAGAGGATGAAAAACATTTTGCCAAATATTACCCAGGCTTATCACATGCCCTTTGCTTCTAAAATATTACTGCACATTTTCATTTGTCTTGAATTTTAACATACACACAGGCTAGAACCTGAGACCTATTGCCCTTAAAGGAAAATCTGAGACTTGTATAGGTAATTCAGGTATACAAATCTAAACAAAGATGAAGTAAAAAGCAAGACAGTTACTGTCAGAAACCTGCTGATGTTCTATTTGTTTTCCAGAAGCAAAAAAATCACTTGGAAAATCACAATTAAATATTCTTATAATCTTTTGCAGTAAAGTCAGGCACCACCCTGTCAGGTGAGAAAAATATTCAAATGTTATGTACAAATGCAAACTTTGTTACTGACATCTCCATGCTTATTAGGGTATTCTACAAGTGCAAATCTAAATCAAAGGGAGAGGGGAAGGGAAGGCAGTTGTATGTGAGATACACATTGCCTTTCAGTGACTCTTCTCTTAGCCTATAACATATTACCTGGAAGGGATTGCTTATTTTTGTCACAGAAATTCATATGTGAAAACTATGACAGGATCCACTGTCAAAGCATGATGCAGAACATCTTCTACATATGTAAACTAGAAGAATTTCCCTGCCACATTGCGCATTCCCAAGGTATAAGTATCAAGTCTGAAAGAATTTTGTTCTCATTCTATGTAGTTACTCCTTTTTTTCTTCCTTGAAGTGTGCAGTTCTCCTCAATTAATGAGGATTTCAGACATATTTCAGACCTTTCATTCAGGACACACATCCCTTCCCTTCCCTTCCCTTCCCTTCCCTTCCCTTCCCTTCCCTTCCCTTCCCTTCCCTTCCCTTCCCTTCCCTTCCCTTCCCTTCCCTTCCCTTCCCTTCCCTTCCCTTCCCTTCCCTTCCCTTCCCTTCCCTTCCCTTCCCTTCCCTTCCCTTCCCTTCCCTTCCCTTCCCTTCCCTTCCCTTCCCTTCCCTTCCCTTCCCTTCCCTTCCCTTCCCTTCCCTTCCCTTCCCTTCCCTTCCCTTCCCTTCCCTTCCCTTCCCTTCCCTTCCCTTCCCTTCTTTCCTTTTTGTTTATTATTATTATTATTAAATATTATAATGCAGTTGAGCCTTAGAGAAAGTCAGAAGGTTACTGCTCTGATCACTTTATCTCAACTTGTTGCAACAGAGAAGCCCAATAATGATTGAAGAGATTTCCTTTTTTGCAATGGAACTGGTTCAGGTATAACACTATTTTGCAAGACCCTTGTGAAATTTATACAGCATAATGAATAGCAAGCAACATGCTACAAATACATTAGCAATGCATAACCATAGCATAGAACAAGATAGGGAACTCATACAACTCCTCTGACTAGCTTTCTCTGTTGCTAAAACCTGAGCAAAAATCGTTAATAGAAAGCTTTCCTGTTCTCATGGGATTTTCCTTAGTATCTTTTACATTCCATCACTGAACAGCATTTGTAACATGAATGTAGCTCCAAAGGATTTGAAGCACTGATTACAGACACAGCATGGCAGCTGTGTCTGTACCTTCCAGTTCAGAAGCAAGAAGCAAAGAAGTGGGAAGGAAGGGTTTGTTTCTTTGTTATACTGTTGCTATTATGTTTGTATTGTTATACTACTTTTATTTGTGATTATTTAAAGTACATAACAGTCAACTATAGAATATCTTATGGTCATAGAAGGAAAAGTTCTACCACCAGCGACATGATCAACTCTTGTCACATCCTATGAACCCAAATCTGCTCCAGCTCCCACCCAGCAGTGTGAGGTTTGAGCAATCACCACTGAGAACCTATATCTCAGCACTATACATCAGAATCTTGTATAAGCTCAGAGTTACCCAGCATACATCTTCTGAGGTAGCGCTTATATAGCACTTATGAAGCACAGCATTTTGGATCATGAGTTAATCAGCAAAAAATAACAAAAAATTGGGATACTGTTTCTGATATAATCTAATGACAGGCTGAGAGATCTGGGGCTGTTCAGCCTGGAGAAGAGAAGGTTGAAAGGTGACCTGATAGCAGCCTTTCAGTATCTAAAGAGAAATTAGAGGAAAGAGGAAGATAGACTTTTTAGCAGGGTCTGTGGGGAAAGAACAAGCTCAAAGATATTTCAAGCTAAAAGATGGTAGATTTAGGTTAGATATAAGGAAAAAATCATTTACAGTGAGAATGGTGAAGCACTGGAACATGTTGCCTAATGATGTGGTTGATGTCCCATCTCTAGAGACTTCCAGAGTGAGACTGGATCAGGCCTTGTGCAACCTGATCTCGCTGTGATGTCCCTGTTCATCGCAGGGGAGTTGGACGGCCCTCAGAAGTCCCTTCCAACTATAAAGACTCTATAATTCGAATGCTGCAGAAAGATCTCTGCCTTTTCTTCACATAAGAAATACTGCCTTGGTTTTAATAAAAACCAAAATTACCTTAGAAATAATGCTCTCTGAGAAATGCTGTAAATATTTGACATGGCTCTGAAAACACAACTGGTTTTAAGGAAACAAGTATGAAGTATTTTTCAGTATCTGCAACAATACTGATTACAATTAAGTAACACACTCTAGATGAGATTGCCTTTAGGATGATGTGAGTGCAAATTTCTAGTTGGTTATTAGCAGAAGGACAAGGAAGCCTCTGTATGTTTGTTTTGAAGGCAATTATAGGCATTGATTTGTAGGGCAAATAAATAGTATTCCAGGCTCAATATTCCTTTCAAGTATATAATATAATATACCTTTCAAGGTATAAAGCTTAACAACATCAATAGTGGCTGCTAACTTTTGATACGAATTATTATTTTCACTTTTTCTGGAGTTGTAATGCTGCTTTGGGGACTGTAGTTCCTTGAGAAAAAAACATCAGAGCTATATGTGATGATGGGTATATATGGAGAAGAAAAGAGATGTGAACCACAAATATGCATATAACTGTAAAGAATTATCCTAGGCTAAAATCAGAAGTGATATTAAACAACATTAAAAGTTAAAAATAAGTAAATTAGTGTGAGGGAAATGAATGTAATACTTTGTCAGCAGAAGTGCAATACTTCCTCAGATCAAACAGCAACAACAACAAAAGATTTTTGATACACTTTTCTTTTAACTGTTTTCCCCTCAGTGAAAAAAATAAACCTTTATTGTAGACTGCTCTGATTCACATTAGTTAATGGACATTTGTTCCAATGTTAACAACATTTCACTGTGTCCTGAATGTTCTTTGAACAAATGTTGCTAATCCTACTCTTTGTATATATACCCATTTTCTGAAGAACTGACAAAGCTTCATCATTCTGGAGATGTCCTCTGCCCCTCTCCTTTCCCCCCCACCTCCCCAGGAGACTATACTGTTTTGAACTAATCTGGCGCAGCTCTGGCAGGCAAATACACTAATGTTTCCTATGGCCTTTTAATATCTCCTGAATTGGCTAGATGCTAATACTCCTCTTTCTAACTCTGAAGTCTTCTACCATCATCTCGAGAGTCAGACCCCATATTCTATGCCAAGAATATACTCTGTGACTGGAGCAATAGGCATCCTATATTTCTAGGGTAAGAGGTGCCCAACCCCCAACTTGTCTGGGTTACAGGGATTATCAATTCCCCATTCCATTAAATGTAGTTGGACCACCATAGATAACTGAAGTTTCCACACCTGTATCCACCATAGCCATCATTCATTGTATATTTTTCTGGAACCAGCAGTTCGCCACTCCAACATAGGGCCCCCAGTCCCATCTGGACAACCTAGTTGCAGGGGGGCCAGCATCCCCCATCATGAATGTAGTTGTGCAATTGCCAATTCTTTTTCTTCAGGTGGCTTGGGCATAGTGGTCATTGAGGAGGTTTTTCCTTCATTTGGGAACTATGAAATCTTCCAAATTCCACATTTTTGTTGGTATTTGCTCAATTATTCTTTCCCCGATTTTCTGAAGAGTGTTTTGAAACTTTTATTTCAAAGCAAGGCACATGATTGGGCTGTTGATCAATTTTTTGCAAATTGAAATCCAACCCAGAACAAATCATTTAAATGTGTCTTCGGGATACCAGTATGGGTCCCAGACAAGATGTCTGTGGAGCGTGTCTCCTGGTTTTAGTTATAGGAAAGAACTCGCCCCTTCTGCTGTCCAAATATTACATCCAGTCCTTAGACACTCTATTTCTCCCAGGTTGGCCACCAACTGGGTGGCCTGCTGGACAGTGACTAGCAAGACCACTAAGAGATTCAATATGGATAGTAAAATGTTATACTTATGGAGAGACATCTCTTGTAGGATCAGATCTCTTATCCCTGTTGAAAAATTAACTAGGTCTACACTCTTGAAGATGTCATCACAGATAGTCTCCTTCATACCTACTTCTCTAGTCTTAGAGTTCTTCCATTAAGGTCCACCAAACAGTATTTATTGGGATGTTGATATTATTCAGCCATGTGATTCTGATAGTGATTCTGTTACACACAGCCATTAACCATTGAATTAGCAAATGATTTTTTATCACTGTGCCTGCATACAGTCTTTGCCTAAGGTCTGGATATATGGTAATGGTCTTGAGTTCAGAAATCTCTTGTCCAATAAAAAGAACACTCCCAGTATCCAGGTCCCACAGGCCTGGGAGTCATGATGGCATGTTCTCTCATGTTTTTTTTTTTCTTTAAACTGTTGCAACAAATCTGTAAGTTCATCAACCACTTATAGGCTCTTCATTAGGTATAGAGCAGTGTGGGTGAGGGGCCACACCTTGAGCAGCAACGCCAGCAGTCTACTCTGAATCTTCCTTGGGTAATGATTGGTCTTATCTCTACAGGATCTCAAGTTCCCAGTTCTTCCAGTTAGGTCCTTCTAGGTTTGTTAGTTTTCCTTACATTTTCTGATTTGATAAAGATCCAAAAATCCAGTTGATATGAATCCTTTTCCACCTCTGATTATAAAGTCCCTAATATCATAGGGGAACTACCAGTTGAGGATAGGCCTATTTGCACTGTCAAAAAAGTGATTTTATTTTCCACAGGTCTGAGTTTTTAAAAGATCATTTTCCTCTTGTAGTTCTTCAGATGAATGTTATTCATCGATAGTTCATATAGAGGCCATGCTGCAGTGGATGTTGCTACTATTCTTTCCTAAGTTGTTGGTATGGTTTCGTCTAACTTATTAAAAAAATCTTGTCATTTTAGAAGGGGATTTAATAATGGGACTATTGTCCCTTGTAAGTCCCCTTTCTTTTGAAATCTGTTCTGTACTTAGACACAGGCAACCCAGGAATCCCAGGAATTCCCCCAGGAATTCCTCTGTTGGGGCTTTAAGGCCAATGCATTCTTCCTTTGAAGGAGTTCATCCATAGTATTTAGACTGCTGTCCTGCCTAGCTCATCAAGTTTTACAAAAAGACAGAGCAGAAAAATCTTGGAATAAGTTGAGGGATGGTCTGCTCAAATGTAATAGCAGTAGGTGCAGAAAAAAGAAAAGAATTTGCTTACCTCAGGCCCATACAGTCCTTGGGTAGGCAGAGATCTCCAGATGAGATACTCTTGCCTCCACTGCCGAACCCTTAAGATCTTAAGCACGGAAAAGATATGGAGCTTTTGGAATGGGTTGAGAAAAGAACTGCAAAGCTGATCACAGAGCTGGAGCACCTCTCCTGCAAAGACAGACTGATGGAGCTGAGCTTGTTTAGCCTTAAAAGAAGGCTCGGGGGAGATCTCATAGAAGCCTTATAAAACTCGAAGGGAGTATATAAGCAGGAGGAAAATCACAGAATCACAGAATCACAGAATTACAGAATCGTAGGGGTTGGAAGGGACCTCCAGAGATCATCGAGTCCAAACCCCCTGCCAAAGCAGGATCCAGGTCGCACAGGTAGGCGTCCAGGCGGGTCTTGAATATCTCCAGAGAAGGAGACTCCACAACCTCCCTGGGCAGCCTGTTCCAGTGCTCCGTCACCCTCACCGTAAAGAAGTTCTTGCGCACATGGGTGTGGAACTTCCTATGCTCCAGTTTCTGGCCATTTCCCCTTGTCCTGTCTCCGCACACTGCTGAAAACAGTCTGGCTTCGCCACTTTGCCCCCCACACCTTAGATATTTATAGACCTGGATCAGGTCCCCTCTCAGTCTTCTCTTCTCAAGGCTAAACAGACCCAGATCACTTAGCCTTTCTTCATAGGGGAGATGCTTCAGGCCCTTCACCATCTTTGTGGCTCTCCGCTGGACTCTTTCCAAGAGATCCCTGTCTTTTTTGTACTGAGGAGCCCAGAACTGGACACAGTACTCCAGATGAGGCCTTACCAGGGCAGAGTAGAGGGGGAGGATCACCTCCCTCGACCTGCTGGCCACGCTCTTTTTAATGCACCCCAGAATGCCATTGGCCTTTTTGGCCACAAGGCACACTGCTGGCTCATGGCCAACCTGTCGTCCACCAGGACACCCAGGTCCCTCTCTGCAGAGCTACTCTCCAGCAGGTCATCCCCCAACCTGTACCGGTGCATGCAATTATTCCTCCCTAGGTGCAAGACTCTACACTTGCTTTTGTCAAACCTCATCTGGTTTCTTACTGCCCAGCTCTCCAGCCTGTCCAGGTCTCGCTGAATGGCAGCACAGCCTTCGGGTGTGTCAGCCAATCCTCCCAACTTCGTATCATCAGCAAACTTGCTGAGGGTGGCCACTATCCCCTCATCAAGGTCACTGATGAATATGTTGAACAGGACCGGACCCAGCACCGACCCCTGGGGAACACCACTGGTTACAGGTCTCCAACCAGACTCTGCACCGCCAATGACAACCCTCTGCGCTCTGCCAGTCAGCCAGTTCTCAACCCACCTCACTGTCCACTCATCTATCCCGCACTTCCTCAGCTTCGTTATAAGGATGTCGTGGGAGACAGTGTCAAATGCCTTGCTGAAATCAAGGTAGACTACATCCACATATAAACATATAAAATCAACATTTTATATGGACAGAGAGAGATTTAAACCAAAAGTCAGATGGATTTTTTTTTTTTTTTTTTTTTCACTCAGAGGGTGGTGAGGGGCTGGAACAGGCTTCCCAAAAAAGTTGTGGTTGCTCCATCTCTGAAGATGCTCAAGGACAGGTTGAATGGGGCCCTGGGCACACAAGTCTAATGTCTGATCTAATGGTAGGTAACCCTGTCCACAGCAGTGGCCTTAGTACTAGATGATATTTGAGGTCTTTTCCAACACAAGCTGATTTAATAATGTTATACCATCTTGGATATTCCTCTACTACACAGGAAAAGCAGGTTTTTTTCATTCATTTTGTCATTTTTGACACTCCATGCAGTGCTATAGGCTTGGGGATGAGTGGCTGGATTACTGTGAAGGGGAAAGGGACTTGGGGTGTTGGTTGATGCTTGGCTGAACACAAGCTAACAGTGTGCCCAGGTGGCCAAGAGGGCCAATGGCATCTTGTCCTGCATTAGAAATAGTGTGGCCAGCAGGAGCAGGGAGATAATCATCCCTCTGTACTCAGCACTAGTGAGGCTGCACCTCAAGTACTGTATTCAGTTTTGAGCCCCTCACTACAGGAAAGACACTGAGACCCTGGAACATATCCAGAGAAGGGCAATGAAACTGGTGCGGGGTCTGGAGCACAAGTCTTATGAGGAGCGGCTGAGGGAACTGGAATTGTTTAGTCTGGAGAAGAAGAGGCTCAGGGGAGAACTTATTGCACTCTACAACTTCCTGAAGGGAGGTTGTGATGAAGAGGGGTTTGGCCTCTTCTCCCAGGCAATAAACAGGACCTGGGGAAATGGTTGCAATTTGTACCAGAGGAGGTTTAGGTTGGATATAAGGAAGAACTTTTTCTCTCAGAGAGTGGTCAGGCACTGGAATGGCCTGCCCATGGAGTTGGTGGAATCACCATCCCCGTCAGTGTTCAAGAGGTGCGGATGAGGATGAGGAGCTACGAGATATGATTTAGAGGCTTGTGATAGCAACAGTGATGGGAGGATGGTTGGACGAAATGATCTTGCAAGTCCTTTCCTACCTTGAGATTCTATGATTCTATATACATGTATATAAAAATTAGATTCTTTTTACCATTGCTGACACAAGCTACTAAGCCATATCTATTATTATTATATTGTAGAGAAAATTAGATAGATAGATAGATAGATAGATAGATAGATAGATAGATAGATAGATAGATAGATAGATAGATACATAGATACATAGATACATAGATACATAGATACATACATACATACATAGATGCATAGGTAGGAAAGCAAAGAAAAAAGGGTAAATATTTATACATATATAGTCACAACCTGAGGATCCAGTGGTGATGGTGACTTCAATTCTTTGGTTCAATGGTGGAGGGTTGACCAATGTAACAGTACACACTCACATTTATGTAGTCTATTGGGCTAAGACTGTTCTTTGGGCATGAACTCTCTCACATCTGTGCCATTCAGTATTCTTGAAGATTCAGGAGTCTTCAGTAATGGTGTCTGGTGAATGATCAGGTGAAGCACTACTCTAGAATATGTGAACTTCATTTGACTTTGTCCTTACGCACACTTTGTTGAGGATTATAAGGTTAAGCAAGCCAGCCTCACCTTCACTGTGACTTGCTAGCAACAATGTCTTCTGCACCACGTAGCCTAGGTTGAAAAAGTGTTTTGAAATAAATCCTGCTTACATATCCTTTGACTACTTTTTGACACTTCCCCTAACCATTTGTGAAATCCAGCCTTCCCGCACTGTGCTCCTAGAAACTTTATTGTTTGTTCATCACATTCACCACTTTCTTATGTAATGTGCATTAATATCTCTTCCTAGTTAGGTAAAACTCAAGCTTAGCCTCTGGCTTGTGAATTGCAGCCTGAGCAGTAGCTGGGTTATATTTCTTTCATGTTCATGTGCTAAGGTTCAAGAAATGATGTCCATAGTATCTGTGATAAACAGCTGACTAGTTTTCCTCACCTTTTACTAAAAAAAGAAAGTAAGGCACTATCATCAAATAATATTTTAGCTGCGTTCTGAAGCACTTTGGCCCGCAGTCCAGTCCACAAATTCTGTTGGGATGCAGCAGAAACCAACTGTCCCTCTTGGGAATGGAAGTCTGAACATACTCATGTAGGCAGTAAGTCAGCCTGGGGCCATCCCTACCAGCTCAGAACAAGACAAACCTACAGATAACATCTAGATTCAGCTCTGATTTGGATGAAGCTCATTAGGGGCTACTAGAGCCTTCAAGTTCCTGAGAAGCATTTACATAAAGCTATGGTATTTATCAAATTTTAGCCATCTCATACAAGCCACTAAAATCTCCAGTTTTCCTAAGACTTCCTTTATTGAATATTGTTTATAAATTTAGTTTCACTTCATAAGAACTTTGTTACCATCGAGTCAATAGACAACGAAAAAATGCAGAACTTTAACATATTCAATGGGAAACTAAAGGCTGTTTATGTACTCTACCTAGACTTCAGTAAAGCCTTTGACACTATCTCCCACAGTATTTTCCTGGAGAAGCTGGCAGCCCATGAGTTGGACATGTACACTCTTGGCTGAGTAAGGAACCAGCTGGAGAGCTGGTGGTGGTGAATGGAGTTAAATCCAGCTGGCGACTGGTCATGAGTGGTGTTACCCAGGGATTGGTGCTGGGGCCTGTCCTCTTCAGTATCTTTATTGATGACTTGGATGAGGGCATTGAGTGCACGCTCAGTAAGTTTGCAGGTGACAACAGGTTGGCTGGAACTGTTGATCTACCTGGGGGTAGTGAGGACCTGCAGAGGGATCTGGACTGGCTGGATAGCTGGGCTGAAGACAATGGGATGAGGTTCAACAAGATCAAATTCTGGGTCCTGCACTTTGGCCACAACAGGCAATGCTACAGGGTTGGGACAGAGTGGCTGGAAGACTGCGTAGAGGAAATGGATCTGGGGGTATTGACTGCTGCTTGGCTGAACAAGAATCAGCGGTGTGCCGGGGTGGCCAAGAAGGCCAATGGTATCCTGGCTTGCACTGGAAACAGTGTTGCCAGCAGGAACAGGAAGTAATTGCTCCCCTGTACTCAGCTCTGGTGAGGCCACACCTTGAGTACTGTGTCCAGATTTGGGCCCCTCACTGCAAGGTAGAGATTGGGGCCCTGGAGTAGGTTCGAAGAAGGGCAACAAAGCTGATGAGTAGTCTGGAGCACTGGTCTTATGAGGAGCAGCTGAAGGAGCTGAGATTGTTCAGTCTGGAGAAGAGGAGGCTCAGGGGAGACCTTAATGCTCTCTATAACTACCTGAAGGGAGGTTGTAGTGGGCTGGGGGCTGGCCTCTTCTCTTGTGTAACTAGTGATAGGCCTAGAGGGAATGGCTTCAAGCTGCACCAGGAGAGATTTAGGCTGTACATTAGGAAAAACTACTTTTCTGAAAGAGTGGTCAGGCAGTAGAAGGGGCTGCCCAGAAAGGTGGTGGTGTCACTGACCCTGGAGGTGTTCAAGGAACATTGTGTTGAAGGACATGGTTTAGTGAGAGCTATTGGTGATCTGTGGATGGTTGGACTGGGTGATCCTGTGGGTCTTTTCCAACCTTGGTGATTCTGTGATTCTATGAAACTTCTTTATCCCAATCTTCCTAAAGCTAGAGATTGATAGCAGTCCATAATTTCATAATCAGAGGAATATTCTGGTCCATGTAACTAGTGAAACTCTGAAAGTTCATCCATCTCTTATTAAAACTATGAAGATGTAACTATGTTAAAAGAAAATCTGCATAAAATCTCAGAGTGAGTTAGCTTGAAGTGGCTGAAAGACTCTTCCTGATATTTGAATATTCTTTATAGAAAGGTAGTATGTTACCTAGCTTCACTATGAGCAGTGTTTAGATTTGTATTGTTTTATATTCACACTCATTCAGAATATTAAAATTTTGTTATGTAATACATCTCATCACTGGGCATGTCTCTAAATCTAGGGGACTGGTTCACAGACAGTGGAGGCAAGCTTTTGAGTGCAAAAGAGTTGTTACCAAAATTACATGAAGCTAAGAAAATATAATTCTACTGTGATTTATCTGTTCAGTTATTTTCCTGTTTTAACGACAAAGATTATTTCCAAAAGAAACTGTTTTCATGGATCTTTTAGATGGAGAGTTATTTAGATCTCAGTTGAAGTAGGGAAGTCAGGTTTTTAATGTATAATACAATGATTGAATGGTTAAGAACTTAAAGGTGAAACATAACTACTCTTTCTGCCTTAGTTCCAAGTAAATACACTGTTTTTGAGGTAATGGTGTTTGCAGATTTATCACCTTTCTGCTTGAACTCTGCCTTATAGCCTGTTCTATGCAAAACCCCAAGTCATCTACAACATTTTCTTAGACTCTCATTTAGCCTGATAATAATAAAACTTAAAAGAGAAATGAATATTTTCTATAAATATCTAAGTGTCTTAGAGGAGATACGTCTCCTGGCTCAAGAACTGTATTAATCCTAGCTTTTTTTTCCTTTTTTTCTTTTTGTGGTTACATCTGGGTATATGCAGAATGTCACAGCAAAGAAATACTAGGGATTCAATCTTAGTATTTGTGTATGTGTAATATGCCTGGTCCTGTTGATCTGTTTTATTCTGATAATATGTGACTGTTTTATTAAATGATGAGCCAATTTGTGCCCATTTGGAAGGAGGTTTCAGTATTATATACTTCTCAGAGTGACCATAAACCCAAAGACAAGCACTCACAAATGCATATGTAAATGACTATTGCTAAGAACTTCTGGGAAACTCTTTAGGCTAGACTTGTTTGGTGTTATTTTGCTCTCTCAATGTAATCACAATGTAATGTGATATAGAAATGTAAGATTTATGACATCCAGAGATAAAAAACACCTGCAAAAAGATTATACTGTCAGTTGACATCTATTACTGTGATTAAAACTTGATGCAAAAATAATGCCTGTTCTAGAACTCCCTTGCTGGAAACTTTGTTATATATGAATGGCACTGAAAAAATATCATTCATCCACAGCCACTTAACTGAATTTCCCTCTCCCTAAATCTACAACACTTTGTACTTTTATAAAGCAGACAGAGTTTGGTACAAAACCTCCATAAAATATAGTCCATAGAATTGTTATGATATAAGAAAAATTCAATGCAACTAAAATATTCACAGAAGTCATTAGGCTATAGCAGTACTTTCTAATTTTTTCTCACATTTTAGTGTGAGAAAATGCTGAAGTTGGCCAATAGTAGTGCGTAAATGAAGCAATTATGGAATATGGTATGGAATATAGCATTTATGTGATTTTTATTCAATATTCAATTATTCAATAAATTTAAATAAAATATACACTACCTGAATTCATATTTTCTATTTGAGCTGAAAACAAATGCTGTTTCCTGTAAAATTAATGCTGCATTCCCCTATTGCTTAGTACATATAATCTTTTCTGCATTTGTCATAAAAAAGCATCAAAAATTATCTGTCACAGGATCTTCTGGAACTCCATTGATTCAGAATTCTAAATTCCTTGTGAAGGAGTTCCTTCCGAATTCCAAGGTGAAGGAACTGTTCCAGGATTCCCAAAACATGACAAAAGGTAGTTTCCTCTAAAGAATTTTGATCCATTGTTTTGCAGTGCTTTGGAGGTTTGTTTTCAGAGACTTGCTGACCACCAATGTCTAGTGAGTGAGGTTAGAGAAGGAAAATGTTAAGTATTGTTCTGTGTAAGAGTGGGAAGCAGAACCCCACTGAGAAGGTTTTGCGTGAAATGTAGAATTCCAATCCAACTAATAAAATAAAATAAAATTAGATTTAAAAAAAAAAAAAAAAAAAAAAAAGAGGGAGAGAGAGAGAGAGAGAGAAAGAGAGAGATCTGCAAGGAAAAACAGCTTGGGGAAAAATAATTAAAATAATTTGTAGACATTTAGGGGTTAGAAGAAACCTCTGAAAATCATCTAATCCAAATACCTGTTAATGCAGGTTCCCTAGAGTAGGTTGCATAGGAAATTTTCCAGGAAGGTTTTGAATATCCCCAAGGCAAGAGATTCCACAATCTCTCCGAGCTTCTTCCAGTGTTCTGACACCCTCAGAGAAAATAAGTTCCTTATGATTTTGTGAATCTTCCAGTGTTCCAGTTCTCGCCTGTTGCCCCATGCTCTGTAACTAGGCACTGTTAATAAAACAGCCTGTTCCTACTTGACTTCCACCTTTACTCTTGTGTAGCTTGTACTCTTGTAAGAATTGATAAGATTCCCACTTTCAAGAGGGAAAGTAACAGGTCTCTAATCATTTCTTCATAAGAGAGTTGCCCCTAATCATCCTTGTAACCCCTTACTGGACTCTTTCCAGGACATCTCCGTCATTCTTGACCTGGGAAGCCCCAAAATTGGTCACAGTATTAAAGATGTGCCCTCACCAGGGTAGAGCCGATGAGGAGGGTAACCTCATTCAATATTCTGACCATGCTCTTTTTAATGTACCTCAGGATATCATTTGCCTTCTTGGCCACAGAGTCTCACTGCTGGCTCATGACCAACTTGTTGTTCATCAGAACACCTAGGTCTTTCTCTGCAGAGCTTCTTCCCATCAAGTCAGCCCCTAACCTATACTGATGCATGCAGTTATTCCTCCTCAGGTGCTGGATTCTGTACTTGCCCTTGTTGAACCTCATCAGTTTCCTCCCTGCCCAACTTTCCAGCCTGCCCATGTCTCATTGAATAGCAGAGTAGCATTTCAGTGTGTCTGCCATTCCTTCCAGCTTTGTATCATTAGCAAATTTGATCTACAATTCTGAATTAATTATTCTAGTTCCTGATGGGAAGCAGTGTCTGTGATCATGAGGCTATTTTCAGATATCTACAGGCTTCATCAACTTCCTTTTCCTGATAAATAGGTCTGTAGTAAACACCCACAACAAATTCATAAATTCATCTATATGTATCTGTCCCTCAATTTTCACCCACAGGCTCTCTACTCATTCACCCCTATAAGGAGCTCAATATATTCTAGTTGTTATCTCATGTAAAGAGCAACTTCACTGCCTCAACTTGCTGGTCTGTCCTTCCTAGAATGTATATTGCCATCTCAGTTTCCTTTTCCCAGAGAGTCCTAACAGTAGTTAAGTTTCTTAGCTATGACAGCAAAAACTTTGTGTTTAGGAGCACAAATAAATAGCAGTGTTCTGGCTGTAAAACTGTCAGAGGATCTCTGTGTTGCCCCTACCAAACATTCCTTAAAAGAAAAATTTGGAGAGGAATGAGCTGTGATCACCTGTAAAAAAATGAGTTTATACTCTCAAATCCTGTTTTTATTAACTGCAGAATGATAGAAAAGCATTAAGTTTACTGTTAGTATGCTGTTCTCTTCCTTTCTAGATCATAGTACATTAATATGGAAAAATGCTCCCAGAAAATTATCAGAACTTAAGGTATTCCTCCAAGCTCATTCTAATCTATATAATCATGTCATAGAATCACAGAAGGTTTTGTGTTGTAAAGGACCTTTAAGATCATCTACTTCCAATTCCCATGCTATAGGCAAGGACAGCTCCTGCTAAAACAAGTTTCTCAAAGCCCCATCCATCCTGACTTTGAACATCTCCAGGGTGGGGGCATTCACAACTTCACTGGGCAACCTGTTCCAGTATCTCACTAGTCTCACAGCAACAAATTTCTTCCTAATATCTAGTTTATATCTACCCTCCTCCAGTTTAAAAACAATTTCCCTCATTCTATCACTGCCCACTCTTATAAAAAGTCCCTCCCCATCTTTTCTGTAGGCTCCCTTTAAGTACTGTATGGCTGCTGTATGGTCTCCTCAGATCCTTTTCCAAGCTGAAGAGACTCAACTGTCTCTTAGTGGAGGTGATCCACCTGTCTAGAAGATGCAGGACAGTCTTTCTCAGCAGGGTGGTCAACCCTAAACATGGGGGGTCCAAGAAGGACATGGGGGATCCGAGAAGGACATGGAGGGAGGGGTTTAAAATGGCAATACTCAAACCATTGCAACTGAATGAAGAATAAGTCAGGCCAACCAGAATACTGACAAACATTCTTTAGCTGCCTTCCACTGCCATGATGTCATTGCAGTTACGAAGAAATGGTGGAACAACTCACATGACTAGAACACTGTCTTGGATGGCAATATACACTACGACATTTTCAGGGACTTCTGAATGTCAGCTCTTGATTATTTGCAGCTAAGGAAATAAGATGTCACTGTTGTGTCTCTGTTCAGATCTGTGACGTGATGAAATATAACTCAGAATCTCAAGGAATGCAACACAATAGTCAATATGAAATTTAACAAATAGCTTTCCTCCATAGAATAGAATACTGCTCCATAGAGCAGTAATACACATATATTCATAACAGTATTTAATGAAGTATACAAACAGAAGGCAGCAAACATCTGAAAGTATAAACCGAAACTTTTGAGGTTGAGCTCTTGGATTATCTGGAGTGTTCTACACTGATTTAGAATCCAAAATGATAGAACTAGTGTTTCATTTCAGAGGTATTATACTTTCACAGTGTTTTGTATGCAACCAACACTTTGTCAAAAACAACTATTATTCATCAGATGTTATACTGTTATGTTCTGATAGGACCACAATAGTTTCAATTTGCTGCATCAAATGTTTTTGATTTTTATAGAATGCAAAAAACTTTATACAAGGAATACTACAAATACATTCTTGGTTGCCACATGTATAGACACATTAACATGGCTGAATAGAATAAAGACCACTGTAGAGCAAATAAAACAACAGCATAAGAATGGTTTATCTTGGTCTTTGTTGGACAAATATAAAATTTTAGCCTTCATTTACTATAAGACAGCATTGCTGAAGTTCACTATGGATATTGTTTTCTCCTAAAGTCATCAAAACTTAGAATTAATATACAAAGCCATTGTAATCCTGAGAGTTGGAAATTAGAGACAAAGGATGTAGGTAGCCTTCAATTTTTGAGTTTTAAAAGAGAAAACATTCATGCTTCTAATACATTTTCTCCTTTCCTACATCTTATTATCACTTAAACACAAGTACAATATTAAAATGAACTTACAAAATTATCAACTTCCTCTGCTGGCATTCTGCCTGAATTCTTAGGAATTTGTACATTTGAAGTATTTCCAGTAATCACAAGGGGCTAACGAATTCTAATTTGGAAGTGAAGTTCTCTTTACAAGATCATTCATTCTTTACCCCCTGCTCAGAGAAGGAATTCAGTTGTAAAGCAGCCACTAACATCAGACAGAACAGATAGGGGTTGCATAAAGCATTAAAAATAAGTTGAAATCTTCTCACTTCTGCATCATGAATGAATCTTGCTCGTATGCTTGTCAGGTATCAGATGCATAGTGCTATTCAGTATAGGAAAATTAAAAATGCATTTGGAAAAGCAATAAAAGAAAACATGATATTGCAAGTTTTTATTGTTCTTATGAACAGTTTCCTATTTTTTATGCCATCAATAAATAGCTCAATTTAACAGTGTTCTGACAGAAGAGAAGGTTGAAAAAAGTTTTTAAAATGTGTTTAAAACAATAGCCATTATGATTACAAGAATACTTTGAAAAGACAAACAAACCACATTAACTGTTAATTCAGTGAAAATATAGGAATCATGGCAGTTGTTTCTTTTTTTGTTGTTGTTTGTTTGTTTGTTTTTCAGAATATAATATAGGTATATTATAGGAATATTATAAAATAGTTGTAGAACACAGTAGAATGGATAGACTGGATTAATGATATTAAATGTCTTAAACACGTTGTTGAGATGCCATATAGAGAAGATAATAATGTTGAGGAACTTGTTTAGCGGTTCTTCCACTCCTTTTAGTGGAACTGTGATCTTTAGAGAGAATAGTCATGCAAGACTTAAATACATGATTAATCATCTTCCTCGGTGGAACTGACACCAGTGAAGTAATTTTAATTTCCTTGGGATTTTTCTTACAATCAGTTGTGGAAAGAATGAATGTCTACTACTAGAAAATAAACAAGAAATAAAAAAGATATTGAAGATGGTCTACCAGATAAAATTTCTACTGGAATGCTGCTTACAAAACTTTTACTGAAATGGGCATGAATTTCCCCACTTTTATGATTTCCTTGGAAGCAGACAAGATAATGCTTTTTCAGATCAGTGTTGTCTTAAGGACTAAGGTGAATATCAAAGTTGGAAATAGAGTAAAGGGACATACATCCATTACATGATATCTATTAACATCTATTATTTTAATACCCAATGAGCCGTAATACTTTCCTCTGAATACCAGTGAAACAAACTGTTGCAACAACAAAAAGCAGCCATGTTTGTATGCTTGTAAATGCAGTCTGAACTAAACATGAAATGTTATGTCTGGCATTAAACTAAAGTATTACAGATAATGTGCTTTACCTAATATCTTCCACTTTTTGTAGATCAAAGAGAAAGCAGAGAAAAGAGAAAAGATTTTCAATAGACTGTTTTTTGAATTGTTCAAATATTTGTAAATAACTTCTCTGAAAACTGTTATCCTATATAAATGTTTGGGAAAAGAGATACTAAAATGTGTCCATTTTAGCTACACTGACACTACTAAAAATGCAGCAGTTGTGGCTGAGAGATTCTTTTTTTCTTGCTCTTCACTGTTAGACTGTTTACTAAGTTAACTGGGACCTCAGGAAAATCCTGCGAATTTCTCAGTGCACTGACATATTCATTAAGGTTTTATTATTTTCCTGCTCTACTAAACCTTATTAAAGTTTATGATGTTGTGTCTGTGAGTTGAATTGCACGGTTAAAATATCTGTTTGGAAGTAAGTGTGAATCCATACTTTCAGCAGTTTCCTAGTCAAATATCTGTCTTCACTACAGAATTTATCAACAGTAAAAGGTTCTCAACTAGTCCTTTTCTAGAATAAAATTATATTTCATTATTTCTTAGTGACTCTCTCTTCCATCCAATTCTCCACTTCTCCCAGTGCATTATAACATTTTCATTTTGTTCAAGGCAGTGAAAAAAAGATTGAGTTTCCACTGTATTACTCTCTTAAGAGGACTCTCACTGCAGCTTTGCCTATCTCATTGCAAAAAGTCTGGCACGCAGAAAACATATTTCCTTCTATGTACTGGAACCATCCTGTTTTAAATTTTCTTGTGTACTCAATTATTCCTTCAATTATTCCTTATCATGCTAAAATACCCACTTTACTGAACTGAATTATATTCCTAATGGAAAATAATTAAAAGTTTTTTTTTTTTTTTTTTTTTTTTTTCCCCCCTGAATCCTCTCTGGACGTTTTGTTTTCTTATCAGTGGCATTTTTTTTTTTACAGCTCAGGAAAAGCATCCTAAATGGAGCTAAGGAAATGCTGCATATGTCATTAATTAATATTTCATTAATGATTGTATTAGTTTATACAAATCTAATGTTTCCTACAGAACAATTAGTCACAAAATCTATGTGCTCTAAATCTGTTTGATTCCTGTAAAAGAACAGTGGAGAAAAAATATGTTGAATGACAGTAAAGACTCACAAATAGTCCATTGTCTAGGCTGCATAATGCATTAAAAGAAACAGAGGATGTTCTGGTTTAGAAGTCAAATGAAAGAAATAGACAAAGAAACGAGTGAAAGACATTGGTTGGAGGATATAAGCTTTTACGGAAGAAAAAAAATATTGTGCCAAATTCAGCAGTTCAGTAGTTTTTAGTATGTAACCAAACGTGGTTTTGGGAAATGGGCAATATTAAATTATGAAAGAAAGCTAAATACAGCAAGTCATCTTCCTAGAATCTTACATTTTCTGTTATACTTTTTCTGTAAAATGTTGAACTCTGCAGTTCTTTATATCAGTGACTATCCTAGCAGTTAGTTTTAAACCCCTTTCAAAAGAATTTTAAACTGGTTAAAATGAAAAAAAAAAAAAATCTTTTAGTCCTGATTTTCAGTTCTGAGGATGGCACCCTCCTCAGAGTTCATTCAGATGTCTTCATGCATTTTAAGAGACTAAAATCCAACAAAATCTACTTAGCACTGTTGGTTGAGCTATGGAGCTAGAGGGTTTCATGGATGTAGCTATTGCATTGGAATAAGCTGAATAGCTCTGGAGGACTCTGAAGCTGACACTACTGGCTCAGGTTCCTAAAAAAGTTGCATTCTTCATTGGTGAACAACATTTGAAGTTCACTTGCTGACTTTGTATTTATCTTCAAGTTTATTCTGATTGCATCCCCCCTCATATCTAACATCTAGAAGGGTTAGAGTTTTTAACTTTTCTGCAGTATAAACTACTTATCCAGTGTTCTGTTTTAAGCAGTGGAGAAATACAGTGAGTTTTTCTCAAAAATGCACTTTAAGACAGCATAAGTCCCCTTTGGTATCTGTCTTTTTTGACTAAAGGAACTATAATCCCCCACCATCTCAAGAGACTTTTATGTTGAGTATTGTATTCAGCATTGGGGAGGTTGGTGGCCCTGCATGTGGCAGGAGGGTTGGAGATTCATAATCCTTGAGGTCCCTTCCAACCCTGACACTCTGTGATTCTGTGATTCCCAGAACAAAAAGGATATGGACTTGTTGCAGCAGGTCCAGACAACAGCCTAACACCATGACTCTTGGTTTTCCAGTGAGGTTTTTAGGATAAACTTTGAGTTGGAGAAGAGGAAATGCCACACCAAGCCTTCTAGCTTTTTCTGAATGAACATTAGTTTAGTAGAATTCCAATCTAAAATTAATTTCCTATTAATATATACACAAAAGCATAAATTGCAAATGTATCATTATTAATTACATACATTTAGCTGCTTATTCTAAAATTCTTTTGGATTTGAACTGTTCTTTTGCTTTGTTTTGTTGTTTTCCAGAGTGTATTTTTAAACCTCTTAGTTTACAGTGTTGTCTTAGTATCTGTGACAGCTCTTTAAAAGGAAGAAATACAAATCATAATATTTCACTTAAGCATTGCATATGGAGACTAACCACAGCTACTGTTGCAGTTTCTGAAAATTTCTATTACACTTTTGTCTATTTGATTTTTCATATCTTTCTAAAACTTGCTAGCTTCAGGCTGCCTTTTTTTAATCTAGGCACTGTCCTCTGATTTTTTTTGTTTTTTCTTTTTTCCCCCCCCCCCCCACAGAATTTGAGCATAGCAGAAAAAAAGTATTTTCTCACTTTCAAAACTTCAGTATTAATCAGAGCCCTAGCACACTGTAAACTTTCTCATTGCAAGAAGAATTGTTAATAGATCCTTTAAATAATACGCATCACATATCATTTTCAAGTGAAATGTATCTGTTACTATACCTGTATCACATACCACATGCCAAAATATGGCCATGTAAGTACAGACAATAGCAGTATGCAACAGGATCAGATATTGTTCTGCAAACTGTGTATAGATTTTATAAATTGAATTGAATATTTTCTTACATTCAATGTCTTTTTTTTTTTTTTTTTTTTTTTTTGAGAACTTAGTGCTCTTATATGGTTTGCTATAAATATTTATATCAAAGGAACACCAATAAACAGGACTGCCAAAATTTTCAGCTGGAGATGTTAGCAAAAGTCACCCCACCAGAAGAACAAGTTATCACAAACACCTAAAAATTTTGTATTGTAAATTCCTTGCTTAATAATTTCAAAATCTATGTTTATGAGTACAAAACTTCAAAATCAAATTCAAATCAGGGGATATGCTATGCTATCAGGAAATGTCTAGAATGGATATTTTCTTATACTATTTGCATTCCTGTTTTTTTTTTTTCTAGTTGCCTTGGATGAGGTGAAAAAGGAGGTAGAGATATAAATGTAGCAAGCATTGACTCAAGAGTACTGATTAAGGCAAAAATATGAAGTCTTATAGTAGACAGCTCTCTCAGTTCACAACAGGTCCACCGGATCAAGATTCTGAGCAAAATACTCCCATGTTAGATAAAATTCACCTTCCCTAACAAAATACATTGAACTAATTTCTTTATAAAATTGTTTCTTTACTTCCTCTTTGGGTCTTGACAGTAATTTTTAAAACTCTTATTTGAAAGAGTGTTAGTGTCAAAAGAGCATGGGAAGGTGTCTCGCTCCAATTTATAGGAGGAAGAGGAGGTTTCTTTTAATATCTGTATACCTGGTGTGAGAGTAAGAAACAACCTCTTTAAATTTCATTAATTGACCATTATTAGTGACGTTTTTAATACCAGAAAAGTTTATAATACTAATTAAGTTTAGAAAGGATAATCCTAGCCAAGATAGTATAGGTACAGAGTGCAAAATCTACTAAATGCAGTCCAACCAAATAAAAAAAAAAAAAGAAAAAAAAGAAAAAAAGAAAGAAACTGGGCTTTTACTGATATTATAAACTGATAGGTCTGTCCCATTCTCTCCAAGGATCTGATTCCCCCAGGAAATTTGCTTTGCAATATCCCCAAAATGATAGATAAACATAAAATTTATATATTCTCTTAAATACTGTTAGAAATCAAAATAATTTTTTGTTAAGCTGAACTCTCACTTCTCTAGTAGAAGTAGAAAATTAGCTCAGCAGGCTCACAGTTGCTAAAATGCTGTGATCTACAGTAAGAAATGGATCTGTGCTTCTTCTCTAATGATAGAGCTTAAGAAAGTGGAATACCTAGTGACAGCTGCTATATGAAAATAATCAGCTTTCAATCAGTGAAAATGATCTCACAGCAGGATTCTATTATTCAATAGCAAATGTTTAGAATAAAAATTATATTGGTGCAGAAAGGAAAAAGAATTAAGCAATAAATAGCTTGTCAGAAACCACATAGCACATTTGATTAGGGTTGCACTATTACAAATATACTCTAGGGATGGAGAATAATATTTGCAACTAGTTCATCCAAGATTGCAGCATGTTGCTATCCCTGTTGATTATTATTATTTTTTTTTTTTCCTAAATGCTCAATAATAGGAAATGAATTATTTATAAGAAGAGAAACATGGAAATGCTGACCTGTAATTCCAATATACCAAAAAATCAGCAATTTTACCATCAAAACCTAACAAGCTCCTGTGGCTTTACTGAAAGTTGTAGAATTATTACTGAGGTTTGTTCATGCCTTGAACTTTTACAGTATGTAAATATTTTTATTTATATATATATAGAGAGAGAAAGAAGTACAGTGAAACAGCTGATGGCTTAGAACTAGGCAGTAGGATTATAGGGCAGTCAATTTTAACTAAAATCATAATATTAATGTATTTTAAGTGCCTGAAAAACAAACAAACACAGGAAATGTGCTAGACTGTGGTACTTTGAATTTGGAACATCTTACGTGAATTTATTATAAGAAGGAATGAACAGAGACCTGACTTAAAAGGGAGAAATATAACTATCCTTGTTGCACATTTGACCAAGCAGATAGCATAGCAAGAGAGAGTGCACAGGTATAAAATGACTGCAGTAATTCTCTCATGATATAAAAAAATAGGAACAATATTGGCAAGTAATCAGCGAATTAAATACATATATATTTTTCCCATTTAATTTAATTTTTCTTGTGGTAACATTTAGAGATGGTAATATTCACATGGATTTCTAATCAATAATTATTGTCCTGGTACACACAAAGCCTCCTTTCTGTGTGCTAGACACCACTTGTAAGATATATTTTGGAAAAACATGTCTTTGATTTAAGTGTCTTATCTCAAGAACCTCACTAAAATCTGTGGTAGAATTGACAATATGCATGATACTAGAAAATATAATATAAAATACACTATAGTTGTATAAAACTTGAGATTATTGGTTCAAACATCACTAAAGATGTTAGATTTTATTTTATTTTTTCTCCTTCAGGAAGAGCATTCTTCACAAAATATCTTTTTTTTTTTTTTTTTTTTTTTTTTTTTCCCAGTAAAGTATACACATTATTTAAGACTTTATTCTTCATGTTCTTAAACTTGTCTGTGCTAGCACAGGAGTTTAACTATGAAAAACTGCACGGATGTCTTTCTCATGATTCTGTCTATTCACTCAACTCTAAACAAAAAAAAAAAAAATGGAGCTTGGCTGACTCCCAGTGTTTGCTGTAGAAGAAAGATTTTTTTAACACTTTTGTCTATAGGTTTAATTAAAAAACAGGAGATCGGAAAAAGGAGAGCCAGCATTCTCACAACTCCCATAATATTTCTTCCATAAAAAAATATTCCAACCAGTCTTTTTCAGTGAGAAGACAATTACTCTCACCTTATCTGCAATAAAGTTCTGTTTCACTGATTTTTAAAAACGGTCAAACCAAAATAAAAATTTACACTCAAGTTTTTTTTCACTATATCAGTTGTGTTCAAGGCAAGTATATTTGAATGCTACTTAGGAAAGAGTAGTCCCAAAGCATTTTGTAACAAAGCACATTACTACCTTATTCTGTTCCTTATTTCAAAAGATGAGTTGCATGAAGGAGGATAAATGGCTCATAAAATTCTCAATGGTCTAAAAACAGGAGCATCTGCTGAAGTCATTGGTGATTTTGTGTTTGAGCTTAGCAGCTGGGAAGCCTTCAACACATCAGCTCTTCCTTAATCATGTGGGCACCTCTGAAGTCAGTGGGAATTATGATAATAGATACTTAAAGAAGTGAGGCAGTGACAGTCTTCCCATTTTGAGGTGGTATCCATATTTCAGTTTGTCTATCTGTCTGTCTTGTTTGTATAGCAATATTTTTTAGTTGTTTATAAACCTGCCCATAATGATAAAGCTGCCCCACATCTGCTCATATTGCTCAGAGAGATGTGTCAGAGTGCTAGAAAATGATGAAGATCCACTGGACACATACTTATGATACAACTGGTAAATCTGAATGCTCAAATTTGTGTATGTACTTAAGATTGTTATCTGTAAATTTTGTCAGACTAGGGAAGATGAAAACATGAAATTGAGGGATTAAGTGTATGGGTTAAGGTCTTGTTGGAGGAAAGAAGAAACATGTTTTATAAGATTAGTAAGTTCCGGTTTCTGTTTCGAGTTGATTTATGGAAATGCCATCACGTATTCTTAAAATCATGTAATTTTTTTGTTGTTTAATTACAGACATGAAGTCATACACAAATTCTTTCGGCAACACATAGGTAATTTTTTTTTTTTTTTTTTTTTTTTGTGAAGAATGGAACGTACAGTAATGGATAGTGAGTGTAGACAGTTGTAATTACTTACTAAAGGAACGATGGGCAGTGCAGGGGTGTATCTTAAATTTACCTTTTCTGAGAGGTAGAGTGCTTTAAACTGTATTGATATATGTTCCCAAACAATAACTCCCCTCAAAATGTGGGAAACCAATCCTTTACTCCCCATTTTTCAGTAAAGGGAGAAAAATAGGCAGGCTGACAACTCCTGCAAAAGGTCTCAACTAACTCACCTCTTCAGCAGCTTCAGAGAGTAAATTATTTATTTAAAAAATATTAAAAATAAATACTTTCCTCTAGTTGTCAGTATTTAAATGTAAAAATCATTTTTTCTAAACCTCATCATTAGGTCAAAGTATTACAACAGTTGTTTAATAATTCATTTCATCCTGACATATATTTATTACCATTTTCTATGACCTGCCAAAATATACAGCAAATCAAAGTTTCTACTTCACCTCCACCTTACCTGTATTTCTCCTGACTGGTAGATACACTACACAAATCCCCATCAAAATATTGTCACTGAAGTTCAAAAGGAGTGCCTTCAAGATGCAAAATTACATCAGCGTCATGATTGGATAACTTAATTCTGTTCACACAAATGAAAGATTTTAATGAATAGGTTTCTCCAAAAGTAATGCCTCCTGTTTATTCCCATGGAAACTACAGCAGACAAAAAAAAAAACTACAAAGAACACAATACCACTAGTTGGTAGAACAAAATCACAGCTAGAAAATACTATTTTTCAACATAATTTCCACCTTTAGATTTAATTTGATTTGCTTTTTTTTTTTTTTCTTTTTTCTTTTTCTTTTTTTTTCCCTGCAAGCCATGCTTTTAAAAATCTGTATTATTTGGTTTCCACAAATGTTCAGCAAGCATCAATAAATATCAATGGGTGCCATTTTTTGTTGTTGTTGTTCATGGAAGAATTCAGTGATTCACCTTTGTTTCATAAGCTTTCCTGTATTAGATGCCATTTTTTCAGCCACCTCCATCTGCTGTAGTCTGTACAACATGCAATAAAATGTAACAGAATACTTGCAGGAAAGTTCAGGTTCTAGTGCCACCTCCAAAATGCAACTCTGTCATTACAGCTCAACATAATAAAATATGACATAATAATTTCAGAGCATCCCTTTTCAATGTTAAAGCACAAAAATCTACTGAAAATTAAAATTACTTTTTTTTTTTTTTTTTTAAACATGCAAATTTACAACATAGTAGGAAATGTTGAGTATGATATGCTAAGAAAGATAAAATCCTGTAGGAAGCTCTTTACCTATTTGCAAGATAAAAAGAGAACTAAAGAAAAGAAAACAAATAAGCAACAACAACAGAGAAGGTGTAGATAGCAAATCTATTAGCATTTTCATAATAAAACTACAGTAGTTTACAATTATCATTTGAGGACCATCTAAAAACTCATGGGAATCAGAGGGGAGAAATCCATTCATTTACTGTGAATTAACTTTGGTAGTAAATTCAGTGGAAGTTTTTCTTTGCACTTCTGCCCTAAAATAAAAATTAAAAATAATAATAATTAAAAAAAAAAAAAAAAAGATTTTTTTTTTGTTTGTTTCTGAGGATTTTAAGCAGGCTAGAACTACAACTCTTAAGTCCTTCTATGTTTCAATACTGGATAAATATCTTAAAGAACACAATGAATTATAAAGTGCTTTTCAGAATGAGGAAGATTTTGAGTGTACCTGCTTGCTTTGTATGTTAAATGACATAATTACAATGAGATGTATAATATTTTCTGGAGTACATATATCCTTTATTTAGCTTCTCCAGGAAACTAACCACTTAAATATAGCTAACATCTGTTGGTGAGCAAAACATACGCGATCTGTCCAGCAGCAGTGATTATATTAGAAACTGCTGCAGGCAGAGATTACTTGATTACTTGGTTTGAAGTAGCTATCCTTCACAGAAGATGACTAGAAAGTCACAAAAAAACTTCCAGGTAGTTAACAGATCTTGATCACACAATGGATAGAATATTATCATTGGTTAACCACCACAGGACACAGAGCTTCATGTCCTCTTTCCAAACAAATGATGAGCCTTCAAATACATAATACAAGATATCTAAGGGAAGATTCTCATTCCAAACAGCCACCTGTTAAGAATATGCTATACTGTGGTCTATGAACAAGAAAAATGACAGAGAAGGGGAAAAATTGACTGGGTTGGTTATAGCTCATGTTGAGGTGCGCACCCAATTCTTGGAAAAGGGAAGAACTCCACGGTATAATACTACTGCATCTTCTACTAAAATCACGATTTATTGAACCTTTGCAGGATGCACTTCTGCACACCAAAGTTTTCTTAGATGCCTTAAGGCAGAGATGGGTAAACCTTCTGTAACCAGCATAGCCAATGAAAAGCAGCTGATCAATCGAAATTTATTTTTCAGGCATGAATTAATAACTTATCCTCCCACTGTAGGTCTAAATAAATAATAACTCTTGCTTTATAGCTTGTGTGGAAGAATAGTAAGAATTGATGAAAATAATCCTTTGTGTTTAATATCATCCTCTCGTTTAAAGTATTCTTGATATCAATAATCCTCTAATTTGTTTTCTTTATTCAGTAGTCTCTATAGTATCTAGTAGACATCCAAATCAAGCTTTCCCTTGGATTACACAATATTCCTTCTGTTTCCGCGTAGGAAACCCCTAGTTCCTCACGTTCCTATGGCCCGGCCAGGGTTCACGCCGTCCCCGCTGTGACCCGACCATCTCACCACGTGCACACCAATGTGATCTTAGGCAGGATGGCATTTATTGCAAGTGAAACAGAAACTTATATACTTTACATGCTTATCTATGTTACTACGTCCATGTGCGTTTACTCATGTCTAGTACATCTACGCCTCCAAGCACGCGTCAGTCCCTTATCACAGAGCAGGGGAGGTCCTATCGCGTCACAGCCCAATACCCCACAAACGCCTACTGCAACATCTCCCCCTCCACATGCTCGGTAAAGCCTTGCCCCATTACAGCGTGATACTCGCATACCACCTAATAGTCCTAGTGAAGGTTATACAAATGATTATATGTTGCGTTCCTTACAGTCTCTCGCATAGCTTAAGATATTCTATTCGTTGGTCAAAAGTTCTCTCTATCATGTGTTGCAAGTGGCGTTGCATGTGCCAAATTTTTACATATAATACGACTACAAGCACTAAGCAAATTACTGTTAGAGTTAATACGATCACAACTGGGTGCAGGATAGTGTTAAACACTCCTCTCGCTGTAGGCGACCATCCAAGAAGCACTTCCCACCAGTGATGTTCTCTGTCCTTCTTTATCCTTTCTAGCACATGATGTATCTCTTTCGTATCATGGTGAACAGTGATCAAGGTTTTCTGTCCATTGTTCCGAATGCATTGTAGCAATTGGTACAGGTCGTCGTGTCGCAGCAGTTTCCTCACTAAATCAAGGTCCGTTCCAGTAGGAGTTGGTAGTAAGTCCTGAATCAATGTGTAATTAGACTGCAATAACTGAAGTGATGTTACTGGAGCTGTATAATTAAAATCACACTCTACGATATTAGTAAAGTTACAAGTACAGAGATTTGAATAATTACCAGTATCCATAGTAATACTATCTACAAGTATAGAATTACAAGGGATCCTCATACAAACACATCTGTCCCCAATATATACAAGCACTGTTTCTGGTACCTCATTGGGATGAATCTCAGAATGGCAGATGTTCTGTTCAGTATCAAGACAAATGTCTTGAGTGCTGGGGGTGTTACCTTCACAAACAAAGCCTCGTTGTTCCCGTACAGCACATGAGCTAACATCTACAGTTTGCCATTTTTTCCCTTTTTTCCAAGCCCATTCTCGGTGTTCTATTGGATAAAGTATTACCCCATCATGATTCAATCCCAACACAATAACTGAATATATTGTGTATACTGAAGCATTGCATTTAGCACAAGCGTTGTCATATTGGCTTGTTTTGCAGACCAACATGCCAGTCTTTCTGTTCTATAAAGCTGCTGCTGCTGAAAAACCAGGCGCGAAGAATGAAGCAAAGATGCGTACTGTGACGCTCCACAGCTTAACTTCATCATCACACTCAGATTCCAAACCTATATCGTGGCGACGCCCATTAGGATGCAAGCTATGAGACACACTAAGCCTGACAGTATGATTTGGAACAAGCATCGTTAGCTTCCCTAAGTAACACAGGTCACCGAGGGGGTTCTTTGGGATACCCTGCCAGGCTCTATCTCCACATATTGGCCACATCGAAAACACGGCCCTTGTCGCTGCAGAGATCTTTGTTTTCACAGGCTGACATACTGGGTAATTTCTCCCAGAGTGTTAAGCGTTCCTGGGGTGGCCCGCAACAATGCCCTAACGTTCCTCCCAGAACTAACTACCCCTTCATCTGCTGAGATGTTGCTTGAACTATCGCCTTTGGCTGTAACCCGAGACAGCAGGCCTTTTGTCTGGTCCCTCTCCATGCAGGCAGTAAGCTGTACTCTGCCTCCCCGGGCTCCCTGCTGCAGTGAGGGGACCGAATTCCCCCTGTGCTGCAGAGCTGGGAGCAAAATGGGATGGGAAATGCCACGACAGAGCACTGCCCTGGCCTTTGCTGCAGTAAACTGATCCCGCCCACGTGGGTTGCACCCTCCTCCGCTCCCTTGAGCCAGGGTGCACTGACACAATTCAGATAAAGGATACAACATTTCACCTGACTGATCTGGGAATGACGGCGGGGGGTGAATTAGTGAACATCCACTGTCTTGTTGTCTGTCTTCTTTCGGACTGGATACTGTCGGTTCACCCGGCACCGTCTCCTCTCGGCCCCTGCAAACAACAACCGCTCCTGAGCCCCCTCCAGAATCCCCCAGGGCCTGTGTCCCGCCCCTGTCACCTAAACCCAGAAGCAGCCGAGCCTCTGCCTCTCTGGCCGCTCTGAGAGCTCCCAAAAGTAAGCCCCAAGTTTTAAGCTCAACGCCCTTTTGAGCGCTCATCACATGGTGCGCGAGCACCATGGTGAGAGTCCCACCTCTGATGGTCGAGAACATCATAGGGGGAGTGTATCTCCCCCTCCTGCTCCAGGCGGGAAAGAATGGCGCCTATCTCCTTCCTAGAAGGAGGGTGCTTGCTGCAGTATTCTTTGCAAAAATGCAAAAGTACCTTAATAACAGATTCCATGATCAGCGCCCCACCGTCCCCTTGAGTTTCTGCGCTGTAAAGATAAGCCGCACTGTCGTCCCCACGGTATTCTGCGGTCTAAGAGGCGCCCCACCGTCCCCTCGGGTTTACTGTGCCAAAGCTATTTTGAGCCATGTAGCATAGGAACGTGCCTCACACGGGGCACCACTTGTTTCCGCGTAGGAAACCCCTAGTTCCTCACATTCCTATAGCCCGGCCAGGGTTCACGCCGTCCCCGCTGTGACCCGACCATCTCACCACGTGCACACCAATGTGATGTTAGGCAGGATGGCATTTATTGCAAGTGAAACAGCAACTTGTATACTTTACATGCTTATCTATGTTACTACGTCCATGTGCGTTTACTCATGTCTAGTACATCTACGCCTCCAAGTGCTCGTCAGTCCCTTATCACAGAGCAGGGGAGGTCCTATTGCGTCACAGCCCGATACCCCGCAAACGCCTACTTCAACACCTTCCAGTCCAAAACACATTTAATCTTCTGACAAAACTAAGCTTTTTCCTTTCCACTTTTAACTCCTAAATAATTTCCAGGAATTGCTCTAAATTGCTAGCATGCCATGTGGAGATCTGAAAAGTCAAGCTATTCTGCTGGATCTATGCCATCATATTTCCTGCTCAGTGACTGCATCTACTAATCTTGGTAGCTATGACACTTAACAGATAAAAGTTTGAACAAGACACATAAGTGAACATGAAGTTGGGAGCTGCCTTGTTTGACAGACCATGTAAATTTCTTGATGGAAGTTAGGCTACACTGTTGAGTTTCCGGGGAAAAGGTAACTCTCCTAGTGGAAGGTATCTGCTTGGAACTGGGAGACGATAACTGTTCAAGAAATTATTTGGTGTAACTCTGGATTGATTGATTGATTTAGAAAATAAAATGTCAATTATGTGAATAGACTGATACTATTTCAAAGTGATTTGGGTTTACTCTACATGATTAAGCCATGTGATTAGTTGAGAAAAATTGTGTTTTATAATACATTTTTGAAGAAAAAATTTCCCATAAGAAAGGAAAATCATTATCATTACATGAATTGGAAAGTTACTGTATTTTTCTTTATTGAAGAAGAAGATGTTAGTGCAATTTAATAAATTGGAACATATTAGGTATGGTTTATTTTATAGATGATATATCACCTTGATGAAGTCACACTGTGTTCTATCAAGCATGATTCTCCAATTTAGACAATGCCAAAAGATGTGTAATAACATAACATATCATTTCAAAAGAAAACTATCCAAAATACTGCATCCTAAACTGCTTTCTTTAATACAGCTCTTAACTTGAAAAAACGTAGAACACAACTTGTCTCAAGAATTTTTATTTTGCATTAGTTGTTATAGATAACTTCCAAGAAATTATATTGCCAAAGTCTAAAACGCTCTTCCTGTCAAGCATACGTGGCACTTTTTTTTTTTTTTTTGCTTAAACATATGGATCTGATAGAATTCATATATGTGTCATCTGCCAATAAGTAGCATATCCAGGGTAGGAAAGATTAAATATTTAGATATTTAAATATCTATATTTGTCTGATAAAGTTAGAATTTCAAAATATTTCTTTGGATGCAGACTCTCAAAAAAAAAAAAAAAAAAAAACAATATGTAAGATTTTAAAATTGAGTTTCTCTGTTAGTAATTCACTGATGAAGTTTAAATGATAATAAGGGTCATCACAATGAAACAGATAAGAAAATAGTTGTTGTAGGAACTGCTGTACTTGAATAAAACTAGAACATATGGTTAAAACAAAGCAAACAAACAAACAAATAAAAAAACATCAAGTCTTGAAGGAGCCTATGAAATTTGAAGTTATATACTGAGGATTGATGGTAGAAACCAGAGCTGGGCTAGATAACTTAATAGTGGTATTACATGGATGGAAACTCTTTATCTTAGAAATTTATAAAAATGAATATAGTCATTTATGTTAATTGGAATGTGCCAAAGAGGATTTGAACTTACTTTAAACTGCAAGCCAACAGCCTGAATTACTTTTCATATGGGTTTATGCAAGGTAGAAAAGAACTCTCAGTAAACACTGGAGAAAACAAACAAACAAAAAAGGTATAAAAATTGTGTAATGACAGTGATAGCATCAGACTGTAAATTTTGTGATGCTTAGCAGGATTGTTGCCCAGGCAAGCAAAGAGTAGTCCATTCATGAGGTTTGGCAATAAAGACTAGAAAAGAATAACTTCTAGGATGTACATTACTGGCACAAACCTTCAGCTGTTAGAGCTATAATTGTGCTATCAGTGTGAAGCATATTTTATTTCAGATTATAAATAAAATAGAAAGTCATTCTTATTCACTGTAAGAACACATTACAAGATTATATGAAGTGAAACCCTGGTCTGTTAAATGTGCTGTTGTATTAACAGTTAAGGTAGGAATCTTGCCTCTATCACTAAGGCAGTAAAGTTCTATAAATATTTTAACAGGTATTTCTGCTGTGTTGCTTTTAGAAATTACTCATTGAAATGCTAAAATGAACATGCCGGGAGTCCATCAAACTAAATGCAATACAGAGTGGTTTGGATCATAAGAAAAGGAAATGATAAAAGTTTGGTAGAGCTTTTCTGCAATGCAATAATGCAGCTGTAAAGAGTTTTTCACTCTAGCTTGCTAGAAAGCTCCTCAGCAAAGAAACCTGTGTAAGAATTTTATTCATGGGAATATAACGTGAAAGGCTTCTAGTGCCTTATGGGAACTGTATGGAACTCATAGCATCAATTGCTGATTGCAGCCTAATACGATAATTGGACATGGGAGAATATTTTCATGTCTAAGTTTCGGGGGAAAAAAAAAAAAAAAAAAAAAAAAGCTTTTTCTAACCTTTTTTTTTTTTTTTTTTTTTTTAATTTGACAACTGAAAATTAACACATTGTCTCCTTTTCATGATATTTATTATGTTTCAGTATATTCCAAGGGGAAGAAAAAAAAATAAAAATAAAATAAAAGCAATCAAATAAACCTCTTCCAGCTTCCTAGAAGCAGAAAGCAATATTGAAATCACAGGTATCTGTAATTCTTTAAACTATGTCTTTCTACCATGTACTCTTAAATTGTACAGACTATTTATTATGCAATTAATACAATAGGTAGCCTTTATTGTCAGAGAGTGTAGGTAATCTTTATCATTGCCTATCATTCCACATTTTCTGTGTGACTTTTACCTATCGTCTTCAACACTCACAGGATCACAGAATTGCAGGGGTTGGAAAAGACCTCTAGAGATCATGAAGTCCAAATCCTCTGCTAAAACAGGTAACCTACAATAGGTTGCTCAGATGGGAAACTAGACAGGTCTTGAATATATCCCTAGAAGGAGACTCCACAATATCTCTTGTCAATCTGTTCCAGTGCTCTGTCACCCATACCATAAAGAAGGTCTAGTATATGTTAGTACAGAACTTTCTATGTTCAGTTTTAGGCCATGACTCCTTGTCCTATTGCTGTGCATCACTAAGAAGAGTCTGTAACTTAATTTAGCCTTCAAATTATTTTTAATCAAATATGATAATGGCATCTTACGTACAAGTTTGATTGGTTTTTGTGACTCTCAATACAAGAGGATTTTAAAATCTGAAACAGAAACAATTTATGGCTAAACCACATAAGGTTACCATGAAGGTGTTAATTAAGTCTGAATGCATGGCTCTGGGGCATCTTTTGGTTTTGTGTTCAGCCAGGTAATGTTCATGGCTATTTCATTTCACATCACTGAAAAAGTAAGTTTTAGCCAAGCTGAAGATATTTACAACGTTTGAGAAAATGCAATCATTCTTACGTAAGTGCTTTCTTTTTAGTGATGCTTTATATGTGATTTGTAGGTTTGGCCTATATTTCAAACTACAGTAATTATAGTAATTCTTTTATATATAGTTGAAAGTAGAAGGAAGTGGAATGTTTTCTGCCTGATGAAACTAAAAATGCTTGGGCTTTCATAAGTTTTCAGATGATTCAGGATTGAGGTTCTGCAAAAACATATACTTTGTATACACACAGATTATCTTACCTAAACTCATCTCTTCAAAATAAAGGCACTTTTCAATATTTTTAAGAAAATCTATAGCAAGATGAAGTTCATGAGGGAATTACTACTTTTATTTGAAGCAGTTGAGTAGCCTGAAATATTTATTTGATTTAACAAAGGACAGAAAAATATGCTCATATCGAGGCATAAGTCTTGACCTGGGATGATGAAACCCCACAGCAGTTTATAAACCAAGCCTGTAAAATAATCAATTACTTAGTCGTAAGTGTTCAAATCAGTGTATATGGGTCTTAGTGACACGAATCCTAAAAAGATTAAGTAGGATTTGATACATCCTCAAATCATGTTTTGAAATTACACTTCTTATCTAGAGTTTTCTGAAGCTGAAAGTGAATTTACTTTCTATGAAAAGCATACTTTTTCCAGACAATAACTCTACAAAATCCATTACAGGACAGACACACAAATATTTTAGTAACAAAAGAAAGGTTTGAGAGCTTAAAATCAGAAGAGTCCTGTAATTTTTTTTGAAATGCTGGAAGGTTTTTTTAAATAAACGATGTTTCTTAATCCAGTACAAAAGCAGTAACAGGCACTTAAGTGAAAAAGTTATGGTACATAAGGAAAATTCTGTAAAAAAAGGAAAAAAAAAATAGATTAAATACTAATATATAAGAAATATATATATTTTTTTTTCATTAGACAACAGAAAACTTATACATCAGTGTTAAAAAAATATGTTGTCTTATTACTAAACTCCTGAACTTTGCATATTTGGATGATACATTCTTTACTGATCAATTATTGCACTGTTAAATAACACCAAGTCCATTTGACAAATTGAATGTAATGTCATTGATACATGGTCTACAGTTTTCTCACCCATTATTTGTAATCCTTTCAAATTTATTCTTTCTTACTAAAACAATTACTAATCCAACAAAAGTAGCAGAAAGAAAATTGAAAGTTAGCAAGTGCCCAGGGATAAAATTAAACTTTTTCAGATAAGATTAAAAATTAACCGCTTCAACTGTATTGGGTTCCATCTGCAAAAGCTGTATTCAGTCACTGGGAAAAGGCTAGAAATGGAAAAGGCTAGAGAATGATAGGATATTATTTCTTTTAATAACTATAAGTATCTGCATGTGAGTTATTCTCCAATCTCCTTTATAATAAAAACTGAAGAAGAGGAGTGTTGCTTTATATTCCTGTTTCTAAAACTGTATCATCCATGTGGCCACCATGCCACAATTAAAACACTAAACACCACCTTAGAATCAGCTCTGAGACTGCAATGAGCTACTCTTTTTCCTTGATGTATGGTGTGCTAACCTCTAGTAAACAATTGCTTTCTCTCTGTATTCATCATACATATTGCACAATTCTTCTTTTACATAGTGGAGGAAGCTTTGACTCCAGACTCTTTTTTACTAGTCTGTACTATGCAGGACCAGATTCAAAATGCAGTTTCCTAGCCTTTAAACTAAAAGGAGTTCCAGTCTCTGCTGCATAGTCCAGCATGAATTTCTAACTATCTACAACGTCTCCAATACTTTTCATTCTTAATATATTGATTTATTTTTTTGTCAGCACTCAGTTGAGTTAGAGAGCTCTCACAGTTTCTTGTAGCAATAGTTCTCAGAATAGTTCTCTTTTATTGTGTTCAACATACATTTTATACACCATTCACTTACAAGCAAGAAATTCCTGTCCCTCTAATCAGTTAATTGCGCCTAGCTTCTCCCAGACAACAGTGATAAAGGATGAAAGGTTTCTTAAGTGTGATAAGATTAGCAATGCATACAAAAAGAATCTCCTGTTTACCCTTAGGCACAAACAGATATCATTTTGCTCTCTGTATTATAGTCCAGACTCCCAAGGTTTCACAGTGATAGGGTCTATCAAGGAGTCTGATAAGCTCTTAGGTGACTTGCTCACAGTTACATCTTCTCCCACATTTTTTCATCTCAGTAAGAAGGAAACACCACAAAGTTGTGTAACCTACAAATTAATCTAGGCATCTAAATCTATACGTTTATTGCTTATAATGGAAGTAGCTGAAAAGAAAACAAGCATGCTTTTCCTGGGATTATAAGATATTGCCATGATAGTCTACAAGTGCAACTCAAGGTTTTGTTAGGATTTTTATAGGTATTAATGATAGGTACAGATTCACAGGAGTAAATAGAGCTTCTTTCCCACTAACATTCAATATCAGTTGTCTCTCTTGTGCTGTAAAAGTAATTACTTTCTTTCTGTATGTACTGTTCTACTTTGTTATGTAGCAGTTTTCTTCGTTTATATCTTTTGAATCTAAATACCTCTAAAATTCTCATAGCTTTTCACGTCTACAAGTATGAATATTTTATTACTTTATAAAGTAGTTGCATTCTTTATACACTCAAAGTATCTCGTAGATGTGCTTCTCCAACAAAATTAATTACTCAAATGAATATTAGGAGCAATAATACCCCTCTCATGTATCCTTCTTATAGATCCTGCGTAACACTATCTTCCTTTTCTGTTATTTAGATTTTGGGGTGGAAAATCTGAAGATACCATAATACTTTGAACAATAACAAACTGTGCTTTGTAGTGATCATTTTCCTATGTACATTCTTTAACATTTGAAATTCTTTAAAGACAGATAAAATGAGTTTTACAATTTGAAGGATGGGGACAAATGTATGTACTTACATATATACCTGCAACCTTAATTCTAAAGGCTGTTTGCAACTTAATTATGTCATGGTTGAACAAGCATTTACAGAATAAACATAAACATATATGGTGAATGTGTACAATTGGAATTGGGTAAAGAAAGATGGAAGGTAAGCCTCTTAACAGTCTTTCTGCATGTACTAGTTTTAATTGCAGTGATTGTGTTACATGAACATCAAGGCAAGAGTCTGATATTAAAATACTAATGAATTTACTAACAGAGTGAATCTGGATCTGAGTAGGAAATATGATGCAGAATTTATGAGGATATGATGCTAATATTATTTTCCCAGATCTGTTGTAAGAATTTGCTGCCTAAGTGTATGCTGAACTGCATGTTGTCTTTTTGCTGTTACTCCGTGATGCTACTAAAGTTTCATAAGGAGAACCATAAAGTGCAGAGGTGAATACAGATCCAAACATTCAGTGGCAACTAATAATTTGTGATGTCACAATTTCTGATGTTTGTAGCCTGACCTGACACTTGAATTTCTGTACAGCTTCCTATGTCAACACTTCAAAGATTCAGCCACTGTTTACTTAATAAATTTGCTTTTAAATGAATATATTTTAATGAAAAGTAAATAATGCAACTTTCTAAGAACTCATTTTCTAATATGAGTTCAGAGATTCAGGAGATTCAGCAAAGCCTTTGACACGGTCTCTCACAGGATTCTCTTGCAGAAACTGGCTGCCCCCCGTGGCCTGTACAGGCATACCCTTCTTTGGGTAAGAAACTGGATAGAGGACCATGCCCAATGGGTAATGATTAAGTCCAGCTGGCAACCCATTACGAGTGCTGTCCCCAGGGGTCGGTACTGGGGACCATCTTATTTAATATCTTTATTGATGACCTAGATGAGGGCATTGAGTGTACCCTCAGTAAGTTTGCAGGTGACACCAAGTTGGGAGGTGGTGTTGATCTGCCTGTGGGTAGGGAGGCCCTTCAGAGGGATCTAGATAAGTTGGATCACTGGGCTGAGGTGAATGGGATGAGGTTCAACGAGGCCAAGTGCCAGGTCCTGCACTTTGGCCACAACAACCCCATGCAGTGCTATAGGCTTGGTGACGAGTGGCTGGAGGACTGTGAAGAGGAAAGGGACCTGGGGGTGTTGGTTGATGCTCGGCTGAACATGAGCCGACAGTGTGCCCAGGTGGCCAAGAGGACCAATGGCATCCTGGCCTGCATTAGAAATAGTATGGCCAGCAGGAGCAGAGGGAGGTAATCATCTCCCTGTACTCAGCACTGGTGAGGCCGCACCTCGAGTACTGTGTTCAGTTTTGGGCCCCTCACTACAGGAAAGACATTGAGGCCCTGGAGCGTGTCCAGAGAAGGGCAATGAAACTGGTGAGAGGTCTGGAGCACAAATCCTATGAGGAGCGGCTGAGGGAGCTGGGATTGTTTAGTCGGGAGAAGAGGAGGCTCAGGGGAGACCTCATCGCACTCTACAACTTCTTGAAGGGAGTCTGTGGTGAAGAGGAGCTTGGCCTCTTCTCCCAGACAGCAAACAGGACCTGGGGAAATGACCACAAGTTGTATCAGAGAAGGTTTAGGTTTAGACATGAGGAAAAGCTTTTTCTGTCAGAGAGTGATCAGGTACTAGAATGACCTGCCCAGGGAGGTGGTGGAGTTGCCATCCCTGGCAGTGTTCAAAGGCGTCTGGATAAGGCACGATGAGATATGGTTTAGTGCTTGTGGTAGCAATGGTAATGAGAAGACGGTTGGATGAGATGATCTTACAGGTCATTTCCAACCTCATGATTCTATGATTCTAGGATTCTGTGAGTCATTTAATACCTATTTCCTTTGTGATTAAAGGGAATATCTTTTTTTAGCTGATTCAATGCAGTTCTTTTGTTCTGCTTTAATGTCAGTCATCAAAAGTACATTGTTTACAAGTACATATACCATTTTAAACCTTGTACCTGGTATTTACTATATATTCTCTACAGAATGAAACAGAGATACAGAAAATGATGTCCAGCTTATCATATAATATAATTCATATCGATGTCACTAGTGATAATAAAAATCCAGACTTCCTGACAGTTCTGTACTATCTCATGGAAAGGAGAGGAAGCTTGCAATTTTCTGAAATGGTTATAGAAATGGGTATTTTGATGAAATGCAAGTGGGAAATACATGAGCCTGTATGTAAAGCTATATGAACTCATTTGATTATGTTGAGGGAGGTGATTATTCCTACAACAATTAAGTAAATATCCAGGGTAAATTAAATATAATTACTGGGTGAAATTTGGAGTTTAGTTGAAATGAGGATGAATTCTGGGTTCTGGCATCTGACTGAAGTATTGTCCCATTCTGGAAAATGATCAGTTGTTTTCCTGGGTCTGCTGACTGATGGTACGATACAGCTATTTCTAGTATTTCTAACACTGCAGAAATTCTTCAGGTTTGGAATATTGGGGTAGTTTGTAGCTGTGTGAGCCTATGATTGGGTTGGGTCTATGTTTATATAATACATCCTTATCGATCCCATTTTTGCCAAACATACACTTGCAGTAGAGCAAGTGTAATCTGTCCTGATTTAGGAGTAGCCAATATTCAGTGGGCTAATATGCTCCTTTATAAGATATGAGTTGTATAGTTAAGTTTTTATATTCCTAGAAAGAGCTGTGGAGCTGGAATCTCACTTGGTTATTTTTGCCTTGCATCTGATTATGACGATTTCTAGCACCCTCAGGAGAATTGCCCAATACTTCTCTTTTCCCTGAATTTCTTATCGACTAGAAGTAGAGGTCTTTTACTGTGGTATGGGAAATGTGACTTCAGAGTTTCAGAACTGTAATGCAAAAAAATAACGCTTATCTGAAAAAAAAAAAATATATATATATATATCCATATTAGCATTTTTTAAAAGAAATCACTTATTCTGCCGCATCATCAGCCCATTTTTAAGCACAATATTAGGATGGAGAAGCTGACAATAAAAACCTGGAGTAAAACTATAGAGAGAGGTGAGGTGTTGGAACAAGCAGCTCAGAGAGCCTGTGGATGCTCCACCCCTGGAGGTGTTCAAGACCAGGTTGGATGGGGCTCTGGGCAGCCTGGCCTAGTACCAGATCAGGAGGTTGGTGGCTCTGCTTGTGGCAGGGGGGTTGGATCTTGGTGATCCCCAGGGTGTCTTCCAATCCAAACTGTTCTATGATTCTATGAAACAAAAATATGAAGTTTCCAGGTTCTCATTTTTGTCCAAATGACAGTGTCTCTGGGTATGACATGTTCCCTGCAAAACTTCTGAGCAGGCCAGGGAAACAATTACTCTTCAGTGGCACTGGGATTAAGTAATATCGAATATTCTTTTTCTGGCAAATACAAAAATGGCCTCCAGAAAATCTGCATGTTTATCTGTGAAGGATTTAGTTATCCTCTCTCTGTCCTTTCCTCTTTCTCTCTCTCCTTTTTTTTTTTTTTTTTTTTCATGGTTTTCTGTCCTCTTGTCCCTCTTCATCATTGTCTTTCATTTTCTTTCTCCTTTACTTTTTGTTCCTGTTCTCTTTTCTGTTATTTTCTTTCCATCTGTATCTTTTCCTTGATAAGCTAATTTGCCCTCATTCCTTCAGCTCAATTTGGGAATGTGTAGTTCTGAAATATTTCTAGAGGTTGTTGCCGTTACTCTACAGCAAGCTAAGAAACACAGTGGTTATAGTAACATTACTTTATCATACTAGTTCTTCTGCAGATAGCTCCCAAAGCCTTTTGCAAATTCTAGTTAGTATCACTTCTACTGTTGTGTTGATTAATAGTCTTAAGCATAGGCTTGTATGCCCAAGTGCAGTGGTAGTGAAATATTTTCAGAGTGTTGCTATAGGGCACTCTTTTCAGTGCTCAAGGGATGTTATTTAAAATCAGGGCTTGTCATACATTATGTTCAGCCATATGCTCTGACTGCTTTGTGGATACTGTTCAGCACTGGTGCATAGCCTCCAGTGTCAGATGTAAAATGAAACTCTAGTTTGAAATCTATACCTGTCATGTTTTCATGTTTTTGGGTCCCTGAGCACTTCAGGTAATTCCAGAGACACCTGTTTGCTAGAAATAGTTTCAGATTTTGAAAGCAATATATTGGCTTATGATTTATGAATGTGTCTGACTTTTACACTTATTAAGAGTTTTGGAGTACTTGAAGTAAGCATTCTGTAAATTTTAAATTAACTGTGGACACTAATAAGTATTTTTCTAAGAATAGCAAGCTTGGGAATTCTTAACATTTTCCTCATTTAATAATTAACAGTTTATAATTTTTATTTATGTTTTGGCTGGTCTTGCACCTGAATAAATCAAAGGGAAATTATTGTACAAGTGTTTCATAGTAGCTTAAAAGCTATTCAGGTTTCTCAGAACTTTTCTGACCAGCTTGCTGAGACCTGAGGGTTTTACTAAAGCTTAATACTTCTCCGAGACTCCTGACAACAGCCAGGAATCAAGGAAATATCTAGCAGAAACCCATGTGATTATCCCTGTCCTAGAGATGATTACAGAAATTTCTAGAAGACTCACTATCAGTTTCTTCTCATTGGTGAAATATTTTTCAATAGATCAATTTAAAGGAGACTGGGTGTCTTTGGGTGAGCTATTCAGACATAAAAGCCGCATAAGAGTTTTAGTCTCAAAGCATATCACAAACACAGTGCTTTTTTAACCAGAGGCCTAAGGCCAATTATAGGAGATTTCAGAGCCCTGAGAAGACATGCGTTGAATTCAGGTGCACAGATAGTTTTATTAATTCCTCTCAGCAATGTTCTTAAGAAGCAATGACAGGTCATGCAGAAATAGAAAAAAAGCCAGGGTAGGTTTGGACTAGATATAAGGAAATATTTTTCTTACTGTAGGAGCTGCCAAACACTTCCTATAGAGGGGACTGAAGACCTATGCCTGTTAGTGTTCATTGGCACTGATTGTTGTCCTCATTAATGTTCTTTTACTTCCCTTCAGCCTTGATGTGGTCAGGCAGTTGGTCAGGCAGTTGTACTTGACTTCTGCAGGTCCCTTCCAACTACACCCCTTCACATTCTACTAAATTTACCAGAAAATATAAACAAAAATGTTTTCATTTTTGAATTTGATAACAGTATACATAAGACTCTTTCTTCAGTTCTTAAAACTATTTTTAATCTGTGTTTTGTACAGACAGAGAGTGGTGATCAATGGTTCTATGTCCAGTGGAGACTGGTAACAAGCAGTGTTCCCCAGGGTCTCGGGGGAGAGGGAGGAAGGGGGGATTCTCTTTAACATCTTTATCAGTGACATCAACGATGGAATTGAGTGCACCCTCAGCAAGTTTGCTGGTGACACCAAGCTGAGTGGTGTGGCTGAAACAGTGGAAGGCAGGGATGCCATTCAGAGGGACATCAACAGACTTGAAAGGTGGGCCAGAGTGAATCTGATGAGGTTTAACACAGCAAAGTGCAAGGTTTTGCAGTTGGGCCAGAGGAATTCCAGGCATCCATACAGACTGGAAGGAGCAGACCTTGAGAGCAGCCCTGCAGAAACGGACCTGGGGGCCCTAATGGAAGAAAAGTTTAACATGAGCCAGCAGTGTGCTCCTACAGCTCAGAAAGCAAATGGTATCCTGGGCTCCATCAAAAGAGGGGTGGCCAGCAGGGACAGGGAGGTGATTTTCCCTCTCTACTCTGTCCTCGTGAGGCCCCATCTGGAGTACTGAGTCCAGGTCTGGAGCCCCTAGTACAAGAAAGACAAAGAGCTGTTGGAGAAGGTCCAGAGGAGGGCCACAAAAGTGATGAGAGGACTTGAGCACCTCTTCTAAGACTGATGGAGCTGGGCTTGTTCAGCCTGGAGAAAAGAAGGCTGTGGGGTGACCTCATTGCAGCATTTCAGTATGTAAAGGGAGTCTACAAACAGGATGGGAGTGAGTCAATGCTTTACAAGGGTAGGTAATAGCAGGACAAGGGGAAATGATTTTAACTTGGAGGAGGGAAGATTTACGTTGGATGTCAGAAGGAAATTCTTTACTATGGGAATGGTGAGGTGCTGGAACAGGCTGCCCAGAGAGGTTGTGGATGCCCTGTCTCTGGAGGTGTTTAATGCCAGATTGGATGGGGCCCTGGGCAGCCAGGTCTAATATTAAATGTGGAGGTGGTGGCCCTGCCTGTGGTGGGGGGCAGGGTGGTTTGGAACTTGATGATCCTTGAGGTCCCTTCCAGTCATTCTATGATTCTATGATTTTATTATAAGTTGAACTCATATTGCCAGAACTTTGGGAAAAAGAATAAAGACCTACATAAAAAAATAAAATATATGAAAAATATGTTGTACTTGACATTATTGTCTTAAATACAACAGGATTCCAGACAATCTCTCTGTTGTAAAGTGCATGGATTAAAAAAAAAAAAAAAAAAAAAAAAGTAATTAATTTGACAGTATGAGCCTTAATAGTCTGCCTTTAATTTGAAGTTCCCAAAGATCAAGAATTCTAGAAAATCAAATTTCCTTAAGTTCCATTGGGCTGTCAATTAAATTTGACTGATTACACTCACCACTACCCTATAAAGATAATCCACGAATAATTACTTTGCTGTGCAAATTGCAGTATGAAAAGAATAATTTACAAACTTAGGGAAATATATGGTAATGTGTACCCAAGCCCTCTAGAAAGTGGAATTTCAATTTTAATATTCCCAATGTCTTTCCAATGTCAGACTTAGTGATTTTTTATGGGATTCATTATAGTGCACTTCTGCTACAATTAGAAGATTCCTTAGCATGGTTCACAGCCCATACCTGCCAGATGAATCACTATTACATATACATGAGAAGAAAATAAAAGAAATGCAAGCTGGTAAATTCAGTTCTCCAGATTTGCATTGGGAGTAATTTCTTTAAGATTCTGAGGGCTGAGGGAAAGTTCATTCTCTGGAGGTCTTTTTGAGCTCTGAATATATGCAAGTTGGGCTGCTAAAATGTCCTTTATTTAATATATATATATATTTAAATGGTTTGTATGATTGTCTGGATAAGAAAATACAAATTAGATAATTCTGTCATTTGCACCTTGAAAAAAATGTTAACATTGAGTACAAGCAGAAAAAAATAGCTTGAAAGCTGAACATCATTGTTTAAGTAAATTTAGGTGATGTGGGGTAGAGAAGGATTACAAGAGCTACTTACAGAATCTAGATAATTAAATCAGAGAACTCTTACTTATTGTTTGATGTTGATATTATTTGTTTGTTTTTGAGCATATGTGCTTTGTAGAAATCATTCAGAAATATGAAGAGTGTGAGAAGAAAGATTGCAGTAACATAAAAATTCTGTGATTCTGTTTCAAAAATAAGAAAAAAAATGTGGTTACTAAAGGTTCATGATGTTTCTGAATTACTGAGGAGGGGTGGATAGAATATGAAAGTCCTAATTAAACTTATTTTGACTCATCAATGAGTTTATGTAATATAGCTGTTGATAGTGACACTTTCTATACAATCAAATAAATACACAATACATATAACCAACTGAAGAAGATGTCAAAGACAATTAAGGAATTATTAAAGCTATGTCACAAATTATACCATATACTGTACCAGTTACAGTAAATAAAAAAGAAGTGTATATGACATGGTGTATGGGAACTGCTGAATCATGGCCTGACCCTCTGATTGACCACCTGGGGCAAGCAATGAGTCAGCCACAGGAGCACAGGTGAAGATAACTCACCTGTGCTGCTGGAAGGGGTGGAGCCTGGCTCCACCTCTCCTAGATCCCGTTTAAGTGCTGACTGCCACTGAGGAAGAATCTCTTCTTGGAGATCACTCTTTGTGGAGAATATTGTGAGCCTACAACATTGGTAAATGTTTTCCATTTATAATCTTCCTGTTGCAATAATCTTACTTAGCCTAACTCTCCTGTATATTTCTTAATTATAATATCTGTATCTACATTGATACATGGTCAACCTCTTTTCAGTATGTGGGGACAGGACAAAGTGACAAAGCCATATGAAGGAACTTCTTCACAGTGAGGGCAAAGGTGCACTGGAACAGGCTGCCTGGGAGGTTGTGGATTGTCCTCTTCTGGAGATATTCAAGACCTGCGTGGATGCCTATCTGCTTAGACTGCTGTAGAGGGCATGCTGTGCCGAGTTTGGACCTCAGTGATTTCTAGATGTCCATTCCAATCCCTACAATTCTGTAATTCTCTGATGTTGTCATTTCTTTCATATGAGTGTGTTTACAATACCTTAAATCAATCAATAGATTATTTTGGCTTTCTTATAGCTTTTTTTTTTTTTTTTTTTTTTTTTTTTTTAGTAAGATTTTAATGAAGGAATGTCATTCAATTCTTAGAATTGTATATAATGAAGTACATGATAAATCTAGGCACCATTAACTTCAGGGAAACTAGAGATTATCTTGCCACACACACAAAAAAAAGCATAACATTAACTCTATTATGTGAAGAATTAAGACATGCTAGTCTTTATCGTAAGAGAGAAGTACAATTTTTAAAGATCATGAATGTCTTCACTTTTAAGGTAGAAGATAATCTCTTTTCAAGGAAATCTAAAAGAGTGATGTGTTATCAGAGCTATCAACATGTAACTTAACCAAATGAGAGATTGTCTTTTCATTTGTTAAAAATAATAGTAACGGAAGTAAAACAAAACAATAACAACAAAAAAGCAAGAAAAGGAAAGAGTAGTTTGCCTTTCATTTCATTTTAAGCTTCCACAATTTTGCAGATTCTCTTGTTAAAGCTAATGTATCTCATAATTTCTCTGGAGAAAGAGGGGCTTTAATGTGTAAGAAAATATTAATGTAAGGCAGGAAATAGTTACATCAGAGCCATAATCAGATATGTTTCTGTCTTTTTAATGTTGTACTAATGTTCAACTGAAGAAGAAAAAAAAATGCAATAAGATTCCATGAAGATAAGCTTTTAGACATTGTCTTGCTGTGATAATTGTTGTCCTGATGAAACAAACTGGCTGAGAGTATTGAATTCACGTGGACAGTGAATCACAGGATCATACAATGGCATGATTGGAAGAGATCTCAAGGATCATGCCTTCTGCAGAGTTGCCGACCCCTAGATGAAGTACTAGATCAGGTTGCCCAGCTCCCCATCAAACTTGATCTTGAACAGTTCCATGCATGTGCAACTTCTCCAGGTAGCCTGTTCAATTACCTCTACACCCTCTTAATGAAAGAGTCCACCCTATTGCACACAGAAGGCGCACAGGAGAACAGTTATAAACAATGGACTAGTCAAGAGAAAGGAGAATAAAGCTAACGTTGTAAAGATGTGTTTAATCTAAACACATCAGAGAAATAACACAGTTGTATTCATATAGTACAAAAATGGGATGGAACATGGCAAGGCTGAGGTAGGTAGTGGTGAGCAACCTATAATCTGCAGTGATTATCATAGAAAAAAATTTGGAAGGGACCCTTAAGGAACAATGATTCCAATTGCTCTCTCCACACAAGAGCACCCATAAGTCAGACTGTATGTCTAAGAATGTTGTCCAGACACTTCTTAAACTCTGGCAAGCTGTTGTGCTACTAACACATCCCTGGGCAGCCTGTTCCAGTGCCCAAACACTCTCTCAATGGAAAAATCTTTTCCTGATATCCAATCTGAATCTCCCTTGTTGCATTTCTTATATTTCCTTTGATTCTATTACCCCTTCACTTCCCTTTGTGAGGAGCTGTAGTCCACAATGACGTTTACTCTCAGTCTCCTCTTCTCTAGGCAGAGCAAACCAAGAAATTCAGCACTCCTCATGCATCTTCCCCTCTAGACCCTTCACCATCTTTATGGCCCTCCTTTCTATACTATCTAAGAATTTTATCTTCTTTTTAGATTGTGGCATCCAAAACTGCACACAGTACTCAAAGTAAAGGTGAACCAGTGCAGTGTAGAGCAGGAAATTCTAAACACGCAATGCACTGATAGTAAATATAACTCTATATTGTATGAAGACTTCAACCAAGGAAGTTTATATTTTGGATATATGTTTCAAATCAGACATTGGAGAGTCTTGGAAAATATAAGTAGCATACATTCCTCACGATGGAGTAATAATAGTGTAGATTTCCTGGTAAAGAGGAAGAAATATGAATGATTAAGAAGAGGCAATAAGGCTTGAGAGAACAACATTCCCTGAATGCATCACATTAATTTGCATTAACTAACTCATTAATTAAATTTGTGGTCAATTGTTGTACATTTACTATGTCCTTTCATAATAGCTGTAGCAGGTAAGATGAGAAATGATAGACTATCTGTAATAGAAGACGTTTGAATTTCCAAGAAATTTCTGGTGGGATAGTGAGGTAATTTATTTCAGTGTTTAAAACACTGTAATTTCTGTCTAAGGTAAAATTAAACAAATATTTTCCAAATTAAATAAAAGGATTTATGTAGTCTTACAGAGATGCAAAAGATGACCTTTTCAGGGCCCATCTAACTCTATAGTATTTCATACTGTAATTATGCTTATCATTTTTCTTTCAGGAAAAAGCTCTGGAAGGTGAATAAACATGTATTTGTGCCCACTGGGAGCATGTTTTCATGGAATTAATGCAACTTGGTCTTGAATATCAGTCTTGTATTTGAAAGTATAAAAATATCATCTATGAATGCAATCAAAATTCAACATAAATCCATAAATGACCTGCAATCATTAATCATTCTGGAGAGACCATAAATCGTTTATGAAAACTTGGGTTTGGAAACCCAAACAAAATAGCTTTTCTCTTTGACATATTACAGGACATGATCTTCAGCATTTCTGTTCTAGAAGTTAAAGAACTGTCATCTCGGAGAACTTCTAAAAGTGTTCTCAAGAATGAACATCCCCTACTTCTCAGATGTTTATATAACAGATGCAGTATCAGTTGCATTGTTTCACCAGGGATACGCAACCAAATGATGCTCTGAACTTGTGACAAACTTGCCTTCCTTAATCAGAAGTCCAGAATCATGATTCTGTGAGTTCCACATTTGTTTCTGTGTTTTCTGTTAAAAGTCAATTGCATGTCTTATTTCCCTTCATTTGCAATTGTCATTCAACCTACTAATAAGGCTTAAATTAAAATGCATTGCAAGAGAGGCATGGGACAATATGTGGTCTGACAATAGGGACATTAAATAAGAACTTCACAACAAAAGGCATATGTCTTAACAGCTTGAAGTAAAAAGCTAACTTCAAAGCAGGATGTTGTCAAGCATCCCATCAAGAGTACTGAGGTATGTGTGACAAAATTAGACATCATAGAAATGAGTAATTTGAAGGACAGAAAAAGGATGCGGACTGCCTAAGCAAGTCAGGGTGTCTGTGGCAGATGTGTGATTGAACCCCTGAGTATTTCTAGTAGGAATCTAACTTACAAAAATGGAAAGCTGCTGGAGGTTGCTTACTATTATGATTCACAGGTGCTCAACATATTTAGGAATGAATACATTAAATTTGTTAATATAAAAGATTTTTTCTTTAAATTTTGAAGTCCTAAACTAATTACTAACAATTACTCTATTGTGCTACCTTTACTCAGAATTGACCAAGTCAGGCTAGTGTAGCTTTTCTCAAGAGCACATTTGATCAATGTTCCTGCACTGTGGATAATTTCTAGATTAGCACCCTTTTTTTTTCAGCTCTTAAGCAACATGAGTTTAAATGCTTTTTTCTTTCTTTCTTTCTTTCTTTCTTTTTTGAATTTAAATTTTTAATTTTTACATTCTCTCTGCTGTACCTTTTACGTAAGCATGGAGGACAAAAAGTGGTCAGTTTTTCCATGAAAGAATGGCCCCCAGGTAGGCTCATGCATATTTGCTTATTGAATGGTTCACATGCCTTTACACCCATCACTTACTGAAACACAAATCATTCAAGATTTGCATTTTGCTTGCTATTTAAATTTTTAAACTCATGAGCTCACTACCTAATGACAAGAATATTTATCCAGGTTAATTGATAAAATCTCTTCAACATAAAGTGCTGTAGGAAACAATTTCAGAACATTTACATGTTGTATTAACATCTCATTATTTTATTCAATAGCCCCAGAACAAGTGCCGAGATAGGATGAATAGAATGTATTTTCTAACAGCATTTGCTCATGAAAAAGCTCATCTTTGAACATGCTATCTTAGCTTTTCTTAAGACCTAAGCTTCATTAAGGATCAGAATTAACAGTCAAAACACAAAAATTCATCTTGCTGAATTTTGAATACTGAATTCTTTCAGTTAATAGTTTATTTGTTTCTTGTTTTAAGTTATTTTGAATAACAAATTAAAAAGAAATAGGAAAAAAAAACAAAAAAAAACAGATTGACTCTGTGGTCATAAGCAATAAGTAAACAGCAATAAAGTCTGAATTTATTAAATAAATGATTCATTACAGGTTAGTACCTCAAGCTTTTTTTCAATTATTGCAGCTGCTCTTGTTTGCCTGAGGATAGTTATCTATGAATTTGCATCATGATAAATACATTCTTCTAGCAAGGAAACAAAGGAATGAAATAGAAGTTTAGAATTTGCTGTATTAGACATATATTTTAAAAAATATTATAAAAAAAGAAAAAAAAAATAGTACCTCCATTTTGACTGTTGCATCTTGTACTGTTTCTTCCTGTTGCCCATAAGGCTTCTGCACCACTGATTTTTCTTTTAGTTTCAGGTGTTTCAAAATGAGTCATTTCAAAGCCATGTCAGTTTTGTTGTTGTTGTTGTTGTTGTTTTTTCCTTTTGTTGCAGCACACTGAAAGCAAAACCTTGTACTTTTCTCGGTAGGTGGAGAAGGAAGACTAACTGATATTATCATAAATGGAAATAAAGCTAAAATGCTTGCCTTCCACTGAAGTGAATGAAACCAGGGCAAAGGAGCCTGTCAGTAGGAAGATACAGCAACAAACAGTATAACAATTTCTGCATTATAAATGGGAATTTAGTATCATCCTTTTAGATCCCTGTGGAAAAGAAATAGTTAGGCAGATATAGAGAGAGAGGAAGTTGTCCATATTTCCTTAATAAAATATAATATTACTTATTTGGCTGTTGCCAGTTTAATAAACATGAATTTGTGCCTTTAAATGGATAATATAAATGGTTAGTCTTCTCAAAACAGATATTTATTTCACTGTTCTACATCTAAAATTCTGTCTTCTGTTTTTCTAGGTTTTCTTAAAATATGAGTAAGGGCTTTTTTTTACTTCTGTATTATTTTGCTCCATGCATAATATTTTATTCTTCTATTTTGTAGTAGCCCATTTCCTATTATACTTCTTACTTTAGAGCTGTAAAAAAAAAAATCGGGCAAACATTGTCAGCAGGGAAGTAAAAAAAATCTAATTACTGTCTATTAAGTGTATGTAATTTTCACTAATATTAAAAAAAAAAAAAAAAAAAAAAAAAGTCAAGGTTTTCCTTTGAGTCGCTTCCACAACCACTCACTTCCCTGGCCTCATTAATGTCTTACAAATGCTGCTGATAGGTATGAGGATAAGCATTTTGAGAAAAAGATTCATGTGTTGATGAGAGATTACTTAGAAAAACTAGTTGTTTTAAAGAATAATTTTACTGGCTAGAGGGCTGCGCCCAACAGGTGGTGGTTAATGGAATTAAGTCCAGCTGGCGACCCATTATGAGTGGTGTCCCCAGGGGTCGGTACTGGGGACCATCTTATTTAATATCTTTATTGATGACCTAGATGAGGGCATTGAGTGTACCCTCAGAAAGTTTGCAGGTGACACCAAGTTGGGAGGTGGTGTTGATCTGCCTGTGGGTAGGGAGGCCCTTCAGAGGGATCTAGATAAGTTGGATCACTGGGCTGAGGTGAATGGGATGAGGTTCAACGAGGCCAAGTGCCAGGTCTTGCACTTTGGCCACAACAACCCCATGCAGTGCTATAGGCTTGGTGACGAGTGGCTGGAGGACTGTGAAGAGGAAAGGGACCTGGGGGTGTTGGTTGATGCTCGGCTGAACATGAGCCGACAGTGTGCCCAGGTGGCCAAGAGGACCAATGGCATCCTGGCCTGCATTAGAAATAGTATGGCCAGCAGGAGCAGGGAGGTAAGGGAGGTAATCATCTCCCTGTACTCAGCACTGGTGAGGCCGCACCTCGAGTACTGTGTTCAGTTTTGGGCCCCTCACTACAGGAAAGACATTGAGGCCCTGGAGCGTGTCCAGAGAAGGGCAATGAAACTGGTGAGAGGTCTGGAGTGCAAGTCTGATGAGGAGCGGCTGAGGGAGCTGGGATTGTTTAGTCGGGAGAAGAGGAGGCTCAGGGGAGACCTCACTGCACTCTACAACTTCCTGAAGGGAGGCTGTGGTGAAGAGGAGCTTGGCCTCTTCTCCCAGACAGCAAACAGGACCTGGGGAAATGACCACAAGTTGTATTTCTCTGGGTTTAGGTTAGACATGAGGAAAAGCTTTTTCTGTCAGAGAGTGATCAGGTACTGGAATGGCCTGCCCAGGGAGGTGGTGGAGTTGCCATCCCTGGAGTGTTCAAAGGCGTCTGGATGAGGCACGGTGAGATATGGTTTAGTGCTTGTGGTAGCAGTGGTAATGAGAAGACGGTTGGACTAGATGATCTTACAGGTTGTTTCCAACCGTGTGATTCTATGATTCTAATATCATTATTTGTTTTATCTGTTAGGTTAATGATGAGCATTTGAGGATAATTTTAATGAGAATGGAATTTTAATCATAATAGCGATTTACTGACTTTCCTGTCTTTTACTGCTGTGTTTTGATATTTAGATATCATATTACTACATTAAGAATTTTCTACTTAAGTCATATTTTATTCTCTGAAAAAAAACCCTCCTGAATTCTGAGCTTTATATCCAGGTATAGATACAGCTACCCAGATTTTAGTATACAAAACTGCACAGCATGTAGATATTACAGAAATCCTGTAAGAAGGCTGTATTAGAGAATAGAATCAAAGAATCATAGAAGCATAGAAACATTAAGGTTGGAAAAGATCTCTAAGATCATCTGTTTCAACCATCAAGTCCTCCCCTTCATTCCCACTAAATCATGTCCCTCTGTGCCGCACCTCCACAAATCTCGTACTCTTCTTGGGATAGGGACTCCACCATCTCCTTGGGCATCTTGTTCTTGACAATTCTTTCTGAGAAGAAATTTTCCCTAACATACAATCTGAACATCACCTGGTAAAATTGAGGCCATCACCTTTTATCATATCACATTCGTGAGAGAAATTTCTGAAACTCCCGTCTTCTTTCTGTAGCTATAGAGAGCAACAAGGTCTCCTCTAAGCTTCCTCTTCTTTAGACTAAAGAATCCTATTTCCCTCAGCTGCTCCTCATAAGACTGGTACTCCAGACCCATCACCAGCATCCCTCTGTTCTCTTTTTCTATGTGGCTGGGAACAGATAGTGATTTTTTCTAGTGGAAAATCAAGCAGTGGAGGAGGGTGACTGGGATGGTTGAGCAAGGACCTGCAGGGAAAAGAGGGAAATATACAGGAAATGGAAGGAGGGTTGCGTAATCTGGGAAGAATACAAGGACATTTTCCATTTGTGTAGGAATAAGATCAGGAAAGCCAAGGCACAGATGGAGCTGAACTTGGCAAGGGATGTGAAAAATAACAAGGGGTTCTACAGGTATATAGGCAGGTGGAGACAGACCAAGGAGAGTGTTACCCCTCTGATAAATGAGGACAGAGAACTGGATTCCTCAAACATGGAAAAAGCTGAGGTGCTCCATAAGTGCTCTGCCTCCGTCTTCACGGTGTCTGCCAGGACCCTGAAGCTCTGGATGTGGGTGAGAGGAACAGATTCTATCCTGCTGTAACAGTGGGATGTGTCCAAGACCTCCTCAGGAAACTGAATGTATATAAGTCAATGGTGATATCCATCCTAGGGTTCTGAGAGAGATGGCTGATGTGGTTGCCAAGCTGCTTTCCATCATATTTGAAAAATCTTGGCTGTTGGGGGAAATCCCAGGTGATTGGGAAAAGGGAAACATTGCTTCCTTTTTCAAGAAAGGGAGAAAGGACAACAGGGGAACTACGGGCTAGTGAGCCTCACCTCTGTGCCTGGGAAGATCATGAAGTAGATCCTCCTGGTTACCATGTTAAAGCACATACGAGACAAAGGTGTGATCTGAGACAGCCAGCACAGGTTCACCAAAGGCAGATCTTGCCTGATCAATCTGGGGGCTTTCTTTGATGGAGTGACACATTGGTGGACAGAGGAAGAGTGACAGATGTAATCTTCCTGACTTCTGCAAGACCTTTGTCATGGTCCTTCACCACATCCTTCCCTCCAAATTGGAGAGGTGTGGATTTGAAAGATTGGTGGTTCAATGGATTAAGAACGGTTAAGAACGGTTGGCTGGTGACAGGCAAAGAGTTGTGATCAATGGTTCTATATCTGGGTGGAGGCTCGTCACAAATGGTTTACCTCAAGGGTCAGTCTTGGGTCAAGTGTTCTTTAACATCTATATCAATGACATAGAAAATGATATTGAGTGCACCCTCAATGTCATATACGTTTACACAAACTGGGAGGAAAACCCCTTGAGAGCAGCCCTGCGGAGAATGACTTGGGGGTCCTTGTAGACAAGCAGCTGGACATGAGCCACCAGTATGCGCTTGCAGCCCTGAAGGCCAACTGTGCTCTGGACTGCATTAAAAAAGGGGTGGCCAGCAATAAGAGGGAGGTGATTGTCCCCCTCTATTTGGCTCTTGTGAGGCCCTATCTGGAGTACTGCATCCAGGCCTGGGGCCCCCAGTACAGGAAGGATGTGGAGCTCTTGGAGAGGGTCCAAAGGAGGGCACTAAGATGATCAGAGGGCTGGAGCACCTCTCCTGTGGAGAATGGTAGAGGGAAATGGCTTGTTTACCTTGGAGAAGAGAAAACTCTGTGGAGACCTCATTGTGGTCTTCAAGTACTTGAAGGGAGCATATGAATAGGAATGGGAATGATTTTTTATGAGGATGAACAAGGGGGAATGGTTTTAAACTAAGACAGGAGACTTAGGTTAGAAATTAGGAGAAAGTTTTTTCACTCAAGGGTTGTTAAGTGTTGAAACAGGCTGCCCAAGGAGGTCATGGATGCCCCATCCTTGGATACATTCAAGGCCAGGCTGGATGTGGCTCTGGGCAGCCTGGTCTGGGGTTGGCAACTCTGCCTGTGGCAGTGGGATTGAAACCAGATGATCTTTGAAGTCCTTTTTAAACCAGTCATTCTATCATTCTATGATACTTACCACATTCTTTAAATATAATGCAGCTTTTAAAGATATCCTTCAGAAATCAATGAAGTATTCTGGTCACTTGTTGTAAGTGCTACATAATTCTAAAGAGAGAATAAGTCACAGTGTGACATTTGGATCTTTTTCTTTTTTCTTTTTTTTTAATTATTTTTCTTCTTTTCCTTATTTATTAGGAGAAACTGAGTTGTTTAGATATGTCATGTAATTTTCACGATAAATATTTAGAATAGTTTATTTTTTTTTATTTTACTTACATAGATATTTTCTAGGTGAATGAGTGTTTCTTTTCTAGTTCTAGTTTTCTTCTGAAATTCTCAGTGGAATTAAAAACAAAACAAGCCCCCTGCTGCTTTCCCTCTTCCAAAACTCACGAATCTGCAAATAAATAAATAATGCAGACTGACATAAAAGAAAATTATCTGTAGACAATCCTAACCATAGAAAACTTTGCAAGAAGATTCATGAAAATCAAAGACTTTTATTAGTTGTTTCTCTTTTGTCTATGATTGTATTAAATGTAAATCTTACAAACTTTATGAAGACAGAATTAATATTTATCTCCAAGTTTGTAAGGAGGCTGTCTGGTAGTTTGTTGTTGTTTAAAATCCAAGAAAGTGATACACAGAATAGCAAGCATCATAATTCAGCAATCTGATCCGTTTATTTTTATTTTATTTTATTTTATTTTATTTTATTTTATTTTATTTTATTTTATTTTATTTTATTTTATTTTATTTTATTTTATTTTATTTTATTTTATTTTATTTTATTTTATTTTATTTTATTTTATTTTATTTTTTTCTGGAGTCTCTGCTAAATTTTATTCCAGTGACACAGCAACACCCAGAGGTATGTAAGCTCTTGAGCCTCACAAAACTGCTTCTGTCCAGAAGGAGAAACATGGAAAATGATAGAGAGCTGGGAGGGGGCAGAGAGAGATTTTTATTGGAAGCTGTTAAAGTGGTTGCTATGAGACATTCTCCAGCTAACACAGGCACAGCAGCAAGTGTGAGGCTGATAAATCGTACCTCTTGTATTATACCTTTCCATTCTCCTTTTTTTTGTTTGTTTGTTTGTTTTTTGTTTTGTTTTTAACAGAGCTTTTATAGTTGTTTAAGATCAGAGACAGCATCTGTCAGTTGCTTTTTCTTCCCTTTTTCTCCCTTCTTCTGCCTCGTGCAAGATGGAGCTAGAAAACAAAATGATCAGCTCCTCCAGCAATTCTTCAGCAGGCTCCAGAGAGTACAAGGTGGTGATGCTAGGAGCAGGGGGAGTTGGCAAAAGCGGTAAGTTTCAGCGGCAACATATCTGGGGAGAAAGGGTGAACTGGGAATGTAAAGTTGAAAGAAGAATAATGATTAATGAGGGATTCCATTCTTTCATTTATTTATTTATTTATTTATTAATAATTGGTGGCTGGGGCAATGAGTCAGCTTAATTTGTTACAGAGTGAGATATTATAAGGTTTTTTAATTATCTATTTTTGCAAAACCAACACTGGCTCCACTGTATAGAGGAGAGAGTGGTCAGTTCGCTGCTGTTAGTATAACTGTAAGTGTTCATGTCACTTGCTGAGGAGTGATGGATAGTGTGAATGTAACTTGTTGGCCTGCTGGCCCTTGAGCCCAAGCAGAAATGTTACTAACTGCAAAGTCAGCTTTACTGTGCAAAGTGTGGAAGATATCTACAGCGACTATGTTTGCTTCCCCACAGCTCCTGACTTTTTGCTGAGTACTATTATGTCTCACCTGTGTTGGTCTCCTCTCCTGTCCCATCAGTTACAGAATGCATGTCTGAACCTCATTTCAAGAGATAAAGAAAACTTGCAACATGTTTTAATAAAATCCAGTGCTGGCAAGATATGTCATTATTTTCCCTGGACAGTGTTTTCATTCTCCCAGATTTTATCACTGATTTATTCTCACTGACAATTGTATTCTCTATTCTTAAAAAGACTTTGCAGAACATGCAGTGTATGTCTCAGAAGCCAGTATATTGGTCTGAATACATAGCAATCATTTAATTACATATTTTGGAAATTCAAAAAGAAAAAAAAAAAAAAAAAAGGAAGAAAATAAATAAGCAGAAAAAGTAATATAATAATAATACAATAGATTCCAAATAAATTTCAGGATAAAAAAAGTTGTAATTCTAAATTGTAATAATAGTGTAGATTAAACAAGTTTTATTTCCTATTCAAACAACAGGACAAGGTGCAAATATAAAAGATTAAATATGGACATAATTTCATGTCTGTATACGTTACCTCCGTTTTTTTTGTTATGTTTATCTTCAACTTCAGTGCCACATCTTTCAGTGACAGATATTTTCACTACTGCTTAACCAAGGCAATAATTCTGGCACAGGTGCTATGCTATGATCACTGTATAAAATGGGGAAGAATGTTTATCTGAGAGTAACTTTTTGCATTTTCAAATTAACTTGTCCATAATAAAGCAGTTATTGAGGATGTCTGCTGGAACTTTCAACCAGTTTTTTCCCCTTCAACAGAGCCAAAAGATGGCAGCAATTTTTTTCCAAATATATTCTTGTAAGAATCATGTTTTTTTGAAGGGGGAAAAAAAAAAAAAAGGCAAAATGTACCATCCTCATATTATAAAAGTATCACAACACCTTATATTTATATATATCACTTATATATATAAATATATATATTTTATATATATATATAAGTGATTTATATACACATTGAGGAATCCATTTCCTACATTATAACAGTTTTAAAGCATGAGTTTAAAGAGATAAGCAAGAATTTATTCAAATTGTATTGTTTCATTCTTCAAAAAATGTTATCCGATGAATTAATGAGTCTAAACCCCTCAGAGTTGCAGATTATACAAGGTAATGACACATCTCAGAAGATGAGAAAGGTCAGATAATTATGAAGAATTAGACGTCCGTATGATCTAGAGAAATAACAATGGGATGAAGTGTCTAGTCATGACATTCAATGGGATTAATGAAAATCTGAGATAAACTGAGGGGGGAGAAAAGAGGGGGGAGAGGAGGAGAGGGAATAAAAGATCTGACAATTAAGAGCCTGAAAACAGAGGAAGACAATTTGTCATTTATTATCTAGGAGTTTCCAATATAGAATGCGTATGAAACACTTCAGTGTAATATTGAGATAGTCCCTACTGCTTGAATTCCAATAGACAAAGAATTGGTGTAATATTATGAATCAAGAATTAATATTGACTGAAGTGTAGACTAGATTAATTTACACCAGATAAATAGATGTCCAGAAAGACTATTTCTATTATTTGAAATGAGGGCTATGTTTTCCTGATGATCTACATCCACTGTCCAGGAAATTATGTGTCTAGCTACAGTAACAACATCAGAATTGAGTAGGGATGAGAGAGAAAAAGTTCTATTTACATCTCCGGTTTTGATGAGTAAACTATATATAGGATGACATATTGACAGTATCCTAGCTTCTTTCTCCTTCCTCTCTTTTCTCCTTCCCTTTTTGAGCAATGATAAAAAGAGTAACAGTTGGGATTAAGTTTCTGAGTGGGAAATCTCTTTTAGATAAAAGTCTTTCAGTACCTCATTTTATTCAATATTAAATACTTTAAGTAAGAAAATAATTTTCCTGAAGAGCCAACTCACAGAAATTTTAGAAAGCATCATTTTATTCTAAATATAGTTCACTTTAATGGATCCTCTAGGTATTTTGACCTCCTCTTTCCCACCCTCTTCTATGTGACTTCATACTGGACATATAGAGGTCTTTTCACTGAAAACTTCACATTTGTTTTGATGGTCTGTGAGTAGTCATTATATGACAGAATAGGTAAGAATGAGGAAGAGGGCACCAGTAATGGATGTCCTTTTGATGTTCGTATTACAGAGTATTTGTCTTGGGTTTTCAGTCTTATTCCTTCAGTTGTATGTTCCAAGATAACAGATTATACAGGATGACAGTCAATCTCTTGTTATTTGGTCTACTCAGTGAAGTAGAATTTCCACAAGAGCTGGCAATAGAAGTTAAGCTCAGCACATTCATATCTGAAATCTACCATAGAAGAGTAATGATGTATGGACAAGCAGTGGTATGAGAGTTGTGATTTATGGATCTGAACATTTCAAAATTAACTCCAGAAAAAAACAACACCAAAAACATCAGACTTCTGAACAGATTTGTGTGTTTAGTTAATATGTACTAAGTTATTCACCTGGAAAGATATTTCTCTATCACTATTAGAAATTATAGATTCCATAGGGTGATTTAACCCTTTAATGTTTTCTGATTTTTTTATTTTTTTATTTTTTGTCAGAGTAATAACTACTTTATTATCAAGCACACCTATATATTTTGTCATAGATTTGTTGCATGGATAGATATAAATAAAGCTAGAACTAGGAAGTAAAATGAAATAAAAGAATATAAAATGGGCAAAAAAAAGGGATGTAAAAGCATACTTTGATAAAAGGAGAGGGTTTTTCTCACTGACTTTCATTTGACTACATTCCATACTGAAATTAAACATTTCTAATATTCATTGTGTGTGTGTTTTCACTTAAGAAAACTTTTGGACACTGGTTTTATGACAAATCTCAGGTTAACCCTGTACTGTTCAAACCTATCTCAAGTTGACTGACAAAATTAAACCCTAAGAATTCTAGTATATTTGAAACAGATTTTGCTTACAAATTCTCTTTTAGGCTCACATCTGAAAGATGAGCCTGATGCTATCATGTTTCCTAGCTCTATGCAGCTTAAACTTTTGGTTTCAGCTTTGTTTCACAATGTTATAAGCACATATACAATTGCTCCTAAATCCTGAAGCCAAGTCCTAATGATTTATATTTTGTTAGATAATTACACTAATAACAATAATTAATTGCTGTCTTCTCTGTCAAACAATAACAATGATTAACTGAGGGGATGTAGAACTTCCAAAAGGAGCAAAAAAAATGGTGTACTAAGCAAGTAATTAAATAGAAAAACCTTTACTACCTGAAAATTTATTATAAAATTATTACTATATAGGCATCCTCCAAACATTATTTGTATTATTCCATGATCTAAACATACTTGCATTTGCTGAGTTGAATGAGAGCGGTCTTCTGATTTTTTTTAAGTATTATTATTTACTAATATTAATAAAAGTATATTTACGTAAGGGTGAAAACTTTTTTTTTTTTTTTTTTCTTAAAAAACATCAAAAAGCAAAACAAAAACAAACAAACACCAAAAAGAAAGGAAAGGGAAGGAAAGGGAAGGAAAGGGAAGGAAAGGATGATAAGGTATTAGGGAAAACTTTATTAATTGTTTCAGACAGACAGAAAAGTGTTTCTTGGCCTGTTTAGCAAATTCTTGATTTTGTTGCTTATTTCCATCTTACTTTGTTGCTGTTGCTGTTAAATGTTCTTTTTCTACAAATACAAGTGACTCATTTGATTAGTTTCAGGATCTTGCATACAAAATAAGCTCAAAAATGTATGAAAACAATAATGATTTGGTGATGTATGAGCTTCTGCAATAGGGATTAGACTAAATGCATAATTTTGCTTTTATTCTTTGATTCAGATCCAAGCTGCTTTTTTGGACTAGTTTTGCCACTTATTCAGATTTGATAAAGAAAATTCAGTGTCTATTAATTTCAAGCATGTCCTGATACTCAGAGTTTGCAGTAAATATAGACGCTTTTCAGATCATGAAATGCATTCTGGAGAATTGATTCATTTCAGCTATTTGTTAATCGCTTGGAGATAAATTAGTGTATGATACAGGCTACAGTGGAAGAGTAAAGTAAGAGGTTGCACTGATCTGTGAATGGAAAGTAGTATTTGGTTCTGCTGATACACATCTTACACCAGGCTAAATATCCTAAAATACACTTCAAAAACTCATCAGATTTACTCAGTAGGTGGGGCTTTTTATTTGTTTGCTTTTTATTTTTTTTCTTCTCCTTCCTGATACTTACACTGTATACTACAATTTCACCACATCTTTCCTTGTCCAATATTGTCACTTCTTGTCCTCAGTATTCTCCCAGTAAGATACATCTGTTTTTCCCCATACGCCTGGTAAAAATGATCAGTGGAAAGAGGCTGGAATTCTGTTATCTTCTGAGCCAAACCAATATCTAGAAGGAAAATTAAGTTACTGTTCAGTATGAGTTGACTTGAAAAACATAGACTTTTGAGTGATTAGGCTGTGGATTGCAGTTAAGGGAAAACATTTTTTTTTTCCTTTCCAAAGTCAAAGCATAATTTTTGGGGTCCAATTTTGTGCTTCTTCTCTTGTAAATGTAAAATTTCCTTTTTTTTTTTTTTTTTTTTTTTTTCCCTAAGTGGAAAAGAAATAGAGACGCTCAATTAATGCAGAGGCTTGTCTTCGCTGAAAAGATTAGTCCTCCCCCCCTACACACCCCTTCATCTTCTGTGTGTGGGGGGAGGGGAAGGAGGAAGGAAAAAAAAAAAAGGCTTGTTATATAATCTAACAATCTATCTAGTAGTGTTATCCAGGGGGTTGGTACTGGGTCCAGTCTTTTTTAACATGCTAATCTGTGACATGAATGAAGCAAGTCTGCTGATGGTATGAAGATAGAAGAAGTGGCTGACACACCAAAAGGCTTTACTGTCATTCAACAAGAAGTAGGTGTTCTGTTGGGCAGAAAGGAGCTTTTAGAGATTCAGCAAATGCAAGTGCAGAGTTATAACCTGAGGACAGCTAAAAACATTCATCAGTAATAGGCTAGGTGGAGATCTGTGGAGAAGAACCTCAATGTCCTGGTGGACAACAGGTTGAAAATGAGCCAGCAATGTGTCCCTTATGGCCAGGAAGTCCAATGGTATCCTGATGTGCATTAATAAGAGTGTGCAAGCAGGTCAAGAAAGGTGATCCTCCCCCTCTACCCTGTCCTGGAAGGCCATATCTGGGGTACCATTTCCAGTTCCCCAGTTCAGGACGGGGAGTTAACAGTGAGAGTCCAGCAGAAGGCTACAAAGATTATTAGGGACCTGGAACATCTCCTTGATGAAGAAAAGATGAGAGATTTGAGATAGTTCAGCCTGGAGAAGGGAAGACTGAGAGAAGATCTTATAATTGCTTTTAAATATATGTATGGCAGGAGTCAACAGAAGGTATCCAGGCTCATTTTGGTGTTGCCGGCAACAGGAGAGGAAACAGAGGGCACAAATGGCTACACAGAAAGTTCCATATGAACATGAAGTAGAATTTATTTGCTTTGTGGGTGACAGAACAGGACAGACTGCCCAGAGAGGTTGTGAAATCTCTTGCTCTGAAAATACTGAAGACCAACCTGGATACTTGATCGTGCAGTCTACTGCAGGGACCCTGCTTTATTGGGGGATGGGCTAGATGATCTCCAGAAGTCCCTTCCAACCCCTGCAATTCTATGATTCTGTGATTCTGTATGTTTCTGTGATATATGTATGTATACACACATATATATATACATGTGTATATATATATATAACATTTTCTGAAAATTGAGAAAGAAGTGGACTAGCATTTCTTAATGGAGAAGTAATGAGTTAAATGGTAAAATTAGAATTAAAATATGCCATTAAAGATGTATGAGATCTTCTGGCAATCACTTCCTTTGTTCAGTAAAAACAATATATCTCCTTAAATATATGCTTAAAAGCAAAATTGGAAATGTTTGTTGTGTTAGAAAACAATCATTAACATTCCTTCACAGATGGCTGAAGTTCATCCTCTAGGTTATTAGGGTTTCTGCATACCAGGAAGCATGCTGGGGTGGCAAACCAATTGATAACAGTCACCTGATGTATCTGTTGGGCAGTAGTATACATGGAACATCAAAAGATCTGTTAGCTTACTTCTTGCAAAAACCTACTCTCTGTTCTATCAGTAGAACTGGGATTAATTCACTGAGCACATCCATCCAGATCTTTTTTAAATGAACAATGTTTTGAAGAGATTAAAATTTGCAAAATAATACTTTAATTAACCAGCTTCTTACAGCGTGAATTATTGAAAGATAATTTCACTTATACAGTGAACATTTCATCAAGATGTGTCCTGCTCTGCTTTTCTCAATCATAATGCTTGCTATTAAAGAGACAGGAAAACTAGGGCTGTTTGACAACAATAAGAATTGAACTCTCACAGACCCTCCTGATTTCAATCACACATAGATCAGCCATTTGAAAGGCCCTGACAGAAATAAAGGAACAAGCACTATTTCATGACAGTGACTGGGCACTGTCAATACCTTTGCTGAAAGCAATCTGCTGAGGCAGCCACAGGAATTGTTTCCACCCCTCCTGCTGCACTGAACCATCTGCAACATTTTCAGCACGTTATCTGCTAGAATTTGGATGACAAATGGATGGCCCCAAATTATGGCCAGTTTTGAAAGCATTATTAGGAAATAAATTTATTTTCCTTTTCTTACTGATTCTTCTCTTTTCTTGTCCATATTTTCCATTTTACTTATTTCCATACCTCTGATAATCATTTTTCAATTTTAATTTGTTAATTAACTGTAATTAGCTTCCTTCAAGACTTTTTATTTGTTTGTTTGTTTGTTTGTTTGTTTGTTTTCAACATGAGGAAAAACTAGTAGAAGCTGGAAGCAGTCTAACACAGCTCCACTGACTCATATTGGAGATCAGTATAGTGCAGTGTCTCAGATTCACAGAGAGTGGGAAGATACCTTGTTGTGAGCTACAGTCATTTGCCAGAAAAATGCCTACCCACTAAATTGATTCCCGTGGAGACAGTGGTTGAAATCACTTAGTTTCAAGCACTACAACAAATGTCCTGAAAAAAGATTACATAAGATGTTGGTGGTACGACAGAAGACGTTGAACCTTCCCAACAAGTGTTCTTGAATTGCTGCTGTGTGACAGGTGGCAGCAGAGGGGTAGTCTGACATAAAAGTGTCTAGCACGGAGCATGTGTGAAGCAAAGGTGTGGAACTGAATTCCTCTATGCAGAGAAAATTGCACTCATTAACATTTGTTGATGCTTGCTGAACATTTATGGAGACCAGCCAGTGGGATGTATGCAGCAAGTCAGTGTGGGGTGTGTTTCACCAGTGGTCATGGTGACAGTGGGTTGCTTCTGCTGGCTTAAGTGGATCTTGACTTTTGCTTGCAAAAATGTATGGCTAATGGTGATGACAGTGTTGAAAAATAGTGATTTGTAGCTGAGCATTTGCCCTATCAAAAGTTGTTATTATGATCTTTGCATCTGTTGCAGTTTACATGGAAAAAAAAAAAAATAGGAGGCATTATTTTTGGAGAAATCCACATATTTTTGAAGAGACCAAATTCAAAATTTAAAATATGTTTTTAATTTTTTAAAAAAATGAGTTTCATAATGTTTTGAAAAGTAGAATCTGTAATCAGTCAATTGAGAGACTGATAAACATTTTTCTTCAGTGTACACTGACTACAGCTATGATGAGATGTTGTTTAACTTCTTTCTTGGCAACCATATTTTTTATTTTGTGATTCTTGTCTATTCTGTGTACATAAAGAAATTGTAACCAAATTTCATATTCCCTTTACAGATTTCAGATTCCTTTACTAGCTTTATCTCACTTGCCTACCACCTTTGTAATTGCTTGTGTTAAAAGAACTGTTATCTTTTGAATAGAATATGCTTTTTTTTTTTTTTTTGAAAGACTTTCTTAAAAAAAGAGTTTATCCTTAGTATTTGATATAAATCTATCTTCTTCCAATTTAAAACTATTTCCCTTTGTCCTGTCACTAACTGCCTTTATAAAAAGTCCCACCCCAGCTTTCCTATAGCCCTCTTCAGGTAAAGGAAGGTCACAATAAGGTCTCCCTGGAGCCTTATCCTCTCCAGGCTGAAGATCCTCAGCTCTCTCAGGCTGTCCCTGTAGAAGAGGTGCTACAGCCCTCTGATCCTCTGGACCAGCTCCAACCGCTCCATCCAGAGCTGGACACAATACTCCAAGTGGGGTTTCATGATGGCTGGCTAGAGGGGCAGAATCACTCCCTCTACATGCTAGTCAGCCTTCTCTTGATCTCTCTTGCTTTCAAATCAGTAGGGCTTTATTTTTGAAATTGCAAAAAAACATAAGATAAACTCTAAATTTTTGCTTTTCCTTAGTTTTTTTTTTTTTTTTTTTTAATTTAAATAAAAATAATAATTTTGGATTTTCTACACTGTGGATAGTCTTGTTTCTGATGTCATACTTATTTTTTTGTTCATCACACACAATTATTCTACTAGAGTTTTGCTTCATAAAATTATAGATGATCTAGACTTAGCTTATAAGGCAGAAGTGTATTTCCTGGGCCTTATAATATCTATTTATGTTTGCAAATAAATGTTAGAGACATTTTATGTCTCTACTGGGACTAAGGGAGAAAAAATAATAGTCTATCACAATAATCCAGGTATCCCTTGTGATGTGTTGAAGTGCAGTGTCTTATACTTTTCTTTCATTTGCAACGATTTCAGTGGATTTTCTGATCTAAATTATAGCAATGAATTTGCATCATATTCTGTCAAGTAGTACTGATCTGTATTTATGATAGTTGAAGACAAAATACCATTTTTTAATTTTTCCTCAATGCAAATTGACCTTAGTTCTTAAAAGTTATTAAATGTCTGGCATTACAAGAGGCAGCAAATCACGTAAGCTTCCATTTTTTTTTCCTGAGAACACACTCAAAAGTGTACATAGAAAGCAGTGGTCAATGTCTCAGTGTCTGAACAGACACAGAGTGGTTTACCCCAGAGGTCAGTACTCTGAGGGAAGCTGTTTAATACCATTATCAATAACATTGATAGTAGGATCGAGTGCATCCTCAGAAAGTTTGTGAATGACACCAAGATGTGTGATGTGGTTGAAATGCCTGAGGGATGTCATTCAGAGACCTAGATAGACTTTATCTGTTGGCCAGCAGAACGACACGAGGTTCAACAAATCCAGTGCAAGGTCTTGCAAGCACTTGCAACTAGTTGTAATTCCCACTATCAACGTGAGGTGGGGGATGAAAGGATAGAGCACAGCCTGATGAAAAGTACTTGGAAGTACTGGTGGATGACAAGCTGGACATAAGACAGCAATGTGCTCTCATAGCCCAGCTGCAAAAACTTGAAGCCAGCAGAGTGAGGCCAGAGGAGTGATCCTACTCCTCTACTCTGTTCTGGTGAGACCTCACATGGAGTACTGCATCCAGACGTGAAGTCCTAGGTACAAGGGAGATGTAGACCTGTTGGAGAACATTCAGAGGAGAGCCACAAAAATAATCCAAGAGATGGAACTCTTCCTTTAAAAGAGCAGGCTAAGAGAGCTGGAGCTGCTTAGCCTGGAGAAGAGAAGGCTCCGGGGAGACCTGAGGGCAGACTATCAGATTTTAAAGAGGGGCTATAAGAAAGAAGGGGATAGACACTTTCACAGAGTCTGTTGTGATAAGACAAGGGGAAATGGTTTCAAATTAAAAGAGGGGACATTTAGATTTGACGTGAAAAAAAGTTTTCACTGTAGAGTTAGTGAAGCACTGGAACAGGATGCCCAGAGGTGTAGTGGTTGTTCCATCCCTGGAGACATTCAAGGTCAGGCTAGGCCAAGCTCTGATCAACATGATCTAGCTATAGTTATCCCTGTTCATAGCAAGGAAATTGGACTAGATGACCTTTAAAGGTCCCTTCTAACTCAAACGATTCTATGATTCTATGATTTTATGAAAATGTCAATTGGCTGTGATATTTAAGTGTAGAAAACCATTTAGAAATAAAGAAAAAACAGAAGCTAAAAAAGAACTCACTAACAGGAAGAAACAATAAAACACAGGTGAAAACTAAGAGTAAAGAACAAGAAATTAAGAAAAAAAACACATCACAGAGTATAGAAAGAAGATGGGAGATACAGAATACTGGATAATTTTGCATAAAAGTAGTGGAAAGGGAGTGAAGGGATTGAAGGAAAGCACAGTCATTCATATTACAAAATATGTGTTTCAGACTCTTTTCCTTGTGATTCTGCTAGATGCTACAGGCCTGTGGTTATTCCTCAGTATTTTCTGAGGCTATTATGGCGACAAAGAGTATACAGGGGTCATGTTAGTGATCTTTTCTCCTACCTCTGTGACTCATGTTTTTCATGGACTTGGTTTCTGTAATTGGATACTGGAGACGCAGTGGCACAAATCTGCCTGGTACGGCCTTGTTCTTCCCATTTATTCCTGTGATGTGTCACCTCAACTCAGCCACTGACAATGCTATGTAAATCTAAGATTAACAACAATTTATTAGTTGCTAAGGAAAGTAATACTCTGCTTTATGTTATTCTTAAGATAGTCCAGAACCGAATGCATTTGTGGCCTTTACCCCTAACAAAACTCAACAGCTAGTGAAATCAGTGACAGAACTGGTATTTCTAAGATTCTTTGCTATTCTTGAAAGAATTAGAACCATCCACATTCCAAAATGTCAAATACAGTAGTGAATCAGAATGGTAGTAAATATATGTTTCTATCAGAACAGGAAAATTATGTTCTGTTTTTTCCCAATCTGGGAAAAATGTCAAGATGCTAAAAGATTGTAGCTTCTAGCATCTTGACATTTTGACAAGATGGCATCTTGGTATCTTGACAAGCTGTTAGGGTTATGTCTTCATTTTACAGTATAAGATTTTTAGAAGGAATAGGTAAGGTAGGAGGGGTGGGGGAGTTGTATACCCTGTTACGAAGTGGATAGACTCCAGAGATTTGCCTCTGAGTATTAGCAGTGACTGGATTGAGAGCTTGTGGATTAAAATCAGGGACCCATCCAATAAATTATATCTAGTTGTCACGGTCTACTAGAGACTTCCTGACCTGTTGAGGTCTACTTTCTTCAGCTGCAAGAGTTGCTGTGCTCACAGGCTCATCCAGATGGGAGATTTCAACCACCCTGATAACAGCTAGGAAAACAACACAATGAGCTGCAAACAATTCAGTAGATTCTGGGGTCCATTGAGGATAAAAATTCTAGTTCAGGTATTGGACAGACCAACCAGAGGTGAAGATTTACTTGGTGTGATTATCACCAATTGTTTTAGCGTATGTTTGGATCCAAGACAAATGCTTCAGGAGCAGAGGCAAGTATGCACACACTCAAGGCAGTACAGAGGATTACAAATTTTACTCAGCACACACAAACACACCATAGGCATCCACTTTAGCTAACAACAGTAAGCATTGAGCAGAAACTCCCTAAGCACATGAAATATGAGTCCTAATAATCTAAAACAGAAGCTCCCTATGGAAGCACAATATTACTTACCAACCCTTGAGGGATGGACAAAACGCCAAGTAGGAGAAAGAGAAGGAACATGCCAGTGGTGGATTTGATATGTAGTGCCATCAGGGTGTCCCCTGCTTCAAAGTGCACTTTTCCTCTCCTAACCCACTACAGTCTCCCCCCTGCTTTTGTCCTCTCCAGGTTCTGCAGGGATTTTTTTTTCCCATGCCTGCTGCAATGGTCAACGTATAATATAGAGCCCAAGTGGAACACCTGTTTACAAAACAATTTCTTGCAAAATCAAGATAAACTATCAAGGTCAGCTCCCCAAAAAACAAGATTAATGGCTGTAGCCACAAACCCACTTCTCTTAAGACTGTCAGAATACATTGTTCCACTCCAGGATCATGCTTCAATCAAGGGCCTTTAGGTCCCTGACACATCCATCGAGGGGGAAATCTTTAAAGAGTCTGGAGGTAGTCTTGGATGCAGCAATGCTATCTTGGTTGAGTTTGCATTCCTCATGGAATGTAGTCTTGGCAAAAAACAACAACAACAAACAGACAGGAGCCTGAAATTCAGGGGAGTAAATATCCATCTGTTAAAGGAAATATTGGATGAGATTACCCTTGGGAAACTATCCTGAGGGACATGAAAATGTAACAGAACTGGGAGCTCTTTAAGGACAATTTTCTGAGAGCACAAGGACTCCCAGCATAAGAAATCAAACAGAGGAAGCAGGAAATCATCATGGCTGAACAAAGACCTCCTGGTCAAACTGAGGGATATGAAGGAAAAGTGGTGGCAGGGAAAGCAGGGAAGGATGGCCCAGGAAGAATACAGGGTTACTGCCTGGACATGTACAGGAAGAATTAGGAAAGCCAAGGTTCATATGAAAATGAACTTGGCAAAGGATGTGAAAAATAGCAAGAAGGATTTCTTTAGATACATTGGTCAAGAGACAGGAAAACGACAGTGGTGCTTCCCTGATAAAGGGAGAAGGGAGAACTGGCTTAAACAGACAGGAAATAGTCAAAATACTCAGAGAGTCCTTTGTCTCAAACTTCACTGGTGCTCAGGCTTACCACAGCTTCCATATCTCTTTCCCAATTCTGAGTGTTTTAAATAATATTGAGAAAAACTGTAGACAGTGAGTACTTTGTGGGATTGAAATTCATGGGAGAATCTTGGCAACTGAATTCATGGGAGAATTAGCTTCAGACCTATCAGCCTCACCTCAGTGCCAGGGAAGGTTGTAGAATGTATAATCTCAGGAACCACCATGGATCAATTAAAAGTCATCCAAGGGATCAGGCCCAATCAGCATGTATAGATCCTGTTTGACAAACCTGATTTCATGACAAGGTGACCTACTTAGAGGATGAAGGTAAGGCTGTCAATGTGATCTACCTGGACTTCAGTAAAACATTTGACACTGTCCCCCCCAACATCCTTGTGGAAAAGCTGGCTGCCCATGGTTTGGCTGGGCATACACTCCGCTGGGTGAAACACTGGTTGGGTGGTTAGGCACAAAGAGCTGTGGTCAGTGGAGTTAAATCCAGCTGGTGGCTAGTCACGAGCAGTGTCCCCCAGAGTTCAATACTGGGGCTGCTCCTATTTAACATCTTTATTGGTGATCTTGATGAGGGGATTGAGTGCACCCTCAGTAAGTTTGCAGATGACACCAAGCTGGGATGGAGTGCTGACCTGCCAGAAGTGAGAAAGGTAATATAGAGGGATAGACTGCATCAATGGGCCATGGTTAACTGTATAAGTTTCAATAGGGCCAGGTGTTGGGTCCTGCATTTTGGTCACAACAACCTCAGGCAACACCACAGGCTTGGGGAGGAGTGGCTGGAAAGCTGCCCGATGGAAAGGGACCTTGGTGTACTGATGTGCAGTCAGCTGAATATGAGCCAGTACTGTGCCCAGGTGGCCAAGAAGGCCAATGGCATGCTGGCTTGGATCAGGAATGGTGTAGTGAGCAGGACTAGGGAAGTCATCCTGCCAATGTACTCAGCACTGGTGAGGCCTCACCTCAACTACTGTGTTCAGTTTTGGGCACCTCAGTACAGAAAGGACATTGAGGTGCTGGAGCAGGTCCAAAGAAGGGCAACAAGGTTTGTGAAGAGGTTGGAGAATATGCGCTATGAAGAGAGACTGAAGGAACTGGGGCTGTTTAGTCTGGGGAAGAGGAGGCTGAGGGGAGACCATTGCTCTCTTCCAGTACCTAAAAGGTGCTTACAGCAAGAGTGGGTTGGTCTCTTCTCACTGGTGATAGGTGACAGAACAAGGAGAAATTGCTTCAAGTTGCTGTGAGAATCCTTCTTTGTTATTTTTTTTTTTTGTTGTTGTTGTTGTTGTTTTTGTTTGTTTGTTTTTAACTCAAAGCTTGCTTCCTGAGGTATTTCTTGTGATAAGACTCTGATTGACTTATTGAAGAGGCAAGTGATGGGTGCTACTGTGTGACCATCGACATCACTTTGTGGACATTTGAAAGCACCTTCCTCCAGAGCTGCTTGCCTCTGGAAGAGAGTGCTCAGGAGTGTTTACTGGTGGGAGATCTGGCCTGTGACTAAATAGCTCTAGCTTGGTATGGGAAAATTGGGGAATGATACCAACGTGTCCTGTGAAAAACAGGATGCAGGAAAGATGGGAACAAAGGAGCTTCTGCTGAGATCCCAGAACCAGAAACTGTCACTCCAAGGAGAGCTGACTCAACCACTTTGGAACCATTGAAGGGCCATCACTGTCGTCGTCATCAACAGAACAACAGTGCCTGACGACCCACCACTACTGAAGATCAGTGACAGAACTATGAACCATGCTGGATCCATGGCAGTGTCTATCTCCCTCTTGTTCCTATAAAGACTCCTTGCTTCTTCTTTCCTATCTTTTCTATCACCCTCCTTCCCTTTCCCATTACCCTAATTCATAATAGCGTCCATCCTTCCCTTTCCCATCTCCCTAATTAAGATTTGTAATAAACTTGTCGGACAACATTTGAACTGTTGTTTCTTAATCTCACGCCGGGTATACAGATATGAAAAGAACCTTCTCTCCCTCCTATAAATTGGAGCAAGACATTTGCACCAGGGTAAGTTTAGATTGGATATCAGGAAAAACTGAAAGGGTTGTTAAGCACTGGAATAGGCTCCCCAGGGAGGTGGATGAGTCACCATCTCTGAATGTGTTTAAAAACTGTTTGGATGTGGTACTCAGGGACATGATTTAGCAGAGGGTTGTTAGGGTAGTATGTCTAGGTTGTGGTTGGACTCGATAATCTTTAAGGTCTTTTCCAACCTGAGCAATTCTGTGATTCTATGGTTCTATGATTCTATGATTCTATAATCTTCACAATTGATGTTAATTTAGTCATAACAAATAGCAGGATGTGACCAGTGTAGACAGAAAAACAGCTTGCATTTTCAGAGTTCCTGAGGGAATCCAAGGTTTGCTTGGCTCACAGTTTGAGTATGGAGTAGTAAACAAATATTATTATTTTTTCTTGTCTGTTTTACTGCATAATCTAATCATTAAGAAATTTGTGTTAGATTTACTTTCTTTTGAGTTTTAATTACTTCGTTACTTCTTTTCCCTCTGTTGCTGTTGTTGCAGGCTTTTTCTTTAAGCATGTGATAGAATTTTTGAAGGACGTGGAAAATTTAAAATATTTCATTTGTTTTAGTACTGCATGTGGAGCCCATATTATTTTAGAAAGTGTCTTTTATCTTTTTCATACATTTATTTTAAGTCTATTAATATAACAGTTTACTGGGAATATAACAGTGATGAAGGGCATACATTGCTAAACTATCTTAAAATAGCTTTGCCAGCTAAAACAGCTTAGTTTTTTAAATGCATTTATTTCTATATTTGTTTTCATTTCAGGACATTTAACATACATACAAGTTTCTCGTAATGATTCACTGTTAATTTATCTGTTAGCTGAGCCTTCTGTTTTCAGAATCATCTCCAATTAAACTGATAGTCAGATACATTTTTCTTTATATTACCACTGGAAAAGCAAGGTAGAACGATCTTTATTTGCTCTGTCAGTTTCTTCTGTGTCATATCTGTTCAGCTTAGTGATTACTGTCAGTACTGCGGTCTTTAAAAGAAGAGCTGAGTTGAAGGGAGAAGGGTAATATAATATATGTTCTCTGCTGCCTCACATATCACAAAGAAAATGGGCATCTTAACAGAGTTTTATTTTCTTGACCTTAACAGTGGAGCAGAAAGTTTTTTGTTTTTTTTTTTGTGTGTGTGTTTTTGTTTTGTTTTGTTTTTTGTTTGTTTTTTGTTTTTATTTTTGTTTTTGTTTTTTTCATATACTAGGACTTCTATATAAATGAATGCATCTTAATGACAAAGCCATTCATATAGAAACAGGCGGAGAGAGGAAAAAAAGCTAGGAAGAATTGCATGCAGTTGAAGAAAGAAATCCACATTTGCTCCCAGCTGTTTCTTTTAAATGATCACAGGCTGACTTGAACCCTTTTTCTTAAACTCTACCCACTCCTATATCTTTCTTAAAAGGGTTAAAACAATATATAATTAAAAGGAATGGAGCAGATTATATATACTCTTTCCTAAAGTTTAAAACATAAATCTTTGAGTAAACAGTCATGGTGGATTGACTCCAACCAACAACTCACTCACTCCTCTCGCGTATGTCAGGGAGAAAATGAAAGGTGGAAGGACTTGTGGATTGAGATAGTATTAGCCCAATAGCTGAAGCAAACACTGCAGGCAAGCAAAGAAAAATAATACATTTACACTGTATTTCCCATCACCAGATATTTGTTTAGCTACTTCCTGGAAAGCAAGGTCTCAGTGGTACATAACAGTTACTTGGGAAGACAAACATAACATAAATATACCTGATTACTCTTCCTTTCCTTGAAAAATAATTTCTGAGCACAGAACCATGTGCTATGGATTAATCCTCTGGACAGTTTACATCATTTGTCCCCAGTTTCTAGACTACTTGTTGAGGCATTGGTAGAGGGGATAAAAGAAAAAGCATTGACATGGTGCAAGCACAGTTTAGCAATGGGCAAAATATTGATATGTTATCAACACTGTTACAGTCACAGACCCAAACCAGAGCATCATAGGGCTGGTAGGAAGAAAATAATCTCAGCCAGACCCAGTGTAGATTTGTAGTCTAAAAGGAATGAAAGTTGATTTTTCTTTGAAGTTTGTGTCTGTAGCATTGTGATACCACATGCTGTTGCTGTGATGTTTTACTGGTTGTTTGTTGGGTTGCTACTGGAGACCACAGAGACAGTGAGTGCCATTGTTATTTCCCTTCTCTTTTCTTCACATTTGTAATTTGTCTGTTGAAAGCTAGGTGTTGTTTCTTACCTTCTCCACTTTTCTTAGAAACATCACCGGCTTGATGGTATTTCCAAAGTTTCTAGTAAAAGATTTCTAGTAAAATCTAGATCTTGACAGGATTTTTGAAGATATTGTGGGGTACTAAATGAACAACCTTATATAAAGACTTGCAGGGACTGAATATTCTTACAGATCTCAGTAATCAGCATCAAAATCAGATATTAAAGGCAGATAAAACTAGTGCTTAAGACTACAGATTGAGACTGTCTTTCTCTTGCTCTCCTGCAGATATATCATTAAAAAAAAAAAGAAAAAAAAAAAAAAAGAAAGAAAAGAAAGAAAAAGAAAACACACACACACACACAAAACAACAACAACAACAAAACAACTATTTTTAACCATGTATATATTTGTTAGTTTTTGGTCATCGAAAGGACACCAAATGTTTGGGCAAACTATTGGTCCCCAAGCAACTATAAGTCTGAGGCTGTATTTTAATTTTAGCTTTTAAAGTTTTTAAAGTTTTTTTTTTTCAGTTTTTAAAGTTAAACATCTGTATGATTAATTATGTGTGATCCCCTAAATTAAAATTTAAAAGTCAATGCACATGATGTGTAACAGTGGTTTTATTCTTGTGGTAACTAGTGAAAATCAGAATGAATAAATGGAAATATATTTAAAGGTCTTTCTGTTGTGAACTTCGTAATCTCCTGACACTGGAACATGGTGCCACGGTGGTACTGATTGCACTGGTAAATACATGCATTGAACAATAGAGTCTCAGCTTTTTAATCTGATTTTCTTATTTTGTTGTATGTTTTGTTGTAACTGAAGAAGGGAAATGAGAATCAGGAATCAGATTGCCCATTCTTCCTTATATATCTGTGAGGAAGTCAATCTGTCCCACATCTTTGGTTTCCCATTCCTGAAATTAAAATAGCTATCTCCTTAGTATTTCTGACCTCCAAAATAAAATACTATTTTAAAGTCATTTAATGACACATTTTCCTAGATACCTAAGCCACAAGTGTTCATGATGTGCTTCAAAGTTCTTGGAAATTTATCTAGCAATTTCTTCAGCACACGTCATCTCAATAATGGAAAGAAAAAAAAAAAAAAAAAAAGTTACAAAAAGAAATGTAAGTTCTGCAAGAATATCACAACTAGATATAACAATTCAAGGAAAAATTGTCCATAACATAATTTAGTAAACTAAGGAAACAGTGAAGTTAGTATATATCTCCTCAAACAGAAAAGGAATAGCACATTACTACATGCTACAAATGCTGAATTATTGAGTAGATGAGGAGCACAGCCAGCTTTTCTGTGACCATGTTTTGGGAAGACATCTGGTTCTTCCCATTCTTTGAAAAATCCTCCCAGATTGAAACTCTGAAAGACAAAATAGTTTATTTTAAACTTTGGTAAACTTGACCTAATTAGGTGTTCAAGATTTCGGCAGCTCTGAAATTTTCCAGAAATATGAATCCAGGAAACTCTGTAAGGAGACATATAGAAGCCAGTGTGAAGATTTATCTTGCCTAGTTTCAGGTTCTAAAAATGTTATTTGAGTCTAGAATGTAGGTTGCTTTTGTAGTTGTCAGAAAAAGGTGAAAAATCCTAGAGATAATGATTGCCTGCCATTACTTTAGGGAAGTTTTATTGTTCGTTATCAAATAATAGGTGGGAGTAACTGAAATTTAAATGTTGGTCAAGCAGGCCGTAATTCATGTGGATAGTTCTCAAACATAATATGTTATGGTTTTCATCATCAGTTCCTATTATTGTAGAATTTATCAATTTTTTTTTTTTTCCATGTAAAATATATATGATTGCTCCATTTAAATTTTTTGAGAAGATATTTTTCCTCTTTTAAAACCATCTGTAATTTCAGTGACAATAAAAGAGGTAATGTTTAGTCTTCCTTTCTAAAAGGATGAAGAAGTGGCAACACTGTGCAGAATTTCATTCTTCTTTTTGGGAGTCTGTTATCACTGGAAGATGAGCATGGAACTAAACGAATGTTACATGCTCCTGTTGAGCAACAGTAGCAGTTTTGTTTCAAAGTTCTTTAACTGTAATAAATCACATAGTCAAACGCCTAATGATCTTCTTTATGTTGAAAATGTATAGACTCTTTGTCAGTGCCCTGTGTTTTTTCCTCCAGCCTTAGCTGACTAGGTGGCTGAGATGTTATCTGTCCCTAGTGTAAAAAACTAGTTTATTTTATCTCTCGCTGAATGATGAATTTAGCTCTAGAGTTCCTTAAACTAACATGGATGCTAGCCCATACAGTAGCTTTCAACATGATCAAGAGGTAAAGCTTCCTTTTATATTCCAATTAAGTTTCATTTTTAATTAAGTTAGAACTACATTTTTTTTTTTTTCTTTGCAGTGAGGACAATAGTAAGCAATTGCTGTCTTCCTGCAACCATCTTTTCCAGTGGAAAAAGCTTATCTTCCAGCTTAACTTCTGCATATGCCAAAATGGTGTATGGATATAGAAAATGTTAATTTGATCTGTAGTAAATATCTTAAATTTTTGTAGACTTCTTAATGGGGTGCACAATACTTAAAAATTTCTTTAAGGATCCCATAAGGAAGAAACACCATCATAGAATGTACTTCTAGAGTAAATATTTTTAGACACACAATAGCTAAGTTTTCCAGAAATGTAGAGTACAGGTGACAAAATGAATGTAGAGTTGAAGGTGGGTGACAAGATACAGATCTTTGCTTTGCTTGCAGTCATGCAGAATATTCTTGATATTCTCAGTCTCATTCAAATGAGCTAAACTTGTGGTTGGGACCCATTTTTTTCACCACAATTTTCCAAGTAAAAGAATTGAAGTGATGTTACAGATACAGGTAATTTGGAGAATCTCAAATGGCAACTATACAAGCAGCCATTATTAGGTCAAATAAATGAACATATGTCTCCCAAGTGACAGAACAGAGTTGTAACCCCAAGATCACCTTTCTTCTCTCAAAATCAGAGTTCAATTTGCACGTAATCGGACCTAGAAATTGTGAAAATTGATATATGCTGTCTGGTGCCTTTTATGTTATCTCATGTAAGACAAAGTGGCATCTGAAACAATCAAAGAGACAAATGGAGTGAGAACTTTGTATAAGAGACAGATGATATGTAATTTAAACTATCTATTGGCTGACTTCAGTAATTGAGTTTAACAAATTACTTTCCTGAAAACATGCAGAGGAGTCATCTGGTGCAATATGAGTAAATAGCTGGTGCATGTGTGTCAGAGCTGAGCATGTGGTTTATGAGAGGTAAGAGAACCTCAGTCATGCATCTGTTTGTTCCTATACTCTCACTAATTGACCTTTTTGTTCAGGTTACTCTCTGCCTCAATTTATGCAGGTTAAACAGGTAAATATTGTCAGATTTTTCTTTAATTATATTTTCTTCTTACGTTTTCAAAGCTGTGTCATATTATGATGCTTTCTCACTATGCCTTGTAGTGCGTTTCTAATTCTTTCTTAGAATTAATCCTCCTTGCTTAGTTGCTTCACAGAAATGCTTGTGTGGAACTGCTTATGTTTTTAATTCACTAACATACAATTATTGTAAGTCTTGTGAGAGCAGATTATTAGAAAATAGTTGATTTTGATGCACACTGTGAAATTGTTCAGGAAGGAGGGAGCACTGTTTTTAATGTGACAGCTCTGGAATTGGCATGAATTTAATCGGTACCACTAGTGGCACTGCATACCAAGTCCATTGTCAGCTCACAAATGCTATAACTAGAATGAGTAGGATCTTGTTACACTTTCACAGGCTTCAACAAACTTTGCAGGAAGCCACATGCAGTTAATCAAGAATTAAATGGGTACTTCAACAATTGCCCAGACTACCAAAAAGTAGAAATACATGATTTTATCTCTATCTCTTTATACAGCCCTCATTTTCTGCAAAGTTATAGCAGAAAAATACACCATAAGAAACTACTAGCTTCCTACAAAATAATCTGTGTTTGAATAGATATTTTTACTCTGTTTGAATTCTCCAAGATAGATCATTATTATCAGTACTTAAAGAGGCCTCACAAAGCAATTGTTTAAAAATTGTCATTTCAAGCAATTTTTGATCTTTCAGTGTTAAGAATTCCCCAAGCAGAATTCACTTTAAAAATAAATAATTAAAAACAAATGGATGTAAGTAATAATTGGTTTGATTTCCTGGTATGCATCAGCTATTTGGCAAAACATATATATTACCTTGATTTGCTTCCTATGTCTCTTAATGGTCACTCTTATCAGATGTTAAAATTCAGTGCACACCAAAGTTCAGAAAGAGACATTTAAAAGCTGAACTAAGAGCAGCATTAAGAAAGGATATCCACGTTTCTTGTAATCACGTAAAGTTATCTAACAAAAACATAGCTCAAATAAGTCTGGGTTGTGTTCTCTTTAACAAGGAGACTACACAGACTTTTGGAATGCTCCAAAAAAGAGAAACACAAGACATCTAGCCTTTGCAAGTTTCTAGAATCAATGAGATTAAACCTGTTTTAAATCCTACTCAGTAGGACATATTTACAGCTACAAAACATACAGACATTAGGATCAAGATGATTCCTTCATGAGATAGAAATCACTGCTGTCAAGTCTTTTAGACTGCATAAAAGTTAACTTTTGCAGACCATTCTCTGTGCAGAGGAATTGTCAGGTCATAGCCTGAACCAATGGTTGGTTAACAGGTAAAAAGGTGTGGCTAACCCACATTATTCACATGCAAGAAATGAATGCAAGTGACCAGAGAAAAGTGAATCCCATTCCCACTCCTCTTCACCCTCATTTAAGCAGCCAAGGTTGTAGAACCTTTCTGGATAGATATCACACTCTCACATTTTGAGATGTCATTGATCACTGGAAGGAGTGAGCCAATTTTTCTTCTTTGTTTTTATTTTATTTTGTGTTGTTTTTTTTTTTTTTTTTTTTATACTATTATTTTGTTACTAGAAAACTATTGTTCTGTGGCATTTGTATTTCATTAGAAGGCACTGTCATTGACTTCTTTTGCCATATACTCCAGGAAATATTTTACGGTGCAGAGTTGCTGTAAAACCAGCTCTTTACAAAATCAATTCAGTAATTGCAAAATACTTGAAAATGCACTGTGTACCTGTCTGTCTTACTACCCATTTGAGGATATCAGACTATAAAGGCAAGAAGGAAACAAAATCTAAACATAATTCTTGTAAAGGAGTATTCTAAACAACAGTATGACGCTGTATTTCACAGAAACACAGTCACAGAATGGGCCGGGTTGGAAGGGACCTCAAGGATCATGAATCTCCAACCTTCCTGCCACAGGCAGGGCCATCAACCTCCCCACTTAATACTAGACCAGACCGACTAGGGCCCCATCCAATCTGGCCTTGAACACCTCTAGGGATGGGGTATCCACAACCTCTCTGGGCAGCCTGTTCCAGTACCTCACCACTCTCTCTGTAAAGAACTTCCCCCTGACATCCAAACTAAATCCTCCCTCCTCCAAGGTAAAATCATTTCCCCTTGTCCTGCCATTATCTACCCTCTCAAAGAGTTGATTCCCCTCCTGTTTGTAGGCTCCCTTTAGGCATTGAAAGGCTGCAATTAGGTCACACCGCAGTCGCCTTCTCTTCAGGCTGAACAAGCCCAGCTCCCTCAGCCTGTCTTCATAGGGGAGGTGCTGCAGTCCCCTGATCCTCTTTGTGGCCCTCCTCTGGACCCTCTCCAACAGCTCCCTGTCTTTCTTGTGCTGGGGGCTCCAGACCTGGACATAGTACTCCAGATGGGGCCTCACGAGGACAAAGGGGGAAAATCACCTCCCTGTCCCTGCTGGCCACCCCTCTTTTGATGGAGCCCAGGATACCATTTGCTTTCTGAGCTGTAGGAGCATACTGCTGGCTCATGTTAAACTTTTCTTCCATTAGGGCCCCCAGGTCCTTCTCTGCAGGGCTGCTCTCAAGGACTGCTCCTTCCAGTCTGTATGGATGCCTGGAATTCCTCCAGCCCAACTGCAAAACCTTGCACTTTGCTGTGTTGAACCTCATTAGGTTTACCAGGGCCACCTTTCAAACCTGTCGAGATCCCTCTGAATGTCATCCCTTCCTTCCATCTTGTCAACTGTACCATTCAGCTTGGTGTCACCAGCAAACTTTCTGAGGGTGCACTCGATTCCATCATTGATGTCAGTGATAAAGATGTTAAAGAGCACCGGTCCCAAGACAGACCCCTGGGGGACGCCACTCATTACCAGCCTCCACCTGGACATTGTGTTTAAAAGACACTAAATAGAAAAGGAGACTCTGCTATTCCAAATATTCTGTTAATGGGTAGATCAGTCCGAATGAATGTCTAAGGATGCTATTTGGTAGGAGTTTCCTTTATATCATATGAAGGTGTAGTTAACATATTGGTTTTCCAAAGCCAGATGAAGTTAGGAAAAAGATTTGTGTTGGCTTCCCTAGTCTGTGACCAAAGACACCATGCTCACCTCCATATTTAACAGAAGTTTTACTAATCTGATTTCACGTATAATTACTCTCAATCAGACTTCAATTCTCATGAGTAGTGATAAATTTACAGCAGAAATATTGTTTGTTTGTTGTTTGTTTTCACTGTCCTTTGTATGCTGACACAAGACAGGAAAATAATTTTAGGTTTACAAGAAATTTAGTTAACCGTAAAAGACACATTACTCTCCTCTGTCTTTCTGAATTATAACAAAAAAAAAAATGTTGAGAAATATCAGCATACCATATCTATTTGCTTACCTGAAGCAAATGGAATAAAAACTCTACAGCTTGAGAATACAATATAACAAATATTAATTCAGTGACTTAGAATTCACTTTAAGAAAAAATAAAGTGCACTTAATAAATTGAAAACATTTTAGATTCAGATTCAGAAATTTTAGAAAAAGACTGACATGTGAGTTCAACTTATGCATATTTTACATTGGGTAGAGATGGGTTTTTGGACTTCTTGAATTGAGTTATTGTGCTCTCATACAAAATCTCTTGGTTCAGTGAAAAAAATCCCAATACCTTTTAAAAAGCTTTGGATAAAATCTTACTGTGAAATATTAGCTTTTGCTCTTGGAATGTTTACCTTTTGGTCACAAAATGTTTTTAAACAGCTGTAATAGAGGTATCAGGATGGGGCTGGAGAACAAAGTTAGATGCAATAATTAATACACCCATTCATGCATTCATATAGGAAACAAATTTATCTTATGCTAACAAGAGTTGAGGAAAAAATCCTGCCACGTTTCTATTAGAAATACTAAACGATACTGTTTTATGATTCAGGTACAAAAGTGTACAGTCCACTTGAAATGTGCAGACACTGTGGGGGAAGAAATGACCCATTCCCATTACTTAAATCAGTAGTTATTCCCACCTTTGGATAAATCCCTTAGGAACCAGCTCATTATTAATGAAAGAAAGAAAAGCTGCAATTAAAAATAAATAAATGAATAAATGGGGAATTAATATATATATATTTCAATGTAGAAATTCAATTAAATTATAATATTTACTCTTTTTAAATGATCTTTCTAAAGACTATTTAGCCCCATATATTCATAAAGCCATTTAAATAGCTTAGCTACAAAATAGTTTAATAAGTCAATATATTACCCTGAAAAAACTATTTATCTCTCAGTATTTTTTGTCCTTTTAACTGAGATTTGTTTAATTAAGAAAATAAATATCACATATTTACCAAATTTTGAGGAAGATGTTTCATGTAAATGTAAGACATCATGTGTGATATAATCTACATTAATTCTGAATTTTGCATTCTGGTAATTATGATAAATATAATAATGAAAAGTAGAATCAGTGAGCAAGGAAAAAAAAAAAAGAGTAATTTACAGAGATTATTTAAAAGAAACAAACAAAACAGAACATTTTATTTAAATCTCTGCTCTTCTTTCTTATGGAAAAAAAAAATTGCTTGAATTAAAAGACAGGGCAGACAGAGGAGAGACTGACAACAAAAACTGGCAATGATAAGGAATAGCTCAAAGATAATGCCTATACTCTTTTTTTTTTTTTTTCTATATAAGATATATTTATTTTTATTTATTTGTTCTTTTAATTATTTAACCTGTTATTCATAGAATCAGTTAGAAGGGACTCACAATAATCATGGAGTCCATCTTCTTCTACATATAGTGGGAGGCCCAATGAAGAATGAGGATGGGACTGCTCAGTCTCCCTAAGGATTCTACTGAAAGAAATTAACACTAATAAATTTATATTGATCTCCTAAGAAGTGATCATTCCACTCTACTCAGCATTATTCCAGTTGCACCTGGAGTACTGCGTACAGTTCTATTCCACCATTACAAGACAGATCCAGTCATACCAGAGACAGTCTTACAGAAGACAGCCAAGGTGATGAAGAGTCTGGAGTACTTTTGCTATGAGGAAAGGCTGAGCACAGAGACTACTCTGCCTGGAGAAGAGGAAGATCAGGAGCAATCTCACCAATGTCAAGAAATATCTGAAATAAGGTGTAAAGGGGAAGAAGACAAACTCTTTTCTGTGGTGCCTACAGTGAAGGCTTCTTGGCAATGGGAATAAACTGGAAGACAAGGGATTTCATAAAAGCATCAGGAAGCACTTTACTGTGTGGGTTGCTAAGCTCTGGCTCAGGTTGCTCTTTGCAGGTCTTCAAAAGTAATAAGATCATGATCCTGCACAACCTGCTATGGGTGTCAGTGCTTGAGCAGAAGTGTTGTACCAGACAGACCCAGAGGTCTCTTCCAGACTCAAAAGTATTTAATTCTGTCATTCTGTAAGTTCAAGTCTACTTCTATTTCCTAGCAATCATTCTTCAAGACAGATTCAAATGATTAGATTCTAACATATAGGATGTATGAAGTCAAAATGTGAGTGGCTTAAGAATTTGATTTCTGATATATGAGGGTCTTCACCTGTATACAGAGGAATATTCATGGAATCATACTTACAATGTCTGAGGTTAAAAGGGATTTTAAAGATAATCTACTTCCACCCCCGTGCCATAGGTAGGGTTGCCACCCACTACCTTAGATTGCCAGGGGCCCCATCCAACCTGGCCTTGAGTGCTTCCAGAGGCAGGTGATGCAAAACTTATTTTGGTAATCTGTTTACTGCTTCCACATCCTCCAAGTAAAATAATCTACTCCTAGTGTGTAATGTAAATCTCTTATTTTCTAGTTCACAACCATTCTCACTCGTCCTATTATTGTCTGATTCATGCAATTTGGAATAAAATGGAAGATCCTTTTAGTTTCACAAAACATTGTGAAATTTATTACAGTCCTTTAATAATGTTGTGTGCTGGTAAATTATGACTTCCAAAATCCTTCCTAAGCATGTCTTTTGCAGAATTGATCTTGAGGTTTTTGAATCATCAAAGATCCTAGCTGTGAACAAATTTCAAATTCATCTACCTCTAAGAAGTTCCAAAAATAGACGTGTTTGAATGTGCAAGAGATGCCTTTCCATGCAATTTGCATGAGAAAATAATAATAATAATAATAATCAAATATCCCAAATGTGTTTTTTTTTTTTTCAAAAAAAAATGAGAGAGATTTTGAAAGTTGAAACTTTGTGCTCAACCACTTGAAGTGGCGTTTGAGTCTAAAGTCTGAAAATAAGGTGATACCTCCTACCTACTTTTATGACAAAACTTATTAAAAGCTTCTTTACAGAGTGTTTATGCTCTTTTAGATAAATGTTTTCTTTTCTGCATATGCAGCTTGTAAATTGCTACTGAGAAAGGAACATTAACCCGAGAATTCAAAAAAATCCAAACAGTAAAAGAAGAAATTAGAATAGTTTTGCTCCCCTGTTCAGGGGAATTAAGAGAGATTTCATAAACTTCAGTGAACTTGGAGAAGATTATAATCTAGGAAGAAACTTGGGTCAGGAGATCAGCTAAACGGTGGAAATAATGGGACAGTTGAAATCTGCACTTCAAAATGAATCTAGTAGCTAAGCAATAATGCAGCTGTGTTTAAAGTCAATGATAGTTGTCCAATTCCATACAACGGAAAATAAAATGTAGTTTTTTGAGTAAGATACTCAAACAATGAAAATAAAATCAAGATAAAGTTTGATTTGATAGCTGATTATCTGTGTTGTTTAGATTATTGTTTTGAATAAGCATTTGTCAGCTGATTTAATGAGCACTTTATCCCGTACATTGCACTAAGATACACATCAGTTAATCACAGTATATTTAATAAGTAATTATTTAAAAAACATAATCATATTTTTTATAAATAGAGTGGTGGTAATAGCAGTGATACCATTCTCAGTACCAGATTAACCTTGCTAAAATTAAATCTGCTCCTGTAACCCAGGAGCAGTCACTATTTTCTACTGATTCCAACCATCTGTTGGAGAGAAAGTCTATCCATAGAATTAGCAGAAGGCATAGCTTTGTTTAACATGCAAACATTGTACTTAAGGGAAACTGTTAACTGACAGTAATCAGTCTTTGAAAACAAGGAAAAGTAACATTTTCCTTTCGTATGACTTACTTATGCTTTTATTCCCAATCAGATAAGACAGGGTTGCATTCTCTTCCTTTGATTCAAGTTTGTCACAGATTAAAATGACTCCTGTAAAAATCAAGGACTTGATAATTGCTTTTGCACAAAGCATTTATCTTTTTGACAAATATTTTAGTACTGTGGCGGGAGCTCTGGACGATCACTTGATAAGATCTCCTTTAAAACTTTGATTTCTAGTTATGGAAGCATTTCTGAGTTTCTTATGAGGCAGTAAGGTGATATTATACTTTCCAGTGGTTATTTTATCCTCTCATTTGCAAGTTACTGTGATGACAGAGATTTATTGGCTTCTGGTGAGCATAAATGGCACAGAGCTCATTAACCCTCTGACTAGTATGTGAGTATCCATGGACAGCTGTATGCATCTGTGTGTGAAAGCTACTTTACAGGTATTGTTCAGCACTGAAAACTTCAGAGATTTTATTTCAGTGTATGGATCTATTGAGATAGTGTCCATGCAGTTTCTAGTGTCCTCAGATACATAAAATATACATATGTATTTTTATTATTTTTTTTCTGAAGTATCATAACTTTGGAGTGAAAGTGTACAGCAGTAACTATCTCCAAGTGACAGCTCTAAGTGATAGTGATGTGTATTCCTTTTCCAGGGTCAATATTTCTCTCCCTATATAAATATATTAGTTAAACTATTTTTAACTTAACTAAGAATTAATATCTTATTTCAGGTTTTGTCATGATAATTGTTAAAAGAACTCATCTACAAAATTCAGGAAAAAATGCTTGGGAATTATATTGAATGACCTGTAATTTTTAATGAGCAATCTAAATGTGATTATAATTACACAGTTACTGCTTTGAACAAGATGTTGGACCAGATTTCCTCCTGTGTTTACTTCCAAATAAAATAAGATACATATACATTTTTATTCCGAATGTAGCCTAAATAGGGAAAGCTGAGCTGCATATTTAATGCACCATATCCAATGTTTTATCATGAATCTTCAGTAATCTAGTTATTCCTACCTAGCACATTTTAACATTTTATGACTAGATGAGCATCTACCTCTTCTCTTTGAATATATATCTTATAGTGATTTTTTTATTATTATTTTATTATTATTATTTTTTATTTTTAATATGGATTACCATTTTGTTACCCTGTGGGAAATAAAGTAAATCGCATGTATGAAAATGTGTCTATGGGTTTTACAGCTCACAATAGAACTATCCTGCACATTCGCAGTGTAGACTTTTAGGACGAATGTAGAATGGTCTTTAGTCCTTAATATCTGCAGGTACACTAAAAATTAAAAATAAAATCTAGCCTATATAAAAGGATTTAGTTGACTCATTTTTGAAAGATACATCCACAATTTCTGGATGTTTCAGGTTCACCAAAATGTTTTATTTAAAAATCTGATCTTAGGATGTTTTAAAGGCATTTTATGTTTTGTGCTCTGAAATGGAAAAATCCATCTCACTAATGTTTTGAAGTCTTGACTATTTACATCTATGCAATTATTCTCAGTTAGTGAAGTTCATCAGGATTGAAGGTCTTATGTTTAGTGTTACATAGCTTTCCCTGTAAGAAAAATGGTCATTCAGTTTTAATAACAAGATCAAATCCTAAGAGAATCAGGCAGGAATAATACTTTTTCAAAATTATTGCTGTTCCTTACACCCATGAATCTTTAGCATTGTTTAGCTCTTCATGAGAAATTCTTTATGAAAGCCATACTATAACTACTTCCTGATATGCAGTTGAGCAGAATGTTTAACATGGTTCAACTTATAGAGTATGGTTCCTCTCCAAACAGGGAAGGAATAAATTTTCTTCACTCAGAAGGGGAAAATACATCCATTCTTTATGGAGAGGAAGGAAAGAAATCAGAGGTATATCATTTCCAAAGTGCATATGATCACAGAGCTGACAATGTTGAAAAGATTATCCAGTCCAACCACGCACCTACCACCATTATTTTCCCACTAAATCATGTTCCTCAGTACAACATCTTAATGTTTCTTGAACACCTGCAGGTATGGTGATTCAACCACCTCCCTGGGCAACATATTCCAGCACCTAACCACTTCTCAAGAGAATAATTTTTTTCCTTACACCTGAAGTGAATCCCTCTGGTGCAATTTGAAGCCCTCCTCTCCTACTACAGGTGAAGATGCTGACTCGCATCACAACCTCCTTTCAGGTAGTTGTAGATAGTTACATGATCGCCCCCGAGCCTCCTCTTCTCCAATCCCAGTTACCTCAGCCACTCCTCATAAGTCTTCTGCTCCAGACCCCTCAGCAGCTTTGTTGCCATTTCCTGGAAAGACTCCATGGCCTTAATGTCTGCCTGACCAACAGCCAGAAACCTTCTTAGCTGTAACCTTTCCCAAACACAAGGATGATATTTAGGAAACAGGTATCATAGTATTCGTTGGACTACAAAACTATTAATTTTCTTCTTGCAGTTCAATGGATGTTCCACAGCAAGAATTCTTACCTGACATGTTTTTATTTTGAGCACTCTTCTTCTAGGATGTGTCATCTTTTTTTTTTTTTTTTTTTTTTGGCTTGTCTTTTCCTCAAAGTGCTCACTATAGCTCTGTTAGCCCTGTGATTTAATCACATTGATTTCCTGAAAAGTAGAACTGACAATCAGACAAATGCTTACCCATCAGACATAACTTAGTCAACAATTCCGTATATGCCAATCAATCAGATCAATCTGATCACCTGCAAAGTGGTCTTATATATCTTTTTTCCTTTGACTGATGTACTACATCTTGACACAGTAATGATGTAGGGTAAAATGAATCAGCATTGGCATATGTCAGCTTGTATAGCTATTTTAAATACTGAGGATATTCATCAAAAGGCTTGCCATGTTGTCATGCATCTTGTCATTTATTTATCATTGATGTTCTTACAAAGTTGAGATTGGAACATACTACGATGAGCTTATGGTCACAAGATACTGCATTGACCAAGACATACCCATTTCCTTATGTGTGATGTAATGTTGTAGGTATTAAAAAATATATTTCTCTATTGTTTCCATGCAAAATCCACTTCATTTCTTACTATGTATGTCTTCTGTGTCATCTTATTCTCAACTTATATCTCGCTTGGATAAAGTATTTTTATTATTTTTTTTTGAAACTAGTCAGAGCCATCCTTCAAATTAGGAGATATTTATTACCTGGAAAAAAGCGTATTGATAAATGTAAAAGAAGAATGTGTATGAAGAATACATACACATTTATAAGCAGATGAGACGGTAACAAGCAGATAAAAATGTACCCCTTACGACAGTGCTCCTGGAGTACATTCAAAAGATACTTATATGAACACAATCATATAATGCCTACCCTGCATACACTCTGTTCATTTTCCCTTACATCCCTTGAATATCTTAATGTATTTCTTGAATTTTCAACAAACAACAATCCACCTTTGTCCATTGAAATATTTAGCTACTGGATGGTGTTGAATAGCTAAACTGTTTTTGTAGAGGTCTTGATGCCCTAGAAGACGTTACCTACTAAACCTGGACAAAAATTCCAGATTTACTGTCTGATCAAGTGGTCAACAAACCAAAAATAAGCTTGGAATTATTTTTAATTGAGAGTTTGTAAGTATCACAGTCTGTAACATTTCTGGGGATGTTTCTGTACTAAATATATATTCATATAAATTACGCAAGAAGCAAACAAAAATATGATTGGGTTAAAATAAAATCATTATAAAGTAATACAGAAATATAATTTTCTGAATCTACTGGGATCTCTGGCATTGAAGTGAGGGTAAATGAACTGAAGAAGGAAAAGCAATCACAGAGAATTATATATTTATCTTCTGTAAATCTTTGAGAGGAGAAGTGCTATTTCATCTACTGATTCCTCATATTCTTTCTGAAATTACACCTTGTTATTTATTTCATATGTTATGTTGAATAAAATGAAATCATTTGGTAATGAGAGGTAAGAAAATACTTACCTACAAAATAGATTCACATTTGCTAGAAATGCTGCAAAAATGGATAAGAAAATATTTACCAGAAAGACCATTTTGGATATCTGATTCACTATGAGAAGACTGAAATCTAGTTTTACTATATAAATCCTTAAATTTGTCCAGTACAATATTTAATGCTTGAAAATAATAACCTTAGAATTTAAAGTCCTGTCTGACCCTATTTTCAGTAATTCAATTCTCTTACAAACATCTTAAGATTTGAAATCCTTCACAATTCAGTACTCTGTAAAAAACTTGAACATATGGTAAGCAGCAAGTGTGCATGTAATCCTCTTGTGAATAGTTTCTTAAATGCATGATTTAGTACTTCAGTTTTTAAATTTGTTAAAAGATTCACTGAATAATAGAAATCTTTGAAATATTAATCATCATCATAGAATCATAGAATCATAGAATCATAGAATCATAGAATGGCCTGGGTTGAAAAGGACCACAATGATCATTGAGTTTCAACGTCCCTGCTATGTGCAGGGTCACCAACCATCAGACCAGGCTGCCCAGAGCCACATCCAGTCTGGCCTTGAATGTTTTCAGGGATGGGACATCCAAAACCTTCTTGGGCAACCTGTTCCAATGTGTCACCACCCTCAAGGTGAAAAACTTCCTCCTAATATCTAACCTAAGCCTCTCCTGTCTCAGTCTAAAACTATTCCCACTCGTCCTATCGCTCTCCACCCTCATAAACAGTTGTTCCCCGTCCTGTTTATATGCTCCCTTCAAGTACTGGAAGGCCGTAATGAGGTCTCCCCAGAGCCTTTTCTTCTCTGAGCTAAGGTGTAGTGCAACCTCCAGAAGAAAAAGAATATGTATGTGAGTACACATGTATGTGTATATGTATTTTTGTGTGGAACTACACAATCAAGTGGAACTACATACATACATATAAATATATATGAATTTATGTGCACACATTAATATTTGGACAAAATGCTCTCTTCAGCACTACTTTTACAAAGTTTCTAGAATGTAAAATTAAATTATCACTTATAATAAGCAGTATTTTTCACTGTCTAGCTCACATTTTTGTACGTAGAGCAGAGCTGGAGGTAAAATCTGTGATTTATTGTTGCATGACACCACTAGCTACTTAGTCAGAATTCATCATTTTTGGAATTTTGCAGCATGCACTGCAAATTCAACTTTATGATTAATGCTAAAGAGGAACTTCAGATAAACAGAGTGCTTATTTTAGTCTACATTGCTTGAGTATATAAAAAGGTTAGACTCAAGATGAATAGTATTTCTGGTCTGAGTTACTAATATGCAGTGTTCTATAGGATACTTGTGGAATATTCATAGAATGGCTTATGTGGAAGGAACTTGAAAGATCATCCACTGCAATATCTTCTACTTTGGGCAGGGTTGTAACCCACTAGGTCATATTGTAGATGGCCCCATCCAACCTATACTTAAATGACTACAGAAATGAGGCATCTACAACTTCTCTGGGCAGACTGTTCCAATGCCTCACTACTCACTGAGTAGAGAATTTCTTCTTATCATCTAATCTGAATGTCCCCTCTTTAAGTTTAAAACCATTCCCTCTTGCCCCATCACTCCCAGACCATGTTAAGAGTCAGTCTCCCTTCTGCTTATAAGCTTCAACTACCAGAATGCTGCAATAAGGTCTCCCTGGAGCCTTTTCTTCTCCAAACTAAACAAGTCCAGCTCCTTCAACCCTTCTGTGTGAAAGATTTTCTGTAGACATCTGATTAGCTTTGTGGCCCTCCTCCGGACCTGCTCCAAAAGCTCCGTATCTTTCCTGAGCCTGGATGCAGTTCTCCAGATGGCACCTCTAGAGGGCAGAGTAGAAAACGACAATCACTACATCTTGAGTTGACGTTACCCTGATACAGCTGTCCTTCCAGGCTGGAAGCACATACTTCTGGCTCGTGCTTTTCATCCACCAGAATCCCCAAGTCCTTCTCAGCACGGCTCAAGGAGCTCTTCTTCCAATTTGAGATAGCCCTGACCCAATTGCAACATTTTGAACGTGATCTTCCTGTTTCTCATTAGGTTCACATGGGTCCAATTTTCAAGTGTGTCCTGGTCACTCTGGAGGTATCCTTTCCTTCTCTTGTATCAGCAGCATGACTCAGCTTTGTGTCATTAGCAATCTTGCTGAGAATACACTCAATCTATTCCATTGATAAAGGTAATGAAGTCCACTTGTCCCAAGACAGGCTACCTAGGGGACACCACTCGTAACTGGCCTCCACCTGTGTATAGAGTCACTAGAGCCACTGACAACAATTCTCTATGATCACAGCCAATTATTTAGCCACCGAATAGTCCACCCTTCAAATCCATATCTATCCAGTTTAAGAATGTGGTGTGGGACCATGTCAAAAGCTTTGCACAATTCCAGGTGGATGACATCAGTCCTTTCTTTGTCTTCTGAAGACATCATTCTATCATAGAAGGCCGCCAGACTGGTGAGGCAAGATCTACCTTTGGTGAAGTCATTCTAGAAGTCTCAGATGACCTCCTTATCTCACAAATGCCTTAGCTAGTTTCCATGAGGATCCATTCCATGATCTTCCCAGGCAGAGATATCAAGTTTCACTTTCCTGTAAATCTTCAGGTCTGTCTTTCTTCCTTTCTTAAAGGTAGGACTGGTGTTTCTCTTTTCCCATTTACAAGAAACTTCATCTTACAGTCACAGCTTTTCAGTTATGATAATGAGTGGTTTGGCAACCACACCAGCCAGTTTCCTCAGGGCACTGAGATGCATGCCGTTCAGACCAATGGATTTGTACATACTCAGTCACTTGAGGAGGTCTCAGAATTGCTTTTCTCTTACAGTAGGAGGGATATTTGTAAACTGTCTCTTGCCAGAAATGGTCCAGATAATGTTGCTGGATGGTGGTTCTTAATTATTGGTGGTCCTCTGAACTTCATGAGGTTGCCATAACATTTTTCATGTTCAAAGGAATCATGGAATTTTCAGTAATATAATTGCAAGTTTTCCAGTCAAAACCTGTCAATTGCAGACAACAAAGGTCCTTAGGACACCTGTACTCTTTAAATTAGGAAGAAATGCGTGCCTTCTTAAGCTCATGAACCCATGCTACTGAAATGTTCATTTCTGGGCTTTGGATATATGGGACAACAATCAGTTTAAAGCAATCTCTTGACTTCAGTGAACAGCAGACAGAGACCAGAAGAGAGAAACCACAGCTGAAAGCAATTTGGCTCCAAGGTTGAACGTAAATATCTAAATGTAAAAGGCCAGTATTGCAGAGTCCTTAATATAAACATGAATTTCAAAGTGACTATAACTTTAAAAAAAGTAAAAGAGGAATTTAATCACTAACATAAAAACAAATTCAAAATTCCTAACTTAGTCTATCCTACTGTTCAGTAAGAACCTTTGCTTACTGTCCATAAGTGATTTTGTATTCAACTAATAGCTGCTTCAGTGTTTTAAAATATGACTGTGGATGATAACAAGAAAGTCTGTAGGTCTATTAGGAACGAAAATCCTGAAGGGAGAGGTGACAGCTTTACGGCACTAGCCCTTGCCTTATTTGCAGTAACTCATTTTGTATATAGTGTTTCATATTGGAGAAGCCAAGGGCTAGAGCCACTTGTGATTTATGCCAACCCATAAGGGAGGGGGTAGTATCCAAGAAGGCAGAAAATAAGTCTGTTGATTAGAACGGTAAATTAGTGGATGCCCAAAAGACAGAGAAGAATAACTAAGTTTCATAGACATGCATAAACATTTCATGTTGTTTGCTACTTGTTACTTGGCTTCACTATAAACTGTGCTCCAGCAGTCTTTAAGATAATAATAAAGCTTTCTCCCTCATCCTACTCCTTGGGATATTTATCTCTCTTTGGTTAGTCAGACCTTCTGTTTTTTGTGACCTCCGTTACAAAAAGAAAAGCAAAGTTGTTTTGTTCAATGCTTAAACTGCCAAAAAGGCAAAACCATGAGGCATTCAGCAGTGCAGGTTTTTATTTTTTGACATGGATTAAAAGAAACTCTGTATGTGGGAAATACACTTGGCTTGTCTTTGTAGAATACTGGAGTTAGCTCTTCTGGATAATGCCCTGAGGGATCACTGGCCTCCATACACCAATTCAGAGACCATCATATATCAATCTTTCCAAGATTTAACTTCCAATCTTGATTGGAGATTTTAAGAAATTGTGGTTCTAGGATATATTTTATCTAGTGTGTTCCTACTGTAACAGGAAAAAATAACCAGTTTTACTTCTGCAATCAAGTTAACCATTTATCAACATATATAAGATTTGCAATTTATTTCAATATTTAGAGGCTTCATTAAATTCTTAAGTTCTTTGTATAGAAATACATTAAATACATAAATGTATTAAAATATAATAGTGTATTAAATAGATTTTACCCTTGTGTCTAAATAAGCAGTTTTTATATCAGATTCTCTAAATAAAAGAGTCTTTATGAAGTATAGTTTCTGTTTTGATTTCACTGGTTTTTCAGCAGCATTCATTTTTGCTCATTCAAGATGATGGAAACAGAAGTCAATGAGGATTGCTGAACTTAGCAGATTACAAGATTATGACTAATTTTGACAATTCATAAGAGTATAATTTCATCTTTAAACATACAAATAACATAATTGGATCAAAACTAATTCATATGCTCTATTTTTAGATTAGAAAACATGTATGATCAGAGGAAGCAAAAAAGATTCACTATAAAATTGTCTTCCTCCAATTGCTGGAGGAAGGAGAGATGCTTTAATATATGTATACCCATCAGAAACATTAAGACACTATGGGTCAAATTTTTGCCCAATCAGTTCATTACAAATCCTAGCCAATAAGGGAGATAAGGAAGGGAAGACAGACAGTAGGAAAGAGATAGGAAATAGAAACAAGGAGTTTTTGTAGAAAGCAAGAGAGAGATTGTCACCACAAATCTCCAGCATTGCTTGTAGTTCATACAGTGATCTTCAGTAGTCATCAGAGGTTGCATTGTTCAGTTGACTAACGACTATTAACAACAGTGCAATAAGTCCAAAGTGGTTGAGTCAGCTCTTTTTACAGTGACAGCTTCTTGTTTTTGTATCTCAGCAGGAAGTTCATTGTTCCCATCTTCCAGGCCTTGCAAATTTAAGTCACCAGATAAGAGGAAGCAGGGAGACACCAACTTGTATCCCATCTTCACTGGATGCAATGGTATCATCCCCCAATCCCCTGTGCCACACTAAGTTATTTACTCAAAGGGCAGATCTTCCACCAGTGAACACTTGTGGTCATTCCCTTTTGAAGGCTGTCATGGTTTTGTGATTTTTAGTTTTTGGTATTCCACATCATAACATCATGTGGGGCACTGGGAGTTTAACTGTTAATGCTCAAGTTCTGGGTACCTGCCCGGAAGAGAAGAACTACATTCCCCAGGGGACTTTGCAGTCACAGAGAGGAGATATAACTCCTGACAAGGTCACCTGATGTGTTCTTCGCCTGCTCTTCTTCATCTGTTCTTCTTCATCGACTTTCCTCCCATCTCCCTGCTGCTCAACTGGACTGCGCATCTTACCTCCGAGTTGTGGTGAGGCCTACCCACCTTTCGGATATTCTCTCTCATTATATTTGATTTATTAGCTTCAAATTTAATTATACTATACTACAGTGTGTTATCTTGCATTCCAATAATAAGTAAATTAGTAAATTTGCTTGTTTCTCCTCAGATCATTGCCGCTGTTTTTAATTATTTTGGGGTCCCCCGTTCCCTTTTCCGGAGGCACGGATTTTGCGAAATCCCTCTGCCCTGCTAGCCATGGAACTGGCTGGTACCAGTCCATAAAACGTTGACAAAGGCAAACATCTTCAAAGATGCTTTCAAATGTAAAATTGTCCACAAAGTGATGTCGATTGACACACCTTGACAACCACCACTCCCCTCCTAGATAAGTTAGTTAGGATCTTATCACCAAAAAGACCTCACAGATTGAGCTTTGAGCCAAGGGGGAAAAAAAAAAAAAAAAAAAAAAAAGGGATTCAGAAAACTCTCCTTCACAAAAATACATACACATACATTCACATACAATTACTAAACAGAATTTTGTGTAATATATTTATATATTGCTCTAATTGCTCTTTTTTTTTTTTTTTTTTTTTTTTTTGAAAGTTCCTGTCTATTTCCTAGACATCTTTGCAACAGTAAAAATAGTAAGATCTTAAATAACTGCACTGTTTTATTGCTGCCTTGGAGTAAGGAGAAAGCTGTTATCAAATGTTTCTGAAAGAGGAAGGCTATCACTTCCAAAATCTGGTAAATTCATATATTCATGCAGCTCACAAAGCAAATGGTATCCTGGGCTCCTTTAGAAGATGGGTGGCCAGTAGGGACAGGGAGGTGATTGTCTCCTCTACTCTGCTCTTGTGAGGCCCCATCTGGAGTACTATGTCCAGGTCTGGAGCCCCCAGCACAAGAAAGACAGAGAGCTATTGGAGAGGGTCCAGAGGAGGGCCACAAAGATGATCAGGGGGCTGTAGCACCTCCCCTATGAAGACAGGCTGAGGGAGCTGGGCTTGTTCAGCCTGGAGAGAAGAAGGCTGCGGTGTGACCTAATTGCAGCCTTTCAGTGCCTAAAGAGAGCCTACAAACAGGAGGGGAATCACAGAATCACAGAATAACCAAGGTTGGAAAAGACTTTCAAGATCATCCAGTTCAACCATCCACCTATCACCAATAGTACTCACTAAACCATGTCCCTCAACACAACTCAATCAACTCTTTGAAAGGGTAGATAACAGAAGGACAAGGGGAAATGATTTTAAGTTGGAGGAGGGAAGATTTAGGTTGGATGTCAGGAGGAAGTTCTTTACAGAGAGAGTGGTGAGGTGCTGGAACAGCTGCCCTAGTCGGTCTGGTCTAGTATTAAATGGGGAGGTTGGTGGCAGGAGGGTTGGAGATTCATGATCCTTGAGGTCCCTTCCAACCCTGGCCATTCTGTGATTGTGTGATTCTGTGAAGCAGGATTTCATGCTTTTAATATTATGTATGTAAATATATAAACACATGTATATATATAAACACAACTGCAGACCAGTTATACAAAATGAAAAATATCTTTTTTTGTAATATTTAGTTTTCATGTAGGACTCTGTGTAGTAACAATGCAAAACCTGGATTACAAAAAAGTGTTATTTCACCCATTTTACACTTTAAAGAAAAATGCAGCATAAAGAGTAGAAAAGATAAACCTGAAGTTACTCATAAGAGCAGAAGCTTCCTGTGTAATTATGTGATGAACCACCAAGCAAATTAGAGTACTTTGATGAGAAATTGAATGGTGAAGTCATTTTGCAGGTATTTTTTCCTTTTTATTTTTATTTTTTCTAATAAACATTAGCCTTTACTTATGTAAACATTTCATGCCATAACCAGCTTTTAGTTTGTCAGGTGAAATCAGCCTACCTGCAGTTGCTGCAAAATAATTTTAACATGACTTATGTACTGGGAGTCACAAGTGTTTAGGTTTAGTGTATTTGTAAATTGAGGATCCTGTACAATTTTCACCCTTTTCCTTCTAGCTGTGGCTGCCTAAATCAGAACTATTCTTATACAGGATAAATGTTTGTAACTAAAGGAAATTCTAAGGTGCAATTCTACAGTTCAGATGCAAAATTTTAGTCAAGCACAGTGGTTTAGATGCAGTGATTACTTTAAATGCTTAATCTACTGAATGGTAATAGTAGAAAAGTTGCATACTGGGAAAGATCACTATGTGCCTGCTGCCTTTCTTAAACTCTCATGTGTACCTAAAGCTAGAGACAAGATGCTAAACTAAACAGACTTTTGGTCTAACCCCACCAAGAAGCTTTTCTGAAGTTATCAGAGATGTAGATGGATGATGAATTCAAAAAGCTAAAAAACATAATAAATGATGTGATTTGGATGTATTTGGACTTCAAATATTCTTCCATTCATTTAAACTATGATACTTTCAATAAAGGATAGCTCTGCACAGATATTTATATTTTTTTCCTTCTGTGAAAGAAAACATATTTGTTTGTTAAAAATAATAGTGTGGGACATTAGTTGATTTATTTTTTGTACTAAAAACTATAAAATATAAGGTTATGTCTTCTAAATAGATATTTCTACTACTTTTTTTTTCTGTTTAGAAAATAACCAAAATTCTAAGGATTGACATTTGAAACTGACCAAAATTATACACAGTGAATGCATTCATTTATAAAATATAAATGGAAAAAACTATTAAGTTGTTCTGACCCTAATGAAGTCCAGCAAAGATTTATCAAGGAAAAATGAATAAATAAATTTTTAAAAAGGCACTATAACAGTAAAAATAAAATGAAATTTCTTCATTCAGAAAGCTTCATTCAGAAAGTAATTGATTTCAGAGGATCTCAGTTTATTTCCTATAAGAACTTTATGGAAGATTCTGTCAAAGGAAAAGATTCCATGAATCATCCATGTTGTTTAAAACTAATGACAAACCTTTAATGTAGGTAATGCTACACAAGAGAATATTATTTTTACATGGAAATTGTCAGAAATTTTTCACCATTGTGCATTTAGGTGAGGTAGGATTTGAACACATACAGAACAGCATCAAAGTGGTGTTGAGTATTGCAAGTAATGACTGCACACATAAGTCTTATGTAACAGTTTTAACATCCAAATTTTGTTTCTGCTTGCTTGATGTTGATTGCCTTCATTTATTTTCCATCTATAAATACTTGCCATTGAACAAAATACTTTGCTGACTAAAATGCTGATGACAGATGAGTCATTCTGTCACATACATATCACTGCAAGTACTTTTCAAAAAAGACCTGATTTTCCTCTTTTATGGTAACTCTGTTGACTCACTTCTGAATCAGCATAGCACAGTGTCATCACACTGTTGGGACACAGAGTACTTCAATAACCTCTCCTCTAACAGCCCCTGGATGTCCTCTCAGTTCCTCATCAACATGCACAATGAAACACTTTCATTTGTTATAATGAAAATCTGTGTGCTGCTTTGTGTTTTAGGTAGTCATAAATATATCAGGGTTTTGATTTGTTTCTTAGTCACTTCCAAATCCCTATCTGTTGAGAACTGACCTGTGATGACACTGTACAATGAAGACAAAATTTCAGTGTAGTAATTACTGCAGGACAATATTAACTCAAGTTCTCTGCTGGAGCAGATGAATACAGCACCTTTGTCATGGTTTTACAATTTTTGGTCACCAGTATACCACATCATAACGTCATGTAGTGCACTAGGAGTTAAAGAGTTAATGCTCCAGTTCTGGATACCTGTCCGGAAGAAAAGAACTACATACTCCAGAGGACTTTGCATTCAGAGAGGGGATATAAGGTTTCGTAGATCACCTGACCTACCCTTTTTTGGCTCTCTCATCCCTGCTGATTGACCTGACTGTGAGTCTCACCTCAGCAATGTGGTGAGGCCTTTCCACTTTTTGGACATTCTCTCATTATATTTGATTTATTAGCTTCAATTCTAATTACATTGTATTGCAGTGTATTATCTTGCATTCCACTACCATATTTAGTAAATAAGTTTGTTTCTCTTCAGATCGTTGCCACTGTTTTTAATTATACAGAGTTCCCTGTTTCCCTTTTCTGGAGGCACAGATTCATGAATCCCTCCAACCTGCTAGTCATGGATCTGGGCCAAACCAGCCTGTAAACCATTCATACCTTACCCTCAAGAAAAAAAATTATTTCTGCTAAGCTTATCTGATTAGGGAATAACTTTATAGAGCAGCTGGGAAAATGCAGAAATAGTTATATATATACATGCATTTTATTGCCCGAATAAGAAGACCTTTTAAAGATTCTTTTAGATTTTTAAGATATTTGTATTCCTCAATACCATCCCAATGTGTCTTGGTCTCTATTTAAACACTAGAAATTTTGTCTCCTTTAAGTCCACTCCATAATAGATATTTAATTACTTTTTTTTTTTTTTTTTTTTTTTTAACTGCTACTGTTTTTACATTGAGTCACCATGTGTACCCAGTATGGTGTATAGTAGCATAAAACCCTGAGACAGATAGGTCTTCACCAGAGTAAATGACAAGAGTATCACGGCAGAAAGCCCATTGTAAAATATAGCAAGTTTAGCTCAGAAGAACTGAATACTTGGAACTAGTATTTTCCAGGGATCCTAAGTATACTCAAGGACATATCTGGGTCATGAGTCACTTCCTTCCAGCTGATGGGAAAAAAACAAAAACAAAAACAAAAACAAAAACAAAAACAAAACATTGTAAACCTTTTCCATGTTGCAGTAGTTATAGCTCTAACACCTCTTATTTGAACTGGAGGTACAAACTTGAATAAGCTAATGTTGATTTCCTTCGCAAAGATACAGGCAGCCCTCAAGAATTGCTGTATGTATTTTTCAGCTTTCTGACCTCTTCAGTATCACACTAGTGTTAAAATAAATCACTTCTTTTAGTGCCTGAAGTGCTGCCTTTCACACCCAATGATGTCTTGCAACCATCCCCATTGACAATATATCATCATAAAGTCATATGCACATGAGTCAGATGATATGAATGCACTTTTGGAGATGTGAACTTCCTGTCAGGTTTGCAATGAAAAGGAGAAGTGGATGAGAAGATATGTAGCAATTTTATTTTATCATCCTGATGCATTTTAGTCTTCTCATCTCCACTGTACTAGTAACTCGTTTTGTAAGATGTTAGATCTCATGCACCTGATTTCCTCTGGGTAATTTCATGATGAAGGGATTGATTGAGTCTGTTGTTAAAAATGTGATGATTTTACTAACCCGATGTAAAATGAGCAGTTAAATTCACTCATAGCCAGACTGTATGCAGCAGTCTTGTATATCTCAGTGATCTCTTTCCATATTGCTGGTCCTTTGTTTCCTTTGTTTTTTGGTTGGTTGGTTGTTTTTGCAGGTGTGGAAATATATATATATACATATACATATATATACATACATTTCTGACACTCAAATAATAAAGAGCTATTAGCAGAGTAAAAAACTTGAAAAAAAAAGTCTCCCTAGGTTAATATGATTTCTTCAGTAGTTTTACAGTGGTTATTAATTTGTTTGTAAACGAAAAATAAAGAAAAAACTTAGAGCTAATAATATCCTCAGAAATAACTTCCTTTCCTTAGTCTTAACTTTGTTCTGTTTCAGAAGTACATATACAAGATCAAGAAGCTCTACTGTTTCCAGTTACTTTGAGTACTTGAAGCTTCTACTAGCTTCATTACCAGATTTCCTTCCATGCAGAATGCCTTTTTCAGTCTGTCTAGTATTTGTGGATATCATATCCTAATAGCTGAAGGCTTAGGACCTCTGAGGTGTTGTGCCTCTAAGAAATACCAGCAATCATCTGTGAAACACATACACGAGCAGTCTCCAGACTGATGATTCACAAAGAGTTTTTAAAGGCAACATTTGAAAGATTGGGAGCCAAATAAAACAAGGGCACAAAACTTGAATCCCTTCTCTTACCTGTTTTTATATTATTGCAGCTAAATTGTATAAAATTTGTATATTGCATATTTTAATTTTGATAAATACTGGTAAATTTAAGAATGGTCTTAGAATAAAAAAGGATCACCTTAAAACTTGAGACTTTTTTTCAACAGTTTCTTTTCTTGTCATCTTTGTGACTTTTACATACCCTGCATGACCATATTAGAAGTGGTGCTGGTAGCAACATAGAACTACATGACCCCAATCCAGAAGGCTTAATATCCTCAGTTTCGGACTTTATCAAGTGCATGATTTTATTTTTGGATAGTTTTTTAAGTATCAGCCTTTTTAATTTGGGTTTATGGTTCTGTGTGGAGGGGAGTAAACAGCAGAATAGCTTCTCCTCTAATCTTACAAATATTCTCTTCTAATACAGTAGGAAAATATTCAGAACTCATGAATTTGTAAATAATAATATGTCTCAGTGGTGACTACTTAGCTGAGAGAGAAACACTGCTGATATCTAACAAGAAAAAACATGTTCAATTCAAAGTCACGTCTGTAGTGAAGAATAATGTTCATTCTTGTATACTGTGCAATATTTATCTCTATTGAGATAAATTTGCATTTAAAAATATAAATTGGAAATGAATTGTTGAGGATAGACTTCTGGGAATAATCAAATTTTTGTGATTAATTCTGATTTTTGTTAACATTCTAGAATTGTTCTGGAGTCAATCATTAGTAGCTTAAACAGCTCATTCAACATCATTGCTCTCATTGGAGAAAAATCTGACTTTAAAAGAATGAATCAAAGAATTTATGAGGGAAAAAAAAAAACAGCAACAACAACAACAAAATTACAATATCTTTCAACTTTTCTGTATTTTATACACAAAGAAAAAGACTATATTTTAAACCACCAGAGTAAATAGAAAATGCTAAAAGATCATGAAAAGATTAGAAGGTTAACTATTGGTCATAAAGTTTATACTGTAAAAATGGATATATTTAATAGCAAAAGTCCTAAACTGATTTTGTATTTTCAGTAATTTTGATACCATCAATCAAAAGCACTAAATTTATCATTACTTGTTTTAATTTCCTCTTCTGAAATTCATCCAGATCAGTTTTCTTTGTAGGAGGCATCTTCCTTTCACTGAAAGTTCACTAAGAATCCTAGAATCATAGAATGGCTTGGAGTGGAAGGGACTCAGAGATCATCACACTCCGACCTCCCTGCCACAAACCTGCATATCTAAGGAACATAAAAGTTTGTTATTTTAAATACTGACACCTTTAAAAACATCTGAATTTTTGAGAGAGATACAAATATTAATTCTTCAAATCAGCACAGACAAGTACACACCTAGGCCTTATTAAGTTGGAACTCAGTTCTAAAAGTTTCTGAAAATCTGGATGAGTTAATAGTAACTCATGATTTCAGAAACCTCAGGATGAGTAAGAAAATAAAATCTTAAAGTGAACTATGTTTTAAACTGGAATATGGCTTTTTTGAGGAGTTAAAGAGTTGTATCTCTCCCTGTGATGTCTCATCAATTTTCCGGAGCACGCATTGAAGTACAGAAAAGTTTGTACCATATTACAGAATAGCAACGGTTCTCCCACTCAGAATAGAAAACAGCTGCTGTCACTGCCAATTCATCTCTGCTTGACATATGGGGTATAATTTCACAAAGAAGATATCAGAGGAGCTAACCACTAGTTTGTGTTAGGAAACCTAACAACAATGTCAATTTACGCTTCCTGAAACAGCAGTAAACCAAGACACAGCATCTCAAGTTATCATTAAATGGAAACATATCAGCAGTTAACAAAGGGGAGAGAAAGAGATGCCATTCCTGAGATTCTTCTTTCCATGGAATGAGCTGGCTTTATCTCTTCTTGAAAGTCTTTTTCACTGTGAGTTAATATTACTTGAGATAGGTAACTGCAAGCCAGGGCACATTTGTATAACTAGCCTATAGATTTTTATTGTTTGTTGTACTTCATAAAATTAAGAGGTCTATCCATTGACTTTAATCATAATGTGTCTATTTGCAAGAGTTCAGAATTTTCTCTACCATTCTCTGAAATAATGTCAGAAAATTGAGTTAATTTAGCTTTATTCAATGTATTATGCTTTAAAAGCCGCATTATATTAGATTCTACTTTAAAACCTTTTTATGTCATTAAATTTTGGATGGCTCACTAATGGCAGGTTTAAGTTACCATAAGATTTTCCAGCTAAGTACACTATAAGACATTAAGTCTCTTACTGATGAAAGAGTGGGAAAATGTGCTAATAGCTGCACTTTCTAGAAGTAATTTCTGTTTCTTCATGCATCTTGTCAAACTTCGTAAGCTAAGTAGGGTAGGAAATGCTCAGTATTTTTACAGGAGATCTCTCTGTCGGGGGTCAGGGAGATACTGCACAGGAAATAGAATACAAATAGTAGCAATCTACCTTGTCATTATTGTTAATTTGTGTCACATTATAGTGATGTCTATTATACTAGGAATAAATGCAAGTCTCAGCTGCTTCCTTGTTCTCTAAAACCTGAACAGAATTTTTTACCTTGAATTTTACAACGTAGTGCATTTTATTTTGCTCCTTGAACTGAGTCTGGATATAGAAATTAAGTCAAAAACAAGAAACAAACAAGCACACACACACACACACAAAACAACAACAACAACAACAAAAACCTGTTTTTCACTAGAATTTGCTGATTCAAAAGTGCTGGAATTCTGCAATGAGAACATTTCTGCTGAAAGTTTGCTTTAGGTCTCAAGTCCAGAATGAAGTTTCACTCACTTTCACACTTGATGTCCTCTAGTCTCTGCTGCACAGCTCCAAGACAGCTAAGCATGGTTTTTTCCACCGTTCACATTTTGAATAGAAATAGCGAGAGTATGTTGAAATACACTCTGAAATTAGTAATTAGATTAATTCAAAATGAGTTCCAGGGTAGCATATTTATTTATTTATTTTTCTTTTCTTTCCTGTGTCTCTGAGGAAAAAAGGAGATTCTACTCATCTGGTAGATGTTCTAATTATTTCCCTTTACCATGCTGGTGGATAGAGCCACAGCATAAAAATTATCTAATTTGTTTCTTCTTGATGCAGAAGAAACTATTAAAATTTAACTATTTTCCAAAAGAAGATGTTTCCTGCCTTCCCCTGTCACCATCTACTTTGTTTCCAGACATTTTCATTACAGTCTCCTCTTAATCTACAATGGTTAGAAGTACAAAACAGGATAAAGCTTCTTTTCTTCTCCAGTCCAAATTGCAAGATTACCTCTTCCAAATCAATCATTATCACTGTAAGTTCTGGGATTTTTATTTATTTATTTATTTTTCTCTTGAGACAACATGTTAAGATATTTCCCCAGTAAATTTGTTTGCTATGCTTTTAATAAGAAGACAGTGAGGAAATATCTGTGATTCTCTGAAAGGACAGAAAGAACACAACTGTCCTGGGAAGAAAATAAGGATGCAAGAGAGTCAGAGCTGACAACTATAGCTTGAAGACGGGAGAAACAGGGAAGCTTTGTAGAGGATGAAAATACACAGGTTGTCCCAAAAGTGATGCCTCCTATTTTTTTCCAACTACAACAGATACAAAGAGCACAATAACACTATTTGATAGAACACAGTCTAAGCTACAAAACAATATTGTACAACATAGACATCATTATTAGCTATATGATTCTATCAGCAGTGAACAAAACCCTGCATGCTGCAGTTATAAAAATTTGCACCAGCTGATCTGTTACCATCACCACTGCTGAAATGCACTACCCACCATGTTACTGTGCTCACATTCACTGGATGGTCTCCATAAATGTTCAGCAAATTTCAGTGAATGTCAGTGGGTGTCCTTTTTTCCACATGGAAGAATTCAGTGACACACCTTTCTTCATATGTACTTCCTTGTCAGACTCCATTTTGTCAGATTGCTTCTCTTCTGCCATTCAGCCTCTCTTGTGATATTAATAACATCTGCCTCTGACATCATGGGCTAACATAATAAAATAGGAGACATTACGTTCAGAACAGCCCTCTTTTTTTTTTTTTTTTTTTTTTCAGGAAACAATGCTTTCTTGTGCATTGCTTTCTGCAATTCAATCTTTAACTAAGACCCATTCAAAATAGAAATCTCTATCTTTAGCAATACAGTGGACTAAAGAAAGAATCCAGTTTCTTTTCTAGCTGTTCTGAGAAATAAGATTTCCTCTATTTTAAATGTAATGTGTATTTGTTGTTGCTTTTTTTTTTTTTTTTTTTTTTTTTTTATAGTAGCATTCAGATTTAATTAAAAAACCTCTTGCTCTTTAAGAGTCTACTGTTTAGCTACTTAATATTTGCTTTGGACTCCAGTTTTATAAGTTGAACCTATTACTTACCTATTACCAACAATGGAAAAAGCATTGCTATATCACTTACTCTGTATATGCAGTAGAATGTTGTAGAACAGCCTTCTGTACCTTTCTTGTATGCCAGAATAAATTTGACACAGAGAAACAAAATTTATTCTGCCCTCATTTCACAGTGAACACTCAATAAATAATATATTATAATACCTAAAAAATTAATAATTGCAGCTCACTGTTTTTGCAGCATTCTTTTGTCAAAGCATGCAGTAAATCTCAAATCCTATTTCTTACAAATTATAACAGAGTAGAAATGGTTGTAATGGGTCAGAACAAAGTTACCATTAGGCTGTGTGCTCTCAGTGATTCTAGTCTGTAGCAGTTGTTTGGGGAAGAATATATTAATAAAATAAACTATATCAAAACTTCTTGAAAATTCTCACATTCTCAGCACTTTGAAGTAAAAAACACCTTTGTCTTGGAGTTAAGATTTCTGAGTTTATTAGAATTAATTATACATTATATGAATCCATTATTTTAAATCCTGTAATATAGTTTGTCTTTTACTATGTAATAAGACAATCGTGTATTTAGCTATACCCAGTGCTTAAAAGTATTTTATCAATGGATATTTAATTGATAATCCTTTCTTCTTTGTATTTTGAGAAGATAATCATTATCTACTTCCTTTCCACAAGTACATAAATTTCACTAATGTCTGTAGCAGCCTGCATTAGACATATTTTATCGTTTATCTTTTTGATCCAAATAGATGAAAACAATTACGACTTACCTACCTTCTGAGAGATGCAATGTTTAATCACCATGGATATTATGTGTTCACATCCAACACAACATATGTCTTATCAGTGGAAAATTGGTTGTCCAAATGATTCTGAGAGGAGTCAGGCTATTCATATACTCTTCCACATAGTAGGTGTTTTGGCATTCATATATTTAAGTTAGCTACATATCATCATAAAATACTGCTAGTTTAGATATTCTTCTCTTCACCAGCGTCAAACTACCTCTCTTATTTTTGATATTTTAGTTGTTCAGTAATTTTTTCCACATTGGTTAAGCGCTTGTAGGTAACAATATTATTTCATCAGTCTGACTGGTTCTGTTTGCATTCAGGTGATTGCAGTTGACATTTATTCTAAACTGTACTGTGATCTAAATTAAGCATCCACAGGTAAAATAAATACATGTAAAAATCAATGAAGAATACTGTGTATCAAAATTCATAATCCTTCGTGGCTTGGAATCATTTGATAATGATTCCATTTCATGGAATTGTACCATAGAATCGTAGACTACTTGTATTGGAAGGACCCAGTCCCCTGTTGTAGACAGGGTTGCCACCAACTAGATCAGGCTGCCCTAGTCCTCATCCAAACTGGTCTTATTTCACCAGATTTCTCTGGAAATGGTAGAAAAATAAGACAGAGTGCAGTGTCTCAGAAGTGCAGCACATTCCGTTCAAAGCTGCAAAGAATGAAAATGGGTTGATTCTGACTGCATAAATTCTGTATGAAGTTATGAAGTTCTCTCAACTCCTTTTTCCTCTCTCTGCAAGTGTATTGTAACCATATGCTAATTTAAATATTTAATTTGTCCTTTATTAGAAAGCAATCCTGTCTAAAAAGAAAAAAAAAAAAAAAAAAAAAAGCTTCCCCTGAAGAGCAAGAGACTCTTTATAAAATATTTGTGATCAAAAGCCCACTGACAGGACAAGGGTTAAAGCCTACTTCGGTAAGCTTTAACAGATTTTTTCTTTTTCTTTTTCTTTTTCTTTTTTTTTTTTTTTAATTTTAAAGAACATGCAGAAGAAGACTGGTTACAATTGTCATATATTATACCCCAGCTTCATTATTTTTTATTGTAATTTAATTATGGAAAAGATCAAAGAATACCTGAATTCCTTCTGTCTGAGAAAACAAAACCATATAGCCTTCTTCCTGGAGAAGGTACCAATCCACTTGTAGAAAGTGATAAAACACTCAAGACACTGAAGAGGTCATGTACCCTGGTGATTAGGAGACAATCTGGAAAACAAACATACAAACAAAAAACCTCTTGACAAAGGGTTTTTATTGCAGTATTTTTGGAGCAAAGAGTTTATATTCAGCATCTCCATTTCCATCTGACGTAAGACATTTATAGTAATTTGTGCCATAAATTTATTTTCAGTTCTGCTAGCAAAGCACTGTGTACAACCTAGGTTGCTGCACAAGGTTTAATGATGTCTATGAACAGTGTTCAGAGAGAGAAATTTTACAAGCCCCAGCAGTTAACTTTTTGCTTATTTCACAATTGATTTCAATCCTCTCAGATCCTATGGATTTGATGAGTACGTAATGGATGTATTGATTTGGATCTGCCTCAGGAGAGAGGAAAAATGTTTACTCTGAGTTCTGGGTGTCCTCTGAGAGTCCTGTTTTCATTTGTTAACAAGAGATTTTGGGATGCAGGCATAGCTCCAAGAAGAAGCAGACTGAGAACAGATAAACAATAGTTTGCTTTAAAAAATAAACTTAGTAAGAAAAAGGCAGGAGGCAGTGAAACCAATTTAATTTTGGTGAAGGCCCTCAGAAGACTCAAAATGTGTATGTGTAACACAAATGAATAACATTTTTGATAATGCTCCAGTATTTTGGAATAAACTAAACAGATCACATTAGGTATGAATTTAGTCTTCAGAAAGCACTAGCAATTATCAGATAGATGACTAAATATGTCACTCCAGTTTTCCAGAACTAATGTTCTGGAAATTAAAGTGTCCAAACATATGTAGTACTTACAAATAACTTATCTGACAAATATAAAATATATTAATGTCATCACACGTAGGTTTTTTTTGTTTGTTTGTTTGTTTTACATATAAACTGAATGAGATTTTTTATACATAGTTATACTTTCTGAAGTATTAAGAATTTATAATGCTCCTTTTTAACATTTATATTTGTCTATACTAAAGATGCAATAATTTGCTATATTCCTTGTCTGTAATATTTTGTGAAACTATCTCCTTTACTCCATGATTTCTTAGAATATAACTATGACAAACATTAAACAATATAATGCTGTTTTAAAAATGAGTGTATTTATACACAGGATTTTCAGAATGTGGAATTTCTTGTTCGTAATCTCTTCTGTTCAAGATATTTGACATGTTCAAGATATAAGGCAGAACTACAGAGCCTTGTCTTTGCTATTATATGTTATTACTGTATTATGGTTTGGCCTGGTTTGACCTAGTTTTATGATAGGACGAAGGGACCCACTGTCCCATGCCCTGAGAAAAGGGGGTGGGAAGAAGGCAAAAGGTAGGGAGATGGGTCTAGACAAGAAAAAACAGTGGTATAGAGCTAAGGGAAACAACTAATCTATTAAATACGATAGCAGAATGAGAGATAATATGGTATAATACAATAGAATTGGAATCGAGGCTAATAAATAGAATAAAATGAGATAGTGTCCAAAACTTATGACCTTACTCTAATGATGTAGATTAGATGGTCAGGAAGCACCTAGAGCAAAGGTGGGCAAAAAGTCAGTCTTGTGACTCCCAGGCAGCTATATCTTTCCCTCTTAAAGGAAAACATAAATTAAATAATGAAGTCTTCTGGGAGCTTTAGTTCATTCTTCTCTTCTGAGACCAGCTAACTGGAACTACTGACAATCCACAGAACTACAGCATTAGGTCTTTAACTCCCAGTGCACTACTTGATATTCTGATGTGGAATACTGATCACAAATCATAAAACTACAACAGAATAATTATTATTAATAGTTACAATTCAGAAAGGATATTTATTTATTTATCTGTTTGCTTCTGTGTAAAATGTCCCCATATGTGCTATACAGAAATTTGAATGCAGGTATTAAGAAACGTGAAAAATGAAAATAATGAAACTGACTTGAAAAAAGAAAGCGTTTGTTTTGTTAATATGCATTGACTTTTTTTTTTTTTTTTTTTTTTTTTTTTTCCTGTTTTTTGAGCAACTGGAATTCATTTCTTTTGCTGTTGAAGGCGTTTTCCTCACAGCTCTATGTTAGGCAGATTCCTTTACTTCTTAGCTGTTGTTTCTGAGGACTACTGACATTATGGTCACCTAATGATGCCTACCTTTGTGCTTATTCAAAGTCTTTGAAGTTTACATGCCATGAGCAAAATGCAATGTTGGATAAGATATGACTGCTTGGCTTTCTACATTAATTGGAATCTGGTTGCCAGTAAGCCGCATATTCCAAGCATTGCAAAGCAATTTTCCTGAAGGATCTGCAACCCCGTCTCCCCCTCCACCCTAGTTAACTCCGTGACACTAATATTTCCAATGAAGTGATGGCAAGCTTTACTGGGGGGGGGGGTAGGGAGGGGAAGTATTGGATGCAAAAGTAGACATATTCTATCACTTACATATGTCAGAATTGCAATTTGTGATGTTTCAGAAACCATTACAGAATTAATCTAGAGTTAACCTGATTGTTGTATTTATTTCACTTTGTATAAAATTATTGAAGATTTACTAGAGAAAGGAAAAGATAGATATATAAGATAGTTATAAGGTGATTAGTTGGAGGTCTGTAACTAGTGGTGCTCTCCAGGGGTTGGAACTGGGTCTGATAATGTTCAACACCATCACTGACCTGATTGAATGAATAGAGTGAACCCGCAGCAAGTTTGCAGATAGAAAACTGTGAGAAGTGTTTGACACAACAGAAGCCCGTTCTGCCTTTCAACAAGACCTGGACAGACTGGAGAGCTGGGTCGAGAAGAACGTTATAAGATTCAACTAGGGCAAGTGCAGTGTCCAGGAAGATACTCAAAAGCTGCCTGAATGTTTTCCTCTGTAACCTACTTATTGTTTAACTGTAACACTTCATTTCCTACATTTTACTACAATTTATGGGAATTTTAGGGTTTTTTTAACTAGAAATTTTGTTGTTAGGAAAATAAATGGAACAATTTATTTTTTTAATTCAGATCAAACTATCCTGTTTTGTTTATTTATTTATGTATTTATGCATTGGTTTGGCAGCCACAGGGGAGTGACTGACTTTACTAGTTGTCATCAGAGTGATCAGAGTTCCATGGTCATCACAAAAACAACTCAGTGGCTTCATATATTTAATAATAATAATAATAATAATAATAATAATAATAATAATAATAGACCTATTTACCTATTTATTACTCTATAAAGCTAATTCACAGTTATAACTGATTTATTTAAATCCTGTCTATAGCATCTGGTGTAGCTGGACTATACAGAACTAGAAATGTATTGCAAAAATGTTCATCCTAATGATCTTTCTCTATAGACAAGATTGAGTTAATAATATTTACCAGATGTTAAAAAGATGTAAAATTGTAATACACTGATAAATGCAATTTTAAAAAGAGGAAATTCAGTGAAATAGCTTTTATCCATATGTATCAGTGCCTACTTAATAATATAAATGCATACTTGTCTGTAGACACGAGACAACTTTTGTTTCACTTTCTAAACTAATACTTGAATAAGTGAATTGTTTGTTGTTTTCCTTGATGTCATTTGGTATTGATAATATCAATCTCTTTCTGATACTCTTTCTTCTCTCCAGCAATGACAATGCAGTTCATAAGCCATCGGTTCCCTGATTATCATGATCCAACAATCGGTAAGTAAAGATTTTTGTCTTCTTCATCTCTTTCCATCTCTCCACCTACTTGAGATTCCCACACTATGAGAAGTTAATCCTAAATAGTACCCACAGAGAAACAATATTTGCAAACTTTAGATAAAAGTGTTTTTTTTTGTTTTTTGTTTTTTGTTTCAATGACAATTACATAGTGTTGAAGTCATACCACAGTCATCTCTTGAAATATTTATGTGGTTTCATGCTCTATAGAAAGCTATGTTAGAATTGCAGAACACAAACCAAAAATCTGACAAAACAGAAAACAATCTTTCAATTTATGATATCTAAATAAGGTCAAAAATCCAATCCGGAGTGTGCTTTAAAATTTGTTATTGTTTTTGTTATTTTAGTGTCATTATCCAATTTTAAACTATTAATTGACATTATCTTGGAATACAGAGTAATAATTGCATTGAATTGAATCGGAGATCCCATATTCTACTGACTCTATTGGCTTTACTGATATTACAACTTCAGGTAATGATAAATATTCATGTGTATCAACAACATACTGAAAGTCATCATTAGTTCTTAACAATTATCTAATGGCTAGATTACAATGGGACAATCAGAGATTGAAATAAGATCAGGAATAAATTTTGATTGACTAAAATATTTTTTTTATTTCTACATCAGTGACTGTTGTAGCAAAAAACAGGGGAAGACAGCAGAATCTGGGTCTGATATTTGAGAGACAGTAAAACCATTAGTACTTATAAAAAAATAGTTCAAAACAAAACCCTAACCCATTAAACTAAAACATGTTTTTTCCTGATATCTTTGAGATTTTCAAAAGTTTTGAACTTAGGTCTAACCTTTATAAAATTATTAGATGGCTATATGTAGCAGCTAATGATATAATTTCTCTTATTATTTCTTTAGTAATCCATATTCCTTGGATAATAACTCCTCATAAAGTTCTCATAAATTATTTGAATTAAGGATAAAATGTATCAGGTCTCCAAACCACTATTAAATTTATTAGCAATCATTAAAATATCCAAAATATCAAAAATAAAAACTAGACCTATCAACTAAAGAAAGCAAAACAACTAGAGAATTACCACATATTCATTTGTTGGAAATTCAGAGGAGAAAATAATGATAATAATAATAATAATAATAATAATAATAATAATGATAATAATAATAATAAATCAGATCTGACTGGAAAAGAGTAGTGGTAACTAAATCCATTGTTATGTACATACACCCAACTTTAATGATACACCTGCCATCTATATTTGTCTACATATTGCATTTTGAAATAATCTTAACTTATTGGTCTCTAGACAATATCAAAGTATGAATAATAAATAATCATAAAGAGAAGGAAAACTTACGATGCATTCTAAGTACATGCTGAAGGAATACCTAAAGGACCTAATCAAGATGAGTGTCTCCTTGACACAGTACAGTTTCTTCTCTGTGAAATCAACACTCTAAATAGGAAAAGAGAATAGAATTTAAAGAACAGAGAACTGAAATACTGAATTTAAAAACATGCAGGTGACTAGAGGCAGGCCTGGAAATATGACTTTTGAGATTTATTTGTTCAGCATTTTCATCAGAGAATGCAATGAGGACATTCTGAGAAAGATTTATTTTTTATTCATGGTCTAAAACACATGATAAACAACAGAGTGCAATTTTAGAGTAAGTATATATCTTTCCTGTTGGGTAAGTTTGTAGTATAACCACTCAAAATTGTACAGAAATACAAAGAAATTCCCAAGTAGGTGGAATAACACCCGTAATAACAAATAAAGGTACTTAAAAATCTTTGTACCCCCCCCCCCCCCAAAAAAAAAAAAAAAAAAAAAGCATTTATATTCTTTAGAATTTTATTACTACTATTGAGAGCCTGGTCTCAAGTCACAAAACACATCTCATGGTTTTTTTTTGTGCATCTGTTGGTAAGTTTTCCATCAATTTACTAAAATTTTACAATTACAGATAAATTTCTGGGTTTTCAGAAAGAAGAATAATCCAAAATGAGCATATCCAGGGCTAAGGCTGTGCTGATAAAGAAAGTTGCCTGTAGGGAAATGATTCCCTGGAGGTTTCAATGAGAATGAGAGGTTTCAAGGAGATGTTTCAAGTACAGGCAACTTAGAGTGTTCAGGGAGAATGGTGACCTGTCCAACCAGAGTTCAGGTTCTCACAGCAACACAGTAACAGATTATTAGGAAAAAAAAAATATATATATATAGACCAGGTATGAAATGAAGTTAATTCCAAGAAAACGACAAACAGGAAATCCAGCATAACATTTATCCATATCTGTAACAAATTATCTCTCTGGAAATAAACATATTGCCTTTCTTCTATGTCACACATTTTAGGCCACTTTTATTTCTCAGGAATTTCTGTGCTATTATGGGACTCATGTTCTCTCACGGACTTTTCTGAATCTATTGACTTCTGATTTCACTGTTCTTTGAAAATAATGAATTCTACCTACACCTAGTTTTTATTTATCTTTGGGAATTAGAAGGAATGATAGTTTCTGTGGGTACCACTAATGGGGGGATATTCTTTGAAAAATAAAGTTACACAGTGATAATCAATGGATTTCCATTGTCAAGCAACTTACGGATTTTACTATGTTGCAGGTAAGCTTCACAATAAAATCCAAAGTTTCTTTTGCTTTAGGTGCACAGATAAATCTAACAAATGCCTACATATGTTTTCACCATGTTCTTCAACTAACTTCTCTAGGTTTTATAAATGGTGAGATACTGATAGCAGCAATAGCTGTTCTCGTCTATGCAAATTTATTTATGATTTAAATAAATAGTGCTAACAGAAATTATATTACACCACCTTACATCTGATGGGGCTTCAACTAAAAGCCGTCCTAGTTGAAATGCTGGCGGTGGAAGTTTGTGTCATTGTCTTTGAAATCTGACAAGACCATCACTTTCAGTTTTATGGGGTAGTCTTCACTGACCAGAAGGGCTACTAAATCATGATAAACACTGTCCATTTTTAAGATTTTTACCTTTAACACGGAGTATTCTACAAGTAATCCCAAAGACACCTGGAGTGTGTTGAGGATAAAATCCTTATCTATGTATTAGACAAACCATCCAGAGAAAAAGTATTTCTGGACCTGGTACACACCAACACAGAGGAGATCATTAAAGAGGTTAAGATTGGAGGCACCTTGAACTGTAGCGATCACATTTTTGTAGAGTTTGTGATCCTGAGGAAGATGTGCCTGACAAAACCCAAAGCCAGGACTCTGAATTTCAGGACAGTGAAATTTGGGCTCTTTAAAGAATTGCTGGATGAGATTCTCTGAGAAACTGTGCTTATGAACAACAAAGGAGTTGATGAGTGGAGCAAAGCTGGCAGTGCTATAAGAATACCTTTCTGAGAATGCAAGAGCTCTCTATCCCCCAGTATAGAAAAACATGGAGAGGAGGAAGGAAACTGGAATTACTGAGCAAGGATCTCCAGTTCAAACTGAGAGATAAGAAGTACATGTACAGACAATGGAAACAAGGCTGTGTCACCTGGAAAGAATGCACGGATGTAATCCAGGCATACAGAGATGGAATAAGGAGAGCCAAGGCACAGATGGAATTTACCTTGGTAAGGGATGTGAAAAATAAGATGGAATTCTACAGGCTGTTTTGTCAGAAGAGACAGGCCAAGGAGACTGTCCTCCTGCTGACAAATGAGAATGAAAAACTAGCTACAACAGACATGGAGAAAGCAGAAGTATTCAGCAAGAGCTTTATCTTGGTCTTCACTGGCAGCCAGGCTTCTTGTGTCTCCCACATCCCCAAATTTCACAGCCCTGAACTTGTAGGTGAGGATGTGAGAGCAAAACACCACACAGAGGAGGAGAACAAGTTCAAGACTATCTCATGCAACTGAATGTGTACATGTCTATGGGGCTGAATGATGTCCAATTCCCAAGGTCAATGAGTTGTCTCAAGGTCCTGAAGGAGCTGGCTGATGCAGTTGCCAAGCTGCTCTCCATTGTATTTGAAAAATTGTAACTATAAGGTGAAGTTTCTGCTGAATGAAAAATGGAAAATACCAGTCCTGTTCCTGAGAAAGGGAGAAAGAAAGGGAACTATGTAAGCTCCAAATCTGTGCCTAAGAAAATCATTGCATAGATTCTTCTGGAAGATATGTTAGGACAAATGAGAGATGAGGAGGTGACCCAAGACAACCAGTATAGCTTAATCAAAGGCAGATAGTTTCTGACCAAATGGATGGACTTTTTTGATAGAGTAATTGCATTGGTGGACAACTGATGGATAACTGATGATGTCTACCTGGGCTTGTGCAGTGTCTTACACAGGGTCTCATACCACATTCTTATCTTTATATTGGGAAGATATAGGTTCAAAGCATGGATATTTGGTGGAAAAGGAATTGATTGGAAGGTCAGCCAGAGAGCTGTGATAAATGGCTCTGTGTCCAGGTGAAGGCTGAAGGCCAAGACCCCTTTTATTAGTGGTCTTGATAGATGTAAAACTTCATATGAGCCAGCAGTATGTACTTACTGCTTGAAAGGCCAATTATACCCAGGGTAGCATCAAAAAAGAGGTGACAGCAAGGCAAGGGTGGTAACTGTCCCCTCTGCTCTTTTCTTGTGAAGCCTCATCTGGAGTAATGTATTCAAATCTGGGACACAGTACAAGAAAGGGTTGGAGCTTTTGGAGTGGGTCCAGAGGAAAGACATGAAGACACTCAGAGGGCTGGAGCACCTCTTCTATGAACACGGGCTGAGGGAGCCGGACTTCAGACTGAAGAAGAAAGATCTCTAGGGATATTTCACTGTGGCCATCAAGTACTCAAAGAGAGCTTATAAACAGGAACAATATAAACTTTTCATGCAGGTAAAGAGTGATAGAATACAGGGAGAAAATTGTAAACTTAAAGAAGAGAGATTCAGGCTAGATGTCATGGGAAATTTTCCTCTGAGATAGTGGTGAGGCACTGGAACACGTTGGCCAGAGAGGGGCATCCCAGAAGAAGGGGTGTCCCATCCCTTCAGGTGTTCAAGGCTGTGAGGGAAGATGTAACTGTGAGCAGTCACCAAAGAGTTTATCAGACTCCTTAATAGACTCTATCACTGTGAAACCTTGGGAGTCTGGAGTGTAAGACAGAGAGCAAACGGTATCTGTTTGCATCTAAGGGTAAACAGGAGGTTCTGCTTGTACGGATTGTTAACCTTATCACACTTAAGAAACCTTTCATCCTTTATCACTGTTGTTCAGGAGAAGCTAGGCTAATTAACTAATTAGGGGGATTGGAATTCCTGGCTTGTAAGTGAATGGTATATAAGATGTATGTTGAACACAATAAAGCAGAACTATTCTGAGAACTATTCTGATGCTACAAGAAACTGTGAGAGCTCTCTAACTCGACTGAGCGCCGATACAAGACCAGGCTGAATGGGACGCTAGGTAACCTGATCTAGTGCCTAGGTTAGTGGTTGGCAACCCTGCCCACAGTAGGTGTTTTGAAACTAGATGATGTTTAAGGTCCGTCCACACCAAACCATCGTATGATTCTATAATTCTGTTAATATGATATTTAAAATAGTTTCATCTCTCTCTCCACTTTCTGTTGATTCTGGGGGAATAGTATTACATCAGTGTGAAGAAGATAAGGGACAATAAACTCTACTCAAAGCACATAGGCATAGGATAAATGTAATCTGATATTCTAGGTAAGAACAAAACCACAGCAGATTTAATTCATTCACAGAGCCACAAAAACATCTTGTAATTATTAGGAACAAAATAGCAGAAGCAAATAAACAATAATAGTTTTTGCTAAGCCCTAAGAAATGTGTTGGTTTCTGTTGTTTCTATGTTTTTTGTTGCTGTTGTTTTGTTTTTTACAGAGAGAACATATTTTATGTCTTGACCTACAATGGTTTCATACAGTTGACCCAGGGTCAATTGACTTATATTGTATGATGTTTAGAAGATTTTCTTTTTGTCCTTATTTAGTTTTTATTTTACATTTCATTTGTAAATTAACATGGCACTAAGTTCTAAGAAGAGTGTAAATAAAAATAGATCAGATGTCTCTGTAGCCTTCTCTTCTCCAGGCTCAACAACTCCAACTCTCAGACTGTCCTCTTAGGGGATCTGTTCCCTCCCTTGGATACACTCACAAATTTCTATGCCAAACACATACACATATTTCAAATATACTGACTTAAAAAATTAAAATAGAAGTAAGTAGAAGCAAATAAAAGTGAAAGCATTTACATGTTTTTCTTTCACTTATGTTTATCACATACAGACGTAGTTATATTTTTGAATAATTTGTCACTATGGAAAAATCAACACTTTTTAAGTTCAAGACTATTTTGAGGGCAAGCATGTTTTTATTTAAGGGATCAAACTCTTTGTTGTTGTTTTTTTTCCTCAACTGATTGTCTTAGTTTGCAAAAGTTAAGATGATGACAAATTCAGCCTTCAGACACTGAAAGAGACAAATAAATTTGCTTACATATAATTGTACAAATCAGATTGTCAGTATTTGTTTAAAATAAAGACTGAACATTGATTGAAAACAATAACTGAAGTGCTATTTTAATACTTACATTTTGAGTATAATTCTATTTCAAGATAAACAGAAATAGCAATGCTACTTTAGGCTTGGTGCAAGCATTACAATTCTGAATTTTAAGACAGAAATATCAATTTTCTAAGTGAGTGGAGATGGGAAGGAATAAATTCATTAGATAGATAATATTTGGGCAAAATTTAAAAGGATAGCACTTTATGAAAATGAAATTATTTCAGCATGCATTTAATATTTAATTGTAGTCAACACTGGGAACAATTTCCAAAAGGCAATGGATGTGATTATTTTCTGGAACAAATGGATTAGAGCAATTTGCACTCTGTACGGTCTTTGGCAATATCACAACGAGTTAATGCAAATAGAGTGGCAGGAAAGGAAGCATGACATAGCGAGGCACACTGGACAGCTTCCAGGATGCTCATTAGCCATGTGACTTATCTTAAAATGAATACATAATGCAAAAGAGATGCAAAAGCATCTTCCTGTTTTGGTGAGATATCACTGCATGAGATTGTGTCAAATGAGCAGTTGAGGGCATTAAAGCTGTGTCAATGCCACTCTTTAATTGAAATGGGTGTGGGATGGGAAGCACTTTAATGCACATGAATTTCCATGAGGTTTTCTAACAAAGAAATGCATTCACCAATGCATTAAATATAATGCATTTAAACTCATCTTTAATATGATGATGGAAATGTGTGGGTGAATTTCAAAGAAAAAAAAAAAAAAGTGACTGAAAAACATAATATGTAGCACAACAAAAATCCCCCCAAAACTACATATATATAAAGGCATACATCCGTTATCAAAGTATGGTAATGGAAAAGGTGGAAAATAAGAGAACAACATGTCCTATTGCGAGGGAAAAAACAATTAAAACAATTGCAATTCAAATTTATTTTTATGGTACTTATCAGGTTTCTAGATAATTTCTACTGCCATCTTAAACAAGTATATATTTACACTCCAGTCCTAATTTATTTCTCATTCTCATTTTGCTGTAGAAGGTAAAATATTTGAATCAGATTGAGCAAGTTGCAGTTAGATTTGAGCTCGGAAATTATTTTTTCTATTGCAAATTTCATAAATCAATTGCTAAATATTCACCATAGTCTTTCATTCATCATTTTTCATAGATTTATTATCCATATCTGAGACAGGATAAACAACTCATATGAAATGACCTAGAATTAGTACAATTTGTCTCTACGTTTTTCTCTGAGGATATTCAGTGATTGTGTAAACTTATCTAAATTACCTATGTTTGTGTTCTATATTCATCATCATTTAGTATGATAAATAGAGAATTCTAATGACTACTGTTGTGTGCATTTGAACTGTATTCCTAAGCATAAGTTATATAATTCATTTTTATTTTTCTATCTGTTGGTGTTATAGAATTATAGAATCCTATAACCCTTACAGTTGGAAAGGACCTTTAAAGATCATCTAGTCCAACTTCCCTGCAAAGAACATGGATATGCACAGCTAGATCAGGTTACCCAGGGCCTGATCCAGCCTCACCTTGGAAGTCTTCAGGGACAGGGCAACCACCACATCACTGGTCAACCTGTTCCAGTGCCTCACTACTCTCACTGTAAAAGACTTTTTCCTCATGTCCAAATGAAATCTACCCTCTTCAAGCTGAAAACGATTTCCCCTTGTTCTATCACCACAGACCCAGCTAAAGAGTCTGTCACCTTCTTTCCTGTAGTACACCCTTTACGTGCTGAAAGGCAAACTATCAGATCACCTCAGAGCCTTCTCCACATTGAACAACCCAGCTCTCAGTAGGCCCTTGCAGCAAAGGTGTTCCATCCCTTGGAGCATTGTAGTGGCTCGTCTCTGGACATACTCCAAGAGGTCTGTGTCTCTTCTGTACTGAGGACTCTTGAGGGTGGTGACACACTGGTATAAGTTGCCCAGAGAGATTGTGGATGCCCAATCCCTGGAGGCATTCAAGGCAAGATTGGATATGGATCTGGGCAGCCTGGTCTAGCTATTGGTGACCCTGCCCCTGACAGGGGGGTTGAAACTAGATGATCTTTGAGGTGCTTTTCAACCCAGGCTGTTCTATGATCCTATGATTCTATGATTCTGTGACTCCACATTTGGATGCAGTACTCCAGGTGAGGTCTTACCAATACAGAGTAAAGGGAAAGGATCACCTTAATTTTTTGATGCAACCCAGGATACATTTAGCTTTCAGGGTTGCAAGGGCACACTGCTGGTTCATGTCCAGCTTACCATCCACCAGCATGACCAGGACCTTTTTGGCAGGGCTGTATTCAATCCTTTCATGCCTCAGCTTGTATTGGTAGTGGATGTTGCCTCAACTCAGGTGCAAGATCTTACAATTGGATTTGTTGAACCTCACGAGGTTCTCCTGTGCCAACTGCTTGAGCCTGTACGGGTCCCTCTAGATGGCATCCCATCTCTCGAGCATGTTGACCACACCCTAAATCTTGTCATGCACCAACTTGCTGAGGGCACACTGAATCTCGCTCCTGATGTTACTAATGAAGATATTAAAGAGTGTCAGTCCTAGAACTGGAGACACCACTCACCTCTGATCTTCACCCAGAAGTCATTTACCACCATTCTCTGGATTTGATCCTGCATCCAGCTCTTTGTCTATTAGATAATATCTAATAGATATTATATAGACATAGATATAGATTATATAGATATCAGTGGCTCTTCCCTTGTCCATTGATGTAGTGACACTATCATAAAAAGGTCACTTTGTTGGTCAAGCAAGATTTGCTCTCAGTGAAGCCATATTGGTTCTCGCATATCACCTTCTTGTCTTCCATGTGCCTTACCATAGCTTTCAGGAAGATCTGCTCCACGATCCTTCCCAGCGCAGAGGTGAGACTGACAGATTGATAGTTCCTGCGCTCATCTTTTTTACTTTTGTTTAAAATACGTGTGTATTGTATGTCACATTAATGTGTTAATATTCTCTGTTTAAATATTTTTTGTCTCATGTAGATGAAAGTAAGAAAACAGAAATTATCTTTACTGAGACTGAACTCTAGATTCAGATATTTAAATTAGTGTCTACATGTCAAATAGGTGTTGAGGTTTTGGATATTTAGGAATGGAGTTATGGATCTTTATTAGCTCCTTTGTTATATACTTACAGAGCTACTTGAGATGTCCTACCATGCTCTGTGCAGGTTCAAGTTCCTATGCTAAAAGGCTGTGGGTGTTCCAAAGGTTTGATATCATTATCATCTGGCCCTATGAAGAAGTGACACGAGATATCTGAGGAACAGAGACCTTTCAGTCCAGGAACAGAAAGCCAGACATCATACTTCAGAGTATATAAAATAGCAAGGATCATCTTTATTTGGGCAACTGAATAGAGTCTGCACTATCATTAAGTTTACAGGAATTTTAGATAACTTGAATGCAGATATATATGTTGTAGCTGTCTAAATGTAGGTATCTGAATCTGATTCATGTTGGTTTCCATAACAGCTTGTAAGAATAAGAGTTCTACAGAATTCATGTTGATATCTTTCAGACTTTCTGGATAACTGTCCTGCATTTAAGGGATAAAAATGCAGAGTGTTAGAATGAGCAGAGAAAAAAAAAATAAATAAAATCAAAATAATAGGAGAGAATAATAATAATAATAATAATAATAATTTAAAAAAAAAAAAAAAAAAAAAGAATGATAGAAGTGCTCCTTTACTTTAGATTTCAGTGAAGCAATAAAATACCTTTTGCCATGAAGGGAAATAGAAATTCCTTGGAGTTGTGTAGTTTGGAGGCTGGAAAATTGTAGCAGATCCTTTCTCTGCAATGAAAATAACTTGATTAAATTATTTTAAAAAGGAAAAAAAAAAAACCAAAGAAACAACAACAACAAAATCAATAAAAGATCTCCGTTCTATACTCTTACTTCTCTTGGGAAATAATATTTTAAAATATGGTTGTTATCCCTCTAAAGAATAGAGTAATTTAGTTTGATCATCTCTCAACATTTCAGTACCAGTTCCCTCCTCTAACTTGGATGCATTCTCAGCTCAAGCTGAACTTCGCTTCTTCATCCTTTTCTTCCACTGAAAATTGTGGTGTCTTTCTCACTGAGGAAACAAGTTGGCACTATTCTAAATATGTTGTGTGCTCAGAAACATGATCATTAGTTCTGCTGTTAAACTTTCCTTCTTGGAACTCCGTCTTAATAAGATAATCATTCAGTTCTAAACAGGTTTCATGCAAGATTTAACCAAAACAAGCAATTAAATTCTCAGTCCATACCCAAAACTAATATTTTGGACACATACAATGTCATCTGCTTCTTTGTCAAATTTATATTTTCTTAGAAATAAAATGCATCATGAAATTATTTGAGGTATTTACTCCAGGTGACAGCTCACTGTCATTTACCATTTTCAGATACTCAGAGTGCTTAATCTTATGGTTTTCTTTTGTGATATAAACAGTAATAGACAAATGCAGACTCTCTTTCTAAAGAGTCAGTGGCTCAGAAAGCTGTTCCCACATTTGTCATTTTTCCCCTATCATTTTACCAGATGCTTTCTCAGAGGCTGGAAGGTTAATCAGAATACCTTCATTAACATTTAGGCCTGCAATCGTGTCTTGGAAATGTAGCTGACTGTCTGTGTCCATCACTCATGCTTTTAGAAAACACAACATAGCACCTCTACTAGTAGATTCACTTCCACCATGGATAAACAAGGCAGTAGTTGCAGTTAAGATTGTCTGCAGTGCCCTTCGAGATCTCACAGAAGGAAATATAGTACAGAGGAGACACAGGTAGTGCTACAGAGCTAAGAAAGTGCTTTCTTACCTTGAAGCATGAACAAGGAATGGTGCACCTACTGCCTTACTCTACAAACAAACTCTGGAGGCTTTGCAACTATTTTCTGAGATATGAGACAAATCTAACAGATAGTGTGGGAAGGAAGGAAGTCCCATTCCTCTCTTCATGTCCTTCATGTCATGTTCCTCTCTCAGCCTTCTTGACTCTCTGCCACTCGTACAACACTGCAGGTTGATTCAGCACTAGTTTAGTAGAATAGTAGAGTAGAGAGGAATAACAACCTCCCTCACCCTTCTGGTCACCCCTCTTCTGATGCAGCCCATTGGCCTTTCAGGCTGCAAGTGCACACTGCTTGCTCATGTTCAGTTTTTCATCTACCAGGACCCGTAGATACTTTTTGGCAGAGCTACTCTCAACAATTTTTTCTCTCAGTCTACATACATACCTGGAATAACGCTGACAGAACTGCAAAACCTTGTAGTAAGCTTTGTTGAATCTCATTTAGTTCACATGGGCCCACGCTGAAATTATCCAGGTCGCCTTCAATCCTTTCCTTCTGCCATATGAACTGCATGACTCAGCAATCTTGCTATCCCATCATCTGTGTCACTGATCTAGATGTTAAGAAGTACTGGTCCCAAGACACACCCCTTGGGTGCATCACTTGTCACTGGCCTCCACTTGGATATAGAGTTACTGAAAGGACTCTGCAGAGAAGGGCAATAGGATGGACATAACCCAACAGTGTGCCTCTGTGTTTAAGAAGGCCAATGGTATTCCAGAGTACATTAAAAAGGATGTGGGCAACAGGTCAAGGGAAGTGATCCTCCTCTTCTACTCTGCCCTTATGAAGTCACATCTGCAGTACTGTGGCAGAGAACTGCCAGAGAGTCCAGCAGAGGGCTACAAAGATGATTTATGGCCTGAAGCATCTCCCTTATGAGGAAAGGCTGAGAAATCTGGGACTGTTCAGCCTGAAGAAGAGAAGGCTGACAGGAGGACTTGTCAATGCCTATAAATATCTAATAGGTGGGAGTCAAATGAATGAGATAGGCTCTTTCGAGTTGTGCCCAGCAGCAGGAGAAGGGGTAATGGGTAAACACTGGAACATAAGAAGTTCCATATGAACACGAGGAAGAACTGCTTTACTTTGAGGGTAACAGTAATGGAACAAGCTGCCAGGTTTCCAGTAATGGAAACTGCTGCTCAAGGTTATGGAGTCTCCTACTCTGAAGATATTCAAGACCTGCCTGGATACTTTCTTCTGTAGCCTACTATAGAGAACCTACTTTAGGATTAGATGATCCCCAAAGGTCTCTTCCAACCTCTATGATTCTGTGATTTCCTTTCTCTTCTGTCTCATAAACAAAGAAAATGGATGAACAACTCTATTTATTTCCCATACATGTCTGTCCAACATCTGTTTACTGTGTCTAGAATAGGACAGATGAGTGTTTCTCCCATGTATTGCTATGCTTCGTGGGCACATGCATGAAAACACCACTACTCTTTAATTGACAATTATTCATGCTTACCATCTATCCTTCATTAGCACTCCTTTATTTAGAATTAAGATATACTCCTGCCTTGACCATCTGTTCTTCCCCACTGAGAAAAGCATCAATGGAAGATCAAAACATAGTTTATAACCATTCTATTCCTCCTAGACACTTGCTAGTTTAATTGTGTACCCGCTAAACAGAGAGAAGAAAAATAATCAATAACTCTGTATAATAGCATGCCCTTTTAATTGCTATTTCCATGCACTGGATAGCTAAAGTAAATTTTAAGAAGAAAAAAATACCCTTTCCTTCTAAATGTGATAATATCAGAGCATTTTGGACGTATGTTCTGTAATAACGATAGAATAAAAATTACTTGATAGTAAATATCATACCCAGAGGTTAGGAAAAAATATATATATATATCAGTCAAGGACAGAATGATTTTTAAATTATCAAATATTTATTTAAATATATAAAATATTTTATGCTAGGCTGTTCTACACAAAAATAAGCTTTTAGTTTTGTTTTGCATATCAGCTTCATACATGCTACAGACCTTGTATCTCAGGAACTAGTATGTATGATTTGACACATTCCAACAATCCCTTCCTTATCCTGCTTTTCTTCATCAAATTTCTAATAAGCTGGAGTATCAAAAAGGGTGGAAGGGTTGTTTTTCTGATCATAGACAAGCTTTTCCTCAGAGGTGAGCTCTTCAAGCCTCCCTTAAGGGTTACAGTGATGCACCAAACATTGACCTGTCACAGGATTGGGACAGCAGTTCCCCCTGGGGTTCTGAGTTATTATAGGGTTTTTAACAACATTTTGTATACTCACTTTCAACAAATTGAACAACTCATGTAATCAGGAGTATTCAGTTCTCAGTTTATAGATTCTGATCAATCACAGAATCATAGAATCACAGAATCGTAGGGGTTGGAAGGGACCTCCAGAGATCATCGAGTCCAAACCCCCCGCCAAAGCAGGTTCCCTATACCAGGTCACACAAGTGGTCCAGGTAGGTGTCCAGGAGGGTCTTGAATATCTCCAGAGAAGGAGACTGCACAACCCCTCCCACAACAGGGCAGTCTGTTCCAGTGCTCTGTCACCCTCACCATAAAGAAGTTCTTGCACACATTGGTGCGGAACTTCCTATGCTGCAGTTACTGGCTGTTTCCCCTTGTCCTGTCTCCACACATTGCTGAAAAGAGTCTGGCCTCGCCACTCTTCTCCCCACACCTTATATATTTATAGACCTGGATCAGGTACCCTCTCAGTCTTCTTTCCTCAAGGCTAAATAAACCCAGTTCACTTAGCCTTTCTTCATAGGGGAGATGCTCCAGGCCTTTCACCATCTTTGTGGTCCTCCACTGGACTCTTTCCAAGAGATCCCTGTCTTTTTTGTACTGGGGAGCCCAGAACTGGACACAGTACTCCAGATGAGGCCTTACCAGGGCAGAGTAGAGGGGGAGGATCACCTCCCTCAACCTGCTGGCCATACTATTTTTAATGCACCCCAGAATGCCATTGGTCTTTTTGGCAACAAGGGCATACTGCTGGCTCATGGCCAACCTGTTGTCCACCAGGATAACCAGGTGGTGCAGAACTCCTCTCCAGCAGGTCATCCCCCAACCTGTACCAATGTATGCAATTATTCCTCCCTAGATGCAAGACTCTACGCTTGCTTTTGTTAAACCTCATCTGGTTTCTTACTGCCCAGCTCTCCAGCCTGTCCAGGTCTCTCTGAATGGCAGCACAGCCTTCAGGTGTATCAGCCAATCCTCCCAGCTTCGTATCATCAGCAAACTTGCTGAGGGTGGCCACTATCCCCTCATCAAGGTCACTGATGAAGATGTTGAACAAGACCGAACTCAGCACTGACCCCTGGGGAACACTACTAGTTACAGGTCTCCAAACAGACTGCACCACCAATGACGACCCTCTGTGCTCTGCCAGTCAGCCAGTTCTCAACCCACCTCACTGTCCACTCATCTATCCCACACTTCCTCAGCTTTGTTATAAGGATGTCTTGGGAGACAGTGTCAAATGCCTTGCTGAAATCAAGGTAGACTACATCCACTGCTCTCCCCCCATCCACCCAGCCAGAGACAACATCATAGAAGGCTACCAGGTTGGTCAAGCATGACCTCCCCCTGGTGAACCCATGCTGACTCCTCCTGATAACCTCTTTTTCTTTCAGATTCCTGGAAATGCCATCCAACACAAGCCATCACCTTTCCAGGGACAGAGGTGAGGCTGACTGGCCTGTAATTGCCTGGATCTTCCTTCTTGCACTTTTTGAAGACTGGAGTGACATTGGCTATCCTCCAGTTCTTAATGCACCTCCTCCATTCTCCAAGACCTCTCAAGGATGATAGAGAGTGGTTCAGCAATCACCTCTGCCAGCTCCCTCAGCACCCGTGGATGCACCCCATCAGGTCCCATGGATTTATGAACATTGGTGTTGCCTAGGCCCTCTCGGACCACCTCTTCCCTGACTAAAGAGGGGAATTCCACTCTCCAGATCCTTTCACTAACATCCGGGGTCTAGGATTCCTGAGGGAGAGCTTTTTCACTGAAGACAGAAGGAAAGAAGGCATTCAGTATCTCTGCCTTCTCAGCATCCCCCATTACCAGAACACCCCCTTACTTAGTAGGGGAGCCACATTCTCCCTAGTCTTCCTTTTACTGTTAACATACTTTAAAAAGCCTTTTTTATTATCCTTTATCACCTTTGCCAGATTCAATTCCAAGCGGGCTTTAACATTCCTTGTCGCATCCCTGCAGGCCCTGACAATACTTCTATATTCTTCCCAAGTGCTCAGATCCTTTTTCCACATTTCATGGACCTTCCTCTTCCCCTTGACTTTGTGTATGAGCTCCTTGCTCATCCACACAAGTCTCCTGCCACCCTTTCCTGATTTCTTTCTCACAGGGACACACTGATCCTGAGCTTGGAAGAAAAGCTGTTTAAATGCTGACCAGCTCTCACAGGCTCCCTTATCTTCTAACACCCTAGCCCACGGGACAGCTCCAAGTAGGTCCCTGAAGAGATCAAAGTTGGCTCTCCTAAAGTCCAGGGTAGCAATCCTACTTTTTGCTTTGCTTCTTCCACTCAAGATCTTGAACTTCACCATATCGCAGTCACTACAACCCAAGCTGCCCCCGACCTTTACTTCCTTGACAAGCCCTTCCTTATTAGCGAGAATAAGGTCCAGCAACACCCCTTCTCTTGTCGGTTCCTCCACCGCCTGCATCGGAAAGTTGTCTTCAACACATTGCAGGAACCGTCACGCGTGCCTGGCCATTTTGCTTATCCAGCAAATATCTGGATAATTGAAGTCCCCCATAAGCACCAGCCTGGGATCGTGACACTACTTCCAGTTGCTTATGGAAGGCCTCATCAACCTCCTCCTCCTGATCAGGGGGCCTGTGGTACACGCCCACAGTATTGTCAGCCATACCAGCCTGCCCCTTGATTCTCACCCACAAGCTCTCCACTGCTACACCACTCTCCCCCTCGTGTAGTTCAACACATTCTAGCTGCTCTCTCACATAAAGAGCAACTCTACCACCCCGTTTCACCAGCCGATCTTTCCTAAAAAGCACATAGTCCTCCATGACAACATTCCAGTCAAGCATAAGTGTGAGCAATGTATCCATTTGGATGGTGACTTGAACAAAATAGAGTTTGTAAGTTTATTCAGAACTAAAACCCACAGTGAAGTCACAGGTAGTTTTTGGCCTTTAACTCAAAACAGGAATATACAGGAGTTCTAGAGCATGATTCATCTCACTCTAATATTTACATTTCAGGTTGATCAGATGAATAGTGTTCTCAAATGTTAAATACTACGGTGAAACCTCAGGATCTTAGAGTTATGTCAGGGCAGCATGCCTTTTATCTTAGTCATAATTACATAGGAATTGAGAAGATTCAGAGGTCCTGGAAACAACGTGACTGAAGCTAGAGTGAACACTTTAGTCATTCTGAGGCTTTATCTCAGAGACAAATAACTGAGAATGGGACCAAGAACTTAGAAGTCAAATTGAGGCTTGTACTCTCTTAGATAGGATCATCACATGTAAAACTTGCTTTCCTGTTTCCTGTATACCATGTTATGTAAAAAACATCTCTTAAATAATTTTTTGAAATTGGAAAAAAGACTTAAGTTGTGGTTGGCTGGAGGTGGGTGATTCATCTCACTAAATTCTAAATTTTTCATTACAAGAAAAATGTCTCTGTTAACCTTTCTTTCATGGAAGCCAGCAGCCATCTACACCTTACAAAATTTAAGACACCATCCATGCTAATAGCCATGCAGATATAGTCACCTTCTTAATTACTCCACCTGAAATTATAAGAAGTGAATTCATAGCTGTCAAATCCTCCCACTCAGTAGCACAATCATGGACTTGAAAGAGTAGTGGAATTGCTACCTGCTATTCTTGTTCCCCTGGATAAGGGTACTTGGGCTCCTATTAATTATCATGTTTTGATTAAAGAAGAGTACTTTGTTCACTTTGTTCGTGTACATCTTTGAAGTAAATGACATTTTTTTTCTGGAAGCAGAGAAAGTACTGATATTCCTTTATTAAATATTAGTGCATTATCTACATTGCAGTAGCTTCTAGTAGTAAAGCATGTGCTACAACAAAGGTTTGCTGAAATTATCTTTAATTCTGATTTGCAAACAAACAAGCAAACAACAACAACAAAAAAAAACAAGTAACATTTGCAAGAATTTGTATTTTTTCTCTTCTAGAACTGATTCTAAAAGAAATACGTATTGCTCAAGTGAGTAAACTTATTCATACAGATGTGATAACCTATAAGAAAAATATAATGGATAATGATGCATATAAATTTACTGATTTCTCTGCATATTTGAATACTAAAATCCAGTATGGTTACTTCATTGTTAGGAGTAATTTCATCATAACTGATAGTTGTTGCACTGGGCCACATTATTCAGTTAGACTTTGTGAGACTTAAATCCAAACTTTGGCCATAGCAAAGTCTCTCTATGGAAGGAAATCATCATTTATAGGAGGTGACATATTCTATATACAGGAGAATTCTACATTTCATTACGTTATTGCTATGTAAGAATATGATCAGATCCTCCATCCATATGTCTATGAATTTTGCATTCAACCACACTTGTACTTTCCATGATAATATTCAGTTTATTTCAGGAGGGCAAAATAAACTAAAAATTAAGATCTGTTCTGTATTCCAGCTTACATTTGAAAGTTTGTTTTCTGGCTTACAGAATTGAGAAAATGGAGAATTGCATCTTCAAATGAAATTATTAAGGACAGCAGGAGCATATAACAGTAATATTCATTTGAATTTGGCAAGACCATTTGAAAACAACATTAAATAATGTTTTCTGAAGACATATAGGTCCAAGACTGTGGTTTAATATCTTATCTGAGAATATTGCTATGGTAATTTGAACACTAAAATGAAAAGTGAAAAATAGAAAATGTGATGTTTCTCATCATCCAACTGAATATATAATGAATAAAAGTATGAATTTCTTTCATAAGAAGCACTTAACATAATTGATGCTTTTTTGTCTGTTTGTTTATTTCAATTTTCTTGAGGTTTGTTCTATAATCTTTTAAATGAATAAGGGTTAAAACAGATATTAACTACATTAAATGTTGCATTACTTAACTACTTCAGTTTCACAGAAATGTCAGGAATAGCAGAATACATATTTACTGAAGAAGGAATTTTCTTTTATGAGTTTGGAAAGGCAGTGGCCATCCTTTTTGTGTGCTACACAATTTCACCAAGATTCTTCCACTAGAAATGATGTTTCTTGTTGTAATCATTTATTCTTTTGACACAAAACTGAGCAAAATCTGAAAGATTTGACAAAGCTAAACAAATGACAGAATACCATCAAATGTGTTTCAATGTTGAAAATAAAAATAATAATAATTAAAAAAAAACAAAAAAAACAGGACTGGAACAAATAATCTGAAGTATTCTTCGCTGTTGGTATAATAGAATTAAGTAACAATAGGAAGAACTGGAAATAGGGTGTTGAAGTATCACCGTTACTAGTCTGATGTGGTATGTGAGTGCCCAGTTTTCCTACTTGCTGTATTTTAAAGAATATTGCTATCTACATGAGTATTTACAGAATATAAGGCAATCAAATCTGTCAGTTCTATACTTCCAAGCCATTCACTGCTTACTGTGTGTATATAACTCTTAGGAAGGCAACCACAGTGACTTACTGCCACTGACTACAAATTGCTGATATCAATGCTCACCCAAATTAGAGAAACTCCTGCTCCCAAATTAGAAAAACTCCATTTCATGATGCCACTGTTTTATGATGTTTGGTTATCAGTATTCCACATGATAACATCATGTAGTGCACAGGAGTAAAGAGTTAATGCTCCAAGTCTGGGTACCTGTCCCAGAAGAGAACTACTACTTTCCCCAGAGGACTGTTTGCTGTTATCATTTCTGCTCAGAGGAAGAAGATAAAAGGCCATCATAGGTCACTGGATGGCCCTTTTTCAATCATCTGGCTCACCTCTATTATGCATTATCATTAGAGTAAGGCCTTCAGCTTTGGGGCACTCTCATTTAATTTGATTTATTAGTTTCAATTCTAATTATATTGTATTATATTGTATTATAGTGTGTTATCTTGCATTCCAATATCTTATTTAGTGAAATAGTTTCTCCTCGGATGATTGCTGCTGCTTTGTTTTTAGGCCCATCTCTCTACTCTTTTTCCCTGTTTCCCTTTTTCCTTTCTTCCATTTTTCTGGGGCACAGATCCATGAGTCCCTCTGCCCCCCTAGTCATGGAACAGGGCCAAACCAGCCCATAAACCGTTGACACATGATAAAGAAAATCATGAGACCAATAAATTTTGATGGCCAATTACTGTGACATTAATATTTCTATCTCAAACAAGAAGTTACATCTGGTGGCTAGTACAGTGGTTAGATCTTTGTTTGTCCACTCTCTTCATATTTGAAAATTCCTTGTTGCAAGTAGAAAGAGAATATAAACAGCAAATGACTAATAGTCATTTTATATTCAGGAGCATCCCTGATAATATAAGCACAACAGGATCTGAGTCGCTGCTCTCTCTTTGACATACAAAGAGGACAACAAGAGGCAGAACTCCAGGTGTGACTGACTAAGCTTGGACTTCCTTCTGTTGGCATCTCTTTAGCCAAATAAAACATACCTTGGCTCATCTATATATGAGATAATCTTCAGTGTAGTAGACAGCAAAGAAGAGAGAATGTTTATCTGGAAGTCATAGAAGCAGAATTAACAAATGAAAGGAAGAAGCTGCTGACCTACATTTCAGGGATTGGGATATCTCTATGATGCAGATAAAAAGCTTATTGCAACATTCCCTTAAACTGTACACCAACCAAATCTATTTGTCATAAAGAAGTTACCTGCTCATAGCAGAAAAAGAGCTTTGATACATTTTTAATGAAGCTAGATTCTCCTGTGCTAAAATAGCTGAGAGTAACACAAGCCTGCATTAATTATTGTTCTGTCTCCAAAGAGATGTCCTTCAAAAATGAAAGGTGAAAAAAGAGAATACATTCACTTTCTTAAAAAAAAAAAAAAAAAAAAAAAAAAAAAGCTTAAACAAGCTTTTGTTTCTTTTATCTTATTAATAATACTGAAAAGAACAATCAAATAACTATGAAAACAAGGTAAAGCTGTCCTTGTAGAATTTTTTTTCTTGATTAAAATTTAAATCAGATATTCATTAAAGGAGGAAATAATTAATAATAACTTAATTAAATGTCAATTATAAAATAGGTGGAGCTCAGTTTGATCTTTTTGTATGGAAAAAAATATTTTAAAAAAAGAGGTTTTGCTATGTATTTCAACTATTCATTTAACAAATTAGTTAACTGTTACATAAACTACACAATGATGCAGATTTTCTTTTTCCTTTAATATCTTGGAAATGCTTATTCTTACATTCTGTATTTGAATTATTGTATATCATAACAATAAAAATAGGCTGCATCCTTAATTACTTCTTATAATATCCTATCTATCTGCTGCATTTTAATGAAACCAAAATTTGTGACCTTTCAATTAGCTTCAAAGGAAGATTTTTACTGAACTTAATACAATAAAATTAGTCTCATTAGGGCCAAGCTAGATGGGGCACTGGGTATCCTGATCTAGCTCTTGATCTAGTGATAGTCAACTGTGCTCACAGCATGGGTCATGGGTTTGGAACTAGGAGATCTTTGAGATCCCTTCTATTCTATTCTGTGATTCTGTGTTTCCATGTGATTAACTATCTGATATGTTATTATTATTTTCTCTCTCTCTCTCTCTCTTTTTAAAAAAAAAAAAAAAAAACAAAACAAAACAAAAAAACACACCTTTTTTCTACAGCTTTTCTGCAACTGCAGCTAGTTTTATGTTTAAATAAATTTTAAAAGTATCACTCCTTAGGGCTGTAGGATGTAAAATCCAAATATACATGACCTAATAGCTACCAATTATCTTTAAATGGAATACTGTATAAATTAATTAGATGAAAGAAAATGTAATGTACTCAAAGATTATGAAGAGTGTAAATATACCAGACAGTATTTGTAATAATATGAATGATTTTTCAAAGAGATAAGATTAGACAGCAAATTTACTAATGCTGCTCATGAAGGCTTTCCTGCTTTGCTGCCTATGCACTGAGATTGCATGGCAGTGCTGTGTCTTCCCTTCTGTTCTTCTCATTCCACATAAAAAGAATGTGCTGCTTTCTGATTTTAGGGTTTCTCGGTTTCCTTATTGCAACCATAATGTGTATTACATTGCATACAGGAAAGATATAGCTAATGTTTAGCATTATAATTACAAATAGGAATATACTGATTGAGTTCAGTATATGGATATCTGTGTAATTCTGGATCTGCCTCTGCTTATCAGTTCAATTGAGTAAAATAAAGACATCTATCAACATCATCCTTTACTCTGATCTCTTTCCATTTCTTCCTCGGATGAAATTCCATTTTAAGAATGAACTGTATTTCAGAACTAAGTGGTACAGCTCTTCCACTCCTAGCTTTTCTTCCAAGTCCATACAGCATAGGACAGGAAGCATGATTTTTGATTTATGAATCATTCTTCTACTGGTTGGATTGCTTTGGCTTTCTCAGTAAGACAGTGTATCATGCATTTAATTAAGCCTCTGAGTCTGGGATGATCAGTAGCATTTGTTTAAAACAATACATGTTCCATGTCAGTAATTTGCTGAACTCAGACCTAAAGAGGCAAGAGAGTCATGGAAATTACTGTACATGATTATATCATTAAAGATAGCCTGTCAGTGGCAATGCAGGAATGAAACAAGATAATGACATACATAATGCTTCATATTTAAATTTTTCTTTTTTTTTTTTTTTTTCCTTTGTGTAGTTACAGACCAGGTTTTTTACATACTTTTATAAAGTGTCATATAATATAAGAAATGTATGGCACAAATTTGAATGTCTTGAGAATTCCTGCTACTTTCTGATTAATCCCATTGGGACCCTGATCTTCAGAGGCCTCTGTCAGACAGGGCTTGCAGAATTGAGCCATTGGACATGGTCAACCATATATTCATACTGATTAATGGCATTTCTCAAACGCATTAAATTTACTTGTCTTGTCTTCACATCTCAGTACATAGCCAAAGCGTTACATCAGTCACCAAAGCCACTCAGATTGCTATGCATTATTGCTTAATTAGACAGAATAGATAATTTCTGAGACTCTTTCAAGTACAAACATGGCCAAATTACTGAGCTGTGTTTAACCTTAGGAGGGAAACACAAACATTGAGAGTAAAATGAAATTGAAATGTGAGGAAAATGATTTCTGCAAATAGTAGGTCTCCTGTTTTGTTTTTCACTTTCCAAATTTATCTTGGCAGAAGCATGATCTAAGGGAATGATCCAACAGATATATTTTTTCCCTTTCAAGCAATGCTGAATGTGAAGACACTGACTACAGAATTTATTCTTAAAAAAATTGATTTGCATCCTGGTCAGAGATCTGCAGTGGTCTAATTAATTGCTCTAGGAAGTCTGATCCAGAAGTCTCCATCAGCTACAGGGAGAATTTTTCAATAATTTAGACAAAGTTTTTTTTTTTTTTTTTTTTTTTTTCTTGAAACTACTTGCTGGAAAGTCTCTGTGGAAATCTGGTGCCTAGCACCAGAATAGAGACCCTGAATATTGGTGACTCAAGCAACAATGTGGTCTGGATATGTTTTTAAATCAGGTAAATTTACTGTCACATTATTTTGAAATATTGCAATAGAAAAAATAAGGGTATTCCCTAATGCTTTTCACTATTTTAGGATTTTGGAAAAGGTATTGGTTACTGAAAAGAAAACAGTTAGTTCAGACAGGAGCTGGCTGAAGGAGCTGGGCTTGTTCAGCCTGGAGAAAAGAAGGCTGCGGGGTGACCTCATTGCAGCCTTTCAGTACCTAAAGGGAGCCTACAAACAGGAGGGGAATCAACTCTTTGAAAGGGTGAGTGACAGCAGAACAAGGGGAAATGGTTTTAAGTTGAGGGAAGGGAGATTTAGGTTGGACGTCAGGGGGAAATTCTTTACAGAGAGAGTGGTGAGGTACTGGAACAGGCTGCCCAGAGAGATTGTGGATGCCCCATCCCTGGAGGTGTTCAAGGCCAGATTGGATGGGGCTCTGGGCAGCCTGGTCTAGCATTAGGTGGGATGATTGGTGGCCCTGCATGTGGCAGGGGGGTTGGAGATTCATAATCCTTGAGGTCCCTTCCAACCCTGGCAATTCTGTGATTCTGTGATTCTGTGAGTTTTTAGAAAGTTGACTCCAGGTTAGAGGAGCTACCTTTTTTTGCTTTTCTCTGAGCCATTCCTATGTGTTGCATTGTGTTTTTTCAGAAGATGCCTATAAAACTCAAGTCCGAATTGATGATGAACCAGCCTATTTGGACATTCTAGACACTGCTGGACAGGTGAGTAGTTTTCCAATGTAAACTGTTCTATCAGAGATAACAGACAAAGAACTTAACCTTAGATATATGGGTCATAGAGGGAGAAACAAGCTCCTTTATTTAAACATAAAGGGAGCAATCATAGAATTACACTGAGGAATTATCAAAGGAGATTATACTGTTTCTGTGACATACTACAATTTCAAAATCTGACAAGAAAAGACAGAAAAATAAAATCAAGTAGAAGCTAAAAAGCTTTTTCTTTCTTTTTCTCATGTACACAGAAATATCTATCACAGCAATGAGATGAATAAATGGTAAAGTTAATTTGTCTTTTCTACTTTTCATCACTGCTTTTTCTATATATCGCAGGAAATTTCTGATATACTTGTAGATGAAGTATTTTGTTACCATTCTTCTTCTTCCCAGATTATGTTTAAACATCAAATGTTCACCTGAAGGGGAAAAAAAAAAAAGAAAAAAAAAAAAAAAACCTGCTCAAGTAATTTACAGTATATGTATAGCATGTATATGCGTGTGTGAACATCAGTTAAGAAATTACATTTTTCATATACACTAAGGTAAAAGAGGGGTTCCAAGAAATATGTTTTGGTTTGGTTTGGTTTGTTTTTTTTTCATCTCAAAACTTTATTATTGTTTAATCAAAATATTGCAGCTGTTTGATCTTTTCCTGAAGTATGTGTCTGGTACTCTTTGAAGGTTTGGATAGTTTCATGAGCTTTCATAGTATAAGCACATCTTTTACAGGAATGTCAGTCAACAGGAACAGTAAGTCCTTAAAAAAGTGATCTAGGAAGCCTGAAAACCTTGATCTTGCCTTCCCAAACATCTGAATGTACCTTAGCTCTTCACTGCAAGTAGTAGGAAATGCTGTCTACTACCAAAAATTAGAACAGCATTAAGGATTCAGTCTTATAAGGTTCAGAAGATTCAGAAGAATTGTGGTGGGAGTTTTATGTATGAACAAAATATAGACCAATTTCAAAGTAAACTCAAATGACTTCCAGAGATCAAAAGATGCCCTGAAGTATTCTTCCTTGACCTCAAATGTTACAGTCCTAGCAGCTAACCAGTAATTTGCTTCTGAGTCTCCAGTAATAGTATTTGATTTTTGAGAAAAGTCAAACTAGATTTCAAGGCAAGTCTCCAGTGCTGTGAATTTAATTGACCTATGATTTATTACTAAAATAGGCTCAAGACCTTTCCCGTGCATTATAATTCTAGCATAGCATCAGAAATTTTTTGAATGGGGAAACATTATAGTTGTTAAGAATATGTTTGAAAATATCAGTACTTTTGATGGGGAAGGGGAAGGAGCATCTTTTCTCATTCAGGAGGTCTGAGCCTTGTAATTTCAGTCCTGTTTTGTTATTAGTATGCAATTATTAGGGGAATTACATCTCCAGCTGTTTAATATTGTAAAGTTTTCATAGAATCATGGAATCATAAAATTACTCAGGTTGGAAGGGACCTCAGGGATCATCAAGTCCAACTGCAGCCTAACCATAGTACCCTAATTCTAACAACCCTCTGCTAAATCATATCTCCGAGCACCACATCCAAATGGCTCTTAAACACATCCAAGGACAGTGACTCAACCAGGCTCCTGGGGAGCCTATTCCAATGTTTAACCACCCTTTCTGTAAAGAAGTGTTTCCTAACATCCAACCTAAACTTACCTTAGGCAACTTGAGGCCATTTCCTCTTGTCTTGTCACCTGTCACCAGTGAGAAGAGACCTACCCCGCTGTAAGCACCTTTCAGGTACTGGAAGAGAGTAGTAAGGTCTTCCCTCAGCCGCCTCTTCCCCAGACTAAACAGCCCCAGCTCCCTCAGCTTCTCTTCATAGGGCTGATTTTCCAAGCCCTTCACTACCCTCGTTGCCCTTCTCTGGACCTGCTCCAGTACCCCCACATCCTTTCTGTTTTATGTGTTAGTGTTTATGTGTTCAAGTTTTATGTCCTGTGTTAGCCTTTAAAATGGTCTGCTATCTATTTCTACATCATTCTACACCTAAAGTCACTTTAGTTTGATCCTGTAGAGTTAAAATGCTAAAAGCAGATTACGTCCTTACCCAGAGGCGAAGAGGAGTGATGAGTCAGAGTTCATCCATCCAGTTTTTTCTAATGGAAAGAAGAGCAAAATAACATACAATTTTTCCTCTTCATAGGTATGTTCCCAGTATTCTGGGAATTTGTTTGTTTTTCTCTCCCCTACGAAGGCAGGCTGAGGGAACTGGGCTCACTCAGCCTGGAGGAGAGAAGGCCGCAAGGAGATCTCATTGCAGACTTCTAGTATTTAAAAGGGGATTATAAACAGGAGGGGAATCGACATTTACTCCGGTAGATAGTGATAGAAAAGGGGCAATTGTTTTAAGGTCAAGGATGGAAGGTTCAAATTGGTTGTCAAGGTAAGTTGTTCACAGACAGAGTGGTGACGTACTGGAAAAGTTCTTCCCTGCTTCCACTCTTTGATGTGCTCAAGAACAGGATGGATGGGGCACTGGGCAACCTGGGTCTGGTATCAGATCTGGAATTTGGTGACTCTGCCAATGGGCAGGGGATTGGAACTTGATAATCCTTTGAGTCCCTTCCAAACCAAGCCATTCTATCATGGTCCCTGTATGCTTCAATTTTTATGTACAATCCTTACTTCAAGTTCTTGATCATATAAAAAGTGTACATTAAAACCTAATTTTTAATTGGCATTGGAGAATGGGAATTTTTTTTCAGAAATTATGAATTTTATCAAAAGTGTGGTAAAAAAAAATAGAATGTTAAAACGTAAAAAAAAAAAGAATGTGGTTGGGAATAACAGAGAAAGGCTATAGAATTTTATTTCTATTATATATATATATGTTATATATTATTTATATATTTGTCTAATTGCTTGTTTGTTTATTAAAAATAAAGACACTAATTTCAACACTAGAGGCACAGAGCATGTAATGACCAAATAATGGAGAATAGTGTAGAGATTTTGATGATTTTAGAGTGAGAAGAATCCTGTGGAAGTAGAACCAAACTTAATAGATTTATCAGCTAAGGTCAGACTGGCATAGGTATTTTACTTCAAGATTGAAGTTGAAATGATACCATAAAATCTCTACTGTGTGTTTCTCTATTTTTCCAGTTCAAACTGTAATCATTGTAGCATATCTCAGTGTTACCTTTGCTAGGAAGCTCTTCCTACTTTTCCAGGCCCTTATTTTTTAGAATCTATCCACTGTAAGTATTCTGGATTTAGCTGCCTGTTTTTACAGATGGCTTTGAAATGGCTGGCTCTCTATTTCACCACACAACTCCTGAATAAATCAAGGCTTAATACAAATCTCTTTAAAGTCAACAGCAAACATAACCTCTTTTCTCACAGAGGACTTAACGTCACTCTTGCAGAAATTCAAGTTGAAACCCTTCTGTATCTTCAGTAACTTAGGGTAGAAATCCAAACCACCGGTTGATGGTAGTTCTGATAACATTATGTTGGGCCTTAGGGACAAAGATGGTGTTGTAAGTTATGCATCACATAGTGAATGTCTCATTTCTCTCTGTGTGTCCTTGCAATCATAGCTAAATAGCTATGATTACCAGCTTTGAATCATGATCTTAATCACTTTGGAACACTAACAAGCTAAATCTGTAATTCCTTCCTATTTGAGAAACATAAAAAATTGGTAGAAAGAAAATGATTGACATAAATGTATGAGGATGTACTAGAGAATATGTTTCAGGTAAGGTGTTTCTCCTTTCCTTGTAGTACATTAGCAGTAACTACAGGTGTACATGTACATGTATAAATTCAACAATGACCAAATGTTGTGATTTGTTAATAATTAATGTTATTCTTTTATTGACAAGTCTAGAGTTAAAATCAGATTTTATATCTGAAGTTAGATAAAAATATTGGATATTTTAAATGCCAGATAGAGGTGCTTTGGCAGTGAAAACCTGTACAGTGTTTCAGAAATACATTTCTAGTTCTCAGAATTCTGAAGGTAAAAACTATCAAAATAACACGAGAAACAGGAATGAACTGTTAGTGTTGCTTACTAAGTGACCGATCATCTTATTTTCATAAATGCACATAGACGCCATTAAATATGCTGGATTCACGTTCATCTGACATAGACTGATGTTCTGTGAATTCTGGGTATATCATTGTTGATTCTTCTATAATGTTCCTCTGAAATCTGTGTTTCCACAGAAGATAAAGAAGCATTTCCTAAGTGCAGTTAGGGCTGGTGTAAGTAATCATTCTTCACTGAACTCCCTACCCCTGCTTCTCACTGCCTGCTACACCTGCCAGCAGCATTACCTGGCTTTGCTCACAGCAATCAACTTCAGACAGAATAAGGTTAAGTTTACCCCAGAGAACGTTAAATGCAGATATTAGTAATGTAATGTACCTGCACGTAAGCAAATTGTCACAAACAGCACTTCAGAAGTTCCTATTACAAAGGTTGAATAATTGGTGTGTAGCAAGAGAGAAAGTAATAACAACAAAATATGTTCTTATTTATATTTTCTTCTGTGGCACATTTAAATCTAAAATTGATGTGTCCTTAGCCTCACCTTTTCTGTTCAAAAAAAGTATCAATGATGTCTGCAAACACAAACTACTTTCTATAAAGATAGATTGAACTATCTTATTCAGCCCTGTCCATGGGGCATTTCTTGAGGTTTCTCTTTTTTCATTTTGTGTGTCACAAGCCTAGTCTGCTTTTACTGATATTATATTTAGAATGGTGGGAATGCTTTGATTTCAAGAAAACTGATGGATGCAAAGGAAAAAACAGTCAAACATCAAATCCCTTTTTCATTTCCCTTCACATTTGCTATCAGTCTGACAATCCCTATATACTTTTTTTTTTTTTTTTTTTTTTACTTTCTTATTCTTTTTTATATATATATACATGTATATATGTATTGCTACTCTTGGAGTCCAGCTTGAGTTTTTCCTCCCAGACCATATGCAGCAATTATTCCTTCTGCTGTATTTATACACTAGTGACTGACACAAGACTCTCTATTTTTGCTACAGCTTACCTCCTGCAGGCACATTATCTAGTCTCCATGTTCAGAATTCATGCCTAAATTTAAAATTCTCTTCACTGAAAATCAATCTAAGATGGTCCTATGTAAAAAACAAAAACAAAAACAAAAAACAAAAAACAAACAAACAAAAAAAGTTGTTTTCAGTCACAAAACAGAAAATATGCAGAAAAAAATGGCTTTCTGTACCTGACAGTGAGGCGATATATGTGAAGATTATTGCACCAGTTTTTGCTTGTTAAAATGTGAGCTTTTCATGATAAACTTAGTGCACCAGTATATTTCCCAGGTGTGACTCAGAGACTTGAAAAATTGGCCTTAAAATTTGATGGCATGTCATTTCAGGGAGATTTTCCATTGTCTGGAGCTGTGTGCACATGAATTCATTTTCATGCAGACAGTTTTCAACCTGACAACAGCAGTGTGCTCTGTAGTGAAATCCATCTCTCAAATTGCTAGCAAATCACAGGGCATGTTTATCCTGCCAGGCTCCAAGGCTGTGATTTTTACCCCTGCTTCAGGCTTTGAAGAGGAACCATATTAGTCCCAAGAGTCCTTCAGATAAACACACTTTCTCAGACTAAACACAGTAGTCCAATGACTCACTCAAGCTGTTATCTGAGATCCTTCTACTTATTATCTAAACATGCTGCTCTGTAATCCTAAATCAATGGAAGTCAAATTTCACATTACACCACTGCAGCTTATCTCAATAATTTTATTTATTAATTTATTTAAGTAGTTATATATTAACGAGCCTTTCCAATTTTTTTTTTTTTTTTTGAGGGGACAATAATTTTAGTGTTTTTTTGTTTGTTTGTTTGTTTTTTGTTTGTTTTTCCCTTAGAAATAGAGTAAGGAAATAAAATCAATTTTATTTTTAATGCATAATTGTAGTGAACTAAGTAACAACCATTACCATAGTGTATTAGGTGAAGAACATTAATTTTATTTTCAAGTGTTTTCATTTCACAGACTGATGATGACATACTCAGAGAATCAAATCATACGAAATGAAAGCTTGTGGATTTCTTGAGACAAACTGCTTTATATTTTCTAGGGAGAGCTAAAATTTCTCTGATGACCACATCATTTGATTTGGTAATGGACAGACTTTGGAGAAACATCTAGCAAAGATAAAGAGTGAAAAAATGTACATTCCAGTACATTGTAGTGGGTAGGCATTTAAGGTGAACATCAGGATTTAATGAGTCTAGCAGTACAAACTTCTTGTCCTTCACTACCATTTCACTTTGAAGTTATGGAAGTTGTTCCATGTTACACATGTGAAAGAATAGTTTCTATTGTTGTCTTTTCCTTTTCAATAAATTCTTCTTTTTCTTAAAAGACTATCTCTCTTTTCTTTGTTGTTCTTTATCACGTTAGTGTCATAACTTTTTTAATTTTATTTTTTTTACAAAATAAAAGCATTTAAAAGAAGAAAACATTTTTACAAACTCCATTAAAAATAGAAAAGTTCTATATTGTTCTTTTCAGATCTTTTCTTGCAGCATTTTCTGATTTTTATTGTATTCTGTTGCCTACTTCATGGAAAATAACTATATAAGCACATCCTATATAATTAAACTTCATCCAGGTTATTCACAGAATGTTATGCAAATTTGCTTTTTCTTCTAACTGTAGCTTTTCTTACTACTTTTTAATGGCATTGGAACCCCTAAGAAGTAACTTCTCTCAGACTTTTGTTGTATGTGTCCTGATTTCTTTTTATAACTGCAGCTGTCCTAGATAATCTAGTTAGGAATTCCAGAGGTTTGCCTATGAAAAATCATTTGTTCTGAATTTGTTCTAAATTTACACAGAACAGTGATTGCTGTGGACAGAAACCTCTTTTCTGCCTGTACCAATTTTCACAAATTCACATTAATATTATATTTTCATTACTGAAACTTTGGCTTGTATACTAAGAAAACAAGACTGTGTAACAGCACTACCCAGTGCCATTTGACCTAGAAATAATAAACGATCAAGAAAGATGTCTCTTGTAGAACAGGGAATCAAGGCTCTCAGAAACTGTGGGATGTCCCAGAGAATCCCAGTTTAACAATGCTATTCTGTATCTGCCAGATATCCCACCAGTATATTGAATATGCATTAGTAGACCAGATAAGATCAGTTCTTATCTGAATCATGAAAGTTCATAAATTACAAACAGCATGTCTGTTCATAATTTTATTAAAAAAAAAAAAAAAAAAAAAAAAAAAAGAGAGAGAGATAATAGTTTGAACTGATAGAGAATTGGTCCCTCTGAATTTTCTTACACATTCATTAAAAACACATATTATCTGAAAAGAAATACTCATTCCCCCGCAAAGTCTTTATTCATATCAAATATATGAAATAAGAGTTCTTAGGCACTGAAGGAAGGAACTGACTATTCTCCTTCATGCCCATAAAAAAAACAGTGCTTCATACATCAGATAGATGATCCTTTCTGGACTCTCTTGGTTGAATATTTAAGACTCCTACACTTTGGCACTCCGCCTGGTGAAAAGTATTTGTGTACACCTTTGCACTGTCTATTAGAAACACTGTTAGTGACTTCCATGCATCTTTCAGAGAGAGTTCTTTACATTACAAAAGAGAATAAAAGAAGCACAATTCTGAGTTTCCTTTTAATATACCTATACTGGAAGCTTCTTTGGGAGCAAGCTTGCATATAATACACAAATTTTCCCCCTTACTGAATCTGAAGTACAGTGCACTCTGTGCAGTGTCTTAATCTAATGCTTTCCCAGAAGTTGGTACAAGTACTACCTGCCCTCTGGTCACGTGCTATCACTGCATTTTCTTCATTAAGTTCCTGCATATGTATGTTTTACCCATTTCTGTCATCCCTAATTAACACATTTCATCTCCAATAGGAACTGAAGCCCTGTCAGAGGACTGGGACAGAATGTGTGGACATGGAGAACCACAAGTTATCCTCCTTCTATATCATAGCTCTGTCTCTTCAGGGATAGGATTACAGGGTGAAAGTGGACTTACCATCATGTGTCACCTTGCTGAAAATAGCTCAAAACATACAATATCTACTATTTCTTTCCCACTTCAGAAAAAGTGACTATGCTTAGTCATTGCTATTTTGGCCTTCCAGATCCCATTTGCTCTTTCACAGAACCATTCCATATTGTGTTTCAGGGAATTATGTCTTCAAGATGATATTTACCTTCTAGGTCATGTTTTAATTAGCAACTGAGAGGCTACAATTGCAATTTCATAGTGCCATGCTGTGCCATGCAGTAAAGACAGTGGGGTGGGTACTACACAGCTGTTGATGTATGTTCTGGGTGTTCCCAAAGGAATTACTCTTATCTAACTTAAATTATTCACAAAGTAAACTTCTGCATCTGAACTAGTCATTCAGATTATTCTTATAGCTGCTGGGAAGACATAGTTGTTTTGATAGCATAGTTCTGCATGTTCTCAGATAAATGTTTAAAGAAATTTAGGCAGCTTTCTGGGTTTCATTTTTTGTTCATTGACTATGAGCAAAGTTGAGGCAGCTGAACAAGGTACAGACATCTAAATAATAAATATGTGAAGTATGATGAAATGCTTTTAGTATCCACATATCAAGGCAATAAACCCTCAGTGCAGGATAGCTTCAGTGTGCATACCTTAGAGACATTTTGTAAGCTGCTCACAGTCAAAGTAACACATTCCTTCTCTTTCATCTAAGATTCTGTTCCCACAAGTCCCCAGAAGGTCACAGAAAGCAGTTCTGCATGACTGTGTGGATGCCAGTCCAGTGACTATCCCTTTGTGCTTAATGCTACCTAGGCATCAGAAACACTAGTTCAAATACAAAGGAGAAAGAATGCTGGAAGAAATCTGTAAGTTATAGGAACATGACAACTCAAACTTTTTGAATCACAGTCATACTAAATTTAGTATTGTAAATAATACAAAATGAGTGCAGCTATGCTCTAACTATTTTGCATTCTTATTTGTGATGATGTATGCTGTCTCTGGAAGCGCATTTGTCAAGTAAATACAGAGCTAGGTTTCAGTGGCAGAATGAACCCATAATTGTTTAAGTATTACAAAAATCTAAGAAAACTTACCTGGAAGCTTGTTTTCTTATTTTCTTCACATTTTCAGATTCTTAATTCAGGATTTATCTCAGGTGATCAGTAGGCTACAGGGCAAGGGAGAGAAATATCATTCCTCTTAAATTTTTAAGGGAAATAATCTTGTTATGGAAGTTGTTGTGAGTGAAGATATATGCAAGCCAGAGTACAATTTGCAGTCATTTAATGGAGTGATGGGATATCTGATTCTGTCGCCTCCTGCTTCACTTCTGCAGGCTGCAAAAGACTCGTGGTGAAGATGGCAATTATACCATCACTATTTAGGCTGACAGGTCTTTGCTTGTATCTCTGTCCAGTACTTGACTGAAGCTGCAATCATTACCTCTTTGCTAGTGGACTGTTGCCTTTTTTTTTTTTTTTAATTGTTATTTACTAAAATGTAATTACTGTGCTGTTAATTCTTTTGCTTTACCATTTTTTATGTTTTTGTGATAAAAGGTAAAAATTGCCTCTATTCTTTCTTGCATACCAACGAGGAAAGAGGGAAAAGCCTTATAAACCAAATACAGCTGGTGGTTTTAGAGATAGTTAACAGTGAAGATTGCTTCTGTGCATGCTTTTAAGAGAAAATTACTAAGATGTAGATTCTTAAGAGATACCATTAGCATTAAGATGAAAGAAAAAGACAGCTCTTTGATTTAGGAAGTGTAGCACTGAGGCATTTTTGCCGGCATTGTCAACAAGTGATATGGTGATTTATGAAAAAATAGGTAAAATCTCTGAGGTAATAGACAATACTTTTATTATTGTCTTTAGAAGATTAAGATTAATAAAGTTAGCCAAAGTAAGTTGCAGAAAACTGATGAATACATCTTCATGTGACAGGGCAGTTAGAATGGGAACATCAGTTCAAAGAAGATAGTTCTGGAAGGAGGGCATGAGTGCCATCACGGATTAGTTAGAAATTCCTCAGTATGGAAATTGAGTCAAAATGTGGTGCTATTTCTTAAAGCCCTGAGTTATTTTATCAGGATGTTACTGTCATTTTTATTTTTATTATTTATTTAATTAATTAATTAATTCTTTTTTTTTTTCTTTTCCCACCATGCTGGCATGACTCATTCTTACTTTGTAAACCAACTATGGTGCAGAACAGTAATGAATACAGAAGAGTAAGTGTCTATAAAATGTTCTCCTTTTAGCTAGTGGGCAATGCACTAGTGACAAATCAGTGTAAGAGACCCTCTAATGTCCCCTTTAGGGACATCCCTACCTGTGTTTCAATAGACAATCCTGCAGAAAACGTGACTATAAGCAATTACCAAATACAATGGGAATAAGTATTATAATTAGAAATAGAACACATCTTTATATTCCCATGTAGGAAAGGATGTGAATTAACAAGTGATAAAATCAAGTTGTACCATAATATTTTAAAGAAGTCCATAATGAAACTAACTTCTCATAGTGTTTATTTGCAAAAGAAGTGAAAATTTAGACATATCAGCTTGAACTTTCAGATTCACCTGAAAAAAAAGGAGACTAATGTCTGTATAAATACAGACAACTCAGATTAAGAAATCAGAATTTAGAAATTCTCCAGAAAATAAATAAGTAAATAAATGAATGTAAGTCTCTGTGCTGCAAATTCAGGCTGAGTCTAATCATGTTTCTCAACTTGCCAGCTGTCTGTTATGCTGACTTACTCAGTTTGAACTATTTTCTTGCCAATAAACAAGTTCTTGAATTGCTCCCTGTCATTCATTCCATCTAGATGAGCTTATCTTCTCAGTTTCTAGAGTGCATACTGACTCTCAGAAAACCCTCAGAAATGTCAGCAAAGAAATAATATAACTACTTGTTGCAAAACCTGAAAATCATCCCTGTATCTTCCTGCAAAGACCACCTATCTTCTGAAGAAACAGGAAGAATATTCTTGTTTATCTCTCTAGGTAAATTAATTAAGTTAAACAAGAGGAGAAGTGACTAGATAAGTAGGCACCAGCATCAATAAGGTTGATGTTGTTGCTGCTGGTTGTCTTGCATATTATGGATTAATTTCAGTATCTATCTCAGCTTTTTACTTAATTGTTCCCAGAATTAAGAGAAGGTTACTGATTTTGTACAATGTGGAGTTCATAATATTGTCTGGGAAAGCTGCAAGCTTATGGTCTATTTCTTGTTTATACTAATCCCACTTTTGAACTGCTGGATCACTACTGGAGCAAGCAGAAGAGTTGTAAGAGAATGTCTGATATCCAACCAGAACAGTGAAGAGATTGAAGTAGAGAATGAATTCTGTTCTCAACTATTTAAGCCAAAGCTCCTGCATTTTTTTTCTTCATCTGAGTCTGAGCTGTTATTCAGCTCCTTTCCTTCCTCCTAGTGATGTGGCAGATGGTTTGGGCTGGCACAAATGGCTAAGTACCACCTGCTGTACACTTCTTTCAGCATCTTTTGCTGTGCCTATCTCTTGTTGTTGTTTGCAAAGGATGACTGGAAAAAGAAGGGAAACAAAAAGTGAACGTATGCTGATAAGTCAGTGATTTTATTTCCTGTTTTGTCATCTCTAGTAATCTATATTAAGAGCATCCTGGAATTGTTCAAGTAAATACAGAATGTCTGAAACTCTAACATCTGTGACAAAAAAAAAGCATACCTGTCTATTATTTTCTAATGCATCTTGAATGTATTTTATCCCATGCTGAGTGATAGTATTTCCTACTGCTGAGTGCTGTGAAGGGAAAATTCATCCATTTGAGTTAGGCACTAGATGTTACTCACTCTTGACCTTTCAATCTGCACTGGAAATACCAGTCTTGAAGAAACTAAATAAAAAATTCAAAATGAACGAAAAGACAAGTCTTATCATCCAAATGCATGGAGGATGTGATTAAGTGAAAACTGTGGCTGGCAGAGGCTGGGAGAGGTATTTTTGTTTCAGTTAACAATCTACAGTTGAGGTAGTGAGGGAGATAAAAGAGAAACTCATCCATGATCTCTCAGATGATTTTCTGAGGGTGGAATGAAGTACGCATTGGAGTCAATCATCTTTCTCTCCTGGCTGTAGTGTCCACCTTTTCAGTAATAGAAACCAGATAAAATAACACATGTCTATTGTATCTAAATAAGTAGCAATATTAAGATGTAATGTCTGCTCCCAGCTTTCTATCCAAAAACTTTCTCCTTAAAAACATAACTTCTGTAGGCTTCTTGCAGCGTGGATTTAACAAACAAGTTTCTAAAATTTACTCAGCCTTGTATACATAAATAAAATAAATAAAATTGTTAAAAAAAAGGAAAGTAATTATTACAGTACATCTCACTGGTGTACTTTTTCTTTGATTTATCATTTTCAATGAGTAAAAGGAAAGAAATCATAGAATCACAGGATCACAGATGCATAGGGTTTGGAAGAGATCTCTGGAGATCATCTAGTCCAACCTTTTCATTAAAGCAGGTTCCCTAGAGAAGGTTGTAAGGGAGAGTATTCAAGCAGGTTTTGAATATCTCCAGAGAGCAGACTCCACAACTTCTCTAGACAATTTATTCCAGTGTTCTGTCACAAAGAAAACAGCAATTTTCTCATATTCATATGGAACTTTCTGTATTCCAGTTTGTGCCCATTACCCCTTGTCCTGCTTCTGGGCATCACCAGAAAGATTTTTGCCCAATGCACTTGATTCCCTTCCATTAGATATTGTCTCGCTCCGATTTATAGGAGGGAGAGGAGGTTCTTTTAATATCTATATCTCCGGCGTGAGATTAAGAAACAACGGTTCAAATGTTGGTCTGACCAGTTTATTACAGATGTTAATTAGGGAGATGGTGAAGGGGAGGACAGACGCTATTATGAATTAGGGTAATGGGGAAGGGAAGGAGGGCGATAGAAAAGGTAAGAAAGAAGAAGCAAGGAGTCTTTATAGGAAGCAAGCGGGACATAGTCACCACCATGGATCCAGCAAGGTTCAGTCATGGATCTTCAATAGCAATAGTGGTGGGTCATCGGGTGTTGTTGTTCTGTTGACAACGATAACCACGACGACGACCATGGTGATGATGGCCCCTTTTCAATGCTTTCAAAGTGGTCAAGTCAGTTTACTTAGGAGTGACAGCTCAAATCCAAAGTGGTTGAGTCAGCTCTCCTTGGAGTGGCAGCTTCTGGCTCTGGGATCTTAGCGGAAACTCCTTTGTTCCTATCTTCCTGGCCTTGCCAGCAGATAAGATGGAGCAGGGAGGCGCCAACTTGTATCTTGCCTTCACAGGATACAATGGCATCATCCCCCAGTTTCCATAGCAAGCTGGAGTTATTTGGTCACAGGCCAGATCTTCTGCCAGTAAACACTTCTGAGCGCTATCTTCTGAATGCAAACAGCTAAAATTGTCCACACAGCAACACCCATCACTCATCTCCTAGACAAGTCAGTCTTATCACAAGAAATACCTCAGAAAGCAAGCTTTGAGCCAAAAAACAAAGGATTCTCTCAGATATATATAAGCATTGATTAGAAACCCTCTCAGTCATTCACTCTCAGATCTCTCAGCCTTTCCTCATAAGAGAGATGTTCCGAGTCCCTAATCTTTGTGGCCCTCTGCTGGACACTCTAGAATTTCCCAGTCTTTCTTGAAGGGAGGAGTCCAGAACTGGATTCAGTAATCCAGGTGTGACCTCACAAGGGCAGAGCAGATGGGGAAGATCATGTCCATCAACTTGCTGAATTGAATTGCTACTCATTGCACCTTAGAATACCATTGGCCTTCTTAACCAAAATGGCACACTACTGGGTTATGGGACACCTAGATCTCAACAGGACATTTCAGAAGGTCAGCCCTTAACCCATACTAATGCACACAGTTCTTTTTCCCAGGTGAATGAGCAAACACTCTCCCTTGTTGAACCTCATAATGTTCCTCTCTGCCCAACTATCCAGTCTGTCCACATCTCACTGAATGGTAGCACAGCCTTCTGGTATGTCAGTTACTTCTCCCAGCTTTGTATCATCAGTAAACTTGCTGAGAGTTCACTCTGTCCTTTTATCTAGGTCATTGATGAAGATGTTAAACATGGGTCAGAGTCAGAACTGACCCTTGGGGAATACTGTTATCTACAGGCCTCCAACTAGACTCTGCACTTGTGATCACAATCCACTGAGCTCTGCCAGTCAGCCTGCTATAAATCCCCCTCACTGTACACTCATCTATGCCACACTTCCTTAGTTTACCTATGAAAATGTTATAAGAGACAGTGTCAGAAGCCTTGCTGAAGTCAAGGTAGGCAATTCCCATGACATGACATCATAGAAAGTTATCAGATTGGTCAAGTGTGTTTTCACCTTGCTGAGCACATGTTAATTTCTCCTGATAACTTTCTTTTTTTTCCACTTACTTGGAGATGATAATCCAAATAAGCTGCATCTTCCCAGCAATGGAGATAAGGCTGACTGGCCTGTGGTCCCATGGATCCTCCTTCATGCTCTTTGGAAGACTAGAGTGATGCTGGCTAACCTTCATTCCTGAGGCTCTCCTCCTGTTCTCCATGAAGTCTAAAAATGATAGATAGTGATTTGGCAATTATTTTTTCTTAGCCTTAGGGCTGTACAAGTTGTTAGCATGGAGGAAGTGAATATTTAGGGATCCCTTATCTTCCAGTGCACTTATCCATGGGATGTTCCCAAGTACATTCTTGAAAAGGTCAAAACCAGTTCTCTTGAAGTTCAGGGTTTCATCCTACTTACTGCCCTGTTTCTTCCAAGTGTGACTCCAAACTCTACCATCTTACAATTATTTCATTCAAGTCTTTGCCAGTACTTCACATCACCAACCAGTTCTTCAGTAATAAAGTGAATACTTTATATTCACTTTATAAATATATACTTTATAAGAGAATTTGTATGAAGAGAGAAAGTGTAGGCCAGCAGTTTGGCCTTGAAAACTCATTTATTAGAACACAATATTTAACCATATTTGCAAAAACTTTTCTGAGATAATATATATATATATATTTGTAAATAACTTTCTGAATTAAAAAGTAAATAAATAAATATATTTTCATATACCTAAGGTTTATGATCTTTACATTTGACTCTTTTACTCATTATCTGAAGGATTTATTTTTCCCCAGTGAGCTTCCTGTGTAGTTTTTGCTCATTGTATCTTGTTTGTTCATTGTCATAGATGAACAATATTCTGCTTGTTTCCAAGAGCACACCCCACCCCCCATTGTTCACTGGCAGTGTAAAAACCTTCATAATAAGAATGACCCCTGTGGTAATCAGGGAGACAGCTTTGATTAAGAACATCTGCTAGCAGATTCCCAATTCTAACGTCAAGCAGAAGTAAGACAAGATAGAAAAAGTGGCATTTCTCAAACTGTGAGGATGGACTCCTTGGGGAGACTCTGACCTCTTCCAGAGCTACAAGCCAATATCATAAAAGCAGAACACACTTCAAAATATGTGGAGTGTGTGTCTAGTTTGCAAAATACAACACTTTTTTTTTTTTTTTTTTTTTTTTTTTCCTGAGATGCTGCATCTCAGAAACATTTAAGTTTAATGTTTAAGTTTCTAAACACTGAACTTCTGAGGAGCATGGGGGGGACCTGAACTTTGAAGCACTGCACTGTGCTTCCTCCTCAAACATATCACACACAATGAAACAGAAGGGACATATTACAGTGGCCCACGACTCACTGTCTCTGTCTTTTTGCTGTTATTATTTCTTCCTCTTCCCTTTTCTCTGTGTTTTTTGTTTGTTTGTTTGTTTGTTTTTCCTGTTGTTGCTGCTGAGTCTTTCCATTAGCAATGCTTAACATTAGAATCTGAGATAATTTGATTTAGTTTTCTGTTATACTGGTGTAAAATGGTGATGTGGTGATTCACCACAATATTCTGAAATCAGTTTCTTGTCCAGCATTTTTTCTCTACTATTGTTCAGGAAGACATACTGAGGAAATACTAAAGAATCTGACATACCTACAGTGGTTTTTTTTGTTTTGTTTTGTTTTGCTTTAATATTTTTCCATAGATTATTATGATCCACATGGTAGAGTTGTGTTGAACTGAGCACTGGATAGACCATTAGGTTTAATAGCCAGCCGTAAACTAATCCATAAAGATCTATATATCATAGTAGCCAACTCTGTTGCTTGATGTCCTAATTTCCTTCTCTGTAGATGTTATTGTACTTATCTCATATAGAAAGAATTGCAAGTTGTAATGAAAAAAAAAAAAAATACAAATCCTATTTATATTTGCGTGAAAAAGTATAAATTTAAAATCTAATTAAAAATACTGCACTTCATGAAAAACCTTTCTGTTTATCATTATGGAAAGTAGGGTAAAAGAATACAAATCAGTATAACAGAAAGAAACCAGAAGATACATTTTTTTATTGCTGTTGTTTTTTCACTAGGTTGTACTCCTAAATTCTAATTAAAAAACAAACACAAAACCAAAACCAAAACCAAACATTTATAGAAATTCAGCTTGTCTGAAGAAAGTATGTGAGATGTGAAAACATGTACAGCCTCCTAAGGATGGATATGGAAGTATTTTTTTGCATGTCATGGATCCCAAAGTGTCGATGGAGCTGAAACTTGAGATATGTGAAAGGAAAACATAGGAATATGTAGAATAGAGTATCTATAAGTGTACTACCAACTTCATGAAGAGAAAAAAATAAAATTTGGGGCTGCTGCTCAAAAGAGTGAGTACCTACTCATGAAAAACAGAAAAGACATAAACTCACAAAAAAGTTTGAGGAAGAGATATAAATACAACTCATAAAAGAGGGAGATCAATAAAGTATAAACCAGTCTAACTGGGTGTGTGTCATTTGATACATCAAAATAAGTTGCCTCTGACATGTTGACTGAGAGTCCATTCTGTTCTTGTTTGAAAAATCTCATGAGATGCCCAGTAAGTGATAAAAGGCACATATATATAAGAATGACATAATGAGAATGTATTCATAACTTTCTTCAACATATGGAATTATCACATCTTATGATGATTATTATAATGTTTTTGTTGTTGTAGCTGTTGTTATTTTCTTCTCTGCTTCCAATTATAATGGAAAAAGAGAAAAGTTATTCTGCTTTCATTAATGTTTTAGAAATTTGTTTTGTTTGTTTCTTTCCAAACTTGATTCTTGTTCTTAAGTACAGCATCTTTCTCAAGCAGGAAGGTGATTTTGTTTAAAAAGATTTCTTATCACATTTTTCAGTTAAGTCTTAGTCATAATTCACAAGAGAACATTACAGACTGGCAACAATCTGTAAAGTGCTATAAGCATGACAAATCTTCACTTTAATTATTAGAATTGATTTTTATTTTTTATTGTCAGGAGGTGTGATTTTCTTCTCTCTTTTACTTGATATTTACTGACTAGGAATTATCTCATATTTTTCTCCTACTGAGTAAAAAATATATCGAATCATAGAATCATAGAATCACAAGGTTGGAAACGACCTATAAGATCATCTAGTCCAACCGTCTTCACATTACCACAGCTACCACAAGCTAGTAAACCATATCTCGCAGCTCCTCATCCAGACGCCTCTTGAACTCTGCCAGGGACGATGACTCCACCACCTCCCTGGGCAGGCTATTCCAGTGCCTGACCGCTCTCTGAGATAAAAAGTTTTTCCTGATGTCTAAACCTAAACCTTCTCTGATACAACTTGCGGCCATTTTTCCAGGTCCTGCTTGTTGCCTGGGAGAAGAGGCCAAACCCCTCTTCACCACAACCTCCTTTCAGGAAGTTGTAGAGTGCAATGAGGTCTCCTCCTCTTCTCCAGACTAAACAATCCCAGCTCCCTCAGCCACTCCTCATAGGACTCGTGCTCCAGACCCCTCACCAGTTTCATTGCCCTTCTCTGGACACACTCCAGGGCCTCAATGTCTTTTTTGTAGTGAGGGGCCCCAAACTGAACACAGTACTCGAGGTGGGGCCTCACCAGTGCTGAGTACAGAGGGATGACTACCCCCCTGCTCCTGCTGGCCACACTTTTTCTAATGCAGGCCAGAATGCCATTGGTCCTCTTGTCCACCTGGGCACACTGTTAGCTAATGTTCAGCCGAGCATCAACCAACACCCTCAGGTCTCTTTCCTCTCCACAATCATCACACCCCTGGTAGGCTCTTCTACCAGTTGCATAAGAAAGCTATCTTCCACGCAGTCTAGAAACCTCCTGGACTGCTTCCTCTGTGCTGTATTATATTTGCAACATACATCAGAGAAGTTGAAGTCTCCCATGAGAACAAGTGATGGCTATCACATGACTTCCACGAGCTGCTCATAGAATATCTAGATCTATACATGAATATTTTTTACAAAACTGTTGCTATAGCAGGAAACAAAGATATATGTATACCGGTGGCAGAGTTAATCTGTTGCTTGTTTTGTAACAGAACTAGGTGAAACATAAAACCAAAATCACTAAAACATACAGAAAGTCATTTTGTCTATCTCCGTATCTATAAAAACTAGTTGAACTTGGATTTTAACAAGAGTGAAATTTGATATCTCTCTTGAACTAAAAATCAAACAGATGTATTTACACAGAATCATAAAACAGCTTTGGTTGGAAGCAATTTTAAAAATCTTCTAATTCCATGCCATGGTTTCCACTGCCAAGATCAGGTTGCAACAGGGCATCTCCAACTCATTCTTGAATGCCTCCAAAGATTATGCTTCCACAACTTTAGCCAACATATTCTAGTTGGTTCTAGTTGTTCTAGCCTCACTACATTCAAAGTAATTAATTTCTTCCTAACATCTAACCTCAGTCTTCCCTGTTTCAGTTTAAAGCTATTCTCCCTTGAACTATCAATATTAGAGGACATAAAATGCTGGTCTCATCATGCTTTTAAGTTCTCTCTAAGTACTGGAAGGCTGCAATGAGGTCTCCCTGAAGCCATCTCTTCCTCAGGATAAACTAGCTCAGGTCCATCAGTCTTTCTTCATAAGAGAGATGAAGCATCTTTACAAATCTCCTGTGGACCCACTCCATTGGCTCCTCGTCATTCTTCTACTGGGGGCTCCAGGCTTGAACACAGTGCTCCAGATAGGGCCACAAGAGGGCTGAGTAAAGGGGGATAGTCACCTCCCTCTCCATGCTGCCACTCCTCTTGTGATGCAGCCCAGGATAATATTGGCCTTCTGGGATTCAAGCACACATTGCTGGTTCATGCTTAGCTTTTCATCCACCAGGACACCAAAGTCCTTCTCTGCAAGACTGCTCCCAGTGAATTCTTCTCCCAGCCTGTACACACACCTGGGATTGCCCTGATTTAACTGCAACACTTGCACTTGGCCTTGACTCACTCTAGGTTCTCGTGGACTGTCTTTTCAATCCTGCCCAGATCCTCCAGACAGCATCCTTTCCTTCTGTTTTGTCAGTTGCACCACTCAGCCTGATGTCATCAGCAAACTTTCTGAGCATTCACTTGATCCCATTATCTATGTTGTTGATAAAGATGTTGAAAAACTCCAGCCTCAAAATGGACCTTTGAGTGACACCACTGACCGGTCTCCATGTGGACATAATACTGTTGGCCACAACCCTCTGACTGTGACTGCCCATCCAGCAGTTTACCCACCAAACAGTCCACAGTTCAAATCCATAGTCAATATCGGTTGCCCTTCCATGGTCTACTGATACTGTCACTGTGTCACAGAAGGCTACTGGACTGGTGAAAAACAACCTGCCTTTGGTGAGATGTAGCTGTTCAGTACCTCAGTCTTTATTTCTTCTGCATTGTTAAAAATGCAAATTTTTTAATAAAACAATTTTTTATTTTGAATTTCCTGGAAAGAAGGAGAAAGAAAGAAGAACTAAAATTCTAAAAAAAAATTTGGAAATCCAAGAAAAAGTGCTTGATTTGTTTAATTTTGGAGCCTTAGACTCTATAGTGAGTAGTTGTGCCAAAACAAAACAAAACAGAACAAAACAGAACACAGCATCAACACCAAGAAAGGAAGAAAATAACTGAGTCAACAGAAAAAACAAGTAGATGTCCCCAATCCTGTCAGCATGCAATAATTCATACGTCTGAAAGTCAATCACTGTAGGCATGACACTAAGGTATTTTGTCTATTTAGTGCATCAGCTGCAATAACATGGTGTAATAATAATAATAATAATAGCAAAGTAAATTCATTTATAAACAAAAATTCATAATTATGCCTAGATATGAACACCCCAATATATGTAGGTACAAGTCCAACTCAAAAACAGCAGTGTCTAAAACCTGAATATTTTGTCCCTTTGGAATGGTTCATATTGTAAAAAAATCAAAAACTCATATTCTTCTAGCAGTTAAAGAAAGCCATTAAGCACTCCTGGAGTGTGATCCTGACGGTCCTCATGTAACAGAAGTCACTTGTAGTGTGTAATGCGTAGAGGGATGCGTTCTAACAGGTTTTTTTTTTGTGTGTGTTGACCATACATAGCTATATATAAGTGTAAAAAAGTTATTAAAAAATTCATAGAGATGGATTATCTCACTGAACATAGCAGTCATCCAGTGTTGTAGTAGTTGACTTATGAAAGTCCTTACCCAATTTTACAGGGTATTGTGGCTGGGATTTAAGTTTAACAACAAAACATTTACTTTCGTATATATATGTGGGATCTGGAGCCTCTGTCTAGATGTGTAAATATTCATCTTCTTTAAACTTCAAAACAGATTTAAAATTAAATAAATAAATAATCAGTTAATATTATTTATTTATTTAATGCTCAGTCAAAGCAATGTTGTCCATTTATTTTATTATTTTTCCATTATATGAAAGCATAAATAGTAGCCTACGGTTACAGTCACACATTGGTGGCTAACTCAGGAGCTTTATAGCACAAAACAAACTTCATATCATCTTTCTATTGTCTGCTTAGCCTGAATGGCTGCATTATAGCCTTGTTCTTTCCCTAATGTAAAGAAGAGTATTCTACCCAGAGAACATAATGATCCTAGATGAGGTAATTTAAAGAGAAGAAAATTAGTGGTGATGATGGAGAGATCTTGCTCTTTAAGTAAAACCAGAGAGTGAGTAAGTGAGGGGAAATGTGGCTGTGTTCAATCATTAACACCCCCTGTCCACAAGCTGGAGATCGGATACATGCTCTCTGGTTTGATGTTGCTTTATTAATCCATTGGATATCTAATGTTGAAAAGCAAAGACCTGGGGCAAAAACAAAATCTCCTTTCATTGTCTTACCCCATGAAAAACAAAATCTGATGGATCCTATGTTTCTTCCTATTGCTACCCATATCCAGTTTGAAGAAGGTGGGGTAGAACATGGCCTAATATGTTCTATATTAGAGTTTGACAGTTAACAAAATCTCCTGGGATTACTGGGATGTCATTGTTGATATTTCAGACATTTTGAAATTCTGAGTAAAGCTCAGTAGAATCTTTCTCTTAAACTGCCTACTAGTCTTCTATTTTGGAACTTAGTCTATGAACTTCTTCCTCTAGAAGGTGAAATATTTTCAGTAATATATTAGAATGTCCTTGGGTAAGAGACATATCATGAATAAATGATAATGGTCAACACAAAAGTCTATTCACAGCAAGTGCTATCAATCAACGTGAGTGACTACTGAGAGAGATTTAAGACTCAGACTTTTAAAAGAGCATAAGGAATCTACTTTCAATTTCCAGCAAAAACTGAGCATATATATTCAACCTAAACTATTTCTAAAATCCTAGCTTAAACTCTCAACAGAATACAAAACATACAGTTGATTTGCATCTTGCTTCTCATAGCATTGGTCCAATGTTGATATGTGTATGCTTTGCTTTAACAAAACTTCCTGCATCTTAATATCTCTGGAGAGATGATTTTGTTCAATAGGATTTTGATCCTGGCTGAATGTTGCCATGGTATTGGATTATTCTGGGCTGTGATCAAGAAGAACAACCAAAGTTTAAAAGAAACCACCTTTAAAGCATACTCATGAGCTACAGTATCTAGCATCTAAGAAGTAAATCTTGATTCTTCTAGTATGTGGCACTTGTTGAATACACATTAATGTATATATACTACTGTAGCAATAAATACACTTTAAAATATAGGAAAACACAGGAGAAGAAAAGTGGGACAATTTTTCTCCATTTAAAATTGTTCATTTTGATTTAATGCTGTTATCCCATTACCTCAGCTTCCTGGGGAGCACTTGAAAGAGAACTTTTTGCAAATTATCTTGTTGTTTTATTAGGCACTGTTCCAGAGCTGGAGGGAGTTAATGAATGTGTTTTTGATATTACTGAGCTTTTGAATTGAGTGCATAATAAAGAATTTGTAACTATCTCCATCCCTGGATAGTAATATAACTCTTCTTTCACACCTGTTTGCATGCATTGAATTGCTACTCATCTAAGTGTACCAGGAGCGCTGCAGAAAGTTCTAGAAATACACACGAGAGTGTTTTCTATAAGCGAGTGCTGGCATAATTATTTTATATTCTTGGAAGACTGAGCTCCAGTGAGAGGAAAAAAAAAAAAAAAGAGTCCCAGAAAAATCTTGGTGGTTCATAATCTAGGGTGATGATCCAACTTTCACAAAGTGTTTTAAAGCAGCAAAACAATATGAAATTACTGGGGGGAAGGAGGAAGTTTTCAGGAAGTCTGTTACTTAAAAATGGAGTATTTGGTCTGTCAAATTACTGAGCATGTTCTTCCAATTTCATAGGCAGAATTCACAGCCATGAGAGACCAATACATGAGAGGCGGAGAAGGTTTCATTATCTGCTATTCCATCACAGACCGTCAATCTTTTCAAGAAGCTGCTGAGTTTAAGGAACTCATTTATCGTGTTCGGCACACCTATGACATCCCTTTGGTGCTGGTGGGGAACAAAACAGATCTTGAAGAGTTTAGACAGGTAAGCAACTTGTTTTGATTTACCTTGGACACTTCAGGGATTTGTGTAGCAGATGCTATACAGCACTGCAGTACTATTCAACACAAAATTAGGCTTAATCAAAGGTCTACACACTAGGATTGGTAACAAATTAAGTAGTTAGTGGTAAATTTAATTCAAAGGTTATAGATCTTAAAGCATCCTTGGCCAATCACATCCAAATATTCCTCACTTTTCATTGAAAATGAGTCCCTCAGTTTTCTTCAAAAGTTCTACATTTGTCTAATTTGAAAATAGATTCACTGAAGATCTGGGGGGGTGAGGAAAAAAAAAAAAAAAAAAGTTTTCTTTAGAAGCTACCAACCTTTAAGTCCAGATTGTTTTCATAAAAGTGCTAGATTTAATTAAAGGGTTGTTCTCAAATGGGCTGAAGCAAAAAATCTAATTATCTAAATAGCTAAATTCATACAATTATATCTGTGGCTGAAAAGCCAGTGTCTATGTCATCAGAGTTTTCAGATGTAACTGGGACATGTAAGACATGTATTCATTTTAGTTTACATACAGCCATCATCACCCATAACATAGTAAATTTTGCTTCCTTTGAGGTCATTGACCATTGCATTCTCAGAATGAAAAACTTAGCTCAGTTTATCTCCTTTGCTTCCTCTCATCTTCCTTTTTACTATTTGTACTGATGTCTGCATGTGCAGACAGTGAGTTGGAGAGAGATTGTGTTAAAAATGGCTTGGTTGTAACCTGGTATAGAACAAAAATTATCCTTAATTGTAAGCAAAAACTTTGGAAGACAAAAAATTAATATGATTTCCTGTGTGAAAATTTTAAAAGGCTCTTTATGTATGCTGCAGTTGCTTTTAAATGACTGAATTCTGTGCAGATACACCTAACAGTTCAATAAAATAGTATTTTTTTCAGTTCATTAGCATCTATGCACTCATTATCCTGTTTTCTCTTATCCACTTGTCATTTTTCCCTCTATTCTGTTTTCTTCTCCCTCCTATCTAAAGAAAATTCAAAGCAGTATTAAACCCAAAATGAGTTCTGAAATTTTTATTTTATCATAGCTTTGATGAAATTATTGTTGTCTTAAAGCATACCTGTCACTTGTAATGTCTTAAGAAATGAGTTTGTCTGTGTAACTTCAGAAAAGAAGCTTAGAAGTTTTAATTATATCATTCTAAAGAATAAACACTTTCAATTTTCCCAGAAACAATGTGAGGGAACAACTAAAAACTAGTGGAAAAAAAAAATATATATATATATATATATTTAGTTATATATATATATATATATATATATATATATATATATATATATATATAAATATATATAAAGCATATTCACAGAATGACAAAATGGTTGAGATTGGAACGGACTTCTGGGTCCGTCTGGTCTGGTTCAAGCAGTACCACCCAGAGCAGGGTGACAGACCCATGCCAGGACAACAATTAATGATCTCCATGGTGGCACCTCTTTCAGCAACTTGAGCCAGTGTTCAGTCACCTGTAAGTGAAAGTGTTTCCTGATATGCAGACAGAACCTTCACAAACACAATTTGTGCCTACTGCCTCTTGTTTTGACACAGAGAACCACTGAAAAGAAGATCCTATCTCCATCCTTGTTACACCCTCCCTTCAGGTTTTTATAGACACATATGTCTATACATGTGTTTAGATCTAGATTTCTCTAACTCTCTTCTCTAGGCTGAATGGTTCTAGATCTCTCAGCTTCCTCTCACAGAAGTGTGTTGGCGCTCAGTCGAGTTAGAGAGCTCTCATAGTTTCTTGTAGCATCAGAATAGTTCTCAGAATAGTTCTGCTTTATTGTGTTCAACATACATCTTATATACCATTCACTTACAAGCCAGGAATTCCAGTCCCCCTAATTAGTTAATTAGCCTAGCTTCTCCCGAACAACAGTGATGAAGGATGAAAGGTTTCTTAAGTGTGCTAAGGTTAACAATCTGTACAAACAGAACTTCCTGTTTACCCTTAGATGCAAACAGATACCGTTTGCTCTCTGTCTTACACTCCAGACTCCCAAGGTTTCACAGTCATAGGGTCTATCAAGGAGTCTGATAAGCTCTTTTTTGACTCGCTCACAGTTACATCTTCCCCCACAGATGTGCTCCAGTCCCAGCATACTATCATAATACATATCCAATCTGGTGGTAAGGCTTTCTCCATCCTCTATTCCTTTTCACCATTCATTCTGCAATTGCATTTGTCCTTTCTGATTTTATTCTGTCTTGAATTCAGATATCCACTAAGAGAATAAATGCACATGATTTTTTAAAGGGTTAGTTAGTGCTATTCTCTTGATATTTAGCTATTGCTCTAAGAATTTTTAAGTATTATATATGTATAAGCCCATAGATGTCTGATGTAAAAAAAAGTAAATCTCCAAGTGTCTGAATAGATATCAATTTGATTTCAGTGTCTTTTAACATTAAAGTCATTAAATTAATAAACACAGATTGTATATAACTTATACTGTCATTAGTTTTGAAACACTTAGGACCATCTGATGCAAACCACCAGAGATACTTCCACTTTAGCTGTGTTTTCTAACTTTATCCCAGGTAATTCATAGTGAGGCTTAAAAACTACATAATTGTTAAATGTGTACAAGGTAAAACATATTAATCTTAAAAAAAAAAAAAAAAAAAAACCTTTAATCAGGTATTATATACATATACACATGTTTGAATTCATGCTATGCTAAATTAAATTTTTTATACAAAAAAAAAAAAAAAAACACAACAAAAACATTGCTAAGAGATTGTCCAAAAAATTGTTCAGAAGGTTCTGCCGCTGCCCTTGCAATATATTACATCTGTCAGTTCTATGGGGAAAAAAGGAAAGAAAGAAAGAAACAAACAAACAAAAATGTATGAGATCTTTTGAACAGTGGACTGGCTTTGAGCTGAAAAGAACAGATATTTTCTAGCAATATTTTCAAACTTTTAATGTGGATGTGAGAACCGCTTTGGAAACTCTACCTACATGGAAGCAGCGTAGCCTTCATGGAAAAGTTTTTTTTTTCTATACTTTTTTTTTTTTTTTTTTTGCAACCTCAGAGGAATAAACTGCAGGCTCACTGAAGTCCATAGATAACATGTTGATGGCCCTTGAGTCTAAGGTTATGAGGTCAGCTCACACTTCTTTCAGATCTTGGCCCCTCTGGGAAATCTGTCATCCAGTTGTTAGTTTTGCCAGTACAATCTTGATCCTGACAAGAATTATGCACTTGTTTACCATTCCACACATGAGCTATCTTATTGGGTTCAAGCACCAAATGCAAGCCAAAACAATACTTTTGAAAGCACTTCCTTTTTTCTCCCTCCCCCTAAGCCATCTTTTCTGAAGTAAGAAATAAAAAAAAAAATCAATACAAAATCTATCTTTAATATGAAACAGTATTTTACCTGGAATGCTTATTAATTACAAGTACTTACTGCTCACTTATAATTCATTTTATCTTCTTTCTAATTTTTATTATTCTTTAATGCAATTCTCAAGTCAGGATTCATATGTTACCCTGACCTAAAGCAGCTGCCTGCAAAACATTTCCACTTAGATGAGACTTTTCTGTGAAAATTGTTCAAGAGGAACTGACTGGTCATCAGATACTGTGAACATCAACTATCAACTTCTAGAATTTTTTTTTTTTTTTTAAATGAATAACTTAAGTATATTTCAAATATTGCCCACATTTACATATTGGTGACTGGCTGAGACACTGCAAATACTTATGTTTTTCTTTTCTTTTCCCTTCCTTTCCTTTCCTTTTCCTTTCCTTTTCCTTTCCTTTCCCCTTTTCCTTTCCTTTTCCTTTCCTTTCCTTTCCCTTCCCTTTCCCTTCCCTTTCCCTTCCCTTCCCTTTCCTTTCCCTTCCCCTTTCCTTTCCCTTCCCCTTTCCTTTCCCTTCCCCTTTCCTTTCCCTTTCCCTTTCCTTTCCCTTTCCCTTTCCTTTCCTTTTCCCTTTCCTTTCCTTTTCCTTTTCCTTTCCTTTCCTTTTCCTTTTCCTTTCCTTTTCCTTTTCCTTTCCTTTTCCTTTTCCTTTCCTTTTCCTTTTCCTTTCCTTTTCCTTTTCCTTTTCCTTTTCCTTTTCCTTTTCCTTTTCCTTTTCCTTTTCCTTTTCCTTTTCCTTTTCCTTTTCCTTTTCCTTTTCCTTTTCCTTTTCCTTTTCCTTTTCCTTTTCCTTTTCCTTTCCTTTTCCTTTCCTTTTCCTTTTCCTTTTCCTTTTCCTTTTCCTTTCCCTTTCCCTTTCTTTTTCCCTTTCCTTTTCCTTTTCCTTTTCCTTTTCCTTTTCCTTTTCCTTTTCCTTTTCCTTTTCCTTTTCCTTTTCCTTTTCCTTTTCCTTTTCCTTTTCCTTTTCCTTTTCCTTTTCCTTTTCCTTTTCCTTTCCTTTTCCTTTCCTTTCCTTTCCTTTCCTTTCCTTTTCCTTTCTTTTCTTTTCTTTTCTTTTCTTTTCTTTTCTTTTCTTTTCTTTTCTTTTCTTTTCTTTTCTTTTCTTTTCTTTTCTTTTCTTTTCTTTTCTTTTCTTTTCTTTTCTTTTCTTTTCTTTTCTTTTTTTCTTTTCTTTTCTTTTCTTTTCTTTTCTTTTCTTTTCTTTTCTTTTCTTTTCTTTTCTTTTCTTTTCTTTTCTTTTCTTTTCTTTTCTTTTCTTTTCTTTTCTTTTCTTTTCTTTTCTTTTCTTTTCTTTTCTTTTCTTTTCTTTTCTTTTTCTTTCCTCCTTGCCTTGCCTTGCCTTGCCTTTTCTTGCCTTGCCTTGCCTTTTTCCGTGCCTCTCCTCTCCTCTCCTCTCCTCTCCTCTCCTCTCCTCTCCTCTCCTCTCCTCTCCTCTCCTCTCCTCTCCTCTCCTCTCCTCTCCTCTCCTCTCCTCTCCTCTCCTCTCCTCTCCTCTCCTCTCCTCTCCTCTCCTCTCCTCTCCTCTCCTCTCCTCTCCTCTCCTCTCCTCTCCTCTCTTCTTTCCTCTCCCCTCCCCTCCCCTCCGCCTTCCCTCTCTTCTCCCCTCCCCTCCCCTCTCCCCTCCCCTTTTTTTTTTCTCTTCTATTTTCTTTTGTTTTCATTTTCCAGTTCATAACAATGAAATTCTGTTAACTCAATGTTTTCTTTTTCATAAAAGACATTCAGTACTCTAAATTTCTTAAACCAATGTATTATTATCATTAGTATCCTAATGAAGTTTTTTGTTTCAGGATTAAAACCCAATTGTAATTTGCAAATGCCCTGTATTGTAACTAGTTCCATTTATTCTTAGTGATATTTGGATTTAAGGGACTGTCTGATAAGCATTCTTGTTTCTCATGTACTCAACTGGTGCACTACACAAAAAGTGAAAATTTCTAATGCTTCTACTCAACTTTTGAAGAGAAAAGCTAAAGATTAAATATTTTCAACTATTTATTATGATAGCATAATAAGAATTAATTTTAGACATGTTGAAATTGCTAGACTCAATGACTTGGACAGATCTTCCGTAAAATCCATGAAGAGATATAGGAACAATCATAAAATTTAAACATATCATAAAATTAATCTGTCCCTGTACTTGTTTTTCTTACCATTGATTGTAGAGTTCAATATGGACATCTACCTTCCTTGAATTCAGATTTGAGAGAGACGAAGCAAAGATCGGAGTGAGCTGTGTTCTCATTATATCTGTCAAAGGCTTGTGGCCCGGTTCAGCCCAGTTCTGTGACTAAATGGGGCAGCGGGAGATTTAGGGACCCATGTCCTGAAATTAAGGGGAAGAGGGAAAAGGGAAAGGGGCTAAAAACAGAGCAGAACACAGAGATGATCAGTAAAAAAAAAAAAAAAAAAAAAAAAAAAAAAAGGAGTAGATTTGTATCTTGCAAGCAGTTTTGTATTTTCCTCTAGAACAGTGAAGTCTTCTAGGAGATGCAGTTCTTCTCTTCTGTGAAAGAAGCAAAGTACTGTTGGAAAACTATCCACCAAACCCAGTGTAGGACTTGTTTGTAAGGAAATTCTGAATGCTGTTTGTGGAACAAATCAGACCTTCTCTGAGGAAAACACATTGAAAAAACTATAGCTTGTAAGGAATTGCACAATGGTATTATTTGTTGGGTGACTAGAGTTTAGGTGGAAGCCTATACAGATTTCAGTACTGAAAACCAGATTTCTGAGGAAGTTAATTACCACTCAAGGACTTCCATAGTTCATTTTTCAGCCACGGGGAAAGGAATAAGGAAGGAACTGTGTGTAGTCCCCACTCTGATTCCTGTTTTGGTCCACAGAGAAAGAGCTTGACAACAAAACTGAGTTTTATTATTTTTAAGTTTATTTTCTGTATTGCCTTGTCTGCATTGCCACGCATAAGCTAGGTGAGATATGGTTTTTGTTACAGTCAGGAGAGAGGCATGAACAGAACATATCAAGCACTTCTAATTGGGGCACAGTTCTGCCTCTCCACCGTTCATGCCTGAAGCAATGTGACCTCCCATCTCTCAAGATTTATCCTCTCATTTTCTCCACAGGGGCACATATACAAGTAAGAGATTGGCATCCAATGGGAAGGCATCTTTTTAATGTACATGATGCTATTTTTACATGTGCAAAATCAAGGTTTCAGCCTAACTCATATATTATTTACTAAAATTCCATTTCAGAAACCTATATAAGCATATGCTTAATTAGAGTGAAACTAATGCATGTTCTTCAAGTTAATTTGCACTTGAGCAAAGTTGCTATTCTGAAATTGAGACACTAATGAGCAACTTTGTAAAAATGAAATTCCCTTGGCAAAGTAACAAATTAATATAGGAGGCAACCATAACTGAGTGCATTTCTCATATAAAAATGTGATTTTTTACTAGCAAGGATAGTTTCTTGTGTGTTTTTGCAGTAGTAAAACAAATTATTTGAAGAAGAAATTTTGCCAGAATTTAGTTACTGATCATTGTGCTGTCACATCTAATCAAAGCATGATATAGTAATCCATTTAACTATCTTTTTTTAATATATATATATTTTTTCTTGTATTTTTGTCGTACTGCTATTTTGTTCTATTTTGTTGTTGACTTGTTTTATATACATGTTGGCTGTTTTTATATATTTATTTATTTACTTTCCAGGATAAATTAGAAAGTCAGAGAGATAAGTTTTTATCCAAATCAAACTACTTGGATAAGAATAGTAGCATATTAACTTCACACATAATGACATTGTTTAATCTCTTCAGTCATGACAAACAAAAAAAATCTTTAAAATTCAAAAATGCTTTATCCAAACAAATCTACTTAAAAAAATAATAATTATAAAGAGGAAAAAATCTCTGCCCTATATCTATTCCGTAAACATTCAATCCTTTTTCAATAGAAAAGATCTCTAAGATCATCCAGTTCAACCATCTACTTATCACCAATATTTCCCACTAAACCTCTCAACAGCATCACTGCCCCACTCCTAATAGGCTCCAGGCCTTGATGTCTTTCTTGTAGTGAGGGGTTCATTACTGAACACAGTACTTGAGTACAGAGGGAACAGATGATATGCTGTATTTATGAAATTAATCAATATGGAGTTCATTCGGCCTAAAACCTTCCAGTACTGAAGAGTTTTATTTCCAAAGGGTTTTTATCACTTCCTGCAAACCCTTTTTTTTTTTTTTTTTTTTTCCATTTGGGTTTTGTGCGTGCCTACACATTTTAACACTGCAATCTAACACAGATCATCATCAAATCTGTAAGGAGGAGAAAGTGAAAGTTGGAGAGAGCTCACATAGCTCACTAGTTACTGCTTTTCCTTTCTGAAAATCATATATTTCAGTCCTTTGCATTTAATTTGAAATGAATCAGTGACAGAAGATTGTATGCAAGGAAAATTCCTTGATGAATAATGTGAAATTTTCTGAACTCTGAAAAGAGTCAGTAATGTTCTCCTTCACCTGCATCTGTATCTATAGTTTTATCATGATGAATTATATGCCAAAATAAAGAGATTTTGTGACATTTGTACTCTGAAAATCACTGAAAAGACAGAATGTTGAAGTGTCCTGGAGTGATACAAATATAGGATCCCAAAACTGAAAAATGTGATTATGACATTAATTTTACTTAATTATTTATATTGGAATAAGAGTGATGGTTATAGAAGATCTGTAGTCTGAAGGTACTCCTTCTAAAAGTTAGAAATAAGACTTTAGATTTGAGGGGGTCTCTTTCAGGCTATTCAATTTCAGTACTTGGACAGCTTACTGAAAATCCCAGAAATGAGAGGTTTTAGAACTAGCTGATAATATGTGTGGTAAAAAAACATCAGGAACAGATGGTATTCACCCAAGAGTTCTAAAAGAATTCAGGTATAAAATTGCTGAACTATTAACTTTAAATGGTGCTGGCACTGGGGAAACATAAGATGATAGCTTCAGAACAGACCAGGGATCTACAAAGCAGTAAATCTGACTTTTGCTGAGCAAATAGTTATCTAGCCTAACAATGAACAAAAATATCAAGTATATGAATTTATCTATTTATTTATTTTAACAGGAAAGGTCCTGATGGATTTCACAAAATTTTTAGAGATTAATTTAACACAGAGGAATGCAAATCCAATTGGATTTTCCTAAAACTTTCCAAGACTTTTACATGAATAACAAAAAATTAAAGAAAGGCATAAGCGTGTTAGCAAGTTTCAAAATAAATAAATAAATAAATGAACAAAAGCAGGAAAGATTGAACAAAAAGAGATGGATTGTTATTGTAACTTCATACAGATATTTTTGAGTTAAATATTCACCTTAGCAACTGGATAAGACAAAATGATATTTATCAATTTATTTATCTATCTTGTGTAGTAAAAAGGACAGGTGACCATGGTAAGATATAAGATTAATTCTTAATATGCTACAAGCCGGAAGATAGGGTAAAAGTTGTGCTGAAAAATGAAAAAAAGTGAAGAGAAAGCTATGGCAGACAAGTGTCCGCTAAAAAAAAAGTGATTTTGGTATTACTGTTGCGTGAATTCTGTCAGCTGAATGCTGCACGGACGTCAAAAAAGCAAAATGGATTATAAGCAAAGGGATAAAAAGCAGAGGAGAACATGTCAGAAGAGGCCACATTTAGAATACTGTGTCCAGCTCTGACCTCCCCAGTTTTAAAAAGATAAGAATCTCCTAGAATTGGAATACCACAAAGATACTAAAGGACCTAGAACATCTCCTGTATGAGGAAAGATTGAGTAACTCAGGTCTGTTCAGCCAGGGAAAAAGATGATTGAGAGGTGATCTGATTAATGTTTATAAATATCGGAAGGAAGATGGGAGGAAAATGAATGAGGCCATTCTGTGATTCTGTGATGATGTTAAGTATTGCTTAAATTGCTTAAAATAATAAAAATAATAATAATAATAAAATAATAATAAAAAAAAGTACTACAAAAATTGGTAGTGTTCTCTCTTCCATATCTATTTTTTTCTCAGAAGATATATAAGAGAATTTGAAAGCATAAAAAAAGAAACTAGGCAAACATGATCAGATTTGCCAAAAAACTTACATATTTAGCTACATGAAATAAAATAATTAATACAAAGTAAATTATGATGTTTCTGTCTGGAAATTAAGAAAATTTTAATGTGGGGAGAAAATCATTCAGACATCATAAATAAATAAATATGATTTACTTTTCCTTATAATACAAGAATTGTGAAGCATTAAATCAAAATCTGATTAAGCAAATTTAGATTAAATGAAACATTTTTCCATGAAACACAAAACTAAACTAGGGAACTCACTGCAATAGGATTTTTAAATGTATATGTATAGATATGTAGATATGTACAAGTAAATATATCAGCCATCCAACAATAATGAAATCTCTCTAGCTGAGAAAGAATTCAGACTCCCTAAGAAGATTCATAGAAGCTGAAATATTCTGTATGCATGATCTATTCTCATGTCCCAGCTGTGAGTAAAGTGCTGTCATGAGTATGATAGCACAGAGAACAAGACAGTTGCAGGATGATTTAGCATGGCTGCTCTTCTGATCTAATATATATTGTAAAAAAAATGAACATTTTTGTGGGGAAAACACACAAAGGTCTCATGAAAACATTCATTTACATTGATATTTATATTAACATATATTACACATTAAGATTATTCATAGATTAATATAGAATAATGACTGTACTTATATCATTGATATATATTATTATTTAATCATTCCTATTATAGTTATTGCTAAAGATGTTTAGCACTTGATTTCCAATTGAATTTTTCTTGTTTCTTTTTCTGCATTCTGATGTACTACATTTTCCAAGTAAATGTTAACTTAAAGAAAACAGCAGATAAATGTTTATTCAGTCTGTGCTATAAGTCAGAAGAATGGCTGTTCACTACAAGAACTTATCCCTTTTTATATAATTTTGTTTTCTCTATAATTTCAGGTCAAGTCTTCATAGAAGTTATATTTGCTAGCATAGTTTCTGGAAAGAAAAATACAATAATAACATGCTGACAGCTGAGTTGATTCAAAAAAAAAAAAAAAAAAAAAAAAGGTTTTCAGAAACCTTTTTTAAGTGTGTAGTTGTGGTATCTTATTTAATATGCATATTAAGTATGCACTTAAGGCAGAAGTCACAAGAGAATTAGGAATGGTGTAAGAGAAGGCGGCCACAAATGCTGACTTCTAATCATCAGATCAGAACACCAGATAATGGTGTCCCCCTGGTGTATGATTATATATTTTGTGTCATTTCACAACAGAAAATAGCAAGTAGTAAGGAGTGGAGAAATTCACTGATGCATCTGAAGAGACAAGCTCCAAAGCCTAAGGCTGACACTGCCTTTCAAAACAATTTTGGCTATGAGTATTTGCAAGCAGATGTCAAGCTAGGGAAAAAACAGATCATCAGTGCTACTAATTTGATGTCTTCAATGCTTTGCTAGCTGGATGATTTCCCATCCTGGACTACTGGACCATTAAACCTTCCTTTTATTGCATAGTCATAAACCTGAATGACAGAAAATAAATAATTAAGACTACTCAATAGAAGGAAAAAGATCTATGTGACCCCTATTGTTTAAGATAGCAAATGAAAAAAATTAAATCCAAGGGCTAATACAGGGAAACATTAAAAGAACAGTACAGAACTGAGAAAATTCTGGCTATGTGGGGAAAACAGTATGTGCATAGGAAGGGCTGTTAGAGTTTCAATGATTTAAAAAAAAAAAAAAAAAAAAAAGTTTAAAGATAGAACCTAAGCAACTCACAAGTTAGAAACATAAATGCTTCTTCAGTCATATGTTGAAGAATAAAAAATAAAATTAGCAGAAGTTAGAGGAAGTGAATTTTCAGAATCATATTGCATAGCTAGGATCCATTTACTTGAAAAATTAAAAGATTGAAATGTTTTATTGACTTTTGAGCTGCGCTATTGACTACAGATGCACATTAAAAACAGTTGTTATATACCATCTCAAACAAAATTAATACATTTGATTGTTCAGGAGAAGTCTACCTGAGCTCAATCATTTAATCACAAGGGAAATGTTGAATTATTAAAGACAGATTGCCTTTGCTGAAGAAACATTGATATTCTAGACAAAGGTGAGGTTCTCGTTCTCTTCTGACTACCTATTTCTTCATTTTCTAATATTTACCATCATGTATACTTTCTGTCAGGTAATCTCCAGATACATATCTCAGTATCTATTAGCTTATTGCAATCCAATACTAACTTCTGAAGTTCTTAGTCATACTAAATAACTGGAGATATTCACAAAATGTGCTGTTCATGTACTATAATCTTCCATATCTCACTATTTTTTTTTTATTTTTATTTTTTATTTTTTGCTTAAGCCTTTCTTGAACTAAAGGCTGGAAATCTGGATTCAGATACATGACTTGAGCCTAAAAATTAAATCTAGTCTTGTAGCCTTGAATTTTAATGGACTGTGAATTGAACGTTGTTTCTGTGTCTGTGTACTTTTATATAAGATCCTCTTGCATGAAGTGTTTTTGCAGTATCTGTAGCTGAATGAAGTTCTGGTTGATAACTGTTCTGAAATTTTGCCCTTTCTTCTTGATATTTCAAAGAGTGAACTGGTTTCCTTTGAATGCACTAATGTAGAATCATAGAATTGCCAAGGTTGAAAAGTTGTCTAAGATCATCCAGTCCAACCATCCACCTAGCACCAGTATTTCCCACTAAACTACGTCCCTCAGTACGACATCTAAATGTTTCTTGAACACCTGCAGGAATGGTGACTCCACCACCTCCCTGGGCAGCCTGTTCCAGTGTCAGACCACTTTCTGAGAAGATATTTTTCCTAACGTCCAACATGAACCTCTGCTGGTGCAACTTTAGGCCAATCCCTCTTTCCCTATCACTGGTTACATGTGAGAAGACAAAACTCACCTTGTCACAACCTCCTTTCAAGTAGCTGTAGAGAGCAATAATCTCCCATGAGCCTCCTGTTCTCCAAACTGAACAATCCCAGTTCCCTCAATCACTCCTCATAAGACTTGTACTCCAGGCCCCCCATCGGCTTTGTTGCCCTTCTCTGGGCATGCTCCAGTGCCTCAATGTCTTTCTTGTAGTGAGAGACCCAAAACTGAACACAATACTCGAGGTGTGGCTTCACCAGAACTAAGTATAAAGGGATGATCACATGGCTGCTCCAGCTGACAACACTATTTCTGATACAAGCCAATGTTTTGGATCCTATGACAAATTAACATTTAGTAATCCTAGTTTCCAAGATGCATATGTTCTGGAAGAACTCAGACGTACAAGGAAGTTAAACAACAACAACAAAAAAACCTGTAGATATGCCATTCTTGCAACTCTAGAAAAATGTTTCCTATAAGTACGAAGTATTATTACTCCCAGTTAGATGAGGCTTTCCAGGAGTGTTTTCTTTTGGCTTTTTATTTCATACCTAAATGATAGGCTGGAAACTATTAAAAGATATCAGTAATAACTAAAACATGTTCATTTAGATTGCTTAATTGGGAGTTTGCTGATTAGCTTCTTCCCAAATACTGTTTTACTTAGCAATGTGAATAGCGTGTTTTTTCTTTTTCTTTTTTTTTTTTTTCCATGATGGAGCCACAAGTCTGGGTTTGTGATCTGCATGCTAATATATATTATTGAGATTCAGGAAGTAATTGTGTTTAAATCAGTTTAAAAGATTCACTTAAAAAAGCAGCAAAAGGTCATTAATATGTAAACTGATAAACCTTGTCTGCAATTTCTTTGAACAGGTTTCTAGTTCTTCCTTTCATTTTTCTTTTTAGTTCTTTTTTGTTGAGCTTTCTTTTGTGTTTGCTTCACAGACACAACATTAACAGGCAAAGCCTGGAAAAAGAATCATATGATTTCTTTTTAATGGAAAGAAGATTAATTTGTTGTGCTGAAGACAAAATAACATTTTAATGATAATTAGGATTATATAAATAGACTTTATTAAGAAAGATTAATGCACTTTTGATAACCATTATAGCAAGATATTGAGGACAAACTACTAATATGTTAGCATCACTGATTTTATGAACTAATTTTATGTCAGTTTCTGCTGCCATACAATAAAGTATTGTTGAATACTGCAAAAGCATATATAATTTCCTACACTAAACTAGTTAGGGACATGCAGTGAAAAATGTCTGAACAATTATATAAATTGTTATTCTTGGAAAGCAGAGGCTAACTAAGCATTTAAGTTTTATTGTGATATTTTATTATTATTTCTCCTTTAATGGAGGCTATTTTGTGTGTGAATGAACCAGAAGATTGTGCTGTAGCTAGAAAGAATGTTAACATAATTTTTGTACACTGCATTAACAAAACAAGTGTAATGAGCCATGGTGGTGTGCAATACCAGGTCAATGTGAGAATTGAGCTGCAAGTAATTATAACACTAAGATTGGTTGTGTTCTAATTATTCTGTGGCTAATAGTACAGAGGCAATTGGTTGAAAACAAAATTATGTGGGCTGTACTCCTTTTGTATAAATGAATATTAGCTGTTGTATTGTAATTGTGCTTTATTTTTCATTAAAATACTATACCCTTAAAGCAACAACAACAACAACAACAACAACCAGTTCTTGCTTCATTGAAATGAAAAATCTTTCTAGGTTCAAAGAAACAGTGACGCAAAATCCCTGCATTTATTCATTTATTTTAGGTTTTATGTTGTAAGGTTTAGAACATTTGTATTTCATGCATGTTATAACACAAAAACTTGACAAAAAAGAAAACAAACAAACAAACAAACAAACAAAAAAACCAGCCAACCAACCAACCAAAAAAAAAATATATATATAGATATGTTCTATATATATACGTGATATGTATATGCTTTTGTTTGTTTTATATGCATACACACACACACATACTCCCATGAAACTAATAATTACCAGAGAGAAGCATTGGGTGGCTATAGTTGTATTCTGAGCACAAAATGGATATTAATCTTGAATGCAAATGTACTTCATTCAAAAGATGTCTTAATGCAACATAGTTCTCAGCTGGTAAGTTCAGAAAAAAATCCTACCAGTGAAAAGTGGCAGAAGACTTAGAGTTTATTACATTAGTACATCACCACCACTGTAAACAACATCAGATGCAAAACCTTACAGGGTAGGATTTTCTTCATCTCATTAACCTGAATTAGCTTCAGTTCAGTTTTGCACATCTAATCTGGTCACCCAGCTACGTTTTTGTTCAAGAAGATAAATGGTTGTTTTATCCCATCAGATAACCATCTGTCCTGCTCAACTCTCTTTCCATGGCATGTGTAAATACCTGAAAATGATTGCTTCTTCCTGATCATTATAAAATCTGCACAACTGGTTCATTTTTACAAGCTTTTAGACATTTTGCATAATCCTTTTACTGGAAAGAAATATTACATACTTAAAGGAGGTCTAGAAGTCAGATATTTGGTTCATCACTTTCTTATGCCAAAAGAAGTTAGTAGGAAGCCTCATTCATAATGCTGTTTAGATGGGAAAATCTGGCTTACTTATTATTTTAGCACCCTACACTTGACATTCAGGCATTGGGTACATGGGCTGCGAAGTGTAACAAAATTTAGTTCTATTACCAGTTTTTAATTTTTTGGAATAGAGCAGTCATAGGCAATAAAATATCATAGGAATTTAAATAACATAATTAAACAAGAGTATGGTTTACAAATATATCCTAGGGAATATAGTGGAGAGGGTCTGATATTTGAAAGCATTGTGTACTCTAAGAATCATATATATTTAGTAACCAAATCATTATGACTAAGTGCCCTGCAGAAATGATGACTAAAGTGACCATTCTGAAGAGATCCTTTTCCCACCCTCTGTAGAAGCTGATAGAGCTGGTCTTTGTAGTTTAATTGTTGTTTTGACTGAGTATGTAAATTTGTTTCCTACATAACTTTAATGTTCTTGAGAAGTTTCAATCAACATTGGAACTTTCAGCAAATGTAGTCCTCTTTCTTGTTGTGATTTATGGTAGAACAAGTTTTCCTTGAATTAACCTCTTTATTCTCTTTATGGAGACATACAAATCTCTATACAGCTATGAACACAGTTTATTTTAGAGCATTGTTCATTTTGGTCCAAGACAAAGAATACCAGCTCATCATAATTTACAATTCATGATGCTTAATGGTTTGAATCACTCATCAGTTTCTGGTTCTACTACTTGTTTATTTCCAAACTGGGGTCGGCCTGTTCTCTTGTGCCACTAGTGACAGGACCAGAGGGAATGGATTCAAACTTCAAACTGTGCCAGGGAGATTCAGGCGGACATTAGGAAATACTACTTCTCTGAAAGAGTGGTCAGGCACTGGAATGGGCTGCCCAGGGAAGTGGTGGAGTCACTGACCATGGAGGTGTTCAAGGAATGTTTCAATTTTGTGTTGAGGGACATGCTTTAATGAGAACTATTGGTGATTGGTGGATGGTTGAACTGAATGATCTTGTAGGTCTTTTCCAACCTTGGTGATTTTGTGATTCTGTGATTCTTTTCAAGGCCAGTGGGCAAGTGGGCCTGCTGTTCCCGTGTCACAGACACTGACACATCTAAAGATGATTTCATGACATCCTTTTCAACCTAGGCCATTCTATTATTCTATGATCCTTAGTGTGGACAGCAGGTCGAGGGATATGATCCTTCCCCTAGTATTTCCCCTGAGCCTCAACTTCTCCAGACTGAACAATCCCACCTCCTTCAGTCACTCCTCATAAGGACTGTGCTCCAGACCCCTCACCAGCTTTACCCTTCTTTGAACCCGCTCCAGGCCTCAATGTCTTTCTTGCAGTGAAGGGCCCAAAACTGGACACAGAACTCCAAGGTGCAGCCTCACCAGAGCTGAGTACAGGTGAAAAATTACTTCCCTGTTCCTGCTGGCAACAGTTTCTGATGCAAGCCAGAGTTCCATTGGCCTTCTTGGCCTTGTGGACACACTGCTGGCTGGTGTTCAGCCGAGTATCAATCAATACCCCCAGGTCCATTTCCTCTACACAGTCTTCCAGCCACTCTGCCCCAAGCCTGTAGCGTTGCCTGGGATGGTTGTGGCCAAAGTGCAGGACCCAGCATTTGGTCTTGTTGAACCTCATCCCATTGCCTTCAGCCCAGCTATCCAGCCTGTCCAGATCCCTCTGTAGGGCCTCGCTACCCCCAGGCAGTTCAACAGCCAACTTGTCATCTGCAAACTTACTGAGGGTGCACTCAATGCCCTCATCGAGGTCATCAGTAAAGATATTGAAGAGGACAGGCCCCAGCACTGACCCCTGGGGAACATCACTCATGACCAGTCTCCGGCTGGATTTAACTCCATTCACTACCACTCTCTGGGCCCAGCCCTCCAGCCAGTTCCTTTCCCAGCCAAGAATGTACCTGTCCAAGTCATGGGCTGCCAGCTTCTGCGGGAGAATACTGTGGGAGACAGTGTCAAAGGCTTTGCTGTAGTCTAGGTGGACTACATCAACAGCCTTTCTCTCATTCACCAGATCACTAGATCATAGTGACGTGCGGAAAATCAAACCCTATAGCCTGTAAGGATATAGAGAAAGTATATTTTATTGGCAATTGCGTGGGTTGAAGAATTTGTTGGGTTTTTTTTGTGAAGGCTTCTGACCTTCCTTTCCATAAACTCCATGAAGGGGGCCATCCGCCAAACTAGTTTCGTCTTGCTCTGTGGACATCTAATCATCTTCCTGCCAGATGTCTCTGGGTTGTTCTCAAACCTTATCAGCATGACCTTCATCCTCCTCACTATCCCAGACCCAGTGTCTGTTATCCCCCTTCTCTAATGAGCTCTACATTCCAGCTTCTATAAACTATCTCTAACTATCCCCCCTATTAGGGGATAGAGTCGCCGCCCCCCCCCCCTATTCTTAGTTACTGTGAAATCTTCTTTCTGCCTTTTACTTTTTCTTATGGGACCCCTTTTCCACTTTTCAATAGAATGAGATCAAACTGGTCAAGCAAGGACTGCCCTTCATGAACCCATGCTTGCTAGGCCTGATCCCCCAGTTGTCCCACACATGCCGTATGATCTCCCTCAAGGCAATCTACTCCATAACCTTCCCTGGCACCGAGGTCAGGCTAACAGGCCTGTAGTTCCCCAGATTCTGCTTAGATGCTTCTTGTAGATGGGAGTCAGTCACACTGGCAAGCCTCCAGTCTTCTGGGACCTCACCAGTCAATAAGGAGTGCTGATAGATGAGAGAAAGCGGCTTGGCTCTCACCTCTGCCAGTTCCCTCAGTACTCTCAGGTGAATCTCATCTTGTCCCATGGACTTGTGACAGTCCAGTTGGAGTAGTAGGTCACTGACTGTGTCCTCCTGAATCATGGGGGGTTTAGTCTGCACCCAATCAAGACTACCAGGTCAGAGAGTGGAATACCCTGAGGATAACTGGTCTGACCATTAAAGACAGACGTAAAGATGTTCAGAACCTCTGCCTTTTTCTTATCCTCAGTGGTCACATTCCCAGCCTTATCCAGTAGAGAATGGAGATTCTCCTTAATCCTCCTCTTACTGTTGATATATTTGTAAAAGAGTTTCTTGTTCCCTTTTACCCCAGCAGCCAGGTTGAGTTCAAACTGGGTTTTTGCCTTTCTGATTTTCTCTCTGCACATCTTAACAAATTCTCTGTATTCTTTCTAAGTTGCCCGTCCCTCCTTCCAGAGGAGGTAGATTCTCTTTTTTCTCCCGAAGCCTCAAGAATAGCTCCTTATTCATCCACGCAAATCTTCTTCCCCGCTGGCTCATTTTGTGGCTCAGGGGGACAGCCAGCACTTACGCCTTTAATACTTCCTTCTTGAAGAGCAACCAGCCATCTTGGATCCCTTTACTCTCTAAGACTGAATCTCAGGGGATTCCCTGACTCCCCCTATTAGTCTTCTATACAATTCAAAGTCTGTTCTCTGGAAGTCCAAGGTAGCAATTTTGCTGCTCCCCCTCCTGGCTCCAGAAAGAATCGAGAACTCTACCATTTTGTGGTCACTCTGTCCAAGACAGCCCCTGACCTCCACATCTCCCACCAGACCTCCTCAGTTTGTGAACAGCAGGTCTAGCAGGGCAGCTCCTCTCATAGGCTCTCTCACCAGCTGCATCAGAAGGTTATCCTGCATAAACTCCAGAAACCTCCTAGACTGTTTCTTCTGTGCTGTGTTGTTTTCCCAGCATATGTCAGGGAAGTTGAAGTCCGCCATGAGGACAAGGGCTAGCGATTGCACAGCTTCTGCCAGCTGCTTGTAGAAAATCTCTCTGTCTCCTCATCGTGATTCGGCAGACTATAACAGACACCCACCAGGATGTTTGTCATGTCAGCCCTTGTCTGAAGGAATGAGAGAGAAAGAAAATGAAGTGTCATTGGTTTTCGGGCTTGTCTGGCCCAGTCCCATGGCTAATGAGGCAGGAGAGGGGAAAAGGGGGACAGGTAAGGAAAAGTGGATGGGTTTAAAAACAGAGCAGTGGCAGTGATCTGAGGAGCAATGCTAATTTACTAAATATGATATCAGAATGCAAGATAACACAACACAATACAACTGGAATTGAAGCCAACAAATCATACAAAATGAGAGAGAGTGTTTCCCAACCAAAGGCCTTACTCTAAAGCTGCAGGCAAAAAGTGGCAAGGCACCATGTGCTTCTCGGTAGCCGACAGAGAGACTCCAGACCTGCTAGGAGCTCCAGCTCTCTTCCTCTGGGCACAAAGTCATCTGGGGAATGCAGCCCTTCCATTCCCTCTCTGAGAACTAAGCACCCACATCCTGCTTCACAGAAACAGAACATTAACTCTTTAACTCCCAGTGCTTTACATGACGTTATGATGTGGAATACCAACAACAACAAAAAATCACAAAACCATGACAAAGGACCTCAAAGATCATCTAGTTTCAACCTCCCTGCCATGGACTGGGTCGCCATCCACCAGACCAGGCTGCCCAGAGCCACATCCAACCTGGCCTTGAATGCTTCCAGGGATGGGACATCCACAAACTTCTTGCGCAACCTGTTTCAGTATGTTACCACCCTCTGAGTGAAAAACTTCCTCCTACTATCTAACCTAACCCTCCCCTCCCCCCTGTCTCAGTTTAAAACCATTCCCCCTGTCCTATCACTATCCAACGTTGTAAAGAGCCGATCTCCCCTCCTGTTTATATGCTCCTTTCAGGTATTGGAAGGACCAATGAAGTCTCCCCAGAGCCTTCTCTACTCCAAGCTAAACAAGCCCAGTTTCCTCAACCTTACCTCACAGGGGAGGTGCTCCAGCCCTCTGATCATCTTATTACCCTCCTCTGGACTCACTCCAAGAGCTCCATGTCCTTCCTGTACTGGAGGCTGCAGGCCTGGATGCAGGACTCCAGATGGGGCCTCACAAGAGCTGATTAGAGGTGAACAATCACCTCCCTCTCCTCAGCCACTCCTCTTTTAATGCAGCCCAGGATATAGTCTGCCTTCCAGTCTGCAAGTGCACACTGCTGTCCCATATCCAGCTTTCTATCCATCAGTACCCCCACATCTTTTTTGGCAGGTTTGTGTTCAATCTTTTCATGTCCCAAATTGCATGAACGTTGCCTAGAACCAGATGTCAGAACTTCTTCAGGATTCTCCAAATGGCATTGTGTAGCTCTGGTGTGTCAACCAAATAGCTTGTTGTCTTCAGCAAACTTGCCGAGGATGCACTCAACTTCCCTTTCAATGTCACTGATGAAGACATTAAAGAGTATCGGTTCCAGCACTCACTCATGATGGACAACACTCTCCATCCAGACTGAGCCACTGAACGCCACACTCTGGATTCGATCCTGCATCCACTGAACAGTCCACCCATCAAATTAATGTATTTTCAATTTGGAGAGAAAGATGTTGTAGGGTGTTGTGTTAAAGGCCATACTGAAATCCAGACAAATTATGTCAGTGGCTCTTCCCTTGTACCTTGATGCAGGTACACCATCAATCTAGAAGAGTGGCTTACTAAAAGAGATGCTAGAATGAACTGTATGTTAGTATACTGATTTCTTTATGCTGGTTTAAGGAAAATGGAGTACATCAGATGTTAAATCATTTTGATTTGTGGCGGCTGAATTTTCCACCATCTGAACTATTTTAAAAGCTAAGATATATCCATATAAAGCCACAGTGAAGATAAAATTCACATCAGACCATCTGTCAGAGTCTGCAGGTAGAAAATGCAGTATTCATCCTAGTGGGTATTTGATTTTTGTATTTTTGCTGTGTTTAAACACAGCCTTTGTGAAAAAAAAAAAAAAAAAAAAAAAAAGCGCGTAATTGGTGTCCATAATAGGCAGAGATAAATTAGGAAGTCTGTGAATGGTATCAAGAAAAAAATCTGTTAAGTAGATTCAGAAATAATAAGACGGTAAAGTGAAATCCTTTGTGGCTAATTTCTTACCAGCTGCATCTCTGGTTTAAGAAAGACAGTGATGAAAATGATATTCATTACTTGATTCATACAAGATTTTCTTGCAGTCAATCACCGTCTGGAGACATAACTAGCTTGCAGGAAAAGCTCTGCAGTTGTGAATAATACCAGAAATAGCAGAGGATACCTATCTCAAGTCTGATTAACATATGAGAACCACAAGAAATTAGAAAATACCATACAAACTTCTGTAAATGCAGAAATAAAGTTGAATAATAGAACTACAAAATCTTTCAGATTAAGCAGAAAAACATTAGATTTACTTGTTAAAATTTAATGGTCCCACTCCTCAATAATATAAGAAATAATTTGTTCCATAACAAGTATGAGAAGTGAGATGTATTTAGCTCTGACCTATTTCTATCCCAGCAAAAATACACATTGCTTTGAGTTTATGTTCCTAATTTAGTGATATTATTTATTTTTACTGTTTTCTGATTATGTGACTGTCAGTGTTATATTGTCTGAGTGGCTTCCTATAATACTGTCTGAGTGGCTTCCTATAATACAGTAAACAAAATGTTCAGCATTTGTCACATGTGGCTCATTCCCACAAAAGGAGGAGTGATATATTATTTTGTAATGTTCTATTTTACTTGATTTTTTTAAATACACCTAGAAAACGTAATTTAAAGAAAAATATCATGGACTGAAGCGTGAGATTTCAATCATAAATGTTTTAAAAGGTTGTTCCTAGAGTTGATTGTAAGAAAGTTTGGGGGAAACTTTGTCACTTAAGACATTTAACAATAGTTTAAAAATCCCCTTTGCATTTGAGTCCACAGTCTCAACCACAGTCCTCATCCAAGTTCTTCAGGTAGTGCTTCATATATTATGAATGTGGGATATTAGATACCTTAGATATAAATCAGAGATTGTGAATATCTTCAATGATTATGTTCTGTGCTAGGAACCAGAAGTCAGTTAAAGATTTAGTTTACCTTCAGTAGAGAACATTAAGAAGCTATTACTCAAATACTATTTAAACAGGAATTGAAAAGTATAGGCAAGATCATTACATATCATGAGCTAATTTTCTAATGAATGCTTAGCTGGTGATAGATTACTTAAGTATTTCAAAGGTTTTAGTTTTGTGCTCAATAATTCAGAGATAAGAGTGAGTTTGTGTTGATTAATAATTTGTTACCATCAGCTTTTTTTTCCCAGACAATCTTACAGTATTTTATATTCTTTCTTTCAAGTTCTGTTCTTCACATTTACACAGGAAAGGAAAAGTGCCACTGAATTTGCTGCTAGAATCACCTGAGTGCATGAAAATATTTTTATTTATTTATTTATCTTCCTTTTCTCCTTCCAGTTTTTTGGGGGATCCTCATCTTGCAAAAATCTGGCTCTATTCTACAGGAGACAATTATTTTATCATCTTCATTTTATCATCTTTCATATGCAACATTGAGTGGACCAGGGTGTGGAAAACAGAAAATTTGTATTTCAGATTCACTTACAACTGAATAATTTTTATTAATTATTCCATAGATTTAGGAGAGTTAATGAAGACTCATAAACTTGAATCAACTGTCCTCAAGAGCACAAAAAATGTGAATTTGGAAAAATCTATAGAAACAGAAATTGTTCAGAGTTACAATTAAGCATTCAAAAAAGAAAGGGACTGTAGCAGTATCTAGTCAATGTTGCTGTGTTCTTATTACTTCCATGTCACGTGTTATGACATAAATTATCCTTTGTGTGTGCATGTGTGTACACGTGTATGGCAAAGGAAAGGGGGTTCCAGCAGACCATTGGGAGATCCAGGGTATGTCATGTTGTTCTGTAGAAGTGATCTCTTATTCTTGCACTGAGTTTTCAGTTTTCAAAAATGAATAGGATCTTATGATTCTTTAAATGCTTCTAATATTTTCAGCCCTCACTTGCTCTCTGTGCAATGCCAAATATTATTTCATTGATTCTCAGTCAAACATATAGATAAGGTTTCATTTTAAAGCTTTTGTGTTTTTGTCTGTTTTTTCCCCCTCAGCTGGTAAATATTTCTCATGAAAGAATTCATTTCATTTCTTCATTTCTCTGTGAGGATGACTGAGCCCTGGAACAATTTTCCTAATGGGCTGTTTCTGAATACTTCTATGGAAGTATTCAAAACTGCCTGAATATGATCATGGACAGTGTGCTCTAGGTTGAGCTGCTGGGGTTTTGAGGGCATGTTACTTGGCTAACAATGAATAAAGTGACTATATTACTCCAATTTTTCTTGGTTTTGTGATAAAATAGTAACAATATTTTTGTGTCTATTGCATGGAGTAGATGTTTCCATGTTTTTTTTTTTCATTAACAATAAGTGCTGGTAGCATTATCATGTTACAATAATTAAATTGGCATATTGTCTTCTCTGTCTGATAAATATACTTTTCTATGTCTTGCCTATTTTATAATTAACTTTTACTTTATTGATCACTGTGTTACAGGGCTCAAGCATTGGCTGAAATTTATTTACATAAATACAAATAATTCATTAATATTCCAGTTCAGAAAACTCAATGGTGTGTTATGCTTCCAGCATTTTATAGAACAACCTGGTACACAGTGTGAGAGTTCTGTGGTTCTGTTTGAGCTTTTTTTTGTATGCAGATATTTTTTTATCTTCTAGCCCTATGTAGTGCCTCCTGTGGAGTAAAGTGTAAGGGGGAATGTGTTTTTTAGAAAGAGATATAAAAAGGGAAAATGGCTTCAAGCACAGGGAAGGTAGATTTAGGTTAGATATAAGAAAAAGGTCCCTGGAGACTTTCAGGATGGGGCTGGATAAGGCCCTTGGCAACATGATCTATCTATGGATGTCCCTGTTCATTGCAGAGGAGTTAGACCAGATGGCCTTTAGAAGTCCTTTCCAACTCTAGGGATTCTATAATTCTATGATTCTAAAAGAAAGTACACCCTCCTGTCAAGTATCAGAATTTATTAACGATCTTCGGTCCTCTGATAGAATAATCTCTGGCTCATTCTCACTCTTTACAACAAGTAGAGAACTACTTGAAAATAAAGAAGATAGGTAGAAATAGAAACAGAAAATAAATAGATAGGTAGATGGATGGATGGATGGATGGATAGATAGAGAGATAGATAGATAGATAGATAGATATGTAGATAGACAAATAGATGGATAAAAAGTGACTTTGCATTCCTTGATCCCCAGAAAGTAAAAAGTAGAATCTTTCTTCTGCCACATTTCTGAATACATAGCTGTTCTTCAAGTGAATAATCGGGACATAAAGCCTTCTGGATAGTGATGTTCTAAAAAATTCAAGATTCTACCTATTCTGACATTTGAAAAAAAATAATAATAATAATAATTAAAAAAAAAGGAAAATAAAATAAAGAAATGTTAAATGAAGAGATTTCCCTTTTCTTAGGAATATAACAAGCATACAGAGTGCAAAAGAAATTTCAACTACTGTATCAAAGACAACAGTAGAAAAACTTGAATAATTAAATGATTATTGGGTACAGGGGTTTCAATAAGATTTGTAATCCACAATTTATTTTCAATTATTTAGATTCATAGGGTGGAAAATGGGAAAATAGAAAAGCAAATTGAAAATCCCATTAACCTCTTCTGCAACTCATGCACCTAGACAGACTCATGTCTGGATCCCTTTGCCGTTGCAGATATCGTAAGACAAAAAAACATCTACAAAGAAAGACTGCCAGAAGAACACTTTTGGGCTGGGAAGAAGCAGTGTTTATTCCTGTGATACAGGCCAGTGAATCGGTGAAAAGCTCAGAGATCATTTTAAAGCTAACTCTATAACAAATGTTCCCTTGGCTGTTAATAGTCCATCTGGGAATAAGTCTTGCCAATATGCTTATTTGATAGCTTGATGCACATTCTAACAAGTAAGTATGTTTAATATTTCTACTTGAGATTATTGGTTTCTGAACATTAATTGAGGTTCCAACTAAATATTTTTAAAGTGCCTTTTTTTTTTTTTTTTTTTTTTTCATAATACTGAGGTTTAAAAACTTTACATCAAAAAGTGAAAATAATTCCACTTACAGTACTTCAGTAAGTTGGATTTTCCATGGTCAATTTTTACCAGAAAACATTGCTTTTAATTTGTTAAGAAACAAAGCAATATATTGTGATCAGCTGTATTTATGACAGAATTGGAATGTCCATTGTAAATACCATGAGCTTGATGGAAAATTCATCAAATTACAGACTTCCACTGAATTTCATCATTTCCAGAATCTGGTAGGAATCAGTTCATATTTGAGCACAAGTATGTTATGACAGTTATAGTTTGTTTAAATTTGCTATTTCATTGTCTAGCCAATTATGAAACTTATTTTGAGTAGCTGCTTGTTCTACCATCTTAGGCTTACAATGAATTCTGTGTTGCCCTTTAAAAGGATTTTAAGGTACGTAAGTTTTTTTAATCAACATATTTTTGCATAACTTCTGCAGTATCTGGACACTTTTCTTCTGCATATAGTGGGCATCAGATGGGATCTCAAGTAATTTGGCATACTGATAGCTCTATATAATATAATAGGTGTAACATAAGAGTAAAGAGTAAATTACATACTAGTTTATTAAAAAAAATAATAATAACAATAACAAATTTATAATGGGACATTCAGAGATCACTGGAATATGTAATCCCATGGAAAATAATTTGTGAATGCTTCATCAACCAATATGGAATTAGATAACAGTACTGTTAATATATTCACAGAATCACAGAATGGCCAGGGTTGGAAGGGACCTCAAGGATCATGAATCTCCAACCCCCCTGCCACAGGCAGGACCACTAATCTCCCCATTTAATACTCGACTAGGCTGCACAGGGCCCCACCCAGCCTGGCTTTTAATAACTCCAGGGATGGGGCATCCACAACCTCTCTAGGCACTCTGTTCCATCACCTCACCACTCTCGTAGTAAAGAACTTTCGCTGATATTCAACATAAATCTTTCCTCCTTCAACTTAAACCATTTCCCTTCTCTTGCCAATATCTATCCTTTCAAAGAGTTGATTCCCCTCCTGTTTGTAGGCTCCCTTTAGGAATTGAAAGGCTGCAATTAGGCCACCCTGCAGCCTTCTTTTCTCCAGGCTGAACAAGCCCAGCTCCCTCAGGAGGGAATACTGAGTAGGGACTATCTTCGTTGGGGAGGTGCTCCAACTCTCTGATCATCTTTGTGGCTCTCCTCTGGACCCTCTCCAACGCTCCCTGTCTTTCTTGTACTGGGGTCTCAGACCTGGATGCAATATTCCAGATAGGGTCTCACAAGAGCAGAGTAGAGAGGGACAATCACCTCCTTGTCCCTACTGGCCACGTATCTTCTGATGGAGCCCAGGATACCATTTACTTTCCAAGCTGCAAGAGCACACTGCTGGCTCATATTCAGTTTTTCATCCACCAGGACCACCAGGTCCTTCTCTGCAGGCTTACTCTTAAGTATTGCTCCTCCCAGTCTGTATAAATGCCTGTAATTCCTCCAACCCAAGAGCAAAGCCTTGCACTGTGCTGTGTTGAATCTTATCAGATTTATCCAGGCCCATCCTTCAAGCCTGTTGAGGTCCCTCTGAATGGAATTTCTTCCTTCCACTGTATTGCTTCCACGGGAACTTCAAAAGATAGCAGGAGCACAGTAAGACCATTTGATAGAGCAAACTGGCACCTATACAATTTTTCAACATTGTCACCATCATTAGCTGATTCATGCAGATGAACTGATCCAGTCACTCTTCATTTTGTGATGTTAAAGCTGTTCGTGGTCATCTAGAATGTGGTTTACATTTCACACTGCTATTGCCTCTGCTGAAATGCACCACTCATGACGTCATCGTCCTTTCATCCAGTTTACTCTCCTTAAATGCTGAATAAGCATCGATGAATGTCAGTAGATGTAATTTTTTCCACATGCAGGAATTCAATTCCATACATTTGCTTCATACACACTTTCATGTCAGATGTCATGTTTCAGATTGCCTCTCTGCTGCCATCTGTCATATGGAAACAAAAACTAATTAAAAATTGGCAGGAAAGTTCAACCTGTACTGCCATTCTACCAGCATCCACCTCTGACACTGGGGCCCAACTTAAGAAAATAAGAAGCACTACTTTTGGAGCGTGTCTTATAAGACCCCATATTGTCTTGCTTTGAAATGCAAAATAAGGGAGTATTGCTCTCACCAAATGCCAAAAGAAAAGAAAACAAAATAAAACAAAAACAAAAAACAAAAAACAACAAAAACCTCACAGTTAACAGTTTGTGAACTGACAGTGCCATGGTTATTAAGATTTAACAGAATGTTTTTGCTTCCATTATTAAAAATTTAATTTATTTTATTAAGAATTAAAAAACCAAAGAATATAAATGCTTAAATCCCAACTAATTTCTTAATTAAAGGAGGGGTGACTTTTAGTTCATGCTTGCCTAGTTCATATTAATTATCAAATGGTTATTAATTAATTAATTAAAAAATCTTCAAACAAAGAAGAAACATCACATGAATAAATCTATCACTTAAAGCTGAACCTTAATATAAAACAATTTACAAGCAGCCATTGCCTAAAATGTCTGCTGTGGTAGCTCAGGACCACGGTGCTAAAAAAATTTGACTGCTACAAACGAATGCTCCATGTAAAAAAAGGAAAAAAAAAAAAAAAAAAAAGAAGCAGAAGTATGTGCAGTCTGTGCTCTGGACTGCAAGCAAAATGACTCCATGCCCACTCCACACTTTTATACTGCAGGTACAAGGATCTGGATGTGAAATGCCTTCTTATATTAGAAGCACCAACAAATCCAAAATCACAAAATCCTTCCTTCAGCACCAAAGCTACATCCACTAAGAAGAGGCAGATACTAACCGTAGGTCACTGTTCCCCAAAGGGAAGTGAGTGCCTAATATGCCAGGAAGACTCTCTTCTCATGGTGGCCTCCTGGGGCTTGGTTAAAGGACATCACCAGGAAACTGCCCAACCTCGTATGGCAACAGATCATAGTCTGCTACTTTTTTTTTCACGTGTGAGGTGAGAAAGCAGTTATATGTAGTTCAAAGGTCATCAATAGAGACTTCAGAGCCTTGAGAGTTCTGCTGAAGAATTTGAGGGCATAGGTAGTTTTCTTGTCTTGCAGGAGGCAACGACATTGAAAAAAAAGTGGAAGTATACAATCTATGAACAATTCATGGCTGGTGCTGCCACTACAGTTTTGGATATTTTTGACAACAGAGTGACCTACTTACTCTGGGCTTGCAGGCATCAGGTGGGGTTCACATTTCTCAAAGAGGAAAGACAATCATTGTGGAAAAGCTAGCAGGACTTACTGGCAGAGCTTTAAATTAGATTTGTAATGGGAAGAGGATAATGATGATAAAGTTTGGGAAGGCATAGCTAGGGTAAAGAGACAGGGTGCTATTGGAGACTTCAACCTATCCAGATAAAATCAGAAATAAAAGATAATTAAGTATATCTGGAAGAACTACTATATGTAAGAAAAAGAAAAGCAAAACAAAGTAAGCACTTATTGGTAAACTGTGACAGGAAAATCTAGAAGGAAATTGAAAATAAATGTAGCATTTCATTACTGAATGTTCTTTTCCAGTGTTCTGTTTCATACTCAAAACAAACAATAACAAAAACAAAAAACAATAAACAAACAAAACATAGAATCTAAAGATAATGGCTCAATTACTCCTAATGTATCAAAGACTTGATTAAGTGTAAGTAATGACTGAAATGTTAAAACAGGGCCTCTCTAAACACTGCAAGCCACCACATTTTTTTTTATTTTTTTTTTCCCAGCTTATTTTGCTTACATTGATGCTTTCAAATGTATATATATCTTCTTTTATTTGAAAAGGTTACTTTAAAGCACATTTTTCCATGATTTCCTACTTTCATTTCATTTAAGTTTTGTTCTGTATTCTTTACGATGTTTGTCAGTAAATCTTCCATCTCTCTCTTTTTTCATTCTTCCTGCTTTGCTATTTGTCTTTTCCCAATGTTTCTTCCTTCACTATCTGCTAGGTCTTAGAGGTTGGCTAGTACGAATGTATGAACACGATTCTAATTAGTGCTGTGAACACTGTCTTTCAGAATAAACTAAAATAGTTTTGACCTACACATTATCTCTATATTGATTATTTTTGCCCAATTGCCTCTTTTCTTATGTCCATTCTTCCCAGCTAATGTTAAGCTGACGTATGATGGAAGGTAGAGGGGATTGCTCTACTTCCTGGAGAGCTTCAACTTGGGAGGGTGGAAGACTTTTACACAGATACCAAATTACTTTTATTCTCATATTACAAAGACTCATAGGAGAATAGATTTAATACTAACACCATGCAGGGGAACAAAATGATGTATATTGTGATTGAACATTATCCTCAGTGTAGGAAGATCTCTCTTTTGATCAAAATAACGTCTCTGATCCATTTACTGTAAAGATCATTTTAACCCCAATCTGTAAACTCTAGTGCCCATGTAACAATGGAAAAAAATCATTCTAATCCTCCGAACAGATCAAAATGTTATCAGTTACTTGTATTATTGGTGCTTTAATGCAATACATGTCACAAAAGGTTACCTTTTCATTTCAGATTGTCCTCCATATTCTGTCATGTTTCATCACATAACATGCTGTCAGATGACATAGTAACAAAAGACAAGCTGATGTGGTATGACAGAGTGGGCAGAGGTCACTTTGATACTACATGATGTAGTTTTTCAGAATGTGTCAGCAATGTCACAGTCTAAATATTTTTAAACCTTTGCTTTCATATAATTTTCTATAGTTTAACCATTTTCTTGCTCCCATACTTTGCTGCTGTATCGTATACAGTTACACTCAATTATTTTAAGATATAACTATGGGATATTGGTGTCATATTATTATTGCTCAAGGTGAAGAAGGTCCTGTATTCATTTAAGACCCTTCATAGGAGTGCTTGAGTACAGGATATGACAGTTTTCAGAATCAGCTTTACAATACCTTTAGTGACTTCTTGCAAATAGATGAAGAATTTACTTTGCTCATCTGTTGTTTTCTTGATTTTCTTGATTTTCTTTTTTTTTTTTTTTTAATCCCTTCCATCAGTCCAAGTAGTAAAACCATATTAATCTTAATCTTAGGATATGGCAATAAACTCTTATATCATGCTACCATCTTTTTGAAGACTGGGCTAATAATCTCCTTTCATTTTCTTATCTTTCAGTTCATCTTTAAGTGTACTGTGTGTTCTTTATCCATAGTGTTTCCATAAAAAGGAGACTAAATATCTGGTTTGGGGACTTGAGAGCATGTGAGTTTAGTAAGTTAAATACTGTAAAACCAAAAGGAAGTGTTCTTTTAAGGAGGAATACCTATCAGGCAGTAGAGTTTCAACTACATAGTTAACTTCAACAGATATTTGCATTGTTGTTCTATTCCATGGAAATAGTCATTAAATAGCTAGATACTTCTAAATCTTTCTTTTCTTTAATTCCATTGCAATTACTGTTCTTTTTTTAATGCTGATAGAAAGGTATTTTGGAAAAAAAGAAAGCAAATACAATTGAGAAACACAGCTCAGGAATATAGACAAAGAGTAACATCAGTTTTCAGCTGTGTGATCATTACGAGAATGGGTTAATTCTGGGCTAGTTTTTCTCCTTCTAGTTACAATCTATGTCAAGTGAATAGATGAATTTGTCCCATTTTCACTTCTCATTACAAGATTTGTCATGAAAAGTGAGTTATCACGGGATTTTATTGCCTGATATATTTGGTGAATTATGACAGTGTGCAGAGGACATTTAACCTCTTTCAGTATTGTGTGCCTTGACTGATTGAGTGTTCCTGCACATGGAAGGTGGTATATAGGAATTTGTGCATTACTTCTGTGCAAAGTGAAAAATGACTCTTCAACACAGGGAAGAAAAAGTTGCATCACATTGAAACGTATGTCATAATCACACATTATTTGTTTGTAGCAGACTTGCAAAAGTGAAAGGGAAAAAAAAAGAAAAAGAAAGAAAGAAAGAAAGAAAGAAAGAAAGAAAGAAAGAAAGAAAGAAAGAAAGAAAGAAAGAAAGAAAGAAAGAAAGAAACCAATGCTGCAAGCTGTGATTTAAGAAATATATTAAAAAAAAAAAAAAAAAAAAAAAAAGCCCTACAGAAGCAGTTGCTTTTATCTTACCTGAGTTCTTATGTCCAGTTTGTTGTTGTTGTTGTTTTGTTTGTTTGTTTGTTTGGTCTATGATGTTTTTTGGTGCTTTGCTGCTGTGTTAAAAATGTTAACTAGTACAAGGAATGTCATTTCTCAGGAGGAATATTTTTATGTCATGATTTTCTGATAAGGTCATATGTCAAAAAGACCATCATCTTCTTCTTTCCTACTGCTACAAGACACTTTCTAGAGCATTATCCAGTTACAATAATTAGGAAAGAGGGACAGCAAAAATCAGATGTAGCATCTTAACAATCTCTATGTTTTGTTTTTTTCACCCTGCTGATATGTAAGTGATATTAAATCCCTTTGTTGTTCTCATGCAGAACTTTGTCAAGCTTTTAACTAAAGAGGAGATATTGATACTTTTACCCAAAAGCACATTTTTACCTGAATGTATAAACACACATTTCCATATAACAATGGGAAGCATTCAGTCTACTCCATTGTCTAAGATCTATTTTATAAGGAAAAAGTCACAAAACTGGGGTAGACAAAGTGCAGACAATCAGTGTTATAAAACCTTTTTTTTTTTTTTTTTTTTTTTCCCCAAGGAGAACCTCAAGTAATTATTCATACAGTCCAACACAAGAAAGTAGATTATTATCTCTTAAATCAATCCCAAGTAAAAGAATGGCATACACAGGAAGTTTAATGGTTTTTAATCAAAAGCCACAATCACCTAATTCTAACCTTTTAAAGATACTATCAGTCCCCCGTGATACTCCCTTCTAATTGTAATCTTCATGGAAATATAAACTAGTCATTTGCAAAGACTATTAACACATTTATCATAGAATCATAGAATCATCAACAAGAAGGTTTAAAACAGATTGATGTGTAGTCAAAACATTTTTCCTTACAACACATTCCATTAGTTGGTCATAAACATAAAAGAAATTTAGATAATATGGATAATGGTGAAACAGACAATATCACAATGAGATGGTTGTCATTCTGAGCTTCATGTGTCGTGTCCATATGTAATACCCAATTAATCATAGCAAGGCAAAAGGGTGGGGAGACAACCATGGTAAAGTGTACTCATAGTATTCAGCAAGGAATATTTTATTGGCCCTAGAAATCTATTGCTAAAAATTCAGGCTAATATGCTCTGTTTATCCAGAGGGATGAGATTTCAAAGCAGTATTAAGCAGTAGAATTGGCTGTGTTTAGTAGTAGATTCATCATATTCTTCTAACACTGTTTTTTGATGGGATGGAGAACTTGAATAATTTCTTGATTTAAAACAATATGTCTAATTTGAAATCATCTGAACTCTGTTCAAGGCAGTGTATGTGAATTGGTCCTTAGGAAGATATGTCAGATGGATTGCCATAATTTTACAATAGTAACTTTCTTGTCTTTTCCTCTGCTGGGAGACTTCCTAATCTAATTTTAAATTAACAAAATTACGCTTCTTTTACATGAATCCCTTTGGATTCTGTTTTTTTATTCTGACTAATCACACACTTCTGTGTGAATTCTGAGTGAATTCTGGTTAGGATCACAAGAATATTTGCACATTTCTCCAGAGGTGCCTCCCATTATAAATCATTCTGTGTTTATGTGATTTCCTGAATAAAAATTCACGTACTATCATCTGTAGAAACCATGTTCCAGAGATAATTTTCCTCAATTTTCCCTGGCTGTGGGAAGAGGGGTATAGAAGTAAAAATCTTTGTAATAGTGTAAGTTAAATAATAATAATAATAATAATGATAATGGAAAAGAACAGAAACATTTTCTGAATTAAAAAGTCCAGTTCGTAAGGACTGCTGATGACTGAGCAGCAGCCATGGAATATTACTTATTCATTCATTCATTCATTCATTCATTCATTCATTTATTTATTTATTTATTTATTTATTTATTTATTTTGTTGTTGCCTCATCAAGGGCAAGATAAAAGTTTGCCTGAGTTCAATAAATGTTGCTTCTTTTACTTCTGATAATTCACTGGGCTTTGGTTTAGTAAAAACATATCTGGCATCAATAGGAGGTTTAGTGTCTCAGCAATGTCTTTCTCTTTTCTGTTACTGTGGAAAAAAAAAACAAAAACAAACAAACAAACAAACAAAGCTTTGATTTGATTTGCATATTAAACAACAAAGTGGAGCATCTCCATTTTCACATGTTCGTGGTTTATAGGTATTACTCAGCAATGTGGCTATTCACATCTCACAAAATAGAATCAAACTAATTTTGATTGTTAGGCAATCATGTTGTAACCAGGTTGTTAATTTAGTTTCACAGAAAAGGATTTAAACCAAATAGTGATCTCATGCACCATGGAAATCATTCAAATTTGAAATCTTGATGAATTCTGCTTCTTGTATTGGTTTTCCAAAGTTAAATTTTTTTGCCCACTTCTTAGACAACTGTGCCACAGACTGTAATGTTTATTGACTACCATGCTTTTACCACTTTCAGTTGACCATTTGCGTCCATAGTTATGCATAAGGACAATTGATTGTTCAGTAATTACCCACTAATGGAGGTCAGCTAAGGTCACTGTTACAAACTTGCCCTTCTCGATTCTTGTTAATTTAGTGTATTGGGATTTTGTTTTTCCAATTTTCAGTTTTTGAATTGATTTCCCTTTTGGCATCTTTTTACATGCCATGCAATATTTAAGCTGTTTCCAAGCTGTGAAGAACCTTCCACTTCATCAGTTGTCTAAAGAAAATTTATTTCCCCTGAAATTATATGCTAGTCTGCAAGAATATGATAAACATTTTGTCCAGTAAAATCTAAAGTTGAAATAATTAGTGTAAAAAGAAAAAAACACAACATACTCAGAGATATGTTTTTTTTTTTTTATTTATTTCCCTTTGGAATGCTGATAGACTGTAACTTTGTTTGCATCACTTCCTCAGAATGCATAGTGAGTTTATCTTCTCATAGGAGCTACTGGAGTATGAGCAGGACAGAAATGTTGGAGGACATTGGTCAAAACCCTAATTCTGACCTTACAGTCACAGCAGCTGAGACAACACAGGGAGTGGGAGTAATAATTTACTATTCAAGCATGAGTTCACAGTGAATCATTGCATTCTATAAGCAATTAATCAAATTAATCAAAGATGAAACTGGGAGATGAGTTTATATTTTTTTTTTCTTTCTACATGTCTCTGCAGTGTCTGAAACTGCTCCCTGAGTTTGTCCAGGGTGAGGTCCTATCTTCCAATCCACTTTCACAGAATCTAGCACAGCACAGGTTTGATACTCCCTGAGTTTGTCTTTGCTATGATAGCCACAGGAGTTATGATGAACAATAATACAGTTTTCTCAGGCATCATATTGCAAAGAAGACATTCAGGAAGACAATCTGGAATGGAGCAGATCTTATTAACTAATGTTTTGCTTTTTTATTGACTTTAAGTTAGCTTTCATGGCTAAATGTCCAAAAGAAATTTGCATTGTATGACACATACATATTAGAAACATAGCCCCAAATTAATTGAGTCACTTCAGACTGCTCTTTTATCTTTTTTTTTTTTTTTTTGTATAAAATTTATGCCCTTTTTGTTTCTGCATTATCTTTTCTCTAATAATGTGCTACAAATATGTTCACTTAACTTATAAAGCAAATGAAATTCTAAGTGCTTTCTTTTCCAAGCGGTTCATAGCAGTAGTACTGGTTTAACGAATGGCTAAGCAGTTAGGAGAACACTTGAGAACATTGAATCTGTATAAATTAGGAGATACATCTACATGATTGTTAATTGAAAAGGTTATCTACCTGACATATAGGAGAAAATTAAGCAAACAGTTTAGTTAGTAATTGCTTGTCCTAAGATGTTATGAGAGATGCAAAGTCAAGAGGTTTGCAGAAAATATGTTGAAGCAAGTTAGACACTTGAGACTATGCCAAGTTTAGAACAAATTTCTAAAATTATTTCATTCATTTGAGGTTTTACAGACTTCACAACTACTGGCTTTACTGTTTCAGCTTTGGAAGCCTGAAATTCCCCTTGGCTGTTTTTCACTGTGACCTTTATATTGGCTCATTGTCCATACTAGACATGGGTCAGGCAGACAAAAGCTGCTTTCCACTTGTCAGTCAAACTGAATTCTTTCTAATTTGTCCTTTAAGGACATGTCATGCCTTTTTTGAATCTTCAAATGGTAGTGCATTTCTTGAGGAAGAATAAATGTAGTATTCTGATGTCTGAAAATCACTCCAGGTATTTATTGTTAATGTGCAAGCAAAGCAAAACAAATCATCATTAATTATAGGTTCATGCAGATCAATTGTTCTAGCCCCGTGACAAAACTTATTTGATTTGCCTTATGATTGTAAATTAGCACAGTTTTACCATGAAACAGTTGTTCATGTGAAACTACTTTCCTGATACCCAGTGAGGTAAGATATGGGTAGATACAGATAGACAATTTTAGCTGGCAAAATACAACCAAACTCTTCTTCAAAGAGTGCATGAACTTGAAATATTGCCCACTGATACATTTTTTTTTTCTTGTTTTTGTTTTTGTTTTTGTTTTCCAGACTGTAGCTGAAGTTAGTCTTGTTATTTTAAAGAAGAGTTACTATATGATTCATTAGCTATCTGAATATATCTTACCTGTTGTCATACAATAGTTTTACTAGTTTTTATAGTTTTAATAGTTTATATATATATATATATACATATATATATGAGTATCACATATATGCACATAAAAAAAATAAAAATAAAAATAAATAAATAAATAAATAAATAAAATGATAAACCACACAGTCCTCAGGGATATTTTGTAGACAATAAATGATTTTTTATTTTTAATAAATGAGCCAGACATAGCATATTGTTTAGTGCCATGTTTTCTATTTTCTATTCTGAGCTCTTCTATTTTACTCAGAAGTCAGATGTTGGTAATTACTGAGTTTGCTTTCAGGGCTTGATGAGCTGTAATGAAAGTCATACTTGTCCTTAGGAAGATAAAAATAAAAATAATAATTTTAAAAAAGCAGAAATTGCAACATGTAGAGAAGATAAGAACAGGGATTTGACAAATAAATTAAAGATAACAGGAGTAACTCAAAAGAATAAAATGTTACCTAAAAAATAATCAGATTTTCTTATGCTGAAAATGTCTTCCAGTTATATACAACATCAGCTGACAGCTGTAACAGTTTTTGAATGAAGCTGAGAACCAGTAAATGTGGCTGAGATCAGCGGTTAGTAACTTCTTTTAGGATTAGGACTGAGCTGTAAAGTAGAGTATGTCTCAGCGTTTTTAAGTGGTTAGAAAAAGTCACCTACAAAGGTGGCCAGCTCTCTGTACATTTTCAAAGTGCACTTTCACTGCATTGTTCTTTATCGCTTAAACTTCTTTATACTTCTGTCATACCAGGAAAGCAATTATAAAATTCTTAAAGTAGGACTCATCCCACTGTACTTCTGAAGTTTAAAACAAGTTGAAAAAGCAGATTTTTTTTTTTCTTTCTTCTTTTTCAGACACTTTCTGTAATAAAATTACCAAAAAGTAAGAGAGAAATATAAGTAATCTAAAAGTAGAAATTCAAAGTAGAATCATAGAATAGAATGGTTTGGGTTGGAAGGGCCCTTTAAGATCACTAGTTCCAACGCACACACACACTCCCCCATAGGCTGGGACCCTTCTCTCTAGACCAGGTTGCTCAAAGCCCCATCCAGCCTGGCCTTGAATGCTTCCAGGGAGTGGGCATCCACAGCCTCACTGGGCAACTTGTTCCAATGTCTCATCACCCTCACAGTAAAGAATTTCTTCCTTCTATCTAGACAAAATGTACCCTCTTCCATTTTAAAGCCATTTCCCTTCATCCTGTTGCTATCTGCCTGTGGGGGAAGATGTAACTGTAAGTGAGTCACCAAAGAGCCTGATAGACGTTATCACTGTGAAGTCTTGGAGACTGGAATATAAGACAAAGAGCAAATAGAGTCTAAAGATAAACAGGAGTTCTTTAGTATGGCTGCTAATCTTGTCACTATTGAGAAACCTTTTGTCCTTTATCACTGTTGTTTGGAAGAAGTTAGGGTCAATTATCTATGTGAAGGAACTGTCAGAGGAACAGGAACTTCTTGTATGTAAGTGGATAGTGTATAAGAAGTAAGTTGAATGCAATAAATTAGAACTAGTATGGTGCTACAAGAAACTGAGAGAGCTCTCTAACTCGACTGAGCACTGACATCTGCCCTTATAAAAAATCCCTCCCCAGCTTTCCTGTAGGCCCCTTTCAGTACTGGAAGGCTGCTATAAGGTCTCCTCAGAGCCTTCTCTTCTCCAGGCTGAAAAGCCCCAGCTCTCTCAGCCTGTCATCACAGGGGATGTGCTTTAGCCCTCTGATCATCTTTGTGGCCTTCCTCTGGACATACTCCCACAGCTCCACATCTTTCCCACACCAGGGCTCTCAGAACTGAGATGCAGCACTCCAGTTTTCAGAGTCTCACAAGACAGAGTGGCAGAATCACCTCTCCTCGACTGCTGATCATGCTTCTGTTGATGCAACCCAGGATACAGTTGGCTTCTGGGCTGCAAGCGTACACTACTGTCTCATATTGGGTTTTTCATCAACCAACACTACCAAACCCTTCTCCTCAGGGCTATGCTCAAGCCATTCTTTGCCCAACCTGTACCTGTGCTTTGGATTGCCCCAACCCAGATGCAGGACCTTACACCTGGTCTTGTTCAACTTCATGGGGTTGGCATGGACCTACCTCTCAAGCTGTTCCAGGTCCCTCTGGATGGCATCCCTTCCCTCTAATATGTCAACTGCAACATTCAGTAGTTGGTGTCATCTGCGAACTTGCTGAGGGTGCACTAACTCCCACTGTCCATGCCACCTACAAAGATATTAAATAGCGCTGGTCCCAAAATTGATCTCTGAGGAACACCACATGTCGCCAGTGTCCACTTGGACACTGAGCCATTAACCTCAACTCTGAGTGTGGCCATCCAGCCAATTCCTTATCCAGTGAATGGTCCATCCATCAAATCAATTTTTTTCTCCAATTTGGTAATCAGGATGTCATGCGAGACAATGTCAAACACTTTGCACAAGTAAATATAAATAAAGAACTTCTTCTATAAGCTAGCCGTAAGAGTTCCTACTGGTGAAATTCTGTAAAGTTCGTCGTACTAGTCCATTCAAATGCAACAAGTCCTATAGTAGTCCCAAAGTGGGTATTAACCTTTTAATGCAAAACATGAAAGTTGATTAAAGTTTTTCCAACGCAGCTGTTGAATGCATATGTAGTTATAGGTCAGTAACGCTGTATTTGCACAGGGTAGTCCTTCAGCAGCAAGAGTTTCTGCTTTGCAACCTGGGAGCATAAAACTTCAGTGTGTGCAGATCAAAGGAGAGATGGTGTTTAAACATTAAATTCCTTGTGAAGAAATAATAGATATTTCATCTTTGTCTAAGAAAAAAAAATGTATTCAGGTTAAAGAAAGCCTACATAGAAGTCTTGTGTCATATGATATTATAACAAAATGGTGTCAAAACTAAGGTCTGTCCAATAATTTTTTTCTGTACCTAAGATACGTGCTCCTTGTGGCGCATCTGCCTACCTTCAAAGATAACCATTTTATTTTCTAGACACCTCTCAGTAAACTTTAAAGAATATTGTTCTTTACTATCTAAATAAAATTTTTGCAATGGTTATAGTTCCCAAAGGTTTACAGTTAGTCCTAGCAACAGCCACATGTGGCTGATACAGGAGCATGCTGGCAACTTATTCTTTCCACATGACCAAACAAAAAGATTTTTTTTTTTTTTTTTTTTTTCCTGGAAGAAAACAAGCCTTTAGGAGAAAAGATCCAACAATTGGCTGTTTCTAATTTCTATAAAGAAGATCTGATCTACTCGAAGATACAGTGAAAACAAAAGAAAAGCAGACTTCACATGGGTCTTCATTTGTACCTAGCTCTAGTAGCAGATGTTGTGGTAATTTTTTTCCATCAAAAGGAGCTTTTCTTGGAAGACGAGGGGAAGGGTATCTTTCCTTGGATTAGACAAACATGCACCTGGTAAGTGCAGTAAATCTTTAGTTAATTACATAATTTTAGAACATACAGCAGCTTGTTTTCAATTAGAATTTTTTAGAGATTTTTAAAAATGAAGTCTCTTTGTAGCAGGCCAACATCTTTGCAGCCTGGTGCAACTTGAGGCCTAGTAGCTAATGCATGTGACCGTTCAAAGCTTTGGATTTTGTTTAGAAAATAATCTATTCAGTCTTAGTTGGGAATTCCATCTAGTCAAGGAGTAAAGAGTCTGATCATTACCTCTTGACCAAAACTATCATTGATTTTAAGGACTTATAAAAAAATGAAGGCTCAGACTGCAACAGAGCACACTAAGTTTTGGTTAGCTGACAAGCCTTTTGCCTGGTGTCTCCCTGTAATTATTTTTCTATAGCATTTACTGATGAAATAAGGACTTCTAGAGGACTCTTACCTGATCAGCTCATTCAGCAATATTAAGTGAACTTTGTTTCATGTTCAGACAGTTTAGCAATGATGCCTTTTATATGACTAATTTATGTCAAACATGTCAAAGGTGTTTTTTTCAAATGTGCAACATCCACTATGGCATCTGTTAGTTGTTGTTCAATACACAAGCGCATATCTAAGTGGTCAAAGTATTGAACATATATATCAAACCAGGGACATTTCTACAACAGAAATCCAGCAGAAACAAAAATATGACAACATCCAATGCATAAAGTGGATTTTCTTAACAGCTTCTTGCAATTTTCAGTCAGCATTTCATATTGTAACTTTATTTTGTGGTATGATAATGTTTGACTCATTTTTTCTCCTATACAAATAGGAAAAAGATGAAGCTTAATGAAATCTTTTAGTGTATCATTAAAAGAATGAGTGGCAATCTATAAGGTAACTCATATGGCTTCTATAATGACATGGTTATTGCTGTGAAGTCCAAAGTTTTATTCCAGTGAGGTGTTATGGTTCAGCTACAGTGACTTATTTGTGCACATTTAAAATCTGCAAGAAAACTGATATGACCTAAATCTACAATTTGTAAAAAAAAAGTCATGCAACAAGATTTAGAGCCCTAGCAGAGTGCTTTTCAAACTCTGTTAGGTATATGCAAGAATTGAAAACTTAATATGCAAGCTTAAATCTATTTTAAAAAATATGGAATAATATTAGGTTCTTAGTTCACACTGAGAAAGGCCCTCTGTACTTATCCGCAAGGAATGAATCACACAGAAAACAAATCTACACAAGAAAAGAAGAGGAAGAAGTTTATTCATTTTTAGTTACACAGATGTTTTATAGAACTCTGGAGAAATGTATTGTCAGTGCAGTCCAGAGTACCAAAATGTAATAAATTCTGCACCATTGAAAACAGGCTGAGGAATACTAGGTCAGTTTGCAGAGCAGTATCTCTGAGACTTCCCTAACCATCACATCATTCTCCAGTATTGTCAGCACTTCTAACTAATTTTTCTTTGTTGAATGTAAGTTGAATAATTCCAGCACTGACTTTGAATTCTTCCTTTGCTACTTATCTCTTTAAGTCACCGTGTTCAGCAAATATAAAATTAAAATAAGCTACATCTCTTTGAAATTTCTGAAGCTAAATTCTTCAATATGGATTTGACTGTACAGTATTGAACTGAACACATGAACATAGATTTTATGTCTGTTATCCACTGTCACTGTCTATAGGAGTCCTCAAGACTGAAAAGGCTTCAGATGCAAAAGAATTAAAATGAGGCAGACATTACCATATGCTTATGATAGGTATTGTTGATCTTAATGTCTTGCCTTAGATACAGACACTAAAATAGAAATGTGATACAGTGAAAATGAAAATTTTGCAACTCAGACAGTATACCAGCAGGGAAGAAAAAAAGAAATCCTTTAGAGGCTGAGAGTGAGTGGGATGAATCAACTCTATATTGAACCAGTTTCCATATCACATAAGGCTTTTTTTGTTAATTTGCCATGAAAGCAAGACCTACTGTAATGAAAGATTAGTCTTGTTTTTCTTTTCTTCTAAGAAATGTCATTGAGGTAGTTAAACTGTTCAGAAAATATTCTGGATTTTTTTTTTTTTTTTTTTTTTTTTTTTTTTCCCCACATTAGGATGAAGGAAAAATGTTCCTTGAATATTTTAACCCTTTCTTTTATTTGACTTTGAAAACTTTGCATATTTTCTGCACTTTTTTTACCAAGTTCAGGGTTCCTTAGGCAAGTGTATCTTTTAAATCAATATCTATATATTGTAGAACAGTTGACCAAGAAACACGTACTGATTCTGTAGTTTCTTTCTAGGACTGTCAATGTGGCTCCTTATCAAAATAAACTTTAAAATAAAATGCTAACTTAGTAACTTAGTATAACCCCTTAAACCCAAAGTTTGATTAGAAATAGTTACCTCCTATCTCTTCCCATTCCTGTAAAATATATGGGAAGGAAAAAAAAAAAAGGGGGGGGGGAGGGGGGGGTTGGATAAAAATGAGATTCAGTGAGTGAAATAGTGACTAGTTTTTGCAAATCATTAATAATAATAGTAATAATAATAATAATAATAATAAGTAATACTTAATGCTTTTTCAGTGTCAAAAAAAAAATAATTCTTACTTCTACTACTGTTCGAGTACACTGATCAGGCCACTCCAAAGAGTAGGAATTCCTGGTATGTTTTTATAGCAAAAGAGAAATAGAGCTCACTTATTCCTAGCATAAAGCCTTGTATGAGGAATAGGCTGGAAATAATTTTCAAACTAGTCAGAACTAACCTATATAATATAGACAATTTTAGTTTCTAAGTGTGTATATTGGAAAGGTAAAACCATTTAATATTGGTTTAGTTCAACAGCATATTACAACCCCTGGAAACAAAGATGAAATAGGGAAGGCGTTATGATTTAGATGTGTTATGTTTCTTCCTAAGGCTACTCCTGGCTAAGTGCTACTCATATATCACCTCTTGCTTTTGGCTGTGTATGAAGTGAAAACAAGATAGTGAAAGTGAAATTCATGACGAGAAATCCTAGCCATACTGAAGTCAGTGAAAAGTGTCCCATTGGCTTAAACTGAACCTATATTTCATGTCTGGCATTTGCACAGTGTGATGGGACGTCTCTGTTTGAAATATTTTGTGGGCTTAAAATAAGACAGAAAGCCTGGCAAAACAAGGGTATACCTTATTCATAAAAATGGCAAGATTTTAGTTATGTGACATACAGAAGGATTTTTAAAAAACTTTTTTCCTGTATTGCTGTCTCGCATTAAAAAAATATATATATATATAAAAGATTTAGCGTAGAATTAGTAAGAGGTTAGCCTCAGAAAGTAATTTAACATGAATATCATTATTAGAATCCAAGTACTTCATTTCATCTTATTTTTTTTCACAGTAATAAATCTGCTGAGAGGTAAATTTATCTGATTTATTACTATGTATTAGTAGATCTGAAATATCAGTTATTATCTCCCTGTTTAATGCTCAGATTGTTATATAATTTTATGCAGCTTCTGCATAAATAGGCTTGAAAGGAAGAGAAAGAAGAATTTTCTGACTACCATTACAATTAGATTTTCAGCCTGGAGAAGAACTCAGGGTTACATATTCTCTGATTAACATAATCTGAAATAAGATATCATAGTGTTAGTAATTGGCATGGTAAATAGTTTCACTTACAAGATATATTTCTTGTTTAATGGAAACTCAGGAAATGGATACATCAGAAATAATTTAGAATGCAAAGACTTTTTTTTTTTTTTTTCAGCAGGAGTCTTAGTCGTTGTCTGTAAATTCTATTAATAAATAAACTGAAAGCAGACCATTGTCTATAAGAGAGTGCAAATGTATTAACCCCAGAGGTTGCACATCAAATAAGAAATGCTTTGTAGATAACAAATAAAATCTTGACCTGATCCTAGGCATTGAGAATAAAATAACTGGTAATGCATACTTTTTTTGTTAGTGATGGATCATGGGGTTAGTGATTACTTGAGATGTAATCCTCTTCATGCAGCACAAGCATCAGGAACCTGCCACTTATTGCTCTGACACTAGGAATAAGCATAAAATCCTCTGCTGTGCTCGTTAATTTATAATTTACAAAATTTGGCAACTGATTTCACTGGACTTGTGAATTTATCCCGTTCTTGACGTAACCCTGTCCTTTAAATCCCATTTTCTTAAAGTAAAATATTCTCATCTGATACCCGTCCAGCTTTGCTCTGAAGTAGGGTGTATTGTGAAGGCAGTACATCTGCAAAAAATGTATTTATTCCTGACGGGATTTCTATGTGCAAATTCGCTAGGTAAGCAGAAATCATGACTGTTTTTTTTATGGAAAGCTATTTTTCCTTATTCCAACAGCACTGGGGTTTCTACATCCAGTTCAAGGTGAATACTGTAGAGGGAATGTGGCTTCTCTACTCCATACTCCATGAAGACTCAGGTCATCCTCTGCTTTAAGAGAGAGAAAAACAAAGCAAAACAAAACAGTAGTGATCAAACAAACAAACAAAAACTTTCCAAGCCCACATACACTGAAAGAAGAAGTTTCCTTAATTAGGGATTTTGATGAAACAGTGAAACACAAACGATACAGATAATAACAAACTGAGCCTCAGAATTTATCTCTGTAAATAAAGAGCATCTATTCAAGTATTGTAGTTAGCAAAATCAGCTGCAGAGCTGGCAGGAACTCACATTTAGCTGAGAAGCCAGCAACTGGCAATTGGCAATGGCTGATATAAAAAGCCTAGCTCTCACTTTACCTTATGCCAGTTACTTTTTTTTTTTTTTTTTTTTCTTCTGTAACCACATGATAATAACAAAGTCGATAGAATATAAATGTCAGTGTTGGATGTTATAAACCTATCCCTAAGCATCTCTTGAGTCAAAAAACCACAAATGCTTTTCTGTAGCTGTTAGAGACAAGGACAATAATTACCTTTACTCCTAATTCAGGCTTCATTTTAAAAGATCACTGAGGCATCATGCAGAGAATTCCCTGATTTGAGGTTCAGGCTTAGTGTCAGGTATTTAGTTGAAAGTAATCTGCTCAAGCAAAATACATTCTATGCCTTTGGCAATAAAAATTAAAAACTCTCCTCCAGTCACTTCCACTCACTTCACAGACAAAGCCAAACCTATTGTTCTATTTCTTATCAAAACCTCTATTTATGTTTTTCTGAGCTCCAAGAATCACTGGAGAATGTTTTCTTTTTCTTCTCAAGAATATTCTGCAGAACGCATGAGGTGTTAGAGTAGTGGTACTTTCTTGTACAACAGAAAGCAGCAGATACTGAAAGTGCTTTGGGTTTGTATCTGATTTCACTATTGTATATTAAAAAAATGTTTAATTCTTCTTTAAAATATTTTAGCATAATAATGTGTGTGTATATATATATATATATAAGATTATTTGGGTTAGGACAAAAAATTCAAAACCTCCTGCTCTTTTATGCTCACATGCATGAATCTTCAAAATATGCAAGGCTTCTCCATAAATAAAGATGCTGCATTATGAATGCAGCAAAAGCAGCATTTATAATGGCAAACTTAAAATTTGTAAATGGTTCTCGATATCATGTACTGGATCACTAGTAACACATCTGAAAAATGCACAAGAAAACTGGTTATGACTATGAGTTCTATGTAGTGTGACAAAGCAACAAAACTTGTGTCATTTGGGTAAAGCATTTATACTTCTCAACAGAGATTTAAAACCACTCCTAGCAAAATCAGAAACAATAGAGAATGGGTACTAATATTACAATTGGACAACAGGCTCCTGTTAATCTTCCCTAAAAAGCAGATGAAACATAATTCCTCACATAAAGCTAATTCTGTAGTTTTCTGGTTCCTGTGGGCTATAGTAGCAGATGGTATCAGCAGCATCCCTTCAGCTTTGGCTAAGAGTCAGCTTTTCATTTCAATTTGTCTCTTTTTAATTTTAACCATGGGCACTATATACAGTAACTGCTCAAGTTATTCAAATAATTATTGCAAAATACCATTTGTCGTGAAATTTAATGTCTACCTACTGAACAACAATTTGCAGATGTTTTTTTCTTTTGTCAGCAGCCAGATACAAAGCACTTCTTCTTCCTAATACTTTGCCATTCTTTTTCACTTATATCTTTCATGTGCATTTTCATATCAGTCATGGACCCAACCAACAAGGCAAATATCCTCATATGACTTGATATTGAGTAAGAGAAGTTTGCTGCTGATGTTTTGTCTTCTCATCAACAGAAATATATAAATATATGCCTCCCTCTAATAGCTTGTCTTTCCACAGCCTGGATATGTGTGACCAACCTCCTCCTTCTCAAAAAAACAAAACCAAACCTCTGTCAATGGCGTTGTTGAACTTGTGCAGCACATTCTCTTTCTCAGCCTGCTTAATGTTGAGAGAAATCAAGCAAAGAAACCAAAATGAATGCAGTGAAATTTTCCTGGGCATGTTGCTTTCTTTATGCAAAGTAAGAGTTCTTTTTAGTGGCTGCTCTCTTTTCTAACTATGGATAAAGCTGGAAAAGATGAGTAGGAATGGCAGAGACTGTTTTTCTTGAGTGCCAGCAGGAGAACTGTGTTCTGTGGTTCTCTGTAAGTAGTGGGGATGTAAATGGTTGAAGATCATATAACACTATAGACAGTACTAAAAGATAGTCAAGTATGGTTCATAAAACTTCAGGAGATCTATCTAAGAAATACTTTTGATTTCTGTGGAAGGACTCCAAACAGTGATGAGCAGGTTTAAGATTATAGAAATAGTATGATATGATATGATATGATATGATATGATATGATATGATATGATAATGATATGAAGTATGTAGTTATATATGTAATTAAATATATGAGAAACAAACATTTTAGTAGTGGACAGTTTTCGTCTACAGATGATCACAGAATCATAGAATCATTGAGGTTGGAAAGTCTTCTAAAATCATCCAATCCCAATATCAATTCATCACCACTGTGCTCACTAGACAATGTCTCCAAGTTGGTGAGTTATAGTGAATTGTACTTGATTGATTATTTGTGCCCAGTATTGCTGTTGCTAGATGAGAATACAAAGAAAACTAATAAACTTCACCTGTATGAATGATGCCACTAGGCTGAATGATATGAATCGCATTATGCAGAAGCTTACTGCTAATTGTGGATCAGAGACATTTTCACTGATGGCAGTTATTAGCAAATGAAAATGTTTATATTTAAACATATTTTTTAAAAATATAGATTATATTTAGTAAAATATTTAAATATCAGGATCTTACTTTGTTTATTGTAGAGGAGAAAGATTCATTTAAAATGACAAAGATTATCCTACATTTTGGAGTTTTACTATTCTTCATCAGGACAATAATAGCATATTAGTAAAATTCTGCCTCTAGGCTGATGATAAACATAATGACATACAAATATTTTATCTTGAAATTATGAAGAGTACATATTTTCTCTGTGGCTTCAGATTGTATTAAAATGTCTAGTGATATTAAAATCATCGTGTTTTCCATCCTGAAGTAACAGCATGAATTAGTTATTTCTGATTTTGTTTACATACCCTTGATTACCTTGGGACCTTAAAGGAAATTAAAAAAAAAAAAAAAAAAAAAAAAAAAACCCTGCAACTTTCTTTAAATAATGTTGAAGTTCTTGGAAATGTAATTCTGCCCTTGTCTTTATGACATTCATCAAATATTTACCAAATTTGTCCTTCCACATCATCTTAGTATGTGACTGATGCAACATTAAAATCCTGTCAACAGGTATATTTTAAGTTTAACTCCAAAATCATTAAATCATCTATAAATGCTTCTACCATGCACTAAACCATTGCTATACAGGAACAAAAGGAGGCAAGGTCTCCCCAGAATTTTCTGAACAGGTATTCTGGGTGCTGAATTATATTTGATTTCACAAGTGCAAAATTTCCTGTTTACCCATACTGACTTTACCCATACTGACAAGTGCTGAGGAATACTAGATCGGAGAATTGGATGAATTATCTCATTACTAACACTTGAATTAGCACTGAAATGAAGAGAAATAGGCAGAAATAGCTCCTTAATAGTAAACCAAATATCACGGTATTTACCTTCAATACTAAAGAATACAAGGATTGCCTTCTTCAACTTGAGCAGTGATTTACTGAATCAGAACTGTAGTTGTTAGCTATGACCTATTAGTAACATTAGGAAGGAGAATGTATTAGGTCAGCAGGACAGGAGTTAGGCAATGGTCAACTGTGTTAATGGTTATCTTAAAGCAGGTACCTGGATAAGGATAAAAAAAGTTAGTAAGTGAGAAAATAAAAAGAAAGACTCCAGACGTCAAGATTGACGTTTCCAGCACAAAAGTATATTAATATATGAAATTATCTGCTGTGGGAAATAGAAGATATTCTATTTTTTGACTCACTGAACTCTAGACAGGATAAGGTGTTCATAAACAGACAGTAGTAGGAAAAATATCTTGTTCTTACAAGCACAAAGAAAAAATAATCCTAACAAGGCTTTTCAATTTTCTAATTTCCATGGTACTCTTTACATGACTTACTGACAGATACTGCGGTGCAGTTTGAGGATTTTAATACGTTGTTTTAATAAGCTTTTCTTGTGATTTGTGTTTCTGATACGAACAGCAATTACCCAGCCAAGTAATGAGATTCTAATGAACATGTCTTTCGTAGATTACTTTAGAAGTTCATCAGAGAAGACTGATAGTATTTTAAAACTAAAGTCTGTGTTTTCCCCTGTCAAGACACATCTAATTTTTCTACTAAATACTTTCTACTTGAGTAATTGAGAACTGAAAAATAGAAATAAGTCGGTTTGTGTGCTTTCTAGTATGATACAAATGGGGTAAAAAAAAAAAAAAAAAAAAAAAAAGATTTTGCTTCAGTTTCCAGTCTGAACCAAATCTCTATATAAAAATATTTCTTTTCACCATAGTTCATATGGAAGTGAATCACACTTGTACAGTGGGTTAATTTGTTTATTGGAGATCAATGAACTTCTTTTGAGATCAAGTAAACTCAAGTTTACTGGCATTAGTGAACATAATTTCCTTACTGTTTTAGACATTTGTTTTATGATGAGATTAAATGCATCCTGGAAGGGAAAATTTCTCCTTCTTAATAGATGACAAGGAGCATTAGAGGTCTTGTTTTGATGTTGAGTTCTCCATTAGAGAGATTAATATTTAATCTCATCACAAACAACTCAAAAATTTTCATGGTAACAAAGTTAAATTGGGTTATGACACAATAATTTCCGTTATAGGGCGTTAAAACACATTTTAGATAGGTCAGGCAACAAAAATAATCTGTGAATTGTTCCAAAGAGATCAAATTTAAAAGCAATTTCAATCATTTTGATAAGATTCTTTTTTTTTTTTTCCAGACCATCTATTATTTTACTGATTTAATATGTGTTTTTCTCTCACAGTCTGTCCTACAAAAATGGAGAGAAAACAAAGAGAGAAAGTGTGTGTTATTAATTGAAAGTAGATATCTCTTTATTACAGCTATTGGTTTCTCAAATGGCTTTTCCTTACAGCAAATTACTTAATAGCAGTGTGATCAGAATTTAAGATTGTTTCAATCCCGTTCCTGCTCACCTTAAATGTCAGTCTGAGTCGTGGATATTTCATTCCTGTTTTAAGAAATTAAATTAAATTCCAGTTTCAGGCTTTTTTTTTCTTTCTTTCTTTCTTTTCTTTTTTTTTTTTTTTTTTTTTTTTTCCCCAAGACCTATTTGTTAATAGTGGCTAAGCTTGTAATGTCAAAAAAAAGAGGAAAAAAAGCAAGGAGTGGGAATTTTAAAAATTATAATGTATTAATTTTGTATTTTCACAGCTGCTAGTCAATTGAAACTTATAAAAATAGGTATCTTGGGACTACTAAAAATAAAAAATACCTTTACTTTGTCTCAAAAAATATTCAGTGTTAAAATTGATAGTTCAGTCAAGCTGTTTTGACTAAGTAGAACCAACCAAAAAATAATAATAATAATATTAATAGCAAAAACTCCCTGAACTCCACAAAGACAATTGAGAATCAGATTCTTAGTCTGAGAGCCCCACTGTTTTTTTCTTTCTGGAACTCAATTTCTTTCCTGAGGGTTAGAAATTACACTCTCTGAATTTAAAGTGTGTAATTGCTGAGATAAACAATTCAGGAGCAAACCTTACATTGCAAATTGGTGGTGCAGATTGCAGGTGTACAAAGACAAATGATAACTCTGCTCAGGATGCGTTTACAAACAGAAAACTAGAAGAAGGGCTACATGCATCAAACACTTAAATTACACTGAATAATGTGACAGACTGTAGTCAGTAGTAAGAAGAAAACACTGGAAAAACTAATTAGTGATCTTGCAGAAAATGAAAAATAAAACAAGGGCTGTAATGTTTAGGAGTTTGTACGCAGACAGAAAAATTGTAATTGGTCGCAGAAGTACAAAAAGGGCAGCAGGAAAGACACCAGCTGGCTGACAGAAAATATCTGAGAATGAGAAACTATTTGGGGAACTGTATGAAAATGAGGATCATTGAAATAGCACAGGCACAAGTATCTGAGTCCTATTGGACCTATTTGTTGGATGTGATATCAGCAAATGCAAGTGTGCAACTTCAGATTTGAAATTCACTTTCTGAACCATATTATTTATTTGTAGCCTTCATCATCTAACATCTCCAGATAGGAGTACACAGCTTAAAATGTTGCCATAGTGCAAGACAGATTAGTGCTATTTATAAGTAATTAGATTTTAATTTTAATGTATAAGCAATTTAATCATTGTAAGTAATTAAAAATGTTAAACAATGACTTGGAATAATTTTTATAATACACCAAAAGTTTTGTTTTGTGTCAAATGAAAAAAAAAGTAAAATGATAAGTAATGTTACTAACAAACAGAGCTGCAGATTGCTGAGATAACGTAAGCGTCTTGTTTATCAAAATAAAGAATGGGGAGAGATTTAGTGAGTGAAATCAAAAGCCATACATTAGAGAAAATAGTTTTCAAAATTGTCTTGAGAAGGATAAATTGTGGCATTACTCACACAATGCACACAGGGAAATGGATTATGTAAGAGAAAAGCAATAATGAATATATTCTTATTTAATAAGCTTTCTGTGTTCACCTCAGCATTTTTCAATTTAAGAATATCAATAAAAAGAACAGGAAAACTTATGAAGTAGTTCTTGGAGATGAACTACTTAAGTACAACATTTTTTGTAGTTTCATTTATTTGTTTTCTCCTCCATTCTGTGATACCACTTCATCAAGGTTCATAGGGGATGAGCTATTCTTTTACACTCTGTTTACAGTGGCATAAAGCAGAAAAATCTAGCAAATTGTGAAATAGAACATTGCTGTTAACTTTTTTTGTTATATGCATTTTCAATAATCACAACCATAAAACAACAGAGATCCTAAAAGCTTCTAATTTCAGAGATAACATTTTTTTGGAACATGATTGTATTGTTATTAGTATTGAGATAGGATTTTCTCTGAAATGTTGCATGAGTTTTGCTGAAAATCAGGATATAGATCTTCAACTCATGTTACATAATTAGTGTATTTATGTTGCTGCCCCATTCAGCTTATGCCCTGTATTTGAACTATAACTTTGTTTTATACAGGCAAATTAAATCCATACATCCCAAAAATCTCTGTAGATATGAACTGAAATGCATGATACTATGATACTACTTCAATAAATTAACAAGATGAATGGGAAGTTTCTTCTTACCTTGTTAAACCAAAAACATTCATCTCTTTGTTCATGTTAGATGAAGTTTCCCCTTTGCAATGGCCACTGTTATTTTTGTGTTCTAAAAAGATTACAGATAACAAGAAAGACTGAAAAATTTTGATGCAGCACTTTAAAAGGACGTTTCTCATGATTCTTCCCACTCTGTGATTTTGTTTTCATGTCTGCATTGAGACTTGGAGACCTATCTTCATTCAAAATATGTGCTGTGTAAGCCCATTCATCTCTGGTTCTGCATATATTTACATGGCATCATGGACACAGACTAGTCGAGGAAGGGAGGGGCCCATAGAAGTTGTTGAGTCCAACACTCCTGCCCTATGTAGTCAACTAGACAACTGGAACAGTATCTGGGCAACTCGATCCATTGTTTCACCACCCTCTCTATATGGAAGTTTACTACTATGTTGGAGTTCCATATTCAGATAAATAATAAATTTGAATGCAGGTAAAAGTGTAAATATATGTGAACATAATCACACCAGATATTTTTGTAATCCCAACCTGGTTTAGAACAGTACTTCATAGATGATGAAATAAAAAAAAAAAAAAAAAATGTTTCTTCTACATATAAAACTTATGTCAAATCTTTAATAATTAAGTCAGAACTAAATAAACTTTAGGATCTGTCCTTGCTTTTGTTACAAGAAATCCATGTCATAAAAAACTTGAAGATTAATAATAGTCCCAGAATATGTCAAAACCATGAATGCATGTCATAAGCACAAAAAAAGGGCAGCTTGACAGACATAATCTGAATCCAAATGAGCAAGATATTGTTGTCATAGTTTGGATTGTATAGTAATATCACTACAAAAGTTCACCCCATGATCATTAGTAGATCAGACTTGGAAACTGGAATGCAGTTTAGTATCTACATCACGTACAAAATGAATCTCCAGTATAACTGAGAAAAAAACACATCCATAATAAACTTCTAATGTATTTTATTCTGAACAAGGTCAAGATTGTTGCATATTTTATTTAGAAATGCATGCAGCACGGGGAGTAAACAGAAAGAACAAGAGATCTGTGTGTGGGCATAAGATCATGATCTCAATCAGAGATGTGATGGGACAGCTTGCATGACTGGAATGCTATGCAGTTTTTAGAAAAGATAAGCTAGAAAGGTGAAGTGATAAAGTAGCTCTTTTCCTGAAATACTAAACTGTATGTTTTGGGTTCTACCCAGGGATGAGAATGAAGGAAAAAGTTAATATGTGTGACATCATTGTGGGTATCTACTACAGAAGTAAGTTGATGAAACCTTCTACAGACAGCTGGCAGTAGCCTCACAATCTCAGGCATTGGTTGTCATGGGGAATTTTAATCATCCTGATATTTGCTGGAAAAGCAACACTGCCAAGCACACAGTCCAGAAGGTTCCTGCAGGGCATTGAAGATACCTTTATGAAACAGGTGATGTCAGAAAGTTCATGAAAAACCTCAGAAGGAAGAGGAAAGTTAATGGAATGTAATATAAATATAGGAACTTTTTCATAGCATGCAGGCTTGCTTGAAGTCTGTCAAGGAAGGACAAGTAAAGCAAACAAAAAAAAGCTTCTTTAAGTGTGGGTTTGCTGCTGAATGAGGTGAGAGCCCTGGTAACGAACACTGAGAAGACAGGGATGCTGAACATCTTTTTTTCATACCTTACTGCTATGAATCGCCTTCAGGAATTCCAGCCTCTGGAGATAATAAAGGAAGTTTGGAGAAAGGTTCCCTTGGTTGAGGGGGATTTGGTCAGACATCATCTAACCAAACTCAGTGCACACAAATTCATAGGCTCTGAAGGGATGCACCCATGAGTGCTGAGGGAGCTGGTAGAGGTGACTGCTGAACCACTCTGTATCATCTTTGACAGATCATGGAGAAAGGGAGAGGTGACTGGACACTGGAGGATAATCAATGTCACATCAGTTTTTAAAACAAGCAAGGAGAAGTAGTTGAGAAACTACAGGTCAGTCAGCCTCATCTCTGTTCCCCAGAAGGTGATGGAACATCCATCTTCAAGCAAGTGAAAAATAAGAAAGTTATCAGGAGTAGTAAATATAGATTCATCAATGTGAAATTATACTTGACCAATATGTTAGCCTTTTATGACATCATGACTACCTATTTAGATGAGGGGAGAACAGTGGAAATGCCCTACCTTGACTTTGTCATCACACTGTCTCACATAGCATCCTCAGGGGTAAGCTTAGGAAGTGTGGAACGCACAGATGAGTGCATAGAGAAGTGGACTGAGAACTAGCTGACTGGCAGAGGCTAGGCAGTTGAGATCAATGGCACATAATCTAGTTGGAGGCCTGTAGATAGTAATATTTCCTAGGTACTGAATGTAGTCAGTAGAATTTAATATCTGCATCATAATTCTAACAACCCTCCACTAAATCATATCCCTGAGCACCACATCCAAACAGTTTTTAATCACGTTCTGGGATGGTGACTCAGTCACCTCCGTGGGAGCCTATCCCAGTGCTTAACAACCCTTTCTGTGAAGAAGGTTTTCCCTGATATCCAACCCAAACCTCCCCTGGTGCAACTTGAGTCCATTTTCCCTCATTCTGTCACCTGTCACCAGTGAGAAGAGACCACCAACCCTACTTTCACTGAAATCACCTTTGAGGTAATTGAAGAGAGCAATAAGGTCTCCCTTCAGCCTCCTCTTCCCCAGACTGAACAACCCCAGTTCCTTCAGTCTCTCCTCATAGGGTGTATTCTCCAAGTCCTTCACAAGCCTTGTTGCTGTTCTTTGGACCAGCTCCAGCAACATAAATCTACCCTCTTTGAGCTTGAAGCCATTTCCCCTTGTTCTATCATCATTTTTAGATATTGCTAAAAAATCTGTCCTCTTCTTTCCTTTGGTATCTCCTTCTTTCCTGTAGAATTTCCTTACTCCTTTCCCTCATTAATCTTATGTTTTCCAAACTAAACCGGAAGCCTGAGAATTTCCTTTCTCACTAATGATTTAGATGTATAGCCAATTACTTATGATCTAGAAGCAGACATTTTATTTCAGCCATGTAATTTTTACTCAACCTTCCTATTTCTCACTGCCATATACATAACTTGTAAATGAAATACAAATACCTATTCACAAAACTTACAGCAGGTTTATAACAAGATTAGTCACATTTAAAAAGGTGATATTTTGATATAAATGAAGATAAAGAAATTCATCTGAAACCTCCTTAAGTACATCATTACTCATTCTCCAAGGTTTGTAGAAAAGCATCAGTGTATTTCATCTGATATTTGCAATTTATGGTAACAATTCAAAGGATGAATAAGATGTGGGTTCAAATTTCATAATATAATCCCATGACAGTAGCTATTTTCATGAGTATTCATAAGGGTATAAATAAAGATAAGAAGTTCTCTGTCTTCAGTGTTGATTAGATCACTGTGAAATATTATATGTAGTTATGGATGAAGTCATTGCAACTTTCTCATTGTTAGAGGGGAATCTTAGGTCTTGCAAAAAGCAACTTAGACATTAGTTGAACTTACCATTACTTCTTGATAACTGTACAAGGAACAGGACAAGATCATGACCTTGGCATCTTAAGTGTTTAAAGTTCATGGAATGAAATCAGAATTTTTTATTCAGTATATATGCTGAACAAAAAGTATTCCGAATATTGGATGAGAGCTGAGTTTTAATCTGAATATTTCATATTTCAAAAGATACAAATGTGAGATTCAATTCATGGCCAAATGAAGGCACACAAGAAATTTTTCACATGTAAAACAGAAGTGCTAAGTTCAAACATAAAATGAAAGCTTGATTTTCAGGAAAAAAAAAATATATATAGAAAAACAAAGTAATTATGCCAGTTAAAGCTAAAACACTTGACTACTTGGTTGAGGATTCAGAACACATGACAAGTTGGGTTGTGCTTTTTCTTCTTCTTCTAAAAAAAAAAAAGCTATACATTTTTGCTGATTTTTCATTCCTTCTGTTTTACTTCAGTGTTGAAGATCACAGATTGTTGCAGAAGAAAAAAATGTATCTATATATTTGGATTGTAGTATTACAATCTAAACTGATTCTCTGTCTATAATATTTCCACTGTTGCACTTTCAGGTCATAGATATTTTTTATAAGGGTAAATTGTCAGGATCATATTGTATTCTGGGATGCTGAAGTTATCTTCACTTTGGTCTGAAAATTCTCCCTAAAGAGGAAAACTATTTTTCATATACTACTTAGATAACATGGAACTGATCAACAGATATACACTAGAGTTCCAATTTTATTTTTTTTATTTTTTTTATTTTTTTCCAGATTGATTAGGTTTTACGAATTCCTCTTTTTCATTACCTTGCCTTCAAGGTTGTTTTGTTTGTTTGTTTGTTTTCTCTTTTCCTCTACTCTCTCTCCAAAAATCAAAAAATACCTAACATTTTCAATACCTTAATCACACAGGTCATATAATCAAAAAACATAACTGAATATTTTGTCATCCTTTATTTCTTCATGTGTTTCATTCTTTTCCACTTTTTCCCCTTGTTATTTAGCTAATAAAAATGATATATATAAATTGATTAGCTGTCCAGAATAAAGTTCTCACTCTGACTGATTATATCTTTTAGATGGACCAAAAGACTTAAAAGTAAGGATGGAAAAATTAAAATGTCTTCCATCTGGGGAGAGGGAAGTGCCTTTTTTTCTGATTTTGAGGAAAAGTTTTAATATTGGTGCCTAAACCCCTGAATATCATCTATCCAGCAAAAGTTTGCTAACATAGGAGGTAGTCTGGGAAGGCTTCCATGAATTAAAGCATTAGGAAGTCTTTATATTGCAAAAGTGCCTGGTTTATTCAGCACAATTCTAACAACCATTCCCTGTCTTATCCTTGCCTAATGCTTCTTACCTACCTCGGATTCTAGTGCCACATTTGACATTAAACTCATTCAATTTGAATTACAGCTTAAAGCTCATATTTGCCCATTCGTTTTATCCCTTAATAAGCAAAACACCTTTTAGACTGTGGTATTACTGAAGCATATGAAAACATCAAGGTGCCATATTTTCAGAACACATCATTTGTAAATTGTTTGACAGTTATTTTCCCCATTATTATTTACCATATTTTACTCCTCATAAAGTGGAAAAAAAAAAAAAAAAAGGAAAAAAATAAAAAGAAAGAAAAAAGAAAAAAAAAAAGAGTTTATTTTCTGTTAACAAGGTCTAATAAGATGTCTCTTGATAAATGACAGGATATGAATCAGAGTATATCACGCATTGTGAAACATTCTCCCATAGTAAAAGTGCCACAAATAATAGTTCTATCAGCTTTATTGGATACTGGCTGTTACTAGAGTTGCTCAGGCTCATATGTTAAATAAATCTTTTAGAGCAACCATCAGACACAGCATAGCTGTAAAATACAAGTCCTTAAGCCTTCAGCTTTTCTGGTGGGTATAAGACAAAAGTGCATTGCAAAAAGGCTATATCATTAGGATAAAACAGTTGAATTAGTGTGTCAGAGAGGTGAGAAAAAAAGCTGCAGATTCAAAATAAGACTGCATAGTAATCACAAATACCATAAACCAAGTGCACTCTCAGTAAGTTTGCAGATGACACCAAGCTGGGAGGAAGCACTGATCTATCTAAGGGGTGGAAAGCCCTACAGAGATATCTGGATAGGCTGTTGGTCTGAGATCAGCGGGACAAAGTTCAACAAGACCACATGTTGGATCCTGCATTTTGGCCACAACAATTCCAGGCAATGCTACAGGTCTGGGGCAGAGTGGCTGGAACACTGTGTATCTGAAATGGACCAGGGGGTGTTAGTCTACACTCAACTGAACATGAGCCAGCAGTGTGTCTAGATGGCCAAGAAGGCCAATGGCACCATGGCTTTTAACAGAAATAGTGTTGCTGGCAGTAACATCTCTCTGTGCTCAGCTCTGGTAAGACCACACCTCAAGCAGCGGTATTTAGTTTAATGCACCCAGCAAGATCACCATAAATTTCTTGATCATTTTCTGATAGCAGATGTCTACTGGTGCAAAGAAGACTCTGGCCATGCTGAAGAAGGGGGATAAATCATTGCCACTGTTGCTGTGATATTTGTGCTTCAGAGATGTTTAGGGAATATACCCAAGAGCAGTCAAACACTTCCATTATTAGAATAAAATCAAATGTACCAGTAGCAAAATCCACATGTTTGTGCATCAATATAAATATTGAGAAAATGAGATCTTGATCCAGGCACCCATGTTAATAGTCAACATTCATTTTTTTAAACAAAAACAAAGCAGGAGTCAATGTAATCCACAAGGAGTCAGGAGAACTACTTTTTATTTTCAGCCTTTTCTTTGAGTTGAACGTGACATTTCCTCTCTTTGTTTCTTTCTGCATTACATATCTCTTTTCTTTTGCTTCTGTAGCTTGAGTCCACTGATATCTACGATCTGTCTGATAATGGAGTACAAAACATACAGTGGAGTACAAAATGTAGCTCAATGCCAGCCAGATTCTCTAGATAAATGCTGTAATAAAAGATCTTCCCATTTTCAAATGTGGCTCCACTTTAGTATCCAGTTATTTTCAGTTCTGATTTACCAGAGTTTCTATGTCCCTATTTTTTGACCTAGAATAGATTCAATATTTCTATTGGGGTGCATATAGATATCTGTATTTTTCATTATCATATAAAATATCTATCATCCCAGAGAAAGACAAACATTACTGGGAGAGGCTTAAAAATCTCATCCTGATTCCTGATTTAAAAGATATTTGACAGGTGGTTTGATTTCAGGGTTTAAATGCCTCAAGGGACATAGAATTGGGGGGAACATCTATGCTAATATTTATTACATACAGCACAAAAACCAAGAAGGTATACTTCAGAGATAAATTCAATTACAGGTAAGGCATTCTTGTATTTGAAAGGAGGTTCAGTATTTTCAGTAAAGCATCTCCTGTACAAGAGGTTGCTGCAGAAGCAGAGAATCTTGTCTTGTCTTTCTGCCAAGGTTGGATGCTTTGCTTTGCAGATGTTTTTTGTTTTTTGTTTTTGTTTTTGTTTTTGTTTAACACAAGATACTGAATGAGAGGAGAAACTGAGTGAAACTCTATACTTTGTTATGTCACAGGAGGTCTGATTAGTTGAGTTAATTGCCCCCCTAAAATCAATAACTTTATATAATGGAATTAACTTTTCTACTTAAAGGATATTCTACAGTTTATGAGTGCGCTTGAGACTAGGATAATCAGGAAAATACTGCAGAAGATATGTCTGTTAGCACCTCTATTACTTGGCACCTTTGAACAGAAGCATCCATAATAAATAAATAGTTGCAATATGAGGCATATGGATTCTAAAACTGAGAAAGGTTTGATAGTTGAAAGAGCTAGTTGTTGGTATTATTATTATTATTATTATTATTACTACATGCACAGAAATAGAGGTCAAAATATAACACATTTACTTTTGCGGGAGAGAGGGGGTTTTGCTTTGAGGGAGATATCTCTAAATCTTACAGTAGTGAAGAACCTTATCCTTACTAGCTATAGAAAATGGGTAATTGCAAATTTCTTTCAGTGACAAAGGAGTAGCTTGCTTTATACAAGTTGGATGGTTCATAAAGCACATTTTGATGTCTGCTTTGCCTGATAATCACAATTATATACAATCAGAAATAGAGGGCAACATTTTTCTGCATTAGCAGAATCAGGTTCAGAGATTATCTGCATTACTTTTAAAATATTCTTATTTTCTTTCTATTCTTGTGTTCCTTGCCTGTATTTATCAGGGAAGTAGAAAAATAGGCAAATGAAAACACTCTTTGAAAGGATACATCACACAGCGTACAGAAAATAAAAAGACTATATACAGCAAAAATGGCACCTCTCCTGATAAAAGATATAATATTGCTACCTAATTGCATCTATCATATTTCTTCCCTTCCCTTCCCTTCCCTTCCCTTCCCTTCCCTTCCCTTCCCTTCCCTTCCCTTCCCTTCCCTTCCCTTCCCTTCCCTTCCCTTCCCTTCCCTTCCCTTCCCTTCCCTTCCCTTCCCTTCCCTTCCCTTCCCTTCCCTTCCCTTCCCTTCCCTTCCCTTCCCTTCCCTTCCCTTCCCTTCCCTTCCCTTCCCTTCCTTCCCTTCCCCTTCCATCCCCTTTCCCTTCCCCCTCCCCTTTCCCCTGCCTTTCCCTCCCCCTCCCCTTTCCCCTTCCCCTTTCCTTTCTCCTCCCCTTTCCCTTCCCTTTCTCCTCCCCTTTCTCTTTCCCCTTCCCTTTCCCCTCCCCTTTCTCCTCTCCTTTCCCTTTCCCTTTCCCTTTCCCTTTCCCTTTCCCTTTCCCTTTCCCTTTCCCTTTCCCTTTCCCTTTCCCTTTCCCTTTCCCTTTCCCTTTCCCTTTCCCTTTCCCTTTCCCTTTCCCTTTCCCTTTCCCTTTCCCTTTCCCTTTCCCTTTCCCTTTCCCTTTCCCTTTCCCTTTCCCTTTCCTTACAGTATGTATGACCCCACATGGAACAGGGTAGATATGAGTGAATGTCTTTTTGACTTTTGTTTGGCTGATTAGGTTTTGTATGATATACAGCTTGATTTTCAGAAGTACTTCTTACTGGCCTACCTCTAAGTATTACAGGTCAGTAATACAGTTCTAGTGGTAGAAGAGTCAAGTCATTGATGAGTAAATGTACGGAAAAAAAAAAGGTACAGTAGATGTTGAAGATTCATGGTAAATATTTAGAGGACATTTCTTATTCAAAAGTAAATAAGAAATAAGAATAAAAATAAGAATAAAAATAAAAGAAACAACTTGTAGTACTTGTCAGTGATTTTCCAATTTATTTATTTATTTATTTATTTTTCCAGACCATAGCAATAGTTTTGATAGTATCAGCTAGGCATGGAGATGAAAGTGAAAGGAAGATGATATATTTGAGATGCATGTTAAATTCCACTTCAGTAATTAATGAGCATTATGATGATACTTTCACAGGGCTGAATTCACATTGCACAATTTTGAGCCACATTATTCAGAGGCCGTAATATTCTGAAGGATAGTTAGACCTATTAATTTTTATCAGTCTGCTAGTTCTTAGCACAAAATGAAATAAATTTTATTACTGAGGTGATAGTAGGCAGATTGGTCAGCCAGGGCAGTTATGAATCGCTACAGCATATAGGCAAGTCATGTGTCATAGAGTGAGGACTGACAAAGAGATTATATTGCCCGAGTAATGAATTTATCCTCTTTAAACTTATCTTTCTAAAGATGTGCTAAGATGTGAGTACATTTATGTTTCATGAAAATAACAAAAATCACTGAAAACTCAGTACTCAAGAACAATTTGGAGAAATACTGTGAAAACTTCCTAGCCTACTGTTTTGCCAATGCAATTCAATCCTGAGCATACACTAATTCTTACACTCTTCCTACATTCTTTCTAGAATTTACCTATGTGTGCCAAATTCTGTCAGTAGAGGGTGGTTTCATGGTACAGACAGACAGGAGATGCCAGGATTATTTTTGTTTGTGACCTGTGGAAAATAAACACCACTTAGTGTGTGGCAGGGTAGGTAGGATATCCACCACATCAGCTTAATAAATAAATGGGGAACAAATAAACGGGGAATCGATTCTTAACTGTATAGGTAGACAGGTGTGACAATGTCCTGTTTTCCTTCTGTGTTTATAATTATGACTGGAATATTCAATTTAATAAAACTTACTAACTATGTTGATGGTACAGATGAAAATGTATCTATTCCTCATTAAGCCTGTATGCTTTGTATAGTTATCACTGGATTTGAAGGAATTATTATACTGTAAAACAGGATGATATAAAACTGTAATTGAATAACTGCAGAGTGCTTTGAGCTTAATAGGAGATATTCTATATATCCTATATAGTATAAAGAAAAAATATAGAACAAAACAGTGAAATATCCTCTTAATATGCATTTATTTATTTATTTATTTAACTTTTCACTTCAACACTTAATTTAAAAAGAAAATAAAATGAAAGGAAACAGTATCACCATTCACATTTATTATCTCTTAGAAAAAAAATGTAGTCAAGTTGTGGTCCAATTACAGGTGATACTGTGGCAAAAACATAGACTAATTGCATCTTTAAATCACATAAAGAGTAGCTATTTGCTTTTTTTTTTTTTTTTTTTCATTCAGCCATTTTTTATTTCATATGTTGTGTAATGGAACTGAGAATATTCTCTTGAGAATGATTTTACAACTGTGTTGCCACAGGCAAACAAACAAGGTACAGATGCTTAAGGGAGATAAAAAAAATAAAAATAAAAAAATAATAATAAAAAAAAAACTAATATTTTAGTGATGTACAAAAAAACAGCAGAAGCCACATTCAGTAGAATGTGTGTGTATGTGTCAAAAGTTCTCCCGTATAAGGGTCAGTTACAGTTTTAAACACAGATATTTTATTTCCACAGGTTTTAGTGCTTGGGAATGTGACAAAGTAGTTTCTGACAGATTGCCAAGAGCATATATCTGATCTTTCCAACTGCTGCCTCTACGGTTCACTGAGAGGAGATCATAAGGCCTGAGGTTGGCAGGTGGCAAAGCAAAGCACACAAACAAAAGGGTTGTCTTTCACAGTTTTCTTTTTTTTTTCTTTTTTTTTTTTCTTTTTTTTTTTTCTTTTTTTTTTCCCTCCTTATCTCAAGCTTCCAACAGTTTGGCCTGTACAAATCCCCATCTGCTCTATGCTTGTCTCCAAAAAGACACGTAGAAGTAATCGTGTGCAGTTAATTCATATAGAAATCCCAAGGCATTGGATTGTTGGACTTATAACCCTACCGCCGACCAGCACAGGTTGTGAATCAGAGCCCTTATGTGCTGGGAGCTGCAGGAAAGGTGATTCACAGAGTGGGGTGTCTGGAACAGCGCAACTCCATGGCTCCTTTCCATGGAGCATTTAGTGTTTGTCAACTTGGCATTTTCAAATGGAAAGTGATGTATCTAAGAACTCACAATCACACATTAATAAAAATAGGGACAATCATCCAGCATTTCAAAAATTATTCCTTTCTGCATTATATTCTGCATAACTGCAACAGATGGGTTAGTCTAGATGGGCCAACATAAATGTGTGATTTACTGGCAAAAAAAAAAAAATATGACAGTTGGATTGCAGGCTTATCCACAAGTACATGCTTAAATTTAAGTAAAACTTATGAAAGGAAGAGTTTAGTACTGACCCTGCCAGTTGGAAATGAATCTACCTTCTACGAAAATTAGGTATTACTATTACATTTGCTGAACTTTAATATTTTCACTTATCATGTAGGCATGAAAATGCAGGAGTATACTAACAAAATTTGCTGATAACTCAAAGTAGGAACATTTTCTATCTGGAAGAGACAGGATTATTGTAGAGGAAAAGCTGTGTGACCCAGAGGAGTGATAGAAGTGGAATTAAATATTATTGTAAAAAGTGCAAGGCCCTTAAGAACTAACAGAAACAGTCTCTGTTATAACATATTTGCTGAAAGGCAGGAGGGAAAGTTTTGTATGTATCAACCATTTACAGGATGATGTAAACCACAAACCTCATGCATTTGTATAAAAAATAGATCTCACTTCTAGAGATGTTTGGAGTGATACGGGCAACAGAGACATGGAAATATCAAATATATTACAGAATATACAAGTGAAATATCCACTAAGATTAGCTGCATTTATGTATGGGTGATGGTGGCAAACTCAAATTAGAACGAGTGCAGAAAGTATGTATCAGACCAGTCCCATCTGAGGAAGTTTAATAGAGGTTAATTTCTTTATCCTAGATAAATGAGAGAGCTGTTAAACTGTGCATACACTGATAAACAGTGATGTAGAGAATAGTGAGGAAGAACTATTTTAATGAAAAATGACTGGATAACTTGAAATGAGTATTTTCTGGCAAGGAAATTTTTTCCCTAAAAGATAGGTGATGGTTACTCATCTCATCTCAGCCATTAAGTAAGAAAGAGATAGGGCATATGCTTCTCTTCTATTTTTGGCTGGGGCTATGTATAGTCATTGTCAGAAATACCAAATGAATGAAATAATCACAAGAAACTATACAATTTTTCTGAGTGTCCTGCCTTGGTACAAGGGTGCCAATTTCTCTATAACGTGTGAATAATAATTTCATTAATTTTAAATCAGAGCAATCGTTCCTAGTCATCTTTAAATGGAAGTTTGCAGCTCTTGATTTAGACCTGAAAAAGAGATTGTTTAGCCTCAAGCTTGTCTGTGCATTCTTTTTCCAGTAATATCAGTTATTTTGACAGATAAACTGTGACAACTCTATTTGTACCACTGAGTGTTAAAATAGTGCTCTAAACACAGCTTTTCATACACCCATGACCACCAGTCCCAATACATAAAGATATATATATATCTATAACAAGATTACCTTTAAACAGTTGTTTTATTCTTTATAAATATATATATATATATATATAAAATAAGACAAATAAAGATTTATTTGTCTTATTCTTTGTCTTCTAGGTCCTTTTCAACCCAGGCCATTCTATGATTTTATGATTCTATGATTCTATGAAAGAAAAAAATACAAAAAAAAAAGCATATATAGAGCTAGGAAGTTAAAACTTTTGATTGAGGAAGTTAGGAAGAGACAACTATACATAGCAATGAAATGAAATATGAATATCTATGATATATATGTTTGATTCCTTAACATATTTTGCTTGATTCCTTGCACTTGGAATAAAAAATAGCCATACTGTCTGGAGTGTTAATGTTTCAGTCATGGCTCCATTCCACTCCAGTTGCAACTAAGACAGGGAAGGTTCAGGTGGTGGTGACGCACTGGAACAGGTTGCCCAGAGAGGTTGTGGATGCCCCATCTCTGGAGGCATTCAAGTCCAGGCTGGATGTGGCTCTGGGCAGCCTGGTCTGCTGGTTGGTGACCCTGCACATAGCAGGGGGTTGAAACTAGACAAGCGTTGTGTCCCTTTTTAACCCACACCATTCAATGATTCTATGATTCTATCCATTTTCTCATACAAGAGCCATGTGTTCTACACAGATGAAATGCCACTGTGATATATCTATAGATTTGTTAGTCAACATTCAATCTGCTGACGCCCAGTTCAGAATTTTCTTCTTGTTGTGGTTGTACCCAAGAAAGTTGAAAGAGCAGAGATCCTTACCCAGGCCAAATGAGATTATTAGAACTGATGAGAAGAGTAAAAGATTTTTATTTTCTAAAAGTGTCCATGATGGTATCACAGGGTTACATGACTTAAAAACACTCATAACAGCATTAAAAGAAATGAAAGTGAACAATATCAAATGCTTAATACCGAGAAGACCAAATATATTTTAAATTGTTAAATCCTACCACAGAGAAGCTCTAGCATAATTTGTTATTTAATATATTTACTCATTCCATAGGTGAAGATTTTCTGCAGCCTACAGTGTACCCCACCATCATGGAGTGCAAAGTTAAACATATATTAGGGAATAAAAGAAATACTGTACGGTGGATATAAAGACAGTTTATTTTTCCACAAGACATACTGCAGAAAAGAAATCATTGTTGTAAAATGCCAAATCAACTCTGGAAAGCAATGGCAAACCAACTTTTTCACTGATACATCCGAGTGCCTAGAGCATTATATAAAAGGATGTATTCATTCAAAATTAAAAACAAATATGATTTTGGATCATCTTAAGCCCTATCCAGTCTTTTTGGGAGTTTATTAAGTAAAGTAACACGAAAAAATTATAATAATTAAAAAAAAAAAAAAAAAAAAAAAGATCATAAGGCTCTAATCAGGCTATAATAACATAAATGCAAGTAAATAAGTAAATAAATGAAAATAAAAAGCAGAAAACCACCAGGTAGAAAAATTCATGTTGTAGCCCAAAATCATAGGGAAAGGCTACCTCATTACATATATGTCCACTTAGCTTTCTGTATATTCCTTGGACAGCCTTTGAAGATGGTTCAGTGATGTTGAAGTAGCCAGGAGCTCAGTCTGCAAGTGCATACTTGGTTCCTAGATGTTGAATAGGTTGTTCTGATGCATGCATTTTCAGATATCAGTAACTGAGATAGTTTAAAGTTCAATCAAGTATATCTGAATATTTTTAAAGTCTCAGCTGCCTTGGAAAGAAATGAGTGTTACATTTCTGAAGCAGATCCTCCCAAAAGGCAAGTACAGGCACATGAAAAACAAGAAAGTGCTTGGGAACAGCTAGCATGGATTTATTAAGGGCAAAACATTCTTGAAAGGCTGTGAACACCTTCAGATGACTGACTGTGGATGAGAGAAGTGAATTATATTTAAATTAACTCTAACAATACTTCCAGGGTAGTCTTTCATAATGTCATCAAACAGGTGAAATGTGGTTCAGATAGGTGGAACACAGGGTAATGGAGAAAAAATTGGACCATTGGGATCAAGGGCTTATGATGAGCCGGATGAAGTCTAGTTGATAGCAGAACTCTTCAGAGGTCAATTGTACAATCATAGAGTGATAGAATCATAGAATCATTGAATGGCCTGGCTTAAAAAGGACCCCAGATATCATCTAGTTTCAACCACCTGCTATGTGCAGGGTTACCAACCACGAGACCAGGCTGCCCAGAGCCACATCCAGCCTGGCCTTGAATGCCTCCACATTCATGGGGCATCCACAACCTCCTCGGGCATCCTGTTCCAGTGTGTCACCACCCTCTGAGTGAAAAACTTCCTCCTAATATCTAACCTAAACCTCCCCTGTCTGAGTTTAAAATCATTCCCCCTTGTCCTATCACTATCCAACGTCGTAAACAGCTGTTCCCCCTCCTGTTTATAAGCTCCTTTCAAGTATTGGAAGGACACAATGAGGTCTCCCTGGAGCCTTCTCTACTCCAAGCTAAATTAGCCCAGTTCCCTTAACCTTTTCTCATAAGAGGAGATCCAGCCTTCTGACTGTCATAATTGCTCTCCTTTGGACCTGCTCCAAGAGCTCCACGTCCTTCCTGTACTGAGGGCCCCAGGCCTGGATGCAGTACTGCAGATGGGGCCTCACAGGAGCCAAGTAGAGGGGAACAATCACCTCCCTCTCCCTGGTGGCCACTCCTTTTTTAATGCAGTCCAGAACACAGTTGGTCTTCTGGGCTGCAAGTGCACACTACTGGCTCATGCCCAACTTCTCATCCACTGGGACTCCCAAGTCCTTCTCCACAGGGCTTCTCTCAAGGGGTTCTTCCCCCAGTTTGTATAGATAACTCGGATAGCCTGATCATCGTGAAGTTCATGAATATGATTCAACATGAAGATCCAACAATCATGAAGTTCAAGAAAACAAATGCTAATTTGTACCTAGGATGGACAACATCATACAGCACTATCAGGTGAGCAATACCGAGGAGAAAACAGTTTTTCACATAACAACCTAGAAATCCTGGCTATCAGTGACTCAACATGATTGCTCACTAGAGCAGTAGAGCACTTAGGTCAGGAGTTTGATCTAGATAACCTACAAAAGATCTCTTCTAACTTAAATAATGATCTGATTTCTATTCACCATTACACGGAAGCACAGAATGGCCAGGGTTGGAAGGGACCTCAAGATTATGAATCTCCTGCCACATGCAGGGCCACAGGCAGGGCCACCAACCTCCCCATTTAATACTAGATCAGGCTGCCCAGGGCCCCATCCAATCTGGCCTTGAACAGTTCCGGGGCTGGGGCATCCACAACCTCTCTGGGCAGCCTGTTCCAGAACCTCAACACTCTCTCTGTAAAGAATTTTCCCCTTTGCTTTCTTGTTTTTCATGTGCCTGTACTTGCCTTTTGGGGTGATCTGCTTCAGAAATTTAACACTCACTTTCTTTCCAAGGCAACTGAGACTTTAAAAATATTTAGATGGATTCTGTAAAGAATTTTCCCCCTTACACAGTATATATTTAATACCAGCTTGAATTGTTGGTGTCAGTCACAGAAAAGGTCTCTCTCACTTTCTGAAGAAAATAAAGGAATGGCATGGATCTGTGTCAGGGAAGGGTCAGGTTGGATATTAGGAAATGCTTCTTCACTGAGAAAGGTCAGGTGCTGTAACGGTCCCCAGAGCAGTGGTCACAGCAACAATTCTAATGCAATTCAAAAAATATTTGGGCAGTGTTCTTAGTTTGAATCTTGGATGGTCCTTCGTACAGCCAGGCATTGGATGAGGTGATGAGGTGATGCTTATGAGTCCTCTCCAACTCAAGATTTTCTATGAGACTACACTTCTAAATAAGATCCATGTTTATTTTCAACCCTAACATGACTCACAGGTACCATACTATCCTTTTATTAATATTCCTTCCATTGAGTGTAACAAAACTTTACCACAGGCTGTTGTCATTTTCTAAACCATTTAGTAACACTCATTTTATTTCTAAGGGTAAAAAAATAATGGGGTGATAACATGTCCTGAATTGCTACTGACAGCAACACTTAAGGCTTCAAGCACTTACTGTTTTTCACCAGCTGTTGTTTTTAGTACCAGCAATTTCATTTCCTCAGACCCAGACTTATTTATGTATGTAAGAAAAATTAAAAAAAAAAAAAAAAAAAGAAAACTGAAAAAAGGAAAAAGAAAAAAAAAAAAAAAAAAAAGAAGAGCCATTACAAAATTTAGAACAGAGAAATGAAATGAAATACTACATATATTTGCCACTGCTATGCCTATGTGGCTTGGGAAAGACTTTACCTATTCATTTTATGTTCTGAACTATGGTTTTGCTCATTCAGGCATGCATAGCAATCTACACCAATTCCATATTTACCTACTAGCCACTGTGATTATCAGTGATAAAATACTGCTAACATTTAATCAGCTAGAATAGGCAACTTCTGAAAAGCTTTATATTTATTCCCCACAACCCATAAAAATATTTTCCCCATAAAATTCTTGATATATTTATATTAAAGTATCTGTTATCTGATTTCTACACCTCATTGTCAATCTCCTCTGCACAGAAGGACACGGAAGCGATGGTTCACATGGCTTGTTTTACTCTAGGTTACGACCCACCACTTTATCTCTCTCACTTTCTGAACAACCTTTAGAGGAGGCAGAAGGGCAGCCTCGTTTGTGGCATCCACACTACACACACTGTCTCTTTAGCTTTTAGTGCCTTTTCCTGACTCTGGCCAGACTGTAGGTTTGAGTTAGATACCTGATGTGAAATAAATAAATGTCAGAAAACAGGTATACTCAATAGAGTGCCTAGTGCTAAAAGCCTCCTTGTACCGAAGGGACTTTTCAGACATTGTTTTGTTAGCATCCACATCCAAATGTTGCTGTAAAGCTAGGTTTTTTTGTTTGTTTGTTTGCTTGTTTGTTTTTTTCTGTCAGCTATATTGGAGAGATTTGATATGACCTCAGCCACATTTTTCATGTCAATTAATGTGTGTGTGTTTACATATATATATATATAGATGCAGGTTTATAAGTGCCTGCAGTGATGAGTGATGGAGCTCGAACTCTTGAGGGATTTCAGACAGACAAAGAGTAAAATCAGCAGGCTTAATTTTAAAAAGCCAACTTCCAGCTCCTCTGGGAGTTAGTTAGCAAAACCCAGAGGGAATCTGTCCTTAGAGCAAGCAAGTGGAGCAGAGCTGACAAATTTTTAAGGAAGCTTTCCTCAGGGCACAAGAACTCTCCATTCCCAAGTTAATTGCAAAAGATTGGCATGACTGAAGCAGGACCTGTTGGTCAAGCAGAAAAAAAAAAAAAGAAAATGCACATGCAGTGGAACCAGAACCAAGTCTCCGTAAGTATGGAGATGCTACTAGGCTGTGTAGGGATAGCACCAGGAAGGCCAAGACTCAACTAGAACTGGACTTAGCAAGGGGAGCAAGGAAGGATAAGAAATGCTTCTACAAGGACACTGAGCAGAAAAGGAAAGTCCAAGAGAGCATACCCACTCTAGTGAGCAAGACAGGCAGGCTATAATAATGGAATAGTAATAATGGAAAAGGAGAAGACTGTTGTATTCAACAATTTTTTTGCCTAAGTTTTCACTAGTAGCTGCTCTATACACATACCTCAGCAGATGGCTCAGAAGGTAGAAACTGGGGGAGTGATGTCTCTCCCACTATAAGTGAAAATCAGGTTTACAACCACCTGGGGAACCTGAATGTCCATAAGTCAGGATGGTGAGGTTCATCTCAGAATCTTGAGGGAATTTGCTGATGTAGCTGCGAAGCCACTCTTGATGATATTTGGAAAGTCATGGCAGTGAGGTGAAATCCCTGGTGCTGGAAAAAAAGGCAATATCACATTCATTTTTAAGAAAGGTAGAAAGGATGACCCAGGAAACTAACTACCTGTCAGCCTCGCCTCTGTGGGGGGGAATATCATGGAGCAGATCCTCCTGGAATCTACACTAAGGCATATGGAAGAGAGGGAAGTGACATGAGATAATCAGCATGGCTTCACCAGGGACAAAGCCTACCTGACCAAGCTAGCGATCTTCTGTGGGGGCATAACTGGATCACTGAACAAGAGAAGAGACACTGATGTCATCTATCTGGACTTTAATATGTCCTTTGACATGATCCTACTTCTCTGAATACTACCTCTCTGAAAGGGTGGTCGGGCGCTGGAATGGACTGCCCTGAGAGGTGGTGGAGTCACCAACCCTGGAGGTGTTCAAGGAACATTTGGTTGTTGTGTTGAGGGACATGGTTTAGTGAGAACCATTGGTGATGGGTGAATGGTTGGACTGGACGATCCTGTGGCTCTTTTCCAACCTTAGTGATTCTATGATTCTATGATCTCTCATGACATCCTTCTATCCATTTGATAGGTAGACTGTTCAATAGACAAAGAGCTAGTTGCAAGATTGTACCCAGTGTGATGGTCAATGGCTCAGTGTCCAGATGGAAATCAGTAACAACTGGTATCCCCCAAGGGTCAGCACTGGGACTGGCACTCTTTAACATCTTTTACATCTTTAACATCAATTACATTAACAATGGATCAAGTGAACTTCAGCAAGCTTGTGGATAACATGAAGGTGTGTGCATAGGTCTACATGCCCAAGGGATGGGACGCGATCTGAAGAGATCTAGACAGGCTTGAGCAGTGAGCCTCATGAGGTTCCATAAATCCAAATGTAAGATCTTGCCCTTGCTGGATCAGATTACTGAGGGAGATAGTGGAAGCCTTGTCCCTGGAGACATGTAAGATCAGGCTGGAACTGACTTTGAGCAACCTGATCAAGCTATGGATGTCCTTGTTCGTTGCACAGGAGTTGGATTAGATTATATTTAAAGGTCCCTTTAAATATAACACAGTATAATACAATCTAATTGAAATTGAGACTAATAAATCAAAAAAAATAGGACAGAGAAAAGCTTGGTATGGCTAGGAAAGCACTCTCCAACACCCAGTGCAAGGCAGTAAGAGAATGCCCAACCAGGAAGGGCCAGATCCCATGTATGTTCTGCGACATACAGGGACAGGTACCCAGAATTGGAGCATTAACACTTTAACTCCGAGTGCACTATATGATGTTATGATGTGAAATACCGAAAACAAAAATCACAAAACCATGACAATGAGAAGAGTATCTGTGTAATTGGATGGATATATCACGGATAGAAGAGGTTAAAATGATGCTTATAGTAAGGAGTTTCAGCCATTCTGTTTGTTAGGAGTCTGATTTTTTATTCTACCCCTAAGCTAGAATAATAAAAATGTAATCTGTGTTCCTCCTCTCCTCTTTCATTCTGCCTTGACTCTTCTTCTCTCTTCTTTCTCTATTTTCTTTTCTATGTGGTAATAAACTTATAGTAAACAACAATCCACTTGCGTTAGAAATCCAGATAACTCAATTGTCTCCTCAGTCAAAAAATTAATATACTAGGGAGGAAAAAAAAGAAAAAAGAAAAACAACAACAGGAAAAAAAAAACCAAAAAAAACAAAACAAAAAAAAACTGATTAATGACAGAGAATCACTGTTCCTTAAGTTGCAATCTCCAAGTTTCTAAAGTTTTTAAAGTCTCTGTGATGTCTTGGGGATGTATTCAAGAAAGCTATGATCAAAAAGCTATATTCAACAAAGTTAAGATTCTGCCAGCTGTTAGCTGCTGATCTCCTTCAAGGTGCTTGGTCTTATGAGAAAAATCAAGACCCAGAGGCAACAAACAGAAAAGGGTTATCCAAAGGAACTTATCCAACAAATAGGAAGGTTTCCAACTGCACACGGTATGCAAACAAGTTACCACAGAAACTATACAAGTGCATGCTTTTAGCCTGCAGCAAAAGTGAGGTAATTTGAATTAGGTTAGCAGACAGTAAGAGAGCTTGTTATGTCTAATTAGCTAAATGCATTCTCATAGCTCTTCCTTCCCACTGGCCATTTATTTTTTTTTTCTTTTTCCTCCCTGAGGTTACTCCCTTCTCACTGTTACACACCTTTTATACACAGTTCTGCAGACTCAATATTTTATTCTGCATTCTCCATGCTGGTATACCATGTCACATGATGGAGTAAAGTGGCTGCTCTTTATGCAGCTGTCATTTCCATTTTAAGGTTCTTATGTCATGGGATTCTCACTATTTCTGTGACCAAGAAAAGGCACTTTGTTTATCCAGGAGCTGTCTTTCATCATATAAAAAGAAAGCTGAAAAGGAACACTCCAATAAAGCTTCAATGGATTTTCTTTCAGTCAATTCATATTGTGCAAAAGTGTAATACTTTGCCTGAATCAGTATTTAGATGAGGAAGATCATGGTCACTCATTTAATAAATATATTGTGCACAATCAAAATGCATTAAAGAGATGGTCTGACAAATCTTCCCAAGAAACTTCAAAATTGCTAAACTTTCAAAATAATTTTTAAGTTCTAGAAAAATTTACAGCAAAACATTATCCCCATTCGCTGGTATAATATCTCCCCTTATTGTTTAAAATGCCTTTTACTTTGAAAAGAAGGCAAGTAGAGGTGGAAAATAAAACATTTTCTATCAGTTGTTCCTAAGGCACGCTAATGACTCATGCATTTGTGATGCCTGAGAAAATAAATATATATATTTGTGTTTGTATATACACGTGTATATGCATACATATACACATTTGTTTTATTCCATCCTTGTCCAAATCTCTATAAAAGCATTAAAAATTATCTTTGCTTCTTTTCAGTCAAATACCCATTACAGTAACCTGGACAGACTCTGCAAATGACAGAAGATGACAGTTGCATGGAGATGGAGAGATTTGATATGTTTTTCCTATTGTAGCTGGGAACTTAGCATGATGTTCATTGTCTGTCTGAAATCATATTTTTTTTTCATATTATGATGACAAAGATGTTTGCATGGTTTACCAGTTTTTATGTAGATTTTTCACTACTCATCTACTTAGTGCCTGAGATGTAATAAAAAGCTGAAACAAAATGACTAGTGAATTCTGAATGTCTAAAACATAAATGACTATGGCCTACATCAGTATATAGATAGATAAATAATGTATGGGTTGGGTGCTGGATTCATAGTTAACTTGTGCTCTTGGAGCAATAGAAATTGCTTTCAATCTTGAAATAAGAACTAACACTACTAGCTTTCTGATTTTAAATGATTTTTTAAAAATGTCTAGAAATTACAAATAAGCAACATTTGCAGATTCTTTGACTGTATTGTTGTTAACCATCTGTTGCTAAGAGATGATAATTGAAAATTTTGTTGCTTAAAAGAAAATGGAATAATTTTCTTTTCTTGTGAATTGAAAAATGCAATTAATTCCCTGATTGTTTCCCTGAAAACAAACAAACAAATAAACAAGCAAAAAAAAAAAAAAAGTCAAGGCAGAAAAACCTTACATAAAAATATCAAGAACAGATCTGCTCTTATGAAATAATGTAGAAACATCCTCTTTTTGCATCTTCTGACCACTATACCTTCAGCTAAGTATTGCAATCAGTGTACCTTTATAGAAGATGGACAATTTAGAAAATTGTCAGATCTCTGAAAAATGCTTTGAGCAATTGACCTGAACTTGTTCATCTTGAAGACTGATGCTAAGGATTTAACACTTCCAGATTCACTTCAAATTAGACGAAGAGCTATTGCTGACTGATGCAAGATCATATGGCTTTGAGTATCCAATTCAGTCAGATCCTGAGGCCAACTCTCTGGGAACATTTCCTGGTATAAAGATGCCTTAACTCATTCATCTTGTCACTTTTGACAAGATAAAGGCAAAAGATTGTAGTTCTGTACTAGAGAAGAATAACTTCATAGTCTAACCTGTAGACAGCACCCTAGTTCCATAGTAATTTTTACCTGAAATGAGAGACTGATTTAATAATTCAGTATTAATCTGTGAAATAACGTGGTAAAATTGGCAAAAGTTATGAAAAAGGTACCTAGGAGTCTCATGTGCTTTGCATTCTTCGTGATTAGACAGCCAAGAATGTTTTCATTTTATTAAAAAAAAAAAAAAAAAAAAAAAGGAGGTTAAATTGCTTAAAGGAAATCCTACTTTGTAAGAATAGTGTGTATCCAACTAAAAAAAAAATAAAAATAAAAACAAAACAAAACAAAACAAAATAAAATAACTCCCAAAAAGGAAAGCATAAAACAGATAGAAATCAGTGATGAGTTATAATCTCCCTCCCAAAACATGTGATAAAAATCTCAAGAAATTATGATAATTTCACATTAAGATTGGAACTGATTTTATTTTATTTTATTTTATTTTATTTTATTTTATTTTATTTTATTTTCATGTGCAGAAGTCTGACATAGGTGAATTTAATGAAATAGCTAGTAATAGCATATAGATTTCATATAAGTGCATAGCAATGACCGTAATAGGTCAAAGGAAATGTCAGTCTAATCTAAGAGCAGTCAATAGCAATGAACATAAGAACAAGCATTCAATAATGGTTCATCAGATTACTTTCCTACTCCTCAATTTTCATTTCATTTGGATGAAATAAAAATTTGATTCTTCTGGTTTGTGAAAGGAAATTAAGAGTGTACTTCACATTCCAGCTCAATGATTAAGCAGACATAAAATGGATAATTTGGGACAGATTAGTGTCTTCTACTCTGTCTAGAAATTTTATTTTCCTTGAGACTATGATAAAGTTTTCTCTGTAAGTGTACAAAATTAGTAATGTGTTCCTACAGTTTCCACCCTCCATCTTCTGAAAGCAAACTCCAAATCATAACACAGAAATCATAGACAATCTATTTTTTTCTGCACTACTAAAGCTGTGTTTTTCTTCCTCTCAAAATGCAAAGATCAGGCTAAGAGTAAAAAAGAAAGTATATCTCAGCCTCTATAATGCAAGTGCTTTCAGAGCAGCTGGGAACAGCTGAGGGCATCAGTTATCTTAGTAATGCAGTATATGGTATTTCTATGCCATTCAGTCCATCAGGGAAACTCAGACAGCAAAATGTCATCTTTTCCTCAGCCACAGTCTGCCAACGAGGTCTGATTTGGCCATTTGATCACCAATAATTCTGAAATGTGAAAACAGCAAAAAGTATTACAGAATAGTTAATTAAAACATGGAGAACTGGAGATACATGAAACCAAACTGAATGTGTTTCAACACTTTCACCATTACAATTGATGGTACAGTAGCTTTTATCTCATCTAAGCTTGTAATCTAGAAAACCAGCAAAGCCAAACCTGCAGAATTCATTGCCATCAAGTAGGAATGATGTTTGTTCAACTAATAACTTCTGAAGAATTCCAAGTAGATTTAGGAGCAATAGTCTTGACATTAGTTCTCCTGTCACACTTCTGCAGTGTATTACTCATTTACTGTTCAGCTGGCTGAAAAGAGGTGTTTGTTTCCCCAAAGACTGAGAAAAAAGCTTAGGTGTACATGTTTGGTTGAGTGAAAAATGCTGGTTTATATCAGCTGAAACTAGTGTGGATTTTGGTCGAATCTTGGGTAAATCAAACTGGTAACTGCAGTGAATGATATGGCGTGAATGTTAAAACATTATTGTAAGGTTTAATTTTATTCTTTAGTTTTATTCTTATATTTCCAAAAGGAAAGGTTTCCAAGTGATATTTTTAAGCAATAACTCACTTGAATTCAGTTAAATATTCAGAAACAAAAAAGAGTGTTTGGATTGAGGGAAATAGAAATTGGAGTATTTAACACCAAACATATATATTTTTTTACTGTCTCATGTTTTTGTGCATTTATTCAAAATTGAAACATAGTCATATTAAATACCTGGTCATAAAGAGGACAAAATGACTTGTTATAAAGCTCAGTCTTCAACATCTCGTTCAGCCTCAATTTATTTCCATTCGGTCTTGCTGTTTTCCCGTTGGTTCACAGGTGTACTTTTTGTGGCAAAAATGTAATAGAAAGTTTTCAATTTTAAATATCTGAAGAAGGAGATGGGAAAAACATCTTGGAATAGTTTTTCTTCTTTTATTTACATAGTAATACTATGTAAACAAATAGCAACAGTGTCACTTGTGTTTAAAAAAAAAAAATAAAATAAAAAATAATTTGAATTTTCTTCCCTGTTACTGCTCAGGTTTTCAAACCCAGTCCAGTGCTTAAAGATGTCAGTACTTGATCTTTGACTTCAACAATAGCATTTCACACTTGGAAGGATCCTTAAAACAGACACTAGAATATCTCTGCCACCATGGATATTAATACACTTTTTGCCTGTGGAAAATCAAAAGCTAGATATAATAGATCTGCTTTTAGGTTAGTGGATTGGCCTGCAAACTTCCTAAAATACGAATTAAATGCTTTACAGTGAAAGCATTTGTCTTTAGGAAAGGAAACAGGTAACATAGGAATGCTCAGATCAACCTTAATTGGACTCTGTCCTATCTATCAAAATGCAGAATTTGTCCCTGTCCAGATAACAGGGCAGGTCCCTGATGTTCACCTGTAGTGGATGGACAGGGACTAACAATTTTTTTCCTGGTGACTTAGACACATTGATGAACTTGGTCTAGCAAAAATTGAATAGTTCTAGTTGTTGCTCATCATTAAGAAGACATCTCACAGCTGTTTTGTTGGAGCGCCTTAGGCACAAGCTCAGTTGTCAGAGCTGGAATCAATAAAATTATCATTCATGTCAGACAGATAGTTTTTGTTGTTGTTGTTGTTTTGTTTTTAACTTTTTTTGTTTTCTGAAATGGCAATCACTTTATAGATCCATTAGATTATTTTTCAATTTTTTCTCCTGGCAAATATGCTTAATGCAGACTCAGGTCTTAGGCAACAATTTTATTTTTCCATCTTTTTTTTTTTTTTTTCCCATGGCATATCATAGGTTTATATCCACAACAAACATTTATTCTTCTTTTCCTAACATATTTATGGAATGGATAGTTATGGGAAGGGATTTGAACATTTGTATGGATTCTTCCATATTGTCTTTCTGTCTCCAAAATGATATCTGGATGCTGATACAAAATCTGGTATTTGGTTTCTTGTTTTCTGGAACAGGGCCTCTTAGAAAATGAAAAACAAAACAAAACAAAAACTGAATATGATTCAGACACCTAAATATAAAAGGAAGGAATATTGATCTTTCCTAGACATTATTCAGAACGCTTGTGACTTCCTACTCCTCTCATTACCTGGTATGGTAAAAACAAATTTGCTCAAGCTGCTGCTTCTTTAATCATGTTTTCAAAAGGTTATCTTTTGCTTATAGTTCACAGAAATTACTGCCTGTCAGAAATATTGTCCTTGTAGGGTTTGATCATCAACCACTGTATTCCTTCTCCTTAGCCTCAGTGGGACTTAGATGAATAATGTGTTCAGAAATGTGTGCCCTTGTGTCTGATTAATGACCAAGAACACATATCTCCAGAAAAGAGTCTTCTCAGAACCAAGTTTTTTTTTTGGATTTAAAATGAAACTGTTTACTGTTGCAAATTTAATGAGATCTTCCAGAGTGAAAGTCTCAGTAATGGAAGGTATGGAGAATCCTTGTAACCTTTTGTATTCTATGTGCACGTTTCTCCATGAGAGTTGGAACCTCCCAGTCACAAAGAGAACAAAGAAAAGATTATCCCAAGCAGACAATGCTACTGTAGAGAATAGATGTTCAAGTGGAAATGCATTGTTTGCTTGCATGAAGACCATGAAAAATGATATTGTTAATTCTTCTAATAATAAAATATTTGTCAAATGCTTCTTTTCCTGCTTCGACCAAAGGCAGACCAGAGGCAAACAGAAAACTGCATGATCTTGGGGTAGATTTTCCAGATAATGACAACTGAAGGGCAGAAGTGGATCATATGATTTATTTGCACTTTTCTTCTAAGATCCAGATATTATATTCTGTATATGGAGTCTAGTGATTGCTAATGCCTCCCCACCCACTGTCCATCTCCAGCAGACTTGTGCTCTCCTTTTGGTTGTACAGGAGCGAACCTTAGTGGGGAACTGGCTGTCTTGAAGATGGCAGCTCATCCATCATGGCTTTCACAATCTGTCAGTGTTGCATTTAATCACACCTGTAATTTTCCAGGGAGGCTTGCAAAAGCAACAAACAGAATCTTAATGCTATAAAATGCTGCTTGTAGTCAGTAAATTCTTTCTATCTGGATGAAGCTGTGCTCCTTTCAAGTGGCCCTGAGATATCCAGAGATAAAAATTCAGCTTACAGTCTTGTGTGCACAGATCAAATTCTGCTATGACTGGTGCATCTTCTCTGTAGAATTACATGACTCTAACTGGAAGCTTAGAACAGATAAGCCATGAAAAGACTGTTTTCCCAGAGGTCATAAGCATTCATGAGGCTCCACTATCCATTTCATGAATTTGTCCTTCTAGACTACCTTTCACTTCAGTTACATGGTGAGCTTCACGACCATCTTTTTTTGAGTCATGATCCAACTTCCCAAACTCACAGCTTTTAAATAAAGTTTGGATTTGGTAAGTTTGTGCTAACTCTTAATCTTTCATTATCTTCACTACAACATCCTTTCTTCTTCATTCCTCTCTTAGGTTTACTAGTAAAGGAATGAGTGAAAGTGGAATCAATATAACCAGAATTATTCTCTGGGAAACAACACCAAATTCAATCACAGAATGTTGCTCTGAAAATGAGATATAAAACTCTGCTTCCCAGATATATGTTCAATAGTAAAACCTCGCTCCTGACCCATCTGTGTCACACTGACAGATCATATCATCTCTTGATACAGACCCACAGAAGCTGCAATTTGTCAACAAGTCCCTGAGCTGTGCAGATCTGGCTGGATTTCGGCTATATAGTTTCTCTCGTGGCAATAACATGGGAACAAAGAAAATCCCTGGAATTATGTGGGTGCCAGTGACCTCATCAAGGGCTTTATCCCTTGTTTCTCATTTCAGAGATATGTACCCTCTAGACAGAGTTATGAACTGAAAGAATGTGTTCTTTTTCTCTAGACATCCTTCAATATAGTTTCCTCAGCAAACAGATTAGTAAAATTACTATAGCTACATTTTTATGGGTGCTGGAAGCAGTAGTTGTAATTATGACAGCATTAGATTTCTAAGAAGCTTATTTTCAGCCTTGGAGCTAAAAAAAACTTAGATCAAATGTCCTGATATTTTATTTTATTTTATATTATTATTATTATTATTTTTGTGCCAGGTGTCCTTCCTCCGCTGAATTACTTCATAACATTTCATCAAAGCACTTAATCAGCTCTTGAGGGCAAGATTAAGAAAAATACCATGCTTTGAAATTAACTATTTTCATTAATATCATTAATGTTGTTTCCATAGCTTGTCAAAATACTTTGGAGTTGAAAACAAAATGTCTCCTATTTTTAATATAAGTTCTGACAAATTTGGTCAAGTTATGAACCTCCAAACACATGGAGGCTTGGAAGAAGATTTTCTGTGCAATTTTTTTTTCTCCTGAGTATCCTCCAGTTTTCACAGCTCTTAGTAGACACTCTTTCATTACAGACTGTAGCATGACTTCTCTGCAATTTTTCTTCCTTACTGGCTGAGGAAAATATATATGTTGGTCGTAGAACAGATGAACAGACGGACATGGGGGGTAAGGGGGGGAGGGGGGAAAAGAAAAGAAAAAAGAAAAAAAAAAGAAAAAAAAAGAAAAAAAAAAAGAGGAACAAAATAAGCAAAGACTAGAAAGTCATGGAGAAAGGGTAAAGGCTTTTTTTTTTTTTTTTTAAATACGTGTAGTGTCTTGCTTGCACTCTTATTTACAACTTTACTTACTCTTTTAACATATTTCTGAGGGTTGTTTTTTGTTTGTTTTTTGTTTGTTTTTTGTTTTTTTTCTTTTCTTTCCCATTTTAGGTAATGAATGCATAAAACAATCACTGAAATTACAACTCTTCTTAACGGTTTGCTCAGAATTTCAGAATCTTAAAAAAGAAATAGTAATAAAAATCTTCCTTCAGCTCAAGAAATAGCAAGAGAAAAAATGATTAAAAAGTCCAAAATAGACCAGAATATTCTTCTATCCAGACAATCAATTTCTCAATGGGGCCCAATAGACATACTGAATCACACATTTTGCTTACACAGCTGCCCAGAGAAAAACAAGGACCATATTGCTACCCATCTCCTTTTGCTAAAGGTTGGCAATTATAGCAGTTGGAAAGCAATAACAATCTTTCACTGTGTCAGCGAGTATTACTCAGGTTGGCGTATAACATCCCTGCTTGCCCTTAAAATATTCTTAATTAAATTAAGATTAAATCTGTAATATAGAGGTATGATCCTACTGATATTACAGATTTTGTGACTAAGCGGAAAGGATATAAGCAGAAATTCTGTGGCCATGTTATATAACTATGTGCTAGGTGTAGATTTACTTTCAGACTGAAATGAACCAATGTTGTTTTTCATCCAGAATCTTATTTCTAACCATCTGCTTAATAGATACATGCAAAAAAAATACAATAAGGTAGTGTCATAAGCCAGTTATAAAAGAATACCTCCTCATGACAGGTATAAGGAAATTTGTTTATATCTTGAAACATAACAGTTCATTTCCATAATAAATAAAAATAATATTTGGGGTGTGTGAAGATAGAAAAAAAGAAATAAAGCTGGTTCAGTCCTGGTAGAGAGTAGCAATTTATACTTTTCATAACCAGTGATGTAGCCTTTCACAAAACCGTCTCAAACTTGTTTTTCATTTTTATCCAGATAATTGGAAAGTTGCTAGAAAGAATCATGATATCTGAATACAAATAAAAACAATGTCTGGAATTTCTCATCTAGAAATTTAATACACTCTGTACTTTTCATCCATATAGTTTAATGTTCAAATGCTGAAAATAAAGACTATTATACTGGTTTTTAAGCTAGTCTAAAATTTAGCTAGCTAATAGATTTTATTCTTTGTTCTGCTGCAGACTTGTTGCATTTTACTATATAAGTCCCTTAAAGAGAAAAAAAATATTGTTAGTGGTAGGCAATAATTACTCCTTGTGATAAACATTTAAACACTACCTAAACCACTGAGTAATTAGCAGGAAGAGCACTTTGATTAGGGAATTAGCAGGCAGATGATCCAAGAATTAGACAATAATGAAATTTCAGAAGTTAAATTTCTGATTGAAAATTCAGGCAAATTAAAAAGAGCTGTCTTGGTTCCTTCTAAATTCACAGTGACTCTGCACTTATAGCTCCTCAAAAAACAAAGACACATTTCCTTGATCTTCTCTGAGAACAGTGTGTATATGAAGCCATTTAGGAAAGACAATTTAAAACCAAATTGGATTTAAGATCTTTGTACATCTCAGGCATGAGCTGAATTACAGGATAAGATTAGAGACCTATCAGGACTGAAATTTTTAAAATCGTGCTCTGAAATGTATGTGACTGACAAAGAAAAAAAAAAAAAAAAAAAGTGTGAAAGCAGATGCATTTTCAGCTTCAAGCCAAGTTGTTCAACATCTTCATCAATGACCTTGATGAGGGGATAGTGGCCACCCTCAGCAAGTTTGCTGATGATACGAAGCTGGGAGGATTGGCTGACATGCCTGAAGGCTGTGCTGCCATTCAGAGACCTGGACAGGCTGGAGAGCTGGGCAGTAAGAAACCAGATGAGGTTTAACAAAAGCAAGTGTAGAGTCTTGCACCTAGAGAGGAATAATTGCATGCACCGGTACAGGTTGGGGGATGACCTGCTGGAGAGTAGCTCTGCAGAGAGGGACCTGGGTGTCCTGGTGGACAACAGGTTGGCCATGAGCCAGCAGTGTGCCTTGTGGCCAAAAAGGCCAATGGCATTCTGGGGTGCATTAAAAAGAGCGTGGCCAGCAGGTCGAGGGAGGTGATCCTCCCCCTCTACTCTGCCCTGGTAAGGCCTCATCTGGAGTACTGTGTCCAGTTCTGGGCTCCTCAGTACAAAAAAGAGAGGGATCTCTTGGAAAGAGTCCAACAGAGAGCCACAAAGATGGTGAAGGGCCTGGAGCATCTCCCCTATGAAGAAAGGCTAAGTGAACTGAATCTGTTTAGCCTTGAGAAGAGAAGACTGAGAGGGGACCTGATCCAGGTCTATAAATATCTAAGGTGTGGGGGGCAAAGTGGCGAGGCCAGACTTTTTCAGCAGTGTGAGGAGACAGGACAAGGGGAAATGGCCAGAAGCTGGAGCATAGGAAGTTCCGCACCAATGTGCGCAAGAACTTATTTACGGTGAGGGTGACGGAGCACTGGAACAGGCTGCCCAGGGAGGTTGTGGAGTCTCCTTCTCTGGAGATATTCAAGACCCGCCTGGACACCTACCTGTGCGACCTGGTGTAGGGATCCTGCTTTGGCAGGTGGGTTGGACTCGATGATCTCTGGAGGTCCCTTCCAACCCCTACGATTCTGTGATTCTGTGAAGTTGCCTCCAGTATTAGATGAGTGCTGATAAGGGATTTTCTTGGATCCACTTCCACTTCCACTAAAGTCTTTTTGGACATCAGGTCTAGCCTATAGAAAAAAGAAACCAGGTTTACCAAATTTCACAGGATTCTGCACAAAATAAGGAAATATATGGGAAAAAAGGGTGCACATGAAATAATACGAATATTGTCAGAATGCTCTGTTCAGGCTTTCCATAGATTCAGTCTGATCATTTCACACATTCATCTCACCTATGTGATACTGTTAGAATATATTCCTGTTAAAATACATGTTGGTGATGTAACACAAGAGTGACATTCCACTTGCATCCAAAAATTTGGACAAGACACAGAGTTATGAGCACCTGTTGGTTCACAGTCTCTGAATTAGATGATATTTTAAGGACCTGTTTTGCCTTTTTTTTTTTTTTTTTTTTTTTTTTCCCCCGCGTAGGTTTCAACTGAAGAAGGAATGAGCTTAGCCAGAGAATATTCTTGCTCCTTTTTTGAGACTTCAGCAGCCCTTCGCTTCTATATTGATGATGTGTTTCATGGACTAGTAAGGGAAATTCGAAGGAAAGAGTCCTCACTGACCATGGCAGAGAAGAAGATGAAGAGGAGGGATAGTCTGTGGCGGAAGCTGAAAGGTTCACTGAGGAAAAAACAGGAAAGTACAACTTGATGGAAATTCCTCATGAGCCACCTCTCAGGAGCTGTCCACAGCAACATACAACTGTTCAAAAAAGGCAACATTAACACACCATCTTCCAGAGCAGATCCTGGAGTTCCATCCCTTCAGCACTCATGCAGAAGTAGTAGCTTCTTGAAGGCCTAACTTGTGTCATCCTGTGGCTCCTCTGTATTATAGATAAAATCACTTAGCATACCCTCTCAATCCTTCTCTCTGAGTGGAGAAAATAATGCTCTTTTTCTCTGTGGTCTCTGGATGGTCTTCTTTCTCTGTGGTTCCTGGCTAGGACTTAAGTCAGCAGCTTGTTCAGATCCAGCTACCACCAGTTCTAGGATAAGCGATGTGTCTATCACCTCTTCTCTTTGTGTGCATGAATCATTTCGCCATCCCAGGAATTAATAATATCTATTTCAGTAGACATTTTGAATGTTGAAAGAGTTTAGGATTTGACCTTCAGCTTTTCATTCACTTGTAGTTTTAGGATTAGATTGTGCTCAGCCCATGTGTGCATATGAGCTGTGTCTAGAATTCTGGTGATTCTCAATTTTACCCTGGTAGAGCCCCATCATTCTTTCTCTGTTCTTTCCATTTAGTAGGATGTGTTGGCAAGCGCAGCATAACTCCCACATCAGACAACCAGAAGGCTGCAGGACTACAGCTCTGTCTCCTCTACGTATTACTAATCACAAATGGCAAGCAGAGGTACATGTTCCTGCAGACATGTAGTAAATTGACCACACTCCTACAGAGTACGAAAGAATGCAAATAAACAAACAAACAAACCAGTCAGATACTTCCCAGAGCCTACCCTAGAGCAGCACAGATCTGTTCCACGTAAAATCTGCAATATAGGACTCAACCCTCAACTTACTATTCCTTGACTATCCAAGTGAATTATTTGATTGATCAGATGGGAGTTTTTTAAATATACATTTTTAAATCTGGCATGAAATAGAATATAATCTCATTGATTTTTTTTTTTTTCCCAGACATCTTTACATGCTGAATTTATTTATAAATTTTACAATGAAATCATGCATAATTTTGTTGAAGAATAAAGATCCTGAATGCCATTAAGCTTTGCTAGTATTCAGTGTCATTTGTGCCTGTTCTCTGATAATTGATATCAATAGAAAAATATGAGTATGCCTTAGTAATTTTTTTTTTTTTTTTCATTTTTCTTCTTTGACTCTTTTTCATCATTTGAACAAATTAACAATATTTTGGAAGAAAAAAATATATGTATATATTTTGGAAATGGGGGTAGCTTATTTGTTTTGTTGCGTTAAGTATGAAAAAGTTATGATTTTATTAAAAAAAATCAGTTCATTAAAATCTGGTATTTTATTCTCTACTTTCCATTCCATTCAAGAAAATCCAGTGATTTATTTTATCTCATCAGAAATTTTCCTCAAAAGTATCACTTCAGTGTGTACAGTCAGATTATATGTGGCATTATTTCTACCTCTGACATGTTTTTTAGAGGAATACAAACACACACATTCAAGGTACATTTTCCTTTTCCTAACTTCACAAGCACAAGCCTGCATTTACATTACTGTAATTACTGTTATTATTTTACATGTACCACTACAAAGATCTTAAAGAACCTTCCTGGAGGCAGAGAGATGTGCTTGTTCTAGGTGTTTCTGAGCTAAGTACTGGTAGAGAGACAACAGGAGACTACACTGAACAGAAGGTGGCTATGAGACTATAAATAACAAGAGAAAACATCTGTGACTGTTCCAGTACTGAACACTGCAAAGGGAGAAATGAAGCAGTCATTCCACATGTAAAAGACCATATAAATGACTATCCTGAGAAACTGTGAGGGGTGCTCACTAGCATTTCTCAGATAGATGCCTAAGCTTTGAATCACCTGAAAAACATTAAGCATTGGTTATTGTTTCAACTGCACTAATGAGAGACATACTACATCAGTGCTGGCTATGCTTTGTATTTTTTAGGCACAGACTGCTTTGGTCAGTTCAGAATACAGAGGATTTGAATAAAAAAGGCATGGATACAGTTTAAGTCTAAGCTTTAAAGGAATTTATAAATTAAACACACTTTTTTTTTTTTTTTTTTTTTTTTTTCCTATCATTAAGCTCATGTGGCATGAAAAAAATATCTTTCCATACTAGTAAACTGTCAGCCTTCACATCAAGGTTACCACATGCAAACTGCTGTTGGAAATGCTGCCTGGACTATGCTGGGTTCTGCCCTATGCACTGCAACTGGTTAGGAAAGTACTAGCTGTTGTTTTCTGAAACCATGCCAAGTATCATTCTGAGATTTTAACACTATAGTTTGAGTACCCTTGATATTTTCAAATTACGAGCAGTAATATAACTTACAGTGCCACACTTTTGGGTGTACCAAGCCCATGAAATGTCCAGGTTCTAAATATCTCCATAGCTAACGCATACATGCCAGATCATCAAAGATATTTTATACTGTTAGTCACTACAAAAAGAATGAGACCCTCTGAGAATCTTCTGCTACATCTTCCATGAGGAACTTCAGTCATCAGAATGTGTATTGGGTGGAGATTTCTGAGTTAATCTCACTCCTTTTTAGTCATATCAAATTTGAGTATGGCATTTAGTCTTTAAGTGACAGAGAGCTTCTTCTGCTGATTTGTCCTAGCTTGGATGGTTAGCATGACATGAATCACTGACTAAAATGGCTGCCTCTTTACAGCACTTATATGTTGCTCCATAAAGCGCAGCTTGCATCCAAGCCTAGTTCTCTGGTGGCTAGAAACAGGTATGATAAATGCCATCATTAACGCTTTGTCCACACTTGACCTATGGTAAAGAATGGTGCAGTGAATGCGTAGTGTTGAATATTATCTCTGAAATGCCTGACTATCTTTTATTTTTTAAATAGGAATGCCATTCTGATTTACCATCACCCAATTCTTCAGTAATCTAGAATACTTAACCTCAGTTAATTGAGCAAAGCTGGTGGAGGTTATGGTCAGTGAGGCTAACATAAGTCATAACTACATAAGATGTTGGATACAGCTGCTTTACCTAATTAATCATTATCATTCCATCACAGAAGATTGTACTGAGGTAGCAGGTCTAGATGACAGAGTTAAAAAACAGTTGTTCTGCATCTAAATAATTTTATAGCTCTGATCAGTCTCTCATCTAACCATGTTTGGAAAATCTGAAGAAGGAAACTATTTTATTTTACTACGTTACCTACAGCCTCATGAAGTTAGTTATAATTTACTCCACTCAGCCTGTGCTGTAGCTGGACAATAATTCAGCTTGCTTCCTTTATAATTAAAGACAGATAATAAATTTAATAAATAAATAAATAAAAGTTTGAAAATGTATCCATAACATCTCTTGGAAATACATAATATATGCTAGTTAATTAGCTTTTTTTTTTTTTTTTTTTTTTTTCCCCACTTTTGGCATAACACATGTTGTATTTCATTGTGGAGTAATTACTTCTGAAGAAGGCTGTAAGTCAAGGTGAACTACTTCAGTGTTTTAAGTTTATTTTTTTCGTATGTTCTAAGTATAGGTCTTAGGACATAAAAGGAGTCACCTCCTCTATTTCCTCACATCATCAACTCATTATGTTAATAGTAAAATGTCTTTACAAATTATTCAAGATAACTTTTTACACCAAAAAGACAAAGAATATTTTAAGTTTTATTTATAAGAACCTGTAACTAGAACAAAAAGCAATTCTCTTCCTCTGTCCACTATGTAATTCATATTTCTATACATCTCCATTCTGATTCCTTCTTTGACATTTGATTCCTCCCTGTATCATGACGAATGACAGGAAAACAAGTGAACAGTGGCCCTCAGCAGAGTTTAGTGTCTCACAGTGATGATTTACATTCTAGAACTATGTCAACATCTTCTTCCTGATTGAATGTAATGCTCTCTGTGGGCCAGATAGTGACATTTGTGATAAGCAAAATAGCTGCGTGTGGACCTCCTTGGCTCTGTAGAGATAGCAAAGATACCTACTGCAGCCATCTCAGAAGGTAACACTGAGATGATGACATTAGATGTTAAAATTAAACTGAAAAGCAGCAGTTAATTTCAAATTAAACTAAGCTTAATTAGCTGTAGGAGCATATGAGAATGTGCTTGAATTTTTACAAGCAATGGAAAGACAGATGTCTAGAGTAGACACCTATCTTAACATAATTCTTAACTATAACACCTACAGTGGCAGACATATTTAAACACACCCCTCAGGATACCTTATATACACAGGTGAGTATCATACACGTTGCTTTTTTTTTTACACCTATGAAAAATCCCTAAAAATAAGTAAATAGAAAAGCAAAATTACAGAATATGACTTTTATACAGAATTAAAATCTCTGTTCTCTAAAAATGGCATTTGGACAGAGTAGTGTCTTAGACCACTTTTGATACGTTTTTTAGCACTATTTCTATTCTTCAAGTGTGCTCCTCCTTAGGATGTCTGAATGGCAAAATGATTTGTAATGGGGATGGCACTGTCTTATAGATGCTGTGAAAGTCACCCCAAGTGGCATTGTCCTGCACCTCTAGCCTGATTTATTGCTCCCTGATGCTGCTGTTTCTAAGCCTCCTCAATTTGAGCTCTCCAATTTTGTTACATCGCACTGAATTATGAGGTTATTTTATGATGAGGACAAATGTCCACTGAAGAGCACCAAACTCATTTCATGATCTGAACTTTTCCCCCAAGAGGTAATAAAGACAAGAACATTCAAAGCCATTGCATCACCTACTGTATATTTTCTGTCAATAGATAATTAATGTGACAATGTGATTTTCCATTCTTGTACTTTGTCATGCATCATATTTTTTACAAAGCTTTATCTTTACAACTGCTTTAACAACTATAAGACCAAGATCAAAAGGAATATTATTTTAAATGGTTGTAGTTTGAACAGAATTCTAAGAAAGAACAATATTTGGAGGGTAGATATACATATATTGCTGTGTGTGTGTGCGAGTAAAAATCATTTTACCCTTATGTTTTATGTATAATTAATAGAAGAGGAAGACAGTCTATTTCACATTTATGAAATTTAGTAGAAAAAAAGTTTAGTATTTCCCTGCTTTTGCTGCATTCTACAAGCAAGATAAATTGCAATTCTTTGTTCTGGAAAGAATAAACTGAAACAGAGTAGTAGATTAAAGACACATATATATTTTTAAATAATGTTTTTGTCTTTATTCAATTCCCTCTAGTATCCTGCTCTGTCAAAGACTTCTGGGCAGTTTCTTCCACTAGTTTCTCAGCAACAGAAAATCTTGAGGGCTGACCTCTCCAATTTTCAGCTCCATTCAGATAAATTCATTCTTTTTCACATTAATTTCAGTTGTTGTGTTGGATTACTGGTTTCATCTGAACATTTGGGGAAAAAAAAAATGATCTGTGTTTTGGAAGAATAGTGGCAAAAAACCTCATTTATATGCCTTGTAACTAATATAAATGATGAAATGATAGCTCCCCGCTGAAGATTTAAAATGTAAAAGATGGTCAGTGGTGCTTCTAACATACTGAAGATACTCTATCTTTTTTCCCTTACATAAACTTCCCATATTTTCAGTGTTCATACTAATATTTCTCAAGACAAACTTTTTCAAAGCCACCCAGCTTACTCAGTAAGAAGTTGACAGTTTCTGCGAACTAACTTTGCCTCCATTGCTAGACACTGCTGAACAATCACAAGTGCCTCTTTAAGTAGGGCACTGAATGAATTAACTTGAACACTTAAGGTACTCAATCATCCTAAGTGGGCAGCGCTTCTGAAGACAATAGGGGAAAAAAAAAAAAAAAAAAAAAACAACAACAAAAAAAAAACACCTTACAATTGATTCACATCGAACTCTTGCAGAGAATTACACATTCTCTCATGATGTTGAATATATTTCAGTAACACAGAAGAAGATGAGGTTTATGTCCCTGAAAACTTTTAAAAGCCATAACACAGTGTACAAAACAATTCACAGAAGATGAAATAAACAGAGTATTAGTGATGGGAAAAACAGACAGGAAATAGGGGAAAACTTAATATGAGTAAACATATGAAAATCTAGAGAACTGGGAAGGTCTCACAACATTCTCCACTCCAGATGAGTCTTAACACCTTCTAGGAAGGGAACAACAGCAGATATGAGAAAAAGATAGAGCAAAAGCTCAAAGCGTCTGATTCAAGTGCACATCATAGAATTTTGATAAGCATATTAAGAGGAGATGGCTTGTATTAAGAATAATAGAAACTGATGTTGCAGCTTTGTTGGCCTAGCAAGTAATATGGAGAGGTTAAAGAAATGAATGTTGTACAAATGCAAGACAGTTGGGAAACACAGTTTAAAAAAAATAAAATACAATTAAAAAAGAAAAAGAAAAGATACACAACAAAGGAAATAAATCAGCAATAAGCAATACTCCACAAAGTCTATGGGAAATTTGGATTTTCTTCAGTGGAATATGCCTAAGCTTTCTAATGAAAAGCTTACTACAGGCACCTGTGCAATAAGTTGCTCCTTCTTTCAATACTTGAGACAACAAATCTCTCTGGTTTCTGCTGCCTCCCCATACTATGCACGCTTGAGAGACTGAAAACAGCTGGTTTCATCTGAACATTTGGGAAAAAAAGATTATCTGTGTTTTGGAAGGATAGTGGCAAAAAACCTCATTTATATGCCTTGTAACTAACATAAATGATGAAATGATAGCTCCCCGCTGAAGATTTAAAATGGTGCTTCAAATATGTGGTTTCATCTGGGAGAGCAGATATCAGTTTGCAACCAGTGCATGCAGATCATTCACTGCTGGCTTCTTCCCTCCCACTGTTCTCAGACCAGATGTTAATGAAAAATGTAGGAACCTGTGTCTGCTCTCCTGTTTAGCTAATAAGGTGCTCACCAAATATTCCTAAGTCTTTAGCAAAACTGGATGAGATCCAAGTTATCAGAGAATACAGCAGGGATGTCTTTAAGGAGGTAGAAGTTCAAAGGAGTACTTTGAAGAGTTCTTCAACCTGTGTGGAGTTGATTATCATGATGTGGATGAAAGAAGAGAAGAAAAATAGATAAAACCACAAAGCCTGGGAGAATACGCTATACCTGCCAACAATAAACTTCAGAAAGACTTAAGTTATAGAAGCTGTAAAATATTGCTGTGATAAAACTTCTGAACTGGGATGGACCTCCAGGGAGTGCTGAGAAATTTGAGAACAGTCAGTACCATATCTGCTCTTTCACCTGGCAGAGACTTTTCAATCCACTTGCCACAGTGATGAAAATCATTATCAAGAATCACAGTAATTCAAAGAGATAGCAGAGGAAAAGACATACTGTGACACAAAATGGCCCTCACTTAATGGATAAGGAGACCCAACTGGTTTGCAGACTGACCACCTTGTGGTAGATTTTGTGAATCAAGAACAGGTCTGAAGACCACTGTTAAATATCCTCAGTTTAAAATGGAATTATATTAATGTCAATAATTTCTTAGGATCACTGAATCACAGCAGTTGGAATGGACTTCTAGAGAACATCTAGTCCAACCCCGGCTAAAGTAGGTTCCCTAGAGTAGGTTGCATAGGAAAGTGTCCAAGCATATCTTGAGAATCTCCATAGAATGAGACTCCACAACTGTTCTGGGCAGTAGAGTAGTTACCCTCACCATAAAAAAGTTTTTCCTTGTGTTTGTATGGAACACCCTGTGTTGAAGTTTGTTTGTTGAAGTAAACTGTCCTTACAGGGCAAAACCTTCCAGACCCCTTATGTAAACTGAAACTCCAGGTTTTTCCTGCAGAACTGTGTTACTGCTGAAGACCAAAGTCACAGGCACTGTCTTACAAACTTGCTGTTGGGTACATGGTCACGTAGGGGACAGAGGTCAGCTATAGCATGCAGGAGGAATTGCCCATTTCCATCTATCGATCGCAGGAGGCAGGTTACTAACTTGATGCTTTGGGCTATTTCTCACTGTGGTTCTTTCTCACTGGTTCTTTCTCACTGTGAGGGGTAGCTGTGAAGAAGAACAAGAACACCATTACCTCTGGAAAGGCGTATAAAGGCATATGTGTTTCCCCAACTGTCTATAAAGAGTGTTCATCAAACATCAAGAGAACGATAGCTCTTCTTGAGCATTTTTACTGCATTAAAAATGTCAAAAATTATTAGAGACACTCATGTAGACATATGAACGTGGTGTTTTTAATCCCAGCATTTCACCTGTCTCCACCTGTCTTACAGCCAGTACCTGAAGTTGAAGGGGGAAACAAGGAACGGGAAAAGAGGGAAGAGAAAAAAAGAGAGTGAAAGAGATCATGTTATTGACATAATTACTGCTAATAATCAGTAATAATAAATAATAATAAACAGCATATATTTTCTGTTTGCCTCACTTAGTATCTCTCAGTTATTATTTTCCAAAGCTACTGCACACTTACTTACAATATAGAAAAAGCCAGAAAAAGTAGCTCAAATTAAATGCATATTTTTTATATGCCTGCTTTTACATAAAAGAGGTATTAAATATATGTTTGTTTCAACTTTATCTTGTAATAATTTACGGTAAAGATGACCAGAATATTGACACTTTCCAATCTATATAATGAAAATATAATAATCTATATAATAAAACTTCCAAGAGAATTTTCTGGGGAGGCTTGGGCTATATCCATTAGTCTATAGTAATAGTAAGAAATCAGAAGTAAATAGAGGTTCAATATTCAACTAATTTCTAACCAGTGAGACATAGCATCCAAGGGTATGGATAAAGGCCTTTAAATTCAGGTCACATATATTTAGGCAAGATAAAGCATTATGTCACGTCCTACTAAGAACTATCTGAGCTTAATAGATCATCTATTTCTCCACATTTCACATATCTATAGGGACTGGCAGCATTGCTGACTATTAAATAATAAGAATGCAAAAAAGTAGATTTTAAAGGGGTATGAATATTATTTATATAAGTAAAATAAATAATTTTTATATAAATAAAATGCTTTATAAAGTTATATGTAGAAAGGAATAGGAATCCCTGTTGTTTGTTGTCTGGCATGGGTGAAGAATATGATTAGCTCTTTGATAGGTACTCTCTGGAGCTGTATCAAGTCAGCTATAAACTAACAAGAAATTCCAAAGAAAAATATTCCTTTTCTTAGAGAACTAACAACCATCCCAAGTGATTTTGATACAGGTTCTCTATGTTATTCTCCCTCAGTTTGCATCCCACCCAGTAGAAAATGTCATAAGCACATGCACAACTTATATATCATAATAAAGCAACAACTTTTTATTTTTTATTATTTAATTCTCAAATTCTTTGGCAAAACAAGAACTAAACCAGAATACACCAATTTAATCAACTCTTGGTGATTTAAAAGACATTTCAGTTAGGGAACTCTTTGTAGAAAACAGATTTTAAAATCATGATTAAGAGCAGTAAATCAGTTTCCTGCTTGTCACCCTTGGCTATGTTATCTTCAGTGAGTCTTTTTCTCAATTTAAACATAGCCCCAAAGTGCATCATTTCAGCTATAAAATTATGTGGATCTGAGACTATAAATAATTTCTGCAAACCATGTATAAATATTGCATATGTCTGGCTAATTATGCATTAAGTTAAAACAGGAACCAGAAATCTGTAAATTCTTGGCAGAAGTTTTGTTTGTTTGTTTGTTTTGTTTGTTTTTCTTTTTGTTTTTTGTTAAAAGTATGCTTTTCATGTTTTACTTGATCTGGTTCAAGAATTGTTTTCTCATTCCTTCAAAGGGTGCTTTTTCGGAAATCATAAAAAATATATACAAGTTTTTAATATATATATGTCTTTTCCTTTCCTTATATTATTTCTTTTAACATGATTGGCAGTTAATTAGAAATAGAAATGGATTCAGTCCTCATCTTTATAAGGACTTTGTCTGGGCAGTCTTTTTTTCTTTTATGGCAGTGACATTCCCCATGTTCCTACATAATATGATAGGCTTAAAGCAATAACATTGCCTTTTGTTTTGTGCCAGAACTAATCCTCAATGACCCTGTTCATGAACTAGTCCATGTTAGCTAACCTGTGGAGCAGAAATGTCAAACAGCAAAACAACAGCAGTGAAATGACAAATTTTCTGCCAGTTTTATACTCAAAAGCCAGCAGCACATTGAGGAGGACAGGACTGCAGAATTTTTAAGTCAATTGCCTTCAACTGCCTTACAAATGCAGCCTCAGGTCCCAGCTAACTCTGTGCTTGTCAAAAGTGTTTAAACATTACAGAAAATGAAGTAATCACAAGTTATTTATTTATTTATTTACAAACCATTATCTCTTTTAATTAAAGTTATTTTCAGTTTGGCTTAAAATCATAGAATCATAGAATCATAGAATCACAGAATCATAGAATCATAGAATCACCAAGGTTGGAAAAGATCCACAGGATCACCCAGTCCAATCATCCACTGATCACCAATAGCTCTCACTAAACATATCCTTCAACACAAAATCCAAACGTTCCTTGAACACCTCCAAGATCAGTGACTCCACCACCTCCCTGGGCAGCCCATTCCAGTGCTTGACCACTCTTTCAGAGAAGTAGTATTTCCTAGCATCCAGCCTGAATCCCCTCTGGCACAGTTTGAAGCCATTCCCTCTAGACCTATCACTACTTACACGAGAGAAGAGGCCAACCCCCAGCTCACTACAACCTCCCTTCAGGTAGTTATAGAGAGCTATAAGACTAATGTCTCCCCTGAACCTCCTCTTCTGCAGACTGAACAATCCCAGCTCCTTCAGCTGCTCCTCATAAGGCCTGTGCTCCAGACCCCTCACCAGCTTTGCTGCCCTTGTTTGAACAAGCTCCAGGGCCTCAATGTCTTGCTGAGTACAGGGGGACAACTTCTTCCCTGTTTCTGCTGGCAACATTGTTTCTGACACAAGCCAGGATGCCAGTGGTCTTCTTAATATACAATTACAGGGTGGAAGCTTACTTCTGCATATATTTTTCTATTTTTTGATCTGTTATACTTTAGGATTTATGCCCTTGTCCAGGAGAATATCATCACTATTATTATCCAGCATCCCTCAGCTATCAAATTTGGGATATAACCAATTGCATTTATAATAGTCTTCCATTACACTAGGGGTTTTTCAACTTCATGCATTAAAGGCAAAAAGAAATCATAATGCTGGAGTTGTCCAGAATGTGTTTATCATTACAGAGAATTTGTTCAAGGTCTTTTGCTGTTTACTGCAGGCATTCAAGTGACCTGGATACTTGGAAAAACCTTTAATAGAATGACTGGATTTAACTACAGTAAGAAGAACATAAAAGCCATGTGACTTCCTACTATTGTAGAAAGGCACTTCTGCAGCTGGTCAGACAATATCTCCCTTGTCTCAGGATGTTGCCTCAAAGAGCAACAGATATTTTGTTCAGTGTTATGAGAAAGAGTATATCCATATAAATTTTGTCCATTTTTGCTTGAAAATGTCTGTAGGAGACACCTACTTACAGCAGATTATATTTTTTTGTTGTTTTGTCCTTTTCAAACAACACATTGCTTTAGTTCTTCTTTAATTGCCTGTATCTGTAGTATTAAAGAATATGAGAAGATGCATTACAAAATGAGTTTGGGATTAAACTTTTAAAACTAGACTTGATATAATTTTAGAAATATCTTGTTATCAGCCCCCCCAAAATGTTTACAGAATATGTGTTTCAGTTCTTTATTTCTGATTACTTTTCACAGTACCTCATGCACCCTCATTCAGAAAGCAAACTTGTGAAAGACTGTGCATACAATTTCTAGAAGTCCTGACATGTATTAAAGGTACGTAGCTTAGAAACTCTATGCACACCTCCCGCCAGACCTGTGCTCAGAACCTATAAACAGAAACTGAAGAACAAACCAGGTCTCATTTGTGAAGATTTTACTGCCAGTGTCCTAAATTAGGTTCCCAGAGAGAATTTCAATTTTTTTTTAGTCTAAGTAGATACAGTGCTGAGAGACAAACACTGGAATTTAATGGCCAGTGATGATAAATAATTGAGCTAGTCAGCAGAAAACAGTGTTCCAGGAGAGTGCATGAGATCCTGCTTATTTCATGATTTAGTGGCCTACTTAAAACTCTGAGTTGAGCAATTGTACTCAGATGGTGTTTTCCTCTATACTTATGCACCTACAAGCATTTATTCTTCTAAAGTACTGGGAAAAGCAGACTGGAGTAGTAAGTAAATATCATCAATTATTAGTACTATAAGGAATGTTCTGAAAATAATGCCTCTTATTTTATTATGTTCGGCTGCAATGTCAGAGACAGATTTTGGTAGCATGGCAATGGAAGTGGAACATTCTCCCCAATACTTCACTACATTTTGTTGCTGTGCGATAGATGGCAGCAGAGAGGCAGTCTGACAAAATGATGTCTGACATGGAGTGCGTATGGACCAAAGGTGTACTGTTGCATTCCTCCATAATAAATAAATTTCACCCACAAACGTACATAGACACTTGTTGAAAATTTTTGGGCTCCAAACAATTGATGTCAAGACTGTAAGGTGACAGTGTGTTTCAGAAGTGGCAATAACAATGTGAAAGACAAGTAAAGTTCTGGATGGCCATGAAGACTTTTACAAGCATAGTATTCAGGCTCTTGTTCATTGCCTAAGAAATACATAGTTAATGGTGGTAACAATATTGAAAAATAGTGTTTATTATCTGTGAATTTACTCTGGCAAATAGTGTTATTATGCTATTTGTATATGTTATAATTTCCTTGGAAATAAATATGCAGCATTAATTTCAGAGCACCCTATGTATAGCAATTAGTGCAATTGTTAATTCGGTAAAAGTTTAATCTTCAATCAAGTAAGTTAGTTGCACAAAGTTTGAGAAGCTTGTTCTTCCTTTTTCATGCAGCCGCTAGGCAGAACTCTGTTCTTTACCACCTCTCCTCTGGAAGCAGGACTACACTGCAGAGGGAAATTTGGTATTTGAAAAGGCCTCAGACTTCTGGAATCTTTGAAGTCTGGGCATATGTCAAGACAACAAAGAAAGTTCTTAAGAGATAGCTGGCTTGGGGCTCTTAAGCAGTGAAGGAGTTGGATAGTGATTTTGGTGAATTTAGGTAACTCTTAAATTTCCTGCTATTCTCCTTTTTCATGTCTTGCTTTGGAGCACTTTATTTCTATCAGATTCAAAGATTCAAATGCATTTTCCAGATGAGCATCCTCCTAACAAAACAGTATAAACAAGTAGATCTGCTGATGAAGATTAGGAATTTCTCCTAAGTATGCTGCTTCTTGTTACATAAATGTGTTGCATTTTTATAAGATCCATATTGTAATTAAAAGAATGACAAGTACATGCAGTTACATATATAAGACTATTATCTCAATGGAACAGTAGAAATAATGCTGCCAAGATGATCCTGTTTTTTGTGATATTCTAAATAAATTGTGAGACGAAAACATTGTAATACAAAAGCTTAAATCTGACTGGGCATAGAAGCTGCACTTCAAATCTCAGCTGAGAAATTGGGATTTTTATTACTGTGATAATTTAAGGTAAGAGGGCCAAAACTGGTTGCTTTTCCTACAGACTTGAAAATAAAAATTCTTGCACAGCCTGGGATATCTTAGCACAGCAGCAGGTTTTTATGAAGATATTCTTAGTTAACATATTTAACATAGTTAACATACTTAACATTTGAGTTTCAGGTTTAAAAAATAAATAAATAAATAAAATAATCCAAGTTCCGTTGGATTCAGATCAAAACATCCAGGCAAGCTTCCAGAGAGTGGGTTGTTTCCCAAATAACAATAATTTCATTTGTATACTTCTTGCAGCTCAGCCAACATGCTAAACTAAGCACTTGCTAGTAGATTATGTTGGATAAATATTTTGTGTTCTCATAAAAATGGGTATGATAAGTGGTTTAACTCTGTTTTCAAAAAGCTAAATAGGCGATTTGCCACTGACATCACTATGAAGGGAATCAAAGCTTGTGCTTTATGCAACCATACTTACTAGTGTTCTTCTTTAACTGGCTGTATTTTGGGGTTATTTTCCATTCATTATCTGTCTTTGAAGAAGCAGAAATTGGCCACAAACAGACAGAGGATGAACGATAAGATAGCTTTGAGAGACTTGAAATATTTGCTTGTTCTTCTTTTCTGTGAGAAAATAGGGAAGATATTAAGAAAATATATGAAGAGGGGAAGATTCACAGTTGGACAGACTTCTCATCCCTCTGTAATGTGAGATAGCCATGTTTGGCTGTGTCTGTACACAGATAGCATGTACAGCTTTGTGCCTGTAAAGGTCAGGTAGATGCGCAGTGACTGCTATATAAAAAATCCATCAAATTTTCTGTACTTCAGCCTACAGTTTTTAAGTTAAGTTTACCTGTTTTAAATTTACACATTCTGAAGGTGGAAACATCCGGAGAAGTTCTATCTTTGAGTTTTTCTTGTTATTTTTCCTTTTCTAAGTTCATTTTCATCCTGACATTGTTATTTCCTTAACTTTTTAATGTGGTCATTATTATTTGTATTTGTCTTGGGAGTGAAAAGGGACAAATGTATAAGCTTAGTGACTTTTTAAGGATTTTTTTTTTTTTTTTTTTTAACATGATGTTGTGCATCTGTGTATCTCTATGTCTTTCTGTGCACCCTCTGTTATGGCAAACACTCATATGTGAGAACACACAAAGAAATTTTGAGAAGAAATGAGCTTGTTTTCCTTTTATGAATTTATTTTTAAATGTGGAAAGCAGCCTTTCACAAATGACCTATGTGGTTTAGAATCCTAAGTTGTTTAGTATTCACTGTTAAATCTGCTCTCATGCATTGTCAGATCCAAGAACAAGAAGGCAAACCACTAATGATCTTAAGACATACAAGTTACACCACAAGTGATGCAATAAATCTTTTCTAAATGGTTTTATAATTTCATTCATTGCAGCAGTTCTTGAAATCATCTGATTCATTATTGTAGAAAATTGGCATCAATTTGAAAATTCTGAGCATGAGTACAATTTGTTATAGCAAAGCATTCTGTTTTTTTCCTTCATCTTAGCCAAGTAGACTATGGTTTTATAAACTAAAAACATCCTACTACATATTTTATTCTTCTTGATGGTAACAGAAATTATTATAAGGAATCAGATCTCTTAGAATTCTCAAATTTTGGCTTCATTTTGTTGGTTCCAAAGTGTTCAATATCTTTGATTAAATGCCAGCAAGGGATCTGTGTCTAAGGCATCACATAATAAAGCTGAATTAAATATTATCTCTGCACAATCCTATCTCACTTTATACCACCCTAGGGAATACTTTCAGCTATTATTACCTGGTGATTACCTGGTGATTGTAACAGCATTGCTAGAAGAACTCTCATAGCATATTCCCAACACTGGATTCACTAGATTGTGGAGGAAGTGCCAAGATCCCTGATTCACATGGATTTTTTTATGTGGGCTGTCAAACTCCATTCACATTGAGCATATATTCTGAGTCTGCCTGGTTTTAATCATGTAGAATTCCAGAACTGCAGGGTTTGGAAGGGACTGAAGAGATCAAGTCCAATTCCCCATCTAATGCAGCTACCCTACAATAGGTTGCACAGAGGGATCTTAAATATCTCCAGAGAAGGAGACTCTACAACATCTCTGGGCAACCTGTTCCAGTGATCCGTCGCCCCTTCTGTAAAGAAGTCCTTCTGCATATTAAATGGCACTTCCTGTGTTCAAGTTTTACGCCACTGCTATTTGTCCTGTCTCTATACAACACCAAGAGCGTGGCCTCATCCATTTGCCTCCTACATCACTTTAGATATTTACAAACATTTACAAGATCCCCTCTCAGTCTTCTTTTCCCTACGCTGAACAGCTTTTTGTTTTGTTTTGTTTTGTTTTATTTTCCCTGTCATCAAATGCAGATTTCAAAGAGAGGAAGGAAGCAGAGTTGCAGTTTCATGAAGAACTGTGGTAGTTGTGGAAGTGCAGGAGTTTCATGAGCTCCTAAAAACTGTCTGCATATGTTTTCCACTCATTTGCTATTTTTTTCATTAAAGCTTATTAAAAAAAAAAAAAAAAAAAAGACAGAAGCAACCAAGTTGATATCAAGATAAATGTTAGATTGAGTTTGAAGTATTTTATATACTTTGTCTTTCACTATACTGGAAAATTGGTATTCACAGGCACTGGAACATGACTTTTTATGCAGCTAATCTGACTGAACATTTTTGAACATAAATTTAGCCTATTGCAGCCAGCACTTTCGTCTGTAACTAAAGCAATTTAGTAGTACAGAATTCTCCTGAAATTCCTTTTTGCTAGATCCTTTGTGACTTGGATTCTTTTCCCACCAGTATCTACATTTGCTCACACTGAAAATGAATGTCTTCTCTTCTAAGGAAACAAAACCATTTCAACTTACAAAGCCAAGGAAAAAATATCTCTGAAGAAGAACAAGAAATTTTACTTTCCTGTAATTTTAATTTCTTGAATTATTTTACTTTAATAAATAATTACTTAATATCTTTATGAGAAAAAAAAAAAAAAAAAAAAAACGAGCAAAAGAATTTAAAAATGTCTCATATATAGACATTTTCAGGACTGTTCCTTTTGTGGAGTTTCTAGAGTCTACAAAGAATTAAGCTCATATTCTAGCCTAAACTTCATCTGGATTACTGGTAGGTTTTTTCTCCTTGCTTTCCTCTTCTGATATATCTTCTCAGATGTTAGTGTACCTAGGTGCTAGATATTTTGTCAAATATTGTTAAAATTTGACAAATTGATGTATAAGTTAAGACAACAGCAGGTAGACCAATAAGCATATGGATGTGTGCACTCGTGCAGAGATGTATCACTCAAGCCTTGTTATTCTTCAGAAACCTAGCCAGTAAGAGAAATGATTTGTATTTTCATTATCTAAGGTATCCAGATTTTTTTCTTTCAAGGAAGAGGAAAGCATTAATAATCTCATTAACTGATAAAAGAAAAAAAATACATGTTAATTAATGGTCCTGTGGAATTGAGCTCCTTTATTTGTCTATGATATATAAAGCAAAATACAACAAGCAAACAAATAGAAAACAACAACAAAACAGCACCTTTTAAAAAAAAATAATAAATAAAAAATAAAAAGAAAAAAGCAGAAATGAGTACAAATTAAGCTAACAAACATTCCTGACTCCTGATCCTAGGTAACAATTAAGAAGTAATTTGTCATGGTTTGGAACTGCAGTGTTAATATGGGTCATTTCAGCTTTGTGGAATTACATTTATTTTTCCGGTGCTCTCCTAACTGTGATGGAATCAAATGTAAAGATGCCAATATTGGATGATGCACTAACACTCATGATTTGAGATTAGAATTTTGGAAGTTTCTTGAGATCATACACAATATAAAGCAATAGCAAATTAGTCAGAGTAATCTTGTCATCACATGGGTTTATATACACTATGGATCTGGCAACCAAAAAATAGTAAAGTGTTTTATAAACATTAAGTAATCACATCTTGCTGCAACCATTCCAAGGTTATTAACCTTTGGGTTACATATAGTTGAACATGCACTTTAATTTTCTTCCCTATATTAATAAACCTGTTTTCCACTATATTCTGAATTATCTGATTCATAGAACCATAGAATCATAGAATGGTTTGGGTTGGGAAGGATCTTTAAGATCATCTAATTCCAACTTTCCTGCTATAGGCAAGGATACCTCAAGGTCTGTAAGAGATTATTCTTTTTTTTGCACCTTTGTCTCAAAGCTTGTTGAAGAACGCAGATGGACAAGTCCAAGGAAGTCCTGGTCAAAATTCACAAAATCTTTTGTCTGAAGATTTGCAGGCCAGGGGAAACAGAAAGAGGTAAGTGGAAGCTCAATGGCCCAGAAGAAGTCTTTTGTGTGAGCTCATCTCTGGTGAGATAGCCATTTCAGGGGTGCTGTGCATGACTCTTACCTAAGAGCCCAGGAATGCCTGCACATGACTCTTATCAAAGTGCTCAGGAATGTCACATTGACAGATAAAGAAAGATTAAAAAAATGGACCTACAACCAAGAATGGGTAACTGACATCAGATGCCTCATGACATGATGCCTGCCTGCTGATTGACTCTCCTGGGACTGCTCTTTTCCTGTACCTGATTGCTGCCTAAGGCTGGCCACTCTGCTGCTGCTCTCCGCTGTACTTTTGCTCCTCCTGTATTTGCCTCAGACCATTAGAATGGTGTGCTCCTTTCCTCTCTCTTCTAACACCCACTTTCCCTTCCCCATCTTTCCCTTCCCCATCTCCCTAATTCGTCATACTCACCAGCTTTCCCCTCTCCATCTCCCTGATTGTTAGGATTTGTAATAAACTGGTAGGACCAACATTTGAACCATTATTTCTTAATCTCAGTTCAGGTATACATATATTAAAAGAATCTCCTCTCACTCTGATAATCCCATCCAGTTTGGCCTTGAACACCTCTAGAGAGGGGGCATCCACAGCCTCTCTGGCAACTTGTTCCAGTGTCTCACCACCTTCACAGTAAAGAATTTCTTCTTCATATTTAGTCTAAATCTACGTTCTTCCAGTTTAAAGCCATTTATCCTTATCCTGTCACTACATGCCAGTATAAAAAGTCCATTCTTGGATTTCCTGTTGGATCCCTTTGAATACTAGAAGGCTGTTATAAGATCCCCCTGGGGCTTTCTCTTCTCCAGGCTGTGGAGCTCCAGCTCCTTTAATCTGTTCTTACAAGGGAGGTCACCCAGACCTCTGATTGTCTTCATGTTCATCCTCTGGACCCATTCCAACAGCTCATGTCCTTCTTGTGTTGGGGACCCTAGAACTGGTCACAGTATTCCATGTGGAATCTCACAAGAGTAAAGTAGAAGGGCAGAATCATCTCTCTTGACCTGCTGGTCACACTTCTCTTGATGCAGCCTAGGATATGATTGGCTTTCTGGGCTGCATATGCATACTCCTCGATCAAGTTTAGTCTGTCATCAACAGACACCTCCAAGTCCTTCTCCTCACTGCTGTTCTCAAGCCATTCTCTGCCCAACCTTTATTTGTGCTTAGGATTGACCTGACTCAGGTGCAAGATCTTGCACTTGGCCTTGTTGAACTTCATAAGGTTGGCATGGTCTCATCTCGCAAGGCTGTCCAGGTCCCTCTGGATGGCATCCCTTCCTCGAGCATGTCACCTGCACCACTCAGCTTGGTGTCTCCTGTAAACTAGCTGAGAGTACACTCAATCCCACTGTCCATGTTGCCAGCAAAGATATTAAATAGCACTGGTCCCAGCACTGATTCATGTGGAATGCCACTCATTGCCGGTTTTCCTTGGACATTATCCATTGACTGAAACTCTCTGAGTGCGACCATCCAGCCATTTTCTTTGTCCAGTGAGTGGTCCATTCATCAAAACCTCTTACGATTTCACAATCAGAGTGCTGAAAGAGACAGTGTCAAACATTTTGTGCATGTCCAGGTAGATGACATCATCTTCTTTCACCCACTGATGGTGTAAATCCATCATAAAAGGCCACCAAGTTTGTTGAGCATGACTTGCCCTTGGTGAATTCATGTTGTTTACTACCAATCACCTCATCTTTATTTTCTATGTGCCTTAGTAATGGTTTTGGGAGTATCTGCTCCATAGTCTTGCCAGGCACAGAGGTGAGAATGTAGTTCTATGGCTCAAAACAAACAAACAACAAACAAACAAACAAACAAACAAAAACAATCAAAAAAACACCTTGGAGGTTTTTGCAATCAATGGGGATTTCACAAGACTGCCATGACCTTTCAGATATTATGGATTATGGCTTGGCAACTTCACCCACCAGTTACCTCAGAACCTAGTGCAGCGTCTGATGCACGGACTCAGATGTGGATGATCCAAATTGTTTATTCCAAGTTCTCACATCACTTATATACCTTCACAAGTTTTCTTTTTCTAGCTTTACCATCCACCCCTACAACTTTCCCATCCACCTTTACATGTCAACAGAGCATTCTACAAAACACTCTTCAACTATTCACACAGGCGCTTATCCAATCAGAGCCTTGAGACGTTCTCTCTTTTTCTAGAGGTGTCCTTGGTTCTCATGCTGTTTATCTTGCTCCATAGCTTCTGCTCTGAATAGTTTTTCTTGTATTCCCACACCTAATTTCCATGAACTTGTGCACTTTCCAGTTCTTTAGATGGTCTCAAGCCTGATCTTTACTTACGGAGGGCAGATCTTCCTTCTCCTTATCTTTGCATTCTGCAATTTGGGTTGTGGGGCTAGAACACTTGCAGGTGAAGAATGAGTCAAAGAAGTAATTAAGTACCTCAGCTTTCTCCATATCCCTCATGACCAGACTTCAAACTATTAAATGTGTCTTTTCATTCCTTCCTTTTAGACAAAGAAACTTTTTTGATAGTTCTTTATAACTGGAACATATACATACACATGAGCAGCAAGATATCTGGGTTGATTGTTCCTGAAGAACTGCTGTCACATTTGAGAGGAAAATTATTTCCATAATTTCTGTTGTCTAGTAATTTGTTCATTGCACATACAAGTCCTATTTTTTCTGCCACTTACAATAATACATTTTTCATGGAGGTTTTTTTTGTTTTGTTTTGTTTTGTTTTGTTTTTTTTTCCTATCTTTGCCAGTGGACTAATCATTTAAGACAGAAATTGAAATAACTGTAAAAGAACAACAATGGTCATTTTAAGGTAGGAAGAACGTAAACAGTAGAAAGGAAACTGAAAGCAAATAATAAAATTAGCATCCAAGTTCAACATAGTTCTTATTTGGAAAAAAAAAAAAAAAAAAAAAAAAAAAAAAAAAAAAAGTTCAGCAGTGTTACTGTGACGGTTATTGGAGTTCATAATTTCAAGGGGCATTTAGAAGGTGCTCAGTTTTAAAAGCCAGAGAAACCATTCAGTTTCTCACGATGATTCCTCTGACCTACTTCTGTATAGATTAGTAACCCAGGGAAAACAAAAACAAAAACCACATCTTAGTGTTTCCACTTATCTACTAACTTTAGAGAAAGGTTATTAAATTTTGTTATTAAAAAACAAAAACAAAAAAAACCAAAAAAACTCCTATCTATCTACTAAAAGGAATTTTTTTTTCCAAATTGTTTACTTGGTTTATTGGTTTATAGTAATAGTCACTTCAATTTTCAGTTTCATGCCTATGTAATATTACTCTCAGAGAGAGCCTGGGCCAGTTACTTTACTACTACTGTAGATAAACTGTCTTTGACATAGCAACTTTTTGAGACAGAATGCTGATAGAAAAGGCTGATTCTGCTTCTGCCATCAGACAAGAAGACAAGACTAAGTGAAAGAGGAAAATGGGAAGAACAGGATGAAGTCTTATTTCATCTGAATTAGGATCTTGATCAGATATCCCAGACGCGGACCATGCATGATGTCTCCAATTTTTTTTCTGATTCACAAATATCATTTTTAAAGGCCAGAAGCAACATGTATTCATTCGCAGGATGCTCAATGATTTCAGTGGTTGGCAGCTGTGGGGCACTTACAGCATACACTTTCTCTTTATGGTCAGTCAACCTAGAAATCCTGTTTGTTTTACAAGTCTGACATTTCCCAGATGTGTGGAGGTAACTGTGAATGTGCAAAGCTATTTTTTCACCTGTTCTATGTCTGTCCCATATTCCTGAATATTTGGCAGCCTTACTGATGAAATTGTTTCCTTTTTGGGAAAATGTAGTTAAATGTCAGAATCTCAAATTACATTCAATCAGAATTTCCAGGTAGAGACAGGTCTGAAGAAACCTGTCCACAAGGTAGAACTGCTGAAAAGGTTCCCATCTCAACACAAATTTTGCACAAACTAAGTATACAAATGCTGCATTTTTCAAATTTTTCATGATTATATTACTAAAATGACATCCTTAAAAGGAGAGACGTGTAATGAATTTCAGTCTCTCCTTTAACCCAGATAACTGAATTATTCTGGGACTCATTATCAATGTGTCCTGAAAAAAAAAAAAAAAAAAAAAAAGAATGAGAGAGGCAAAACTGCATTCAAAGTGAGGTAAATACACTCATAACATCCAGTAACAGCAGCTCTCATTGACTAACAGTCAATGAAATAGTCCACAAAATACTGACCAAAGCACCTCAGGTGACTAGTGACAATAACTGATATTTTTTGGCTGCCCTTCCTCTTCTCTTTTAAATTGATCTAAAGGTTGAAACTTAAAAGATTTTCCTTCAGTCTTGCTTACAAGAAATTGATTTCATTGACATGTGGTGTTTACAATGATGGCATGTATGGATAAAAAAATTCCAACTTAACTATTTGTTTCCTTTCTGTTAGGTATCTTCTTCCAGTGAGAATCTGCTTTGTCATTTCCTGCTATTAGGTTGCAATTTTCAAATTGCAATAGGATGGCCACAATGAAGAGCAGTCTTTTTGATCATACCTTCTTTGGCATGTTCACTGTCCCAGAATTAAATAATACAGGAAAATATGCACTACAGAGCTGACATTTTTTGTATCTAAGCATTCAGCTGACTGTGATTTTGATAGTTCTCAAATAATGGAATCTGAGTTAGAATGCATGAATAACCTTGTGTTACTGAACAGCAGTAATGAGGATGTCAGCTGAGAATTTACAATGAGCTATCCTTAGTCATTTAAAGGACTTATATATTTTTCTGGTCGTGTGTCAACTTCACATTACATGACAAGAATGACCCATATTTTGTACCAATGGAATACACTTGCATGTTTAGATGGGAGGGGAAGGGAAACTAGCATGACTCTCAGCTCTGCTCTTCTTGAAGACAGTGTTGCAAATAGATCAAGAAGATGGCATAGATTCTTTTATGGATAAGACAATAGCTGCAACTGAAACTGTTCTGTTCCCATCCACAATTATGTAGATTTCACACATTCTATGTTTTGCTTCTGCTGCTGCTGCTATAGTAACTATAATACAGTAAATCTCCCCATGTAGCATCTAATAACATATACCACAAACTATGCTGATGCGTATTTACAAGTGTAGTAAGTGCTGAGTCTAAAATACAAGGAGCACTTTGCCTTTGGAATAGTATGTTTGTTTTGTGGTTCTTATTTATTCAGACAATTGAGATGTTGTTCTCAAAGTACTCTGTATACTCACAAGCCAAAGATACATTTGTTAAAGGTTTCACAGCATCACACACCTGTAACAGGTAAAGATGAACCAGAGCCCACAGACTGGAAAAGTCAAGGATCACAAAAATAGTAAACGGGGGAAACAGTGATAAGGAGAGGGAGGAAATATATTGTTCAACCTTAACCATTTGGTTCTCTGAACATTGAGAGAGTTTCAGTCAACTGTTGATTGCTATTTACGTATCACATAGGAAGAAAAAAAGGTCTGAAGGTATCATTAAGTTTTTTGTTTGTGAAGGTGGTTTTACAGCAGATTATTTGTTTATTCTCTATACAATTTCCAAAACCAGACATAATTCCTTCCTCTTATATGCCCCAGAAAGGATATTAAAAATGAGGAGAGTTTCCGAGACTCAGATTCCAGGTTGGCATTTGAGAATCTACATGCTCCACAGAGGACAAGCTGACTCCAGAGTCGGACTTTAGCCTCTCTTGAATAAATGGTGACTCATCTCTGAATCTAAAATTTCAGTCTTAGCTACACAGGAATCAGCAGCAGTCGGATAAAAAAGACATAGGACAGTTAGAGTAAAAACAAACAAACATAAGAACAGAAAATCAGAGAACAGCAAAAAAACATCACTGCCAAATAAATTCTTCCTTTTTCTCCCCTTCCCACCCCTCCCCTCCTGTCCCTTCCCTTTCTTTCCCTTTCTCCTTCTAGGGGAAAGAAGCAGCGGGGAAAAGAATAACAAAAGAAAGAAAGGGAAAAAAAAAAAAAAGTATATCAGAATTTCTTTGAAGGTAATCCAGAATAGTTACCCTCTGAGAAAAAGTATATTTTCTCCTCATTCTAAGTTAAAATAAATGAATAAATAAATAAAAATAAAAACCTTTTTTTTTTTTTCCCATAGTGATCATGTAATTATCACCAACTTCTGATGCAAAACCAAAGCACAGAGAGGTTGCTTTTCTAGCCCATTGTAATGGCAAGAATTTCATTCTTAGTATATGCTCACTCAGAAAAAGATTGTAAAGACCTTCACTGTGGCCAGGAGAATACATCAGAAAACCTTCTGATAGCTTTGTCCTTGTTTGTCTCTCTTTCTTGGTATAAAAAATGGGGTCAGTCTGGCATGTGAATCTTTAAAATGCCTCCAGTATATTTCCCCACCTGCAGGTATTAAGGGGTCAGGAGACCAAGGCTGCATTTATCACAATTTCTGGAAAAAATGTATTATCTACTTTAAATATTTTAGGAATGATCTCACTGAAGATCTGAATATCATAGTAAGTGACTTTTTCCTTAAATATTAATGAAAAGGAAAGCTGAAGGAAACAACACTGCATAAAAAATCAAGTGCCATGTAAAAAGAGGTTCTTTATTAATGTGCACGTGTATGCTTGTGGCTGCTGTGGACATAACCTCACATTCAGGAAATGTTAATACAGCATCCAAAGAAATAATCTCTTCAGCAAGCAATCCACTTACAAAAAGACTAATTCTGAAGCTATATCACAAATTTGGTGTTGATTGGCCTTGATATAACTTCAAACAGAATGTTTGGCTTTTTTATTATTATTATTTCTTATAGTTTACATTACATTTAGTATACAACATTTTGTTTTCTTTTGTTTTCTCCCTTTACTCTGACATAAGCCAAGACAATGTCAGTCCCTGTGGGTAAAGCTTTGTTATGTTCAGGGTTCCATATGTGGAAATTAATAAGATGGATAAAAATAAGTAATGTATTAAAAGCGTATTTGAGAAAAATATGTTATTTGACTTAAAATGCTTTCTGTTCTGCGATACTCAGTAATGAACACTACTTGGAAGAATTGTGGGGAAATGAATTTTCCATCCAGTGATTTTTTTTTTCTTGCCTCTCGTCTGTCTCAGAACAGTTTCAAGAACTGTTAAATTTTCAGTGAAAAATGAGAGTGAAAGACATGAATCTACCCGTAGCAGCTAATAGCCAAAACATCACCTGCCATTCTAGGGAGCTACTTTACTTTTCCATTTTTGGCTTTCACAGAACAAAGCCTTGAACCTTACAATGTGTTGTATGAACTCCCAAATATGTGTTGGAGAAGAGGTTTTCATCTCCCCCAGGTGAAATGTTCCTAGCTTCTACAAACAATTAAATACTAATTAGAGATGAAAATTAGACTTAGATCTCCCTGTGAGGTAAGTTTTGAAAATAACTCATTATGCAGAAATCTTGTTTTTTTGTTGTTGTTGTTGTTGTTTTGTTTCTTTGTTTTTTTGTTTGTTTTTTGTTTTTTGTTTGTTTGTTTGTTTGTTTGTTTGTTAAAATCATTTCCATTCTATACCCAACATTTCAAATGGGAATACATGTTTTTCGAGAGTGCCTGGTCGTTTTCAACCCATATTTCTGACCTCTTCTTTATGGATGTTTGTATGTGCATTTATGAGAAAATCTACACAAACTGAGTTGTCACAACTTAAACAGATATGTTCTGCCCATTTTGTTTAGTTACAATTACCTTTATTGTCTTGATTCAAATGCCTCAAGGTGAAGCACCCTCCTGGACTCACAGCTTTGATGATGTTCTTATGGTAAAGCATTCACCTCAATTCTCTCCACCTCCAGGACAAAAAGGAAAACACAATATATGGATGCAGCAATCAATAGGACATCCCTTCAAAAATCTGTATTTTCAGGGACAAACTGAGTAATCTGCACATAATTATTTAATATTTGCCTTTCCACAAACAGAGGTTAGAGAACATATTGTGTACTAAGAGGCTTTTACGAGTTCACATTTCCATCTGGAGCTGTAAAAAGTGCTTCTAATCTAACAGAGGGGCTGTGACATAGAACAAACTGTGCTTTAGTGCATTTTTTATTGGAAACAAACCCATCCTTTATATTCTGTTGTTGTTTTCCTAGGCCTAAAAGCACTATCAGTGGAAAAGGCAGCATCTCCCAGCACGCTGGGTCTGCTAAACTTAATCTCCTTCTGTGCAAAAAAATGGCATAAATGGAATTAATTATTTAATATCCCCTTACTGAAACACGGTAGTAAAAAAATAAATAATAATAAAAAAATAAAAATAAAAAAAACAGTTTGTTAATGCTTCTTTCTAGCACTTTCTTTCCAAAAGCCTTTAAACCATTGCAGCTGCATTCTGTAGTGGAGTCATTGCTGTGTAGGAGTGGGCTCCAAAAACCAAGGAGAAGACAGGGTGAGGAGAGAGCTGTTCAGAGCAACTGAGAGCAAGTAAGGAGGCAGGGACAGTGCCAGGAACAGTGTTCTAACACTGCACTCATACATAGGCATGTAACTCCAAATATTTCACTGAAAATACCCACTACAAAACAAAAACAAAAACACTTAATCTGTTAACCCTTCTTAATACATTTCAAATGAAGACTCTAATATGACTGAAGACTGAAGGAGATGTCTAGTATTTTACATTGCTTTCTGGAAATAGTGATTTTTGTGGTTCCTGTTTCCACATGTTCTCCAGTTATTGTGGAGAGGGAATTCATGCTTGGAGAAATATCATGGCCAAGTGACACTAGTGATCCTATTCTGAATTCTCTAAAAGGGTAAAATAATTAAATTTATTATTTCATAAGGCAGTCTGGTGTGTAATTTGGATATAAGCATATGGAACTCAATGACATTAAGTTACACACAGTAGAAAAAATATTAAGATAGAAGCATTTTCAAAAGTCTGACCATTTCCACTGTTTATCTAAAATTAAATCTTTATGAAGATGAGTCAATATTTGAATGAGTTACCTTATTATTTTCATTAAAATTTGAGGGATTTTAATCCATTAATCCTGATGCTAATTAAAAAAAAAAAAAAAATGATGTCAAAATGATAGATTTTTTTTTTTATTATTATTATTCTTTTTCTTTTCAATTCTAATTACTCCTCAGAGAAGACATGATCCAGGTGAAATATTTTTTCCTCAAGAAAATAGAAGAGACTGCTATAACTGAGTTTGCCAAAGAGTTTTTATAAAAATGGAAAAAGATAAGCTCGCATCTAATAATGTTCCTATTAATACACTTTTGTGTCTGTGGTTTTGCTTTGAATATACAATGATAATTAAATAATACAGAGACAGACAATTGATATTATTTAAAAGACAACTAATTTTGGAGAAATATAAATAAATAAAAATAATAATCCGACACTCCAGAATTCAGTAAAGATGAAAGATGCCCCATGAGACTTAAGATACAGTTTGGTTGTGTATCTTCAATCCATACGGGTAAGTAGGGAGGGAAGGCAATGACAAACTAGCCACCAACACCACACAATGGTGCACTATAAGTCACTCTATTCTTTTGACATATGCTGTTGTATGAAAAAAGATTTTTCTACACCCACATGAGTTATTTAAATTGCTCTTCTATGCCAGAATACTGAGGCTACTACCATGGTGGCCAGCATAATATGGGATAGGATATGAGGTCCCCAAGTTGTGCTGCTCCAGAGCTGTGGGGTGGATTTTCTACTAATATTAATAAAGTGACACCCTAGCTACTTGATCTGCTGTCTAAATCAATTTTCCATCTGCCCTATTCACAGTACCATACACTGTACAATAAGATTGAATAAAGACTGAAAGCCTTTACTACAAAGTATTAAAATACTTGTGCATCAAAAATGAAAGCGACAATTTTAAAAATATCTATTATGGACTGAAGATCAACTACAAAAGAATGTGATTCTGTAAGAATTTTCTTTATTTCTGGCAGCCCTATGAAACTAGCAGTAGTTCCATAATCAGTATGAACAGAACTACTGGCACTGTTTTCTAGGTCCTGGGGGATGCTTTTAATCTAACAAGGCATTGCCATTATTAGGAAGGCTGCAGTGTAACTACACCATCATTGCATTCTGTCAGTTTAGTTTTGCATGAACCATTTGGTTCATGGCGCTCTAAATTTAATACTGTGCTACAGATAAGCTAGAAACAGAATAAATATTGTAAGAACAAAGCTGTCAGGGAAACACACTCTGAGTGTTTCTACCCCATTTAAAGGCCCTTCACTATAATTGTCTCTGACAGAAGGCCCCTGTACAATGAGTACTTTAGTCGCCAATGACCTTAAACACGATTATCATTAGCCTTCTTGTAATACTGTCTCTTCCTTAAACTCAAATTACTGTGCTTCTCAGATGGATTTATAAAGGCAATTCAATACTGTAGTTAGAATAATCTGAGCTGTTTGAATCAATGCTGTGTCCTTTGTAAATAAAGCTGCAGTCTGAAATGCATGCTGTAATAATTATATCCATAATTTGTTATACTTATTGTAATAAATTTGACTATAGTAATTTGAATTATTGTTGCAAAGAACACAAGGATTACTTGATTATTTAATCAAGTAATATCAAGTAATAATTTATGCTGATAAATATATTAGGGCGATTCCTAAAGTTGGGGTTTGTTTAAGCCAAACATTTAAATAATTCAACAGTTGTTCAGAAACAATAAAGCTACTTTGACATGAAAACAAAGCTTACTTACCATCTCTAAACTTGTAAAAACTTTTTTTTTTTTTTTCTCTTTATTCGCTGTTCCCAAAGCTGACAGCCTGTCAAAGGCAGTAAAAAAGCCCTTGACCAGACACCCCTAAAAGGATCAGACATTCTCAACCACAGATCCCATCACTGATTATTTTAATGGAGTTTGGTTGTGGTTTTGTTTTCTATTGGGTCGTTTTCATACCTAAAAATTAACTTCTAATTGAGTTCTAATTCAGATAGAAGCCAGGGAAAGTCAGTAGGCCTTGTTAATTACAGTTGTGAAGATAACTTGTAATGCTGAAGTTTTAGTTTTTCCCATAACCGTTATTCTTTTGCCGGTATAAGAAAGCAGGCGGGACACCCAATTTTTGAAAAAAAATAATAGCTGGTGATTTCAATTTAGACATCTGAAAACTGAATTTTCAAAATGCATTTGATTTTCTCTTTATATTAACTTACTGATAAATTTAATGGATTGTATGTTTGAAATTGTTTAGTTGCACATTTCCAGACACTATCTGCAGCACTAGAAAATCACAAAGGTCAAAATCTGTATCAGCAGCATGCATGCTCTTTGGGGTTCCCCAAAGCATCACAGCATCATTTATTATCTTATTTTTTTCCTTTACCTTTTATTTTCCTTTGTAAATTTCAAAACAAATACAGATAAAGTAATTTCAGTTGAAAACATCCAAACATTGTTTATGGAGGACAAACTTTGGATCTCAATCTTTTACTACATAAGCATACGTCTGAGATACCATAATGAAAAAAAGTCTTTATCTATTATTTACATGCTTGTGTGAATATAGTGTAGCCTACATAAGTACTCCATTTGCATCAAACCAGTCAAAAATCTGCATGATAAAATGTCCGAGCAGCAACTGTTTTATTAGCCAGTTGCAGTTTTGTCTGGGTCTCAATGAAATGTCTTGGTGTCTTTCTCTGCATAAAACTCATAGGTGTTACTTATCTCCTAAAAGGAGCAGGAAGGAAAATTTGCTTATAATGGGGCTTGTGATGGAAACAAAAATAATAATAACAACAACAAAAATGCCAACAGCTATAAAACAAGCAGTGAAATTCATGATGTCTGGACTTGTAATTCCACTCCCCCTCAGGGAAAATTTCTTCTTTCATTGCCACCTTATCAAGGTTTCTTGATTTTCCCCCTCAAGTGACAGAGAAGTCACTTCAGAGACTGTATTTTTTTTTGGGGGGGGAGGGGGAGGGAAGATGGGAGGCGGGAGGAGGTGCGGGCGAGGGGAAATAAGAATAGCTTGCCAGAGCAGGAAACACTGCAATCTTTCACTGCATCATCCTCAGATGGAGGAATACTACAGAGAAGTGGACAAAAATTCAGCTGTGGTCATCACTGTGGTCTTTAATTCAATACATTCAAGTAGTGATTTAAAACAGCATGGCCTGACAATACAAGAAAGATCATAGACCAGTAAAAAAAAAAAAAAAAAAAAAAAAAAAAAAAAAAAGATGATGACACCTATTCTGTTCTTTATGAGCTAAGTACAAGTAAAGCACAAACACTTCAGCTGAAAACAGCATGCTCTTCTGCCATCTAATCTTTCCATATAAAATTGAGGTTCTTTTACAAGACCTCCACCCTTCCACCCTTAGTTGTTCATAAGTTACACTCTGTGTATACAGGTTTTCACAATTTCAAACTTAATCATCACAGAATCACAGAATCACAGAATGGCCATGGTTGGAAGGAACTTCAAGGATCATGAATCTCCAACCCCCCTGACCACCAACCACTCCATTTAATGCTAGACCAGGCTGCCCAGGGCCATCCAATCTGGCCTTGAGCACCTCCAGGGACAGGGCATCCACAACCTCTCTGGGCAGCCTGTTCCAGTACCTCACCACTCTCTCTGTAAAGAATTTCCCCCTGATATCCAATCTAAATCTTCCCTCCCTCAACTTAAAATCATTTCCCCTTATCCTGCTGTTATCTACCCTTTCAAAGAGTTGATTCCCCTCCTGTTTGTAGGCTCCCTTTAGGTACTGAAAGGCTGCAATGAGGTCACCCCGCAGCCTTCTTTTCTCCAGGCTGAACAAGCGCAGCTCCCTCAGCCTGTCTTCAGAGGGGAGGTGCTCCAGTCCCCTGATCATCTTTGTGGCCCTCCTCTGGACCCTCTCCAACAGCTCCCTGTCTTTCTTGTACTAGAGACTCCAGACTTGGACGCCATACTCCAGATGGGGCCTCACAAGAGCAGAGTAGAGGGGGACAATCACCTCCCTGTCCCTGCTGGCCACCCCTCTTCTGATGGTGCCTAGTCATTTTTACAATGGAGATTATAGGGAAAGGAGTCAAACACACTGTTTCCTATCTCGTATTTAAATGTGGAATGACACATGGAGAATTGTCCCAGGAGTGTTTAATTAAGCAAAACAAATCAGAGAAAGCAAGCATATTTACTTCTGATGTTACAATCCAGTAACACTTTGAGGACATTGTTTTAATCTGACATTAGAAAAACTTCATACATTGGTTCTCTGATGGTTGCAGAAACCCACAGAAGCTAACAAAAGAGAAAAAGTGCTGGGAAGAAACCACATAGTAAATATGCCATAGTCCAGGAAAGTAGGAAAATAAAAAATAATCCTAAAACAAAAAGAAAATAAATCTGGGGGAACACAGTCGCCCCTGAAGGAAAGCAAGCAGAGAGGCCCATTCATTCAAAAATTTGTATTACCTGGATACAATCTTCTTACAAGTTGATGAACTTGTATTATACAATACACAATTGTAGAAGATCTGTTACTATGACTATCATGGTGATATTCATTACAATTGGTGTTGTCTAAACTGTGAAAAAGGAGAGAGCAATCCACCTTGAAAGCTTTAATGTCAGACAGTGAGGAATAAGACAGATGACAGCAGAGAAACAGGCTGACAAAATGGCATTTCACATGGAAGTGAGTATGAAGAAAAGGTGAGTCACTGAATTCCTCTAGGAAAAAAAAATGACACCTGTTGGCATTCATAGACTCTTGTTGAACACTTATGGAGACCAAACAGTGGATGTGAGCACAGTGAAGCAGTGGTGGTGTGTTTCAGCAGCGTCAATAGTGATTGTGTTTCATCTCTGCTGGTGGAGATTTTGATGAGCATGGCATACAGACTCTTGTTCATTGCCAAGGAAAATGCATAGACAATGGTGGTTATAATGTTGAAAAACAATGCTTTTAGCTGAACTTTTTTGTCTATAAAACAGTGTTATTGTTCTCTTTCTATCTTTTGTAATTTCCATGGAAATAAATGAAAGGTATAACTTTCTGCATGACCTGTACTTCATTTGGTGATTCTACTCCTCTACTCTTGTGAGGCCCCACCTGGAATCTTGCATCCCGTTCTGGGGCCACCAGTATAAGAGGAACATGGAAAAAAGGAAACATCACTCCCATTGAGAAGAAAGGGAGGAAGGAGGACCAAGGGAACCACAGGCTGGTGAGCCTCACTTCTGTGCCTGGAAAGATCATTCTCGTAGAAGACATGTCAAGGCACGTGAGGGATTAGCAGGTGATCCAAGACAGTCAGCATGACTTTACCAAGGTCATGCCTGACCAATCTGATAGCCTTCCATGATGAAGTGATGACAATGGTGGACAATGGGAAGGTGACCAATGTCATCTACTTGGACTTGTGCAAGGCCTCTGACATGTTTTCCCACCATATCCTTACCTCTAACTTGGAGAGATACGGATTCAAGGGGTGGGCTAGTTGATGGATAAGGAATTGGTTGGAAGGCTATAAACAGAGGGATGTGGTGAATGGCACTTCATCCAGGTGGAGGCAGGTGACAAGAGGTTTCCTCATTCTAGATCAGATTGCCCACAGCCCTATCCAGGTGTCTGTCTTAGGACTGGTGCTCTTCAAGATCTTCTTCAGTGACATTGATGATGGGCTCAGGTGCACCCTCAGCAAGTTTGATGATACCAAGCTGAGTGGTCTAGTTGACACATTAGAAGGTAGTGAAGCCATCCAAAGGGACCTTGACAAACCAGAAAGGTGAGCCCATGTGAACCTAATGAGGTTCAACAAAGTGCAAGGTTTTGTACTTGGGCTGGAGGAATTCCAGATACGTATACAGACTGGGAGGAGCAGTCCTTGAAAGTAGCCCTGCAGAGAAGGACTTGGGGGTCCTGGTGGATGAAAAATGGAACATGAGCCAGTAACGTGCTCCTGCAGCTCAGAAGGCCAATGGTATCCTGGGCTCTGTCAGAAGAGGGGTGACCAGCAGGGACAGGAAGGTGGTTGTCCTTCTCTACTCTGCTCCTGTGAGGCCCCAGCTGGAGCACTGCATCCAGGTCTGGGATCCTGGGATCAGTACAGTAAAGATGTGGAGCTGCTGCAGAGGATCCAGAGGAGGGCCACAAAAAAACATCAGAGGGCTGAGGCACCTTTCCTATGAAGACATCCTGAGGGAGCTGGATGTGTTCAGCATGGAGAAGAGAAGGCTGCAAGGAAACCTCATTGCAGCCTTCCAGTATTTAAAAGGAGATTTGAAAAAACAGAAGAATCAACTTTTTATGAGTAGACGCTGATAGGACAAGGGGGAATGGTTTTAAGCTCAAGGAGGGGAGGTTTAGATTGGATGTCAGGGGAAGATTTGTACAGATTGTGGTGAGGTACTGGAACAGGCTACCCAGAGAGGCGTGGATGCCCGGTTGGATAGGGCTGTGGGCAATCTGATCTAGAACAAGATCTGGAGGTTGGAGACCCTGTCTGTGGCAGAGGGGTTGGAACTTGATACTTGAGATCTGTTCTGACCCAAGCTATTCTATGATTCTGTGCTGAACAAGACTTGATCTGGCCTTTGAAAAACACCATTAGCCACATGCTTTCAACTAGACTCTGTGATCACAGCCCTCTGAGCTATGGCAGTCAGCCAGTTGTCAATCCACCTCACTTCCACTCTTCTACCCCACACTTCTAATAACTTTAAATACTCTTGTCAGATTTCATTAAATTTTAAAGAAAAGCTGAATTCTGAAATGTTCTACACATCAGGATGGAGACATTATTTTAAACCTTAGCATTGCAGATAGAAAATCTCAGCTCTTACTGGTTAAATTTGGGTGCTTATGGCATCTGTAGGTTGCCCTCAGTGTATATTCTAACTCTTCCCAGGTGTAAGTGAAAAATACAGAGCCAGAGGAAAAAATGAGTTTAGTCACTGAGAAGAGAAAGTTTGACAAAATTATGTGGAAAGGAAACAACAGAGAATCCAGGGGAGCCTGGGAAATGAATGTTCATAATGAGCTAGAAGATTTGGGGCCATGAAGGAATGTAATGCTAGTCACTTATAAGAAATTTTAGTACTAATGAGGAAACTACTATGACAGGAGTATCACTGACTGCAGCTGAAGAACTGATGATTATTACTGTAGAAGTAACAAAGGTGATTAAGGACACAAATCCTTTTTTTTTTCTTTTTTTTTTTTTTCCTCCATAAAACAACTTTTACCTTGTTTACAATTTTACTTAATAATATAATAATAAGCATTTCTCATTTTCTTCCCAAATCCTTTCTTTTTTTCTGTAAATCCTTCATGTAGTGGGGTAAATAAACACTTTATTTGTTGGCAGTAAGAGTGAAAAAAAAATGTTAAGATATAGAAAGATATTAAGTTATAGAAAATGTTAAGAAATTGAAAAAAAAAAAAAAAAAAGAATTACAAGTTGAAAATAAATGAGTTAACACCCTGTAGATGTAAAAGCGTGTTTTAAATGAAAGCATTAAAAAAATTAAGAATTTGCCACTATACTTTTGAGTTCAGTATATCTGTGTTGTTTAATGAGTCAAGAATTTATGTTATGTATAATTGTTAAGCTGAAGCATTTTGATTTATGAATATAAATTTTATATTTTATTTTTACTGTTATAATTGCAAATAAGCTAATTAAGCATGGTCATCTTTTGGTGGGGAGATTATGATAGTATAGTATTAAATGCAGAAAATAGTTTTATCAAGTTTATAACAAAACTGTATACAACAGATAAAGGAAAATATTATTCCTGCCTAGCAGGATGTGTCATTTGCTTCCATACTTAAAGGGTAAAGCTATCAGAAGCAGGTTAATGCCTCTGGATCCTCTGCTGGAGTCCAAAATGCTATATGTCTGTATGTCTGGTGAAGAAAGCTGAGGAGTGTTTGGCTTTGAAAACTTCTTTTACGTGTCTTTTTTTTTTCTTTTTTTTTTTTCTTTTTCTTTTTTTCTCTTTTTCCTTTCCCTCCAAAGCATTCTGTTCACCTACTGGGCTGCACAGAAACCAGTGACACCAGCTTTTCAGCTGCTAGGATATCCCAGGTGAGAAATAGTGGCTGTCATAAAAAGACCATTTTCCTGCCCCTTTTGTGATGGTTCTGCATCATTATGGCAGTGCGGTGCTACACACAGGCATGGCTTTTACAAGAATGTGATAAACATCATCATTGTGTTCTGATATCCTCTATTCAGTTGTTCTTGTTATTTATTCTATCATATCCCTCCTGGGCACACAGCAATTTGCATTACTCATATTTTCTACTACTCAGTGTTTTTCTCTTGCCAGAAAATTAGAAGAATTTTATCTGTCCAGTCCAAATGTGTCCTTTGGTCCTTCAACAACTCTTTGTCGACTAGAAAAATATGGCTACTTATTGTCACTGTAGATATTCTTCTCTTTTTAGCTTGGATATCTCCTCCCTCCTTCTATCACCTTCAGTGCAGTACACTTTATATAGCTCTTGCTGATGGAACATTTACTTTTTTTCTTTTTTTACCCATTTTACAAGTAGCGTTGTAGGCTACATCAAAGTGAACTCATTTCCTGAGAGCTGATCAAACTCTTAATGACACACATAGCACAATTCTTTCCTAGTATTTCTTTTCTCTACACCTACATTTTTTTATCCCTTTCAATTCCCTAATTCCCTTCTTTTGCCTCTTTCTACCTAGTTCACTGTTTATAAGATCTGCAGCATCTTTTTATCTCTTTGCTACCACTCTCTCAGCTTGTCTCTTGTAGAAATCTCCCTGGCATGGTTTCATTGTCTTTTTGAAGCACTGTATGAATTCCCTCCCCTCCCCCTCCCCCGAATCAGCTACATATCCATTTTAGCACATTTTTCTTGACAATGCATGGACAAATCAGCCATATATTTAAACTCCAACATGAGCCTGGATTGGCAACTGTCCAGTTTAGTCTACAGAAGAAAGAAATCTCTTTTTTTTTCAATTCAACTTTGACATCTGTGATATGTAGACACTAACCTAATCCAGTTTCACCTCTATTGCAAACTCTTGTTTTGAAAAGCCTGTTGTTTAAATCTTTAGCAACTACATATCAGATTAGAAAGATTAGAATGATCTTTCTTGCCTTTTGGAAGTAATCAGCAACTGGTGATTCTTGTGGGCCACTCTGTTGGAGGCATTGCAGCAAGCACTCCTCTGTGCTTACTGTTAGCCTTGCAATTATGTGCATATGAGCTAAACAGCACATTTTTTACCTGAATGTTCAAAAAATTATTCTTATATCTCATATGTATCTTTGTTTTAGTAGCTGAAATACTTATACAAAATTACAAGATGTAGTTTCAATCAGTAATTGTGTGGAGGAAATTAATCATGGCATGATATCACATATAATTGTCACTTCATAATTTGTGCTGTTTTGTCTTGGTAGGTCAGTGCATACAATAAGAAGTTATTGGTGCTGCAGGTTGAGTGAATAAATTGTGCATATTCACTTAAATGACATATACACATATGTTAACATACGACTCTGTTCAAATTTCTGTGGCTAGGATCAACTGAAATTAATGTGCAGCAAATGGACTGCTAAAAAACAAAAACAAAAACAAAAAAAACAGATTTCTTCTTTGATTCTGATTCTTGATTCTTTTGATCTTTCAGTACTGATTTTTGCCAAACATTTCTCTCTGTTTACCAAATCCATGGGAATTTAACTGCTTAACAAGACAGAGTTTCAGTAAGAACAAAATAAATTTTCAATTTCACATAATTCTATGGAAAATTATAAGAACTCGGGAGAAGAATATCTGCTTTCTAATCTTAAGTATAGTTCAAGAAAAGATACAGAAGTACCTGACTCTGGTTTTTCATCAAGGACCTTTGAATTATCAGAGGTAATTTATAAGATTACTGATTTAAAAGAAGCTGACATGATGTTCATCCACTTACAGTTTTACCCATTAAGTTCTTACTGGGGATGTACATTTTTGAAATAATTTTTTAGCTTAAAAGATAGTAGAAATGTTCATTTTATAATTTCTATAAACTTCTATTGATTTTATTAAAGAAATTGAATAACAAAGAAAACAGGACAGTTGATTCTTTTCAGAGTAATCTGCATTAAGCTTTCAAAAATATTTTTTTAGAAATGGAGAGAAATATCTTATCTTTGAAAACCCAGGTTGCCATGTGCACTGCTCTGCATAAACCAATGACTTTGTCTCTCCTTTTCCTGCAAGGCCAGTGAGGATCAATTTCTCCTGCAAGATTTAACTACAGTAAGAAAGTTTTGATGCAGTTTTGCATGGCCTACTCAGCAATCATATTGCACTGTACTGCTTTCTGCTACATCAAAGTATGAAGTTTTTAATAAACTCTTGGTCTCTGCTGTGAAACCGGATACTTTATGATCTATTCCAGCAAAGTACATTTCATCATTCAGTGCTTGTTCACCAGTACTTCTTTCAGCTTTGGTTCAAAGTCACAGCAATGCCTCAATCTATCTTGCTGCTATATATTCAGCCGTGCTTTCTGATTAGCAGTCGTTGCCCTAAACCCTTTCCACAAGAAACCCCATATCCCAGATCATGGATTTTTTGTCTGAACAGAAACCTCCCCGTAAAGGCTGTAGGTTTGATCAGCTGGTGACCTGAGTGTTGTTTCCACTCTCTTGCTGTGCTTTACTACTGATGATGAATGATTCCTCATTTGCATTCTCAAAGATGACTCGTTTAAGTAAAACAAACTAACAAACAAATAAACAAGCAGAAGGGTGAAGGGTAGCCACATCTGTGTTCAAATGTGTGTTTTGATTTCTTGGGGAGTCTTTAAAAGTAAAAGGACAGGCCCTCTTATTAGAAATTTCTTTCTAAACATAGTGCTGAAAACACAGAGGGAGAAATAAGGAGAAGTAAATCATGAGGGCAGAAAAAAAAACAAACCACAATATCTGTACTGGTACTGTTACATTACCAGAGCTATCTTTGGTTGGTAGATTACTTTATAATGAGCTGTAAAAGCTCAGGAATTGTGGCAGACTAGAGAGAAGAGGAGTTACGTTAGCTTATTCTTTGGTTATGTTCAATTCTACTAAACATAAACACATTAATTCTGTCCTTGTGTGACAGTTCTCGGTGTTAGCTGCTGTTTACAGTTAGTATACACCCACTATGTTTGTTTGTCCAAAACTAATTTTCACTCTAGAACATGTTTTTGTTTTGTTTTTTTTCCCCCTCTATAATCAACTACATTACCTATATGTGTGTGTGTGTGTGTGTGTGTGTGTGTGTGTGTGTGTATATGTAAATTTTTAGATTACTAAACTTACTCAGATTGAATCTCACTATTTTACACTTACTGTTTTTAAACCCTCAGCAGCCCATTCTGGAAGAGCTTGAGTAGTGCTTTCTAAATAATAATGTAACCAGACATTGGTTTCTGCTATTTTTTCAACTTTTTCCTCTGTATTTTCAAAAGTCATTAAGAAACTAAAAATATTTAGAACTAAGATTATAAGGTCATTTCTCACTCCCAATATTTAACCAAGAAAAACTGCCCTCTCTTCTTTCCCCTGTGGCACAGAAGCACTCTTAAGATATTTCATGATCTAATACTAAACCAAAGGAAATTATATTGTCACCACTCAAACTAATTGAAATACTACTTTGATGCCATATATAAAGATCTGGGCCTCCAGTCATTAGCATTTATAGTAGGTTTATTGGCTAATAAAGAAGGCCTGAGTTATTTTTGTGCTTTTTTCCTTCCTACATCTATGGGCCCTTTGCATTTTTTCAAAGTTATTAGGGCATTAGGTTTAATTGCTCATGCAGCTTAATCATTTGTAGCCTCCCTGCCTTAAATGCATGCTGTGTACTCACAGTTTGCTGCAGCTATAACTGCACAACTTTGTGGCTCTTTGCTGCTACTTATCAGGGATGAGTGCTGCTTGCTGCTGAGCGAGGCAATTCTCAAACCTATCCCAATCCCAGTAAATCTGCTCACAGGATCTTTATTTGAGTGATGACTCTGGTAGTAGGTTGTTCTTATTTCCCCTACTGATACTTACATTTCTTATGCTGAATGTAGGCATAATGTATATTAGTTCACCTCAGCCAAAGCATTTACCAAATAGCAAATAAGAGTAGTTGCAACTAAAGTTGTTTCTGGAACAGTGGAAGCACTGTCTCTTTTAAAAAAATTGTTTGTCATATCATGAGAGTTTCTGTCTGTGGAAAAGTGCTCTTGAACCTAGAAAGCCCTTTCTGGATTTGCTGAATTAGAGTTAAGCAGGATAATTTTTTCCCAAAAAATACAATTAGAAAGATGATCACATTATTCTCAAAGAAATAGAGACAAAATATGGGACACAGAAAATATATTCATATCTTGTGTAATTATGTACAGCATTCATAAACTCATATGATACTATTGCAAAGGCATTTATTACACTAGGTTTCCTGCTGCATCTTCAAACCATATTCAGTTCATTCACTTGCATGACAGACATCAGTGGAGGAGCAGAGGCTCAGCATTAATGAGGGAAACAGTTCTCTTATAAATACAGGAGACGTTTAAAGATATTGCTATATCTTTAAATACCACAATATAATATATATAATATATCTTTTAAATCACAAAATAATGCTTTTTAGAATATTTTTCTCTCACATCTTCTGCTTCTTTTTATTCTCCTCCACATATTCTGCACTGCCACTGATCATTCCAATCAGAAGAAAATATGACATCTAAGCCAGGAAAACATGGTCTCTGCATTAATTTATTCTCCTTTCTCCATGGGAATTAAGCCAAACTGAAGGGAGTCCAAAAACTTCTCTCCCTCCCTTTCATATTTCTTCCTTGTTTCTTCCAGACAGTGAGTCTACAGAAACAGCTCAAAAAGCAATGGCTGAAAGGTTCTCCAAGCTGAGCCTATTACTCTAACTGATTGTATTCACCTGAACAGAAGCAATAACAGTGATATATAGTGTCAGCAATAAATATGTTAAGAACAAAAAAGTGTTGAAGAAAAAGGTTTAACATGGCTTGAAAATTTTTTGCCATCTGTCCACTGTGATAAAGTCAAGTCCCTTAGAGCGGGTTGGCTCTACGTTGCAAGTGCTCTGATTAACATTAAATGAACAATTTTAAACTCTGGTTGCTGCATACTTGTGATTGTGGGGATTTAAAATTGTTCAGGTAAATCCTATGTGCATCCAAAATACATTTATGTTGAGGGTCAGAGCAGTTAAAAATATGCCTTAACTTTATCCTAATTATGCAATAAATTCCCAACTCAAGAATATTAGAAGTGACTTGCAATTAAAAATATCTTTCATCAGAATTGCTTTTTTTTTTTTTTTTTTTAAATCCCATCATTGCCAAAAATATTTCTGTCTTGGAGGACAGTTAACCACTAAGATGAAAATATATTCAAACCTAATTCTTTGCTATTAAATGAATGAAAATCTTTTATAACCTTCAAGAAGTTTTGAACTGACTTTGAAACAAATGAAATGACCGTCTTCATGATCATCATACAGTACACTTTCATATTTATATGAAAATATATATGCACATATATACTTTGAATCTTTGGAAGACCTTGAGTATATATTCAGTAAAAAAAGGTTATAAGTCTTCAGAAGGAAAAGGGATGGATGGATGAGTTTAACTTTTCAGGAAAGTTATATTCAGGAATATTAACATCTAACCTATTAGTTTTGAATTATTGTACATACAGTCATTCAGCTGTGTAAGCTAACTGTGATAAGAGATTTTGAACTGGCATGGACTGTACCTTAAAATAAGAGGTTCTCATATATTTATACCTCTCAAAAATTCTCACAATTCTGTAAGATAATTGGTAACATAATTGCACTGAATGTTTGAAAAGTACATTATTGCTATCTGCGCGCTCAGCTTTCTAACTGACTTCCAGTATTCTCTTGTGTAAACAGTAATGCTAGAATATATATCCCCATGTCCCATAAATCTCCATGTACTCTCAATCTCTTTCTCTTTTTTTCTTTCTTTCTTTCTTTCTTTTTTTTTTTTTTTTTTTTTTTAATTAATCTCTCATATTTGTCTAATGTTAAGTTTTCCAGTAAGTGCAAGATCACAGAAGGTCCGTGCCATTCTATATGGTGTTTGGTGTGCTGCACGTTTGCATCCAAATTTTAGGCTATACCGTTCTCTGTACCATCCAACTTATGTTATGCATAAGCTTTAAAGCTCAATGACACACATGCTTTCATCTTGTATGTAAAGCTTAGTATTTGGTCCATTCTTAAAAAAAATATATTTCTTTTGGATCATTACTGTCTTGCCAATGAAGATCAGTATAGTTGCAAACATTTGTGCCCTTTGTTAATGATCATCACAGATATAATCTTGAGACTTTTAGGAAATCACAACTTCATTCCTCTTTCTGTTCAAATGTATCATAAAGATTTATTTGGATGTTAATAGCATGCTTTATAGGAGAGACCAGAGAAAGCAAGATGCTCATTCAGTAAGACATTATCACTACTGCCATTCTGACATCTTCGATAAAAACAGCAGCAGCAGCATCACTATAAAATCTTCTTTAAAATCGTCAAGTATATATCAGCAGTTAGCAGGAGGAAGCCTTAGGCATTCATCTTGCAGGACCTTGCTGGCACTTCTGATTTCCACTGAAAGGTTTTAATTGAGGTCATCAGGTGCCATGAAATTTAGCATAAATACTGTTTAGGAGAATTCAGCTCTGCTTCAGAATTACACAGTTAGCAGAATTGACTGCAGCCCTGTTGGCCCTGCTAGACCTTCGGTTCATTCAGGGGCTCAGCAGACTTAGACACAATAATGTTGCTTTGTAATTGATGGCAAATTCTTCTTCATTCTAAATCAGCTCATCAATTAAATGTGACTCCTACAATCTTGAGATAGGACTGCTTGGCTTCTGAGACTTGGGTTTGTGACTCTGACATTTCTCTCTTCTCTGCCGCAGTCTGAACTTTGCACTGTCTCACTTTCCCAAAGCTACTAAGCAGGAATAATCATGCCTCATTTGTTTCTTTATACTGTGCTGTTTTTGAGTGAATATCAATTACTGCATTATTTTCAATATGTAAAACATGCATGTAAAGATTGGAATAAGGAGAGGTGGTGGGGAATGGACAGGGACAAGCCCTTTTCCTAAGAGCTTTTGCTCATGTACTGTGAAAAACAGGGCAGTGTTTGAGAGAAATGCAAGTGAAAAAAGATTGAACACAAGACAACTGCACTCAGTACAGTCTTGGATGATTTTTTTTCCAACATTAGGTCTCTAATCTTTACTGCTGGAGAAATGCACTTGACTATCCAGATCTCCAGTAATGAATGAACTCACATTTTAGCAGAACTTGAAACTTCTTATAACTTTCCAGCATTCAAATAAACTTTTGGACCCTGAAAGACGGTTGAGTTATAACATAAAGATAGAAGATATTGTTTAAGGGAGTTTTTTTCTTTTATCCTAAAATTTATGTCATTGTCAACTGAAGTGAATTTATTGATAAAATACATACAAAAGTATAAAATCCTCCCAAATATCTTGTTAAGCTCTCTTCTCCTTGCAGTTTAGCAGCAGATCCTTGATGCACTGAGTCATAAAACTCATTATGCTTGCAAATATACGTGGGAGTTTTTCTTTTAAGATGTTGGGCTGGAAAGGGGAGGGATTCTCTTTGAAGCTAAGAAATTCTTAACTGCAACAAAATAATTCATGCCTCAATGAAATTAACCTTAATTATTGATAAGGACTAGAACGTGTAAACATTAACTGTGGAGGTCTTTGGAACATAAATTTAGAAACAAGATCTTAAAAAACTCTGTTTTTATGATCTAACTGGGCATCATCTTGATTCTCCAAAAATGACCAGCTGTTTGGGTGAAAACTGAAAATGTAACCCATACATGTGAATCTCACAGGTCAGGCAATTCAGTACAGTTTACAATAGAATTACAACAGACCATTAACTTCTCTAAACTGCTGATCTTAAAGCAGTGAAGAAAAGTTAAAGCTGCATCACAGTGCCGAATCACAGTGGTTTTCACACCATGCTGACAATTTCAAAAGCCACAGAAGGGAGTGCTGAAATATTAAAGTCATGCAGTAATTTTTATTTTAAAAATACACCTTTTTTTTAATTATTATTATTATTATTTTTTTTTTAGAATTTCTTTCCAGGTTAATATAAAGCTGTATATATTTAGCCACTTCCTTCTCTTCTCTCTCTCTGTTAAATAATAACAACAACAACAATAATAATAATAATAATAATAATAATAATAATAATAATAATAATAATAATAAAAAGACAGAGAGTGTGAGAGAGAGAGAGCAAATGTTGTGTTCCACATAAACTACTTTGAGAAAGACTGTCCATTCACAATAGGCACCACATTTCCTACCACATGTCTGACTGCCTATGTTTTGTTTTTGAATACAAGAGAACTTGCATAAACAGTAGAGTTGTCTGCATTAGAAATCATCTTGTCAGAAATTAGGAAAGTCTGGTTTAATTTGGTGTTTTCTGTGGAGCAGTATCCACAGTTGGATGGCTAGTGTGTGGCCATGATCTGCCCATCACAAACCTCCATGGTAGTTGCAAATTGGCAGCTGTTCAGTAAGGAAAGAAGGGCTTGCAGATCTATGAAAAAAAACTTAATTTCTCTTTAGTTCTGTACCTGGTCCCACTGCTCTCCAGCTGCTAGTGTGCTGTTCAAGCTTATCCAATCCCTGACAAAATCTAACATTGTGACAGAAAATATAAAGTTGATTTTCAAAACATGGTTATGAAATTTCTTGAGGAATACATCATATTATTGTGTTCCAATAATCATTCTGTAACAAAGTCTCATCTAACTTATTTTTTCTTTCTTTTTTTTTTTTCAAAGAATTAATATTCTAGTATTCTAGTATCTCACAAGATCAGATCTTATTTTATAAATACTCACAATCCAATCTCTTTAACTTACCAAGTATCAGAATAAAAATATCATGCAAAAGATGAAAACCAGTGTGAAATCCAGATAAATGTGTTCTGACCAACTGATAGAGAAGCCTCTGAGTTCAGCAAGAAGTAAAGGAACTGTTGAACTGCATGAATCTACAGATCAAGCATTCAAAATTTAGTCTTGATGGCTCCCACAGTTAACAAGACAGAACAGAAGCTGTTACACTATCTGCTCCCTGGCACAGTGCTGTTTTGACCTTACAATATTTACATGTGAAAATAGTGAAGAACCCTGGAGTGAACTTTCTGACAGTGTTAAGTGTAGTTTTAAAGTAAGGTACAAATGCAAAACCCTAATGTTTAGGTCTTTGTCTAAGGCACAGCTTTGTTATTGTTCAATGTTGTTGTGATTTTTTTTTTTTTTTTTTTTTTTTCTTTCTGATTTAAATGTAGCCTAGTCAGTCCTGTCTGAAGGAACAAGGAAAGGAGATGGAGCCAAGACCTAAGCTTTCCTATTTATAACCCCTTTCTATGAGACCGCTAAAAGAGGGGTATAGTATCTTCTCTTTCTTCTACGAGCAACTAATCTGTGTTGAAACTCAGCCTTTAAAGAGTGATATACTCAGATGACTCTGGAAGCCCACAGAGTCTGCTACACTTAGCTTCATTCCAGTACTGTCAGACATCATGAACTAATTCTAACCTATGTTACGTACAGATCTAGACAAATCTGTCACATCTTCTAGCAGATCTTCCCCCATATTTCAGCAGACTGTGAATTCAGGGTCTTAAACTATTCAGGAGTGGACGTATTGCGGGTGTGCGTGTTCCTGCTGTATGCCAGGTATGAAAGGAGAGAAAACTGTTCTCTGCAAAAGCTATGAATGAAGTATATCTGCCCAGATCCAAACATTCACAGATGATGGCAGCCTTCTTCTTGAAACAAACAACAAATTTACACAAAATTGCCATACTTCATTAAGAAGCCAATAAGTGAACAGGAATGTACAATTGCACATCAAAATAAAAATTAATACAATTCAATATAACAGACATCAGAAAAAAATAATTACACATACCCACAAGGCAAGAAGAATTTAGCAAAACAGCTTTTTGATACTATTCATAGCATCACTTGGTGGGTTGTGTGAAATAGCCATAAATCCTCTGTTTTTCTGGCAGATGGAAATAAAGCCAAAGTGACACATGTGTTAGCCTCAAAATATGCCCATTGGTATTCAACAAAACTGTGTGATAATGGTCCCAAATTCTATATTCACAGGGGAAAATCACTGTGCTCTGTGCTTAGTTTTCAATGCCCGGTTATGTAGGCTTCCTTGTGTTATGGGCAGCCACTTTTAACATGACATGATGAATTGCCTCTTCAGGTCTTAGCACACATAATTTTTTTTTTCTCTGAGTTACTCACACAACTGCCATCGTTGCATGCAGGGAGAATGACAAAGTCAGGAGAGCTAGAGGGAGGGAGGGAAGGTGGAAGAGAGGGGGGGGGGAAGGGGGGAGGGAAAAGGAGGTAAGGGTAGGAGAGGGTAAGGGAGGGAAAGGAAGGGAAGGGAAGGGAAGGGAAGGGAAGGGAAGGGAAGGGAAGGGAAGGGAAGGGAAGGGAAGGGAAGGGAAGGGAAGGGAAGGGAAGGGAAGGGAAGGGAAGGGAAGGGAAGGGAAGGGAAGGGAAGGGAAGGGAAGGGAAGGGAAGGGAAGGGAAGGGAAGGGAAGGGAAGGGAAGGGAAGGGAAGGGAAGGGAAGGGAAGGGAAGGGAAGGGAAGGGAAGGGAAGGGAAGGGAACTCACCAGGTGACTGAAGTCAAGCTGAGCAGATAAACTCCTCCTTAAAGAGGTGAAGACACATTCCAGTAGGATACAAACCTCCTCTGCCAGCAGAGATTTCCCAGCCACTACAAATGTCATGTGTGCTGGGAAATCATACTTTTGCTTCCCAGTGGGGTCCACAGTAGTTGTAGTAAAAAGGATAAATTGTACGTGCTGGCCTCTTGATTTCAGATGAAATCATTTCCTTTAGCCAAGTTAGCTAATGTGCAACACTGATGTTCGCAGCATGAAGGTGACAAATGCAAAGGCAGCCTAAGGGAAGGAGTGAAAAGGAGAAAAGCCAGTATGGGCATGGTGAGATAACACCACTGTTACTCCAGCTTTTTTGTGAAAGATGCAGTGATAAGATGATGTTATAAAACCAATACATAGATATACAGACAGATATGTTTGCGCAGATTGAATTTTTGCTTTTATTTTCCTTAAATGGATAACTTTTAGGGCTCAAAAATACCTAAAAACTCTACAGTTAAGTAGTTTCTGAATTTCTGAGGCCTAATGTGCACCCAGTATCACTGTCCAAATCATACCCTTGTTAGCTGTATGGCAGTTCTCCAAGGACCTCTGACATTGGAGCAGACCCCATTTACAGAATACCATTTTATCGCTGATAAGAAGCTCATCCTAAGAACCTATATAAACATGATACAGACAAAAAACGGTATAGAAGTAATGACAGATTTTATCTCTTTCATCAAGGGCAAAGAGGCACAGTAAGGCTAAATGGCTTTCCCAGTTTGAGGAAGAGCATCAAACCCCTTTGTAATACTGGAAGTTCAGGACATACTTTAAGTGAAAGGGATGGAAGTGTGTGCTGAGATGGATAGACACGTTGAAGGTCTAGAAGATTCAAACTGACTTGTGAAAAAAAAAGCTGGTTACTTTTGTTACCTTATTGTAACCCAGGGAGAGCTGGCTGTCTGGAATTTCTGAGATTTTGCAGCTGAATAATAAACCTGCTTCTTTTTAGAAGGTCAGTGGGGAGGGAGGGGGGGAAGAAAACAAAAAAAAAAAAAAAAAAAAGATTCAGTAAGTAAGGTCTTATCAGCTGAAGTTTTACTTTGCAGAGTAAATTTAGAATAAATGAAGTATAAATCTGCAGACACATTTATATACAAATCTGTACTCATGTCTGATCTTCAAACATTGTAAACAAAACAAAATATAACAAAACAAAGAACAACAAAGAAACTATGCTTGTTTTGTCTTTTCTCACTCCTCCACTCATCTCCTCACACGCATTTTTGTAGGATTTTGCTGTTTAGCTTTGATTCTTTCAATTTTTGAAGAGACTGTGCTCCCAGTGCTGTTACAGAAGCAGTGCCATTATTTCTTGGAATAACTATACTGCAAGATGTTGCTGTGCTTTTTTGCTGCTTCCAATATGAAGTTGAAATATATGCAACAAATCTAAAATCTAAAATGGCTAATTCTTTGTCAGGAGCTGCAGAAGATAATGATGCAAAAGAAATAGTGGGTCATTGCTCTGGCCTACATGCTTCTGCTACGAAAAAAAAAAAAAAAAAAAAATCATAGCAGCAATTTTAGCAGAGTCAAGACTCCAATAACTGCTTTTTAAAGTGCATAAGTGTGTCAGTATTAACTACTTATACATTACACATGCTGCACATGGGCTATAAAGAAACATAAAACACAGTAAGAACCATAGAATATTCACAAAATACTCAAGGAGATGTTAATATTTTACAGACTTGTGTTCTTCAGAGAATTTCTCTCATCACCAAAATGTATTCACTGCTTTCTTTCGGTTTTTGAGCCAGCCAGAGTTTGCCTTGTATACAACAGATCAGGCCATTCAGAGGGCTATTCATCTAAAGCTCAGTTTGATCTCCTTTACCTACTTTACTCCCATCATCTCTCTAATTCTCCTTCTGCATCCACTACAGAAAATATTTTTGTCATAGGCCACAAGGAAAATGTGATGATAAGAAGTTGATTACTGACATCTCTCTAGCAATAATGCTTTTAGCGTGAAGTGTTTATTAGAAGGAAATGAAAGATTCAGTCTTTTTGAGGAACGGTAGGCAGCTTTCAAGATTAACTGACAAGAAAATATATTGTGCACAACTAATGGGAGATGTGTCCCATGCTGCTGCTATTGAAGCTGCCACAAAAAAATAATGAAATATTCTACAAAACGTGCCTACAAGGTAATTTATACAGAACCAACACTTGTCACACTGTTAGTAGTGAGTGACCTATGGTGCTCTCTTTTGCTTCAAACCTCATTAGTTATTGCGGATGTGGGGAGCTTTACGGACAGAGTCCTGGGACTCCGTGATGGAAAGGAAAGGGATCATAAAGTCAGACCCAGGCTGACTGCTGTCAGAGGCTATTACAGGACACATTTTTAAAGTTCTAGTAAAACTTCCTATAGAGAATTGTCATAGTTAACACACACAACCACACTTTCAAACACCACTCCCAGCCAGAACACTAAGGGAAATGACCCATGTCTGATCTTGCAAGCCAATCAACTCCCTGTGCACAACACTAAGGAAGAACGAAAACAGCTGCACATGGCTGTTTGGGTTTGTTGATGTATCTTCCCCCTCTGTTCCAGCTGGGAACTGAATGGTGTCTCGCTCCGATTTATAGGAGGGAGGGGAGGTTCTTTTAATATCTGTATACCCGGCGTGAGATTAAGAAACAACGGTTCAAATGTTGGTCTGACCAGTTTATTATAGATCTTAATTAGAGAGATGGGGAAGGGGAGGACGGACGCTATTATGAATTAGGGTAAAGGGGAAGGGAAGGAGGGAGATAGAAAAGATAGAAAAGAAGAAGCAAGGAGTCTTTATAGGAAGCAAGAGGGAGATAGTCACCACCATGGATCCAGCCTGGTTTGTAATTCAGTCATTGATCTTCAGTAGCGGTGGGTCACTGGGCATTGTTGTTCTGTTGACAACAACAACGACCATGGTGATGATGGCTCCTTTTCAATGCTTTCAAAGTGGTCGAGTCAGCTGTCTTTGGAGTGACAGCTCAAATCCAAAGTGGTTGAGTCAGCTCTCCTTGGAGTGGCAGCTTCTGGCTCTGGGATCTTAGCAGAAACTCCTTTGTTCCTATCTTTCTGGCCTTGCCAGCAGATAAGAGGGAGCAGAGAGGCGCCAACTTGTATCTTGCCTTCACAGGATACAGTGGCATTATCCCCCAGTTTTCCATAGCAAGCTGGAGTTATTTGGTCACAGGCTAGATCTTCCGCCAGTAAACACTCCTGAGCACTCTCTTCCGGAGGCAAACAGCTAAAATTGTCTACACAGTGATGTTGATTGCCACACAGCAACACCCATCACTCATCTCCTAGACAAGTCAGTCATATCACAAGAAATACCTCAGGAAGCAAGCTTTGAGCCAAAAAACAAAGAAGGATTCTCACTAATGGGTACAATCATGCCTCTTTTTTTTTAATCTTATTTCTATTTCAGTGTCATCACAAGGCCAGAAATGACTTGCATCTGAGAGAGGTTGTCTTTTTCAGAAGTATTATTTCAAATCCTTTACTTTTCTGTTTGCTTGAGTTGAATGATAAAGGAAGGTTACAATAAGCTGAATGTGGTGTTAGGGACCCAGCCTTCGTGACTCGTACCATGTTGTTTCATGTGTAGCACTGTTTTTTACCGATAGGAGAAGGAGGGGGAAGAGGTTTCCTTCATGGTTGGTCAACAGCTAAGCACTAAAACAGAAATTTCTAAAAGTAATTTTAACTTTCCAAGTTACTCCTTAGTTCTCTCTGCAGACATTGTTCTGCAAAGATATGCATAACTTCATGAACAAGAAAAACAAAACAAGAAAATAATTTTCTATTTCCCATAACTAGTCAGCTATTCATACACTTCAAAGAAAGCAGGGCTTACTACATGTTTCTTAGGAAGACAAATAGCATCATTCCATATGTCCACTCCTCTCCCCCCATCTTCTTTACTCCAGCTTTTATTGCTGAGCATGACACCATATGTTATGGAATATGCCTTTGTCCAGTGTATGTCTATTGTCGTTGTTCAGTCCTCTCCCATCTCCCTGTGCACTCCTAGCTCCATGCCAGCAGAGCATAACAAGTTGCAGAAAATTCCTTGCTTTTTGGAAGCATTGCTGTGTAACAACTGAAGAATCCAAAGCACAACATCGCACAATCTTTCATGATGAAAATTTATTCTATCCCAGAGAAGATCGGGATGCATACCTATGTACAGTGTCTTGAGACTGAAGACATAGAAAGAGTTGCTATACAAAAATTCTGTCAGGTAGAAAGCTTTGGTGATGTGAAAATAAAGTCTTATCCAAATCATAGAATCAGAATTACCTTAAAGAACAGGATTAAATTTAAAGATTAAGGAAACATTCTGAAGAACATACATGGCTGAAAAATTGCCATAAATGAAACTCTCCTTCTCATCTGTTAGTACCTTGGCAAACAACTTGAAAAAGACAAATGCAGTACTGATCAAAGTACACGTGTAACTAATTACCTGATTTTCCATCCTTCCTCCCCTCTGTGCAGGCATTAAAGATGAGCATGAGATACAGACTGAAAGAAGATCAAAAGAACATTACCTGAATGTGCATTTTCTTACACCTCCCTCCCTTTTCTCCCTAGAGTCCTTTCACTCCTTTTTTTTTTTGTTTTGTTTTGTTTTGTTTTGTTTTGTTTAGACGCTATTTCACATCTGTTATTCTTTTTTGTGTTGTTGTCGGCTTGTGATTTGACAGGACTGCACTGCACATATTGAAGATGTGAACAGCGATTATTTATTATAATAATCACATTAATAGCATTTAAAATTTGTGTGACTTTAGCCCTCCAAACTTGCAAAATTTGACCATCAATTCCAAACTTTATTCAAAATCAGAACTGAACTTTTGTGTTACAGTTCAAAATAAGACTTGTATCTCAGTTTGAATATGCAATGTGAAATTATGAGATATTTGAATGACTTTCTGATCTTCTGAGTGGCTTTTTGTTTTGTTTTCTTTTTTTGGCTTGTTTGTTTGTTTGTTTTCCTTTATCTTTTCCTGAAATATTGTGAAAGAATCACTGCTTTTTGTTTGTTTGTTTGTTTTGTTTTGTTTTGTTTTTTATTTTTTAATTTCAACTCTTTCATACTGCAATCAATAACAATCTACTTTCCCACTAGGACTCCACATTGTCATGGTTTTGTGATTTTTGGTTCTTGGTATTCCACATCATAACATCATGTGAGGCACTAGGAGTTTAACTGTTAATGGTCAAGTTCTGGGTACCTGCCCAGAAGAGAAGAAGAACTACGTTCCCAGGGGACTTTGCGGTCACAGAGAAGAGATCTAACTCCTGGTGAGGTCACCTGAGGGCGCTTTTCTTCGCCTGCTCTTCTTCATCTGTTCTTCTTCATCAACCTTCCTCCCGTCTCCCTGCTGCTCAACTGGATTGCGCATCTCAACTCAGCGTTGTGGTGAGGCCTATCCACCTTTCGGACATCCTCTCTCTCATTATATTTGATTTATTAGCTTCAATAATTATTATATTGTACTACAGTGTGTTATCTTGCATTCCGATACTATATTTAGTAAATTAGTTTGTTTCTCCTCAGATCGTTGCCATTGTTTTTAATTATTTTGTGTTCCCTTGTTCCCTTTTTCCAGAGGCGCAGATCTGCGGATCCCCCCGCCCCGTTAGTCATGAAACTGGGACAAACCAGCTCGTAAACCATTAACATCAGTATTTTTAATGTGATTTCTGTCACAAAATTAAGCAATGTACACTTAATGTACACTTCTGTGTTTTATGTGTGTCAACGGTTTACAGTTGAGCAGCAGGGAGACGAAGAAGAGCACATCAGGTGACCTTGCCTGGGGTTATATCTCCTTTCTGACCGCAAAGCCCCCTGGGATATGGAGGTCTTCTTCTCCTCCAGACAGGTGCCTGGAACTGGACCATTAACACTTTAAGTCCCAGTGCACTACATGATGTTACGATGTGGAATACCTATAGCCAAAAATCATAAAACCATGACAACTGATCAACATCAGAATGTGTTCACTTTCTTTTTTTTTTTTTTTTTTTGTTATATTTTGTTATTTTTCTTTCTCTGTTCCAGAAAAAGAGATCAGAGGGTCTTCCAGGCACCATGTCATATACAGAAGGAAGAGAGGGAAAACAAACAAACAAACAAACAAACAGTGGCAACAATCTATGGAGGTAAACTTATTTTACTAACTATGATATCGGAATGCAAGATAACACAATATAATACAATCTAATTGAAATTGAGACTAATAAATCAAATAAGATATGAGAGAGAGTTCCCGAGACTGAGTCAAACCTGAAAAGCTTGGAATGGCTAGGAAAGCACCCTCCAGCATCCACTGCCAGGCAGTAAGAGACCTCCCCACCCGGAAAGGTCAGATCCCGTGACTTCTGTAATGTACAGGGATAGGTACCTGGAATTGGAGCATTAAGACTTTAATTCCAGTACACTACATGATGTTTTGATGCACAATAATGAAAACCAAAAGCATAAAACCATGACAAGCATAATTGCCCTGTATGTCCCTCAACATTACACATTTCTTGTATAGATATTTTTCAAGACTGTATGTGAGTTTACAAACAAAAAGTATGTGAAACTCAATCTTCATTGTAAAGGAAAGGATTAGAAAATCATTCAAAAATATGTAATGACAATATTTTGTGGTTCAGGAAACAAGGTAATGTGTGACTCAATACAGAAACAAATAAGAAAATTTATGTAACTTTGAGCCTCTGAGAGGAATCTGATAGATTTTCCAAATACCTCCCACATCCACTATAATCCCCTTACACAGCAGAGAAAAATAAACTTATCTTGTTGATATTAGAACAAAACCAATAATACATACAGGCTATTACACTGAATGACATGTCAGCTGTCAGCAACTATGACTTGTGTGAACTGAAAAACTCCTTTTAATATGCTTCTCCATGAAGAGCAATTTATTACAAGAGCAGCAATTCATCAGATATTTATTTTATCAGAGATGAAATTCTAACCAAAATGTTGTATTTGCTTTGTTATTCACACTGCAATAAACTGAGGAGAAAACAAAAGTGAAGAACGGATCTGAGAAAATCTTGAGATTAGAATAACAAAGAAGAGTAGGCTTCTCAGATGCAAAATATGAAAAGCAAATGATATTATTTCCTTGACCATCCCAATAAGATGTTTAAAATGATCAAAGATGAACAAACCAGGGAAATAAAAACATAAACATAAAGAAAGAAAGAAAGAAAGAAAGAATCAACATTATTTGGTTATCTGTTCTGGGAAAATGACAAGACTTAACTCACTTTACAAAAAACTAGACAAAAGTTATTTCATTAAGTGCAAAATTGGTCAGTTCTCTTCAGTAAGGAGATATTTTTATGGACACTAAATAAACTTCTTTGATAGTTGCATGCCATTCTCTCCAGAGACGTAAAGGCTTAGATGTCTTAGTTGTCTTAGGCTTTAGGATCTTTTTTCAGTCCATAGTATAAGTAACCAGTTTTTTGTTCGTTTGTTTTTTTCCTGTTCCTTTTTCTTCTGTTCCAAAGCAAACTTCTTGATGCTTATACTGTTTTGTGGATTTACCTTTTACATGCACTAAGTTGTGCTTTCTTGTTTCTTCACAGTGTCTATTTTTTTTCCCAATAATTTTAACACCATTGCTCTAGTAAATTTGTTTTAACCACTGAGCTTCCTTGTAACAGAAGACCTTGATTGGTTGCCTCTATTAACTAAGAATAACTGTCAATGAAATTACATCCTAAAGGGCTCTTTCATTAGTTTCTTTTGAACTTAAGAATGCTTTCCCAGGGATTTGATTGCTTTTAGACTGGCACTTCCTAACAAGGCTTTTGATGTAAACTTTCATGCCACTGTTACTATGACAATAGTGTAACACAGCAGCAGCATTAATTGGAATTTTGATTATTTCTTAGACTCAGAAGACTCTATGTTTTAATAACTGGCTCAACTGTGCTTCAGATCAATGCTGCATGGCAAAGCTGAAATCTTTTAATCCCAGTAAATTGTGAATTAATAGAGCAGCTGAAGAAGAAGAAATGGAAGATGGAAGTAGCGTCATGGTATCAACGCATCCAATTTTCCTCGCTATTGTTTATATGATTCATGGCAGCTAGATCTTGTGCAAAAAAAAAAGTTATTTTTTTCTCATACTGGGAAAATCTTACGTAGCTTTCCATATTCGTCTACCTAAATCAGATTTGTTTTGGAGAAGGGAAATGATTAAAAAGTCTAAAAATGAAATCTGTATAAGAAAGTACAATTAGTTCATGTTGTTCTGGACCAGATGGTAAGAACTTTGTAAAGGCATCAGTTCTGCTAGATATTAACACTCTTCAATTTATCAGAAGGTGAATCTGCAGTATATAACAATGCATGTCATAAAAAAATATGATGAAATATATTTAATTTTTCCTATTCCAGATTATACCAAATATCCAATGGGATATTGCCAAAAGAAAGAAATGAATAGAAATGCAATGGATGAGCAACTGTCTGATGGGTAGGGCCCAAAGAGCTGTAAAGTTAAATCAGGTTGCTGGCCAGCCAGTACTGGGATTCCTCAGGGCTCTATTTGAGGTCCAGCTCTATTTAATGTTTTCATAAATAACTTGAATGTAGGACTAAAAGTCACAAGCTATTCACAGGTTTCAAACAAAATTCAGAAGCATGCAGAAAATAATTTAAATTCTTTATGTGCTGATAGCAATAGTCACCATTCTGCTTAGGTGCTTTTAATATACAATGAAAAGCTCTTTGCATTCTAGTCCACAAACCTTACTGATGTAAATGGAACCAGTAAAAGAAGCCACAATATACACATGAAATATAATAGATCTTCTACTTTCTATGTAATATAGAAACAAATGAGATTTTTATTTTATTTTATTTTATTTTATTTTATTTTATTTTATTTTATTTTATTTTATTTTATTTTATTTTATGTTTTGCATTGTAAAACACTTTTCCATTTTATTGCAGGCATGCAGGGATGCATAGTTTCAGGAAATCGATGGCAAGTGTCTTGAGCAGTTTGATCAATGACTACTCCCGCCCATTTCAGCCTGGATATTCATCTCTTGTTGTTCTGCAGACAGTTTACAGATTAATAATGAAGCATAAAACTAAGTTAGTGGAAACATATGAGCACAGTAGATGCAAAGCTGAACATCTCACATTAATGGCACTTTGCATTAGCAATCCATCAAGCTGGTTCTTTACAACATCTGCAGTTTCTTGTCCCTCCCTACAGAAACTCACAAATAAGAAAATCATAGAATCATAGAATTGTTTGAGGTGGAAGAGACTCTTAAAGGTCACAGAATCACAGAATGGCCAGGGCTGGAAAGGACCTTAAGGATCATGAATCTCCAAACCCCCTGCCATATGCAGGGCTACCAACGTCCCCATTTAATACTAGACCAGGTCGTATAGTCAAAGACTATATAAAAGAAACAGGGACAACTACAGCTAAATCAGGTTGCGCAGTGTCCCTTCCAGCCTGACCTTGAATGTTTCTATGCATGTATATTTCACCCTTCCTTCTTTTAGCACATCTTTAGATACTGAAATGCCACCCTCAGGTCTTCCAAGAGCCTTCTCTTCTCCGGGCTGATCTGTCCCAACTGTCTCAGCCTGTCCTCACAGAAGAGGTGTTCTGTTCCACAAATCATTTTGTGGATCTTCTCTTGATGCATTCCAACAGTTCGATGTCTCTCCTGTACTGAGCTTTTTATGTCTGGACACAGTACTTCAGGTGAGGCCTCCCAATGCAGAATAGAGGAGCAGGATCACATCTGTCACCCTACTAGCCATGTTCTTTTGATGCAGCCCAGAATACAGTTGGCATCTGGGCTGCAAGGGCACATTGTTATCTCATGTCCAGCTTGCCATCCACCAGTATCCTCATGTATTTTTTTGCAGGGTTCTTTATTCTTCCATCCCTTAGCTTGTATTGACAGTGGGAGTCGCCGTGATTCAGGTGCAAGAAACAGAAATGCTTCTTAGGCATCTTTCTATTTTACTTATTAAAATGCAACCACTGGCCTTTTAAAGTTCATGTGCAATTGGCCTGACTCTCCCATTAGTCACGCAAAGTAAATCAGAAGATATCTATTAAATCAATAATCTATGATGATTAACATCAGCTATAAGTAATTATTCTATGCCAAGTCTAAAAGAACCTTGATTTTTTTTGTTTTTTTGTTTTTTTTTTTTTTTAAATTTTGTGACTTTTTCTGAGATACAAGAGATATTACTGAGTACAAAGTGTATTACCTATTGTGGCACTGTGAACAGTATGCTGGAATCACCTTTGTCTGGTGTATGAACCTGGTATGACTTCAGCATAAGCAATAAATTTTAAATTTTATCCTGATATAGCTCAGGCTATTTTGGCTAGGTTTCATTCTACTCACTGATCGTGAATAATTTCAGTGTTCTTGCTTCTTCACCTTTATGAATATCTAGCAACTAGATATAGGTGGGTTTTTGTTTGTTTGTTTGTTTGTTTGTTTTGTTTTGTTTTTCTCTCCTTAAAAATAGAAAGATACTACCAATCTCTCACTCCTTAACTCTGATGTTACTTTTTGTGTTCACATCAGCTGTCCATTTTGGCTATCAGCTTTATAAGTTTTTCAAGCAAGGATACATGCACCAAGCTTCTCTCTTTGGACAAATAAAAGGGGCAAAAAAAAAGTAGAATGGTATCTTTTAAAAACATGCACATCCGCTCGAATGAATTTTCCTCGCATTTTCATCTCAATGGCAAAGCTAGTAAACTGCAGTCAGAAATCATAAGTGAATCAGACTGTATTAAACATATGCAAACAGCCTGTTTGCATTCTTGTAATATTTTTGCTTCCATAGCGCCATGAAAATAAGCAGAAAAAGAAGGCTTACAGCATCCCAAACCCGACAACCCAGCAAAGAAACTTAATCCACTCAGACCAGTGAATTGATGCCTCTTAAAAAGATTGAAATGCAAATGGTGATTATTTAGGGGATTACATACAGATTTGAGTTTGGTGTTTGTGTTTGCCTTCCCACTTTGGCAGTTCAGGGTGAATATTATTAGTGAAATTATTAGTCAAATAAGGAAATCATCTTAATAGTTGCAAAGAAGCTTTTGACAAGATTAGTTACCACACATGACCTGTGCAGGAGATTCACCATTCCATCTGCTCATTGTATCCATTGGTCATTTAGTTTGTTGGCTCAACTCCGCTGCATTTTCCAATTGCTATCCAACTCAACGTCTCAGCTTGTCTGATAGATGAAATGCTGGTAAGCTGCATGATTGCTTCCCATATAAAGTGATTTTTCCCCAAAGGTTTAGTAACCATTGCCAAATATAAATCAAAACGAACTGACCGAGCTTTCAAAAAAAGGAAAGAAAAGAAAAATAAGTAGAAAAATATTGAAGGCTTTCATTTTAGTACTGTTTCTGCAGATTCTGCTTATGAGATAATTTTTTAATAAGTTTTGTGATATGAACAGTTTGTTCATATTTGATCATAGGGAAATTCTATGTATTTGTTTGACTGCAGGAGAAAAATATAATTGTGAAGTATATGACTGGGAGTGGATTGCAGAACTGAATGACTCCTCTCACAGCTGAGTCCAACCAGAGAACACTGTTTAAGCCATGCATCGCAGTATTTCATACAGATTTTGGGTCTTGAGTATTGAGAGATTGTTTCTGTTGTTGCATAAGAACAATAAAGTTTAAGCAACTGCTTCCACTTGTAACTAAAAAGAAATATCTATCAACTTAAAATCAGTGACACAGTCATGTATAAATCATTACATTACACTGAACATATTCTATAAGATAAGACAAGTATACACCTTAAAAAAGAAAAAAAAAAAAAAAAAAAGTTTGTAGAAAATTAAACACAGTCACAGTTGCTGAGAAGTTCAATTACACTATGCACCAAGGCTAGGCCAAAAGTAGTTTCCTGAGACAACACATTAAAAGAGGTTAAGGCCGTTATCAGGAAACACATATAAGGTCAATAACAACACTGACCAATGAAGAAGACATTCCCATATCCACAACTGCATTTATTTTTTCCTTCCCTCCTTCTGTCCCTCCCTTCCCTTTCTTTCCTTCCTTTCCTTCTTCCCTTCCTTCTCTCCTTCCTTCCCTCCTAATGTATAGAAATACAGTAAGGGACAACCAAAATGGACTCTGAAAAAAAAAAAAAAAGTACTAGAACTGCCCAACAAAATCACTTTCAAAATGTCTTATGAGAGAAACCACTAATGAAATTTCAGGAAAATGCATACTTCAAAATTTGTACATAGAAGATTCTAAAAACAAATCCAGAAATTTACTAAATGTAACAAATTAAATATAAGAAATGAAGTTTCAAGAAAAATAAAACAGCTTGGTAAAGACAACATAAATAAAGTGTACAAGAAATCGTTGAATTCAAGCCTGTGCATTTGTTCATATTCTGAATGAAAGTCTCCTAAATATTTTGGTGTTATCAACCTGCACTATGTTTGAAGATTTCATATATTTGATACCACTGTGGTTTCTGTGCAATAACATCTATTATAAATGCTTAGAAAATTAGACCTCTGTATATCCATAAATTGAAACAGTTCAGGTTGTAGATACCTGAAAGTCTTGACTATAAAATCAGAATTCATAGAATCATAGAATGGCTTGAGTTGGTATGGACCTCAAGGATCATCAAGTCCCAGCCCCCCCGCCACTGGCAGAGCCTCCAACCTCCATATCTAATTCTAGACCAGGCTGCCCAGGGTCTCATCCAACCTGATCTTGAACACCTCCAGGGATGGATGGGGCATCCACAGACTCTCTGGGCAGCCTGTTTCAGCACCTCACCACTCTCTTGGTTAATAACTTCCCCCTGATATCCAACCTAAATCTTCCCTCCTTCAACTTCAAACCATTTCCCCTTGTCCTGGTATAATCTACCCTTGTAAGGAGTTGTACGCTCCTTTTAGGTACTGTAAGGCTGCAATTAGGTCACCCTGCAGCCTTCTCTTCTCCAGGCATTTAGGTAGATCTTGCTGTGTTAACAGCTTTGCTCTTCTCCAGCTATGCCATTCTTTGAGTTTTATTTCCTCGTCAATATATTGGATATGTAAATTGAATACTTGGGATACCAATTACATGTAAGGAGGATCTTCTGCATGACTACTGAATTAGCCCTGCTTCCAATATTCATTACCTTTATCAGCCTCTCTTGATATATGGTTTAGAAACAGAGCCTAAATGAATTGTTGTTTTTCCCTCAAATTTGAGTGGAAAAATGAGTGGAAAAGAAAACCAACTTTGTCATTCTTTTCCTTTATGACTTATAAGTATCATAAAAGATCAGCTATTAGCTAAATAGTTTTGAGAGAAAATTATTTCTGTTACTCTTTCCCCCTCCCCCACTCCCTCCCCCCCTTTTTTTTTAAGGATTTGTTTGTTTTGCTGAATTTGCACAGGTTGAAATGTAAATATATCCTTATTTTGTGATGGGTTAGGAGAGCATTTCTAGGCTACTCCTTGAAAACTCAAAAAAACAGTAGAGACTATTCGTAAGAGTCATTCCTTGCTTTCTTCTTACCTATTGCAGTGGTTTACAGTATATTAGGCTATAGATTATTACAACTATTTACTAAGGCAGATAACACTTTGACTCTAATAGCACCTGACTTACAGTACATCACATGAATTGGTTTCTATTATCTGACCCTGTATATTTATGGAGGAGGTGAAACAGAAGAGATGTCTAACTCCATGATTTTTTCTGTGTAGATAGTACTGAGAATCATAGAATCATAGAATCACAAGGTTGGAAATGACCTATAAGATCATCTAGTCCAACTGTCTTCACACTACCACTGCTATCACAAGCTACTAAACCATATCTCCCTACTTGAATGGGAACAGTTAGATTCTCTGGGTCCACTTCACTCTAACATCATTTAAGGGCTGGCAGCCACAAGGGAACAATCTCTCCTTGGAGACTGCCTCCCTTGGAGTGCTCAGTGAGCTCTGATCCTCAGAAAGGGGTAAGCAATTAGTTCTTTATTATTATTATTATTATTATTTCTGTCATGGCTTTTTGATGACAAAAACAAAAGCCTTCACAAAAACGATTTCAATGTTTTAAAAAGTGGTACATTTTTCCAGGCGTGTTTGAAAGGTTTCAATAGTGGTTACACTGAATCTTCTTCCTGGCTTATTATTAATTATAATATAACTGACTTTGGTTAATAGAGTTACTCAATTCAATGTAATTCATCAGGAGACCCACTAAGCTTGATTTGGTACTTGATTACCATTTTTAAATAAAATCTAGTTTAAATAACACTAAATCAATGGAAGTTCAATGTTAAATATAGCAGCCTCTAGAGAGACTTTGATCAATGGAGAATTTGGTAGGTTTTATCTGATTGAGAATTAGACTAAGACCAGACAATTACGGGAAAATAACTTCTTAGAAGTTATTTTCTTCTCCTTTGTGCTTTAGTTATAGTACAAGAGATCTGTGACAAATACTGTATGATTTATGTTAAAAAACAATACAAAATATTGTCTTTGATTGTTTCTATAAACTGTAACATATTTATATATCTCTTTCCATTGAGTAATGGGATTTGTAATGTTAACGCTATCCTTATCACTGTTATTTGCCTAATGTTTGTTTGTTTCTTATTTTCAGCATGAAATTCTTGTCAGATATTCAGTTGCTTTGTGCATCCCTGAGTGTCAGGGGTGAAAACCCCAATCTATAATTAAATTTATCTATATATAGAGAGAAAGATTTGACTATAATGATAGAAACTACATTTTCAGTAAAGTCACCCCCATTCCTGAGACTATTTACAGATGTGTTTTTCTCTCTCCAAGCAGGTGTCTACAGAATAATTATAGGTCTTTCAAAACTCACTACCACAGACTGTACATAGCTGTCAGTGGTACTTATCCCATCTTCATATCTGAATAGAAAAATTAAAATACTCTTTCTCATTTCTCACACTAGTGTTGGGATTGCACTTTGGTTCATCACACAGAGGATCATCTATCAAAGGATCAACAGACCTCCATACTGATGGTTGGTGTATTACTACACACTGCACCACACACAGCACCAACACTGTGAGCTCTTCAGCTTTCTATTGGCTGATATCTCAAAGTAACTCACTGCTGTTTAGCCCTCTTCTTGGAAATATCAAATATAACTTCTCTCTAAACTATTTTCTGGGTTTTTGGTGTTCACAGAATCACAGGGTTGGAAGGGATTTCAAGGATCATGAATCTCCAACCCCCCTGCCACACGCAGGGCCACCAATCATCCCACCTAATGCTAGACCAGACTGCCCAGGGCCCCATCCAATCTGGCCTTGAACACTTCCAGGGACGGGGCATCCACAACCTCCCTGGACAGCCTGTTCCAGCACCTCAACACTCTCTCTGTAAAGAACTTCCCCCTGATGTCCAACCTAAATCTCCCTTCCCTCAGCTTAAAACCATTTCCCCTTGTCCTGCTGTCACTCACTCGTTCAAAGAGTTGATTCCCCTCCTGTTTGTAGGCTCCCTTTAGGTATTGAAAGGCTGCAATGAGGTCACTGCGCAGCCCTCTTTTCTCCAGGCTGAACAAGCCCAGCTCTCTCAGCCTGTCCTCACAGGGGAGGTGCTCCAGTCCCCTGATCATCTTTGTGGCCCTCCTCTGGACCCTCTCCAACAGCTCCCTGTCTTTCTTGTACTGGGGGCTCCACACTTGGACGCAGTACTCCAGATGGGGCCTCACAAGAGCAGAGTAGAGGGGAACAATCACCTCTCTGTCCCTGCTGGCCACCCCTCTCTTGATGGAGCCCAGGATCCCATTTGTCTTCCGAGCCGCAAGGGCACACTGCTGGCTCATATTAAATTTTTCATTTATCAAGACCCCCAGGTCCTTCTCCACAGGGCTGCTCTCAAGCACCACTCCTTCCAGTCTGTAGGGATGCCTGGGATTCCTCCAGCCCAAGTGCAAAACTCTGCACTTTGCCGTGTTGAACCTCATCAGGTTCACCCGGGCCCACCTTTCTAGCCTCTCGAGGTCCCTCTGAATGGCATCCCTTCCTTCTACTGTGTTGACCGCACCACTCAGCTTGGTGTCGTCAGCAAACTTGCTGAGGGTTTACTTGATTCCGTTATCGATGTCATTGATAAAGATGTTAAAGAGGACCGGTCCCAAGACAGACCCCTGGGGGACACCGCTCGTTACCAGCCTCCACCTGGACATAGAGCCATTGATGACCACCCTCTGTCTGCGGCCTTTCAACCAGTTTCTTATCCATCGAGTGGTCCACCCATCAAATCCACATCCCTCCAGTTTGGAGAGAAGGATGTGGTGGGGAACCATGTCAAAGGCCTTGCTCAAGTCCAGGTAAATGACATTGGTCGCCTTTCCCTTGTCCACCGATGCTGTCACTCCATCATAAAAGGCCACCAGATTGGTCAAGCATGACCTTCCTCTGGTGTAGTTCCTGGCCTGTAGTTCCCGGGGTCCTCCTTGCTCCCTTTCTTGTAAATGGGAGTGACGTGACCCTTCCTCCAGTCATCCGGGATCACACCTGACAGCCACGACTTCTCAAATATGATGGAGAGCGGTTTGGCAACCACCTCAGCCAGCTCCTTCAGAACCCTGGGATGCAGGGTATTGCAGTGTATTGCAATTTCAAATTCTCTTTGTGGATTCAGTGCTCATTAGGAAATACTACTTCTCTGAAAGAGAGGTCAGGCACTGGAATGGGCTGCCCAGGGAGGTGATAGGGTCACCGACCCTGGAGGTGTTCAAGGAATGTTTGGATTTTTTTATTATTTCTGAAATGATAGAATCTGCATTATCCTTTTAACATCTCCAAAAACAAACTTTCATGTTAGACAGCTAACATTTATACCTGCAACAGTAATTTTGCCTCTTTTATCTTTCTCAACATTAAAGGCCATAAGCTTTGATCATTATGATATAAAAATTAACCTTAATTTTCACATGCTGACATTTAGACATTTCATGGAAGTAACCTAGAATCTTCACAGAAAGAAGGTAAAGTATAATCTGGATATTTTTTCATGTATTTTAAAATATAGAAATGTACTTAACAACACATAAAGAGTCATGAAAAGTAGACTTCTCAAAGTTATTCTTCCAAGAGTAGACTTGCTAGTTTTGTTGATAGCAGAAAAAAAATAAAAAATGAATTTTTTTAATAGTCTCCATCTTTTAAGTCTTGCTCAGTCCAAAAATCAAGATGGCCCATTTTGGTCACAAAAGGAAAAGGACAAAAAAAAAAAAAAAAAAAAAAAAAAGGAGGCTGAGGAGGAGGAGAAGGAAAAGGAAAAGGTGAAACAAACAAACAAACAAAAACCCACGACCTTATAGAGTACTCTTCTCTAGAGTACTCTACGGTTGCAGTCCAGTGCATTGCGCTGCTCTAAAATGCTCCACTGACAATCTGTTATATCTTAGTGCAATTGCCAGCTGGCAGGTAATTTTCCTGTAGAAAACTTTTCCTCCCTGTAAGTGCTGTCATGGTAATATTCAACCACAGCAATGTTGTTAAAAGAAATTGAAAGAAATTGGCACTTCTGAGGGTGACTCAAACCCATCCATAGACAGGTATGTAAGGTGGGATAAATCACTTTAGGAGGTATTTCCATCTGTTTGCCAATTAGAAATTAGACTACATACCAGACTTCTAAGTACATAAAGCTTATTGGGACAAATCTTATTCTAGACATTAAACTTTTTTGACAGGTAATTCTACTTACAATAACTATCAGGTTGCTTGAGTCAGAGATACATTGCAAACCACATGTCATTGCTCATGAGATTATGTGGAAAGGATGATGAGTGTAGTTGGACTTAACTCTACATACAACAAATTTATAAATTTGTCAGGGCATTCATGCTCTCATAGGCAGGTCTAAGGAACAAAGACATAGTTTGGATATCTAGCCTGTGACCGTTTGACATTACTGATTAGACTTGTAATATAGCTAGCCAAGAATATTTAGAGTAAATCTTCAAATGCCAGTACCATGCCTTTTAGAATAGCCCAGGTGGGATCCAGCAGAGAGCAGTATCTGTAGGTGTATCTTTATGGACACATCAAGAGCTTTTGAAAATAGTGCTTTAAAATACATCCAAATTGTAGATTATGAAAGGGGAAAAAAAAAAAAAAAAAAAAAAAAAGAGAGGAAATTTCATCTGAAAAATCATGCTGTGACAAAAGATAACAACGACTTTTCTATACAAAGAAAAAAATAATTGAACGCTATATGTATTGCATTGTGGTATAATACCCAACACTACCATTGGTAAGATAACATCTGCCTTGTCCTGATTTTATCTATAGATTTGTGAATATCAATCCATATATAGGCCTGGTAGCAGACAGCATTGCAAACCTTTGGATTTTTTTGGCTCTGTCTTACTTCCAGCTGAGGTGGAATTTTCTTCAGAATGTCTGGTATGATGCTATGTTTTGATTCTAGGAAGAAAAACAGTGTTGATTGTGGTTGGACTCGATGAACTTGAAGGTCTTTTCCAACCTGAGCAATGCTATTCTGTGATAACACACTAATGCTTATAGTTTTTGATAAGCCATTCTCAGCAAAGAGCCCAAGGAACTGGGAGGGAACAGTATTAGGACAGCTGACTTAAACTGGCCAAAAGGATATTCTATAACATAAGATATCAAGCAGAAGAAGTTCTGAAGGGGGTGGGAGTTCATCTTATTCTCTTCTACTGCTCAGGGGGTTGGCCAGGCACTGGTTAGGGGATGATGAGCAATAGCATACACATCAGTTGTTACATAAGTTCACGTATAAAATTATATATTTGCCATAGTTGTGATTCTTCCCTTTTTCCCTGTTGGAGTAAGCTGTTTAATCTCAACCCATGAGTTTGTTGTTTTTTTCTTTTGGTTTGGTTTTTAATTTATTCTGTTCTTCATTCCACTGGGAGGAGGGAGAGTGAGAAAACAGTGTGGTGCTGAGACACCTGCTGGATTAAATCATAACAATTCATTTTCAATATTGTTAGAAACTTCCGGAACTACATTTGATGATAAACATGAAAAAATCTCATGTCTTCTTCTCAGGCTTCAGCCTTGGTCTCCAGCTAAGAGTTGATTCTGAAGTCTTAATACAGGTTAAAAATGAATTCAGCTTTTATGTTAAAGAACTCAATTTCTTTTGCTGGCTCTTGTTGTTATTTGTTCAGGCAACATTTGGAGATGTGTTAGTTGCATTATTTATTTAGCTCTTGTGAATGAAATAGGAAAATGTTTTAAAGAAGTTGAAAAAGTATTTCTTGTCTGTCTCATTTTAATCCAGTTCAAATTTTCTCTTAAACTACTATATGGTTTTGAACACAAATAATATATTTTTCTCTGTAGGTTTCATGCCTGCTGTCTTTAAATCTGCTGCCAGTTAGTCATCAATAATCCCCTTCATCTGCCTATTTGGCTTCTGATTCCAGATTTTTTGCCAATCTCTTGTTCTTTTTTGTATCCTCCTGTGTAGTTTACTGTTTCAGATCAATGAATTCTTTATTGCCTGCTACCCAAATAACAATTAGCATTTCAAAAAAAGCACCTTCCTAACCTGGATTAGGCCACCATCAGAGTCAGATGTTGTGATTCAGTAGTCCTAACACCAGTGACCAAAATTAAATGGCTTATTTGCAGGCAAGTCTCATCTCCTTCAGCAGCAAATGAGAGAAAGCGGCACCTTCAGGGAGTAATTTCTCTTAAGATATTTCCTGCTGCTAAAAGGAACCAAAGGTATTAGCTCACTGTAAGTAGTCCCAAAGGTAGAAAAGATAGAAAAAAGTTAATTGAAGGCACAAGACTAGATTACATGGTTGCTCATGCTGTGCTAAAAGTGGCATTGGACATAAATACTTGAGATTTAAAAAAAAAAAAAAAAAAAAAAGGGGGGGGGGGGGGAGAGAAAGAGAGAAAGAGAGAGAGAGAGAACACAAGCTTCTAGAAACACAAAACAAAACATTACCAAACAGCATCACCACCACCACACTGTTGAAAATCCTTACTTCAAACTGAAATAGGTAGGTCAGTCCAAAAGTTGTATCTCCTAATTATTTCCATGGAAACTACATACAGATAAGCACAATAACAACTACTTGATAGATCAGATTTTCAGCTACAAAACACTATTTTCTGCACATAGTCACCAACATTTGCTATGTATTTTTGATAACAATGAACAAGAGTCCGCATGCCATGTTCATAAAAATATGTACCAGTGGAGATGACTCCCTGTCACTGTTGCCGCTGCTGCAACACATCACCAATCACCTCTCTTTCCTCACATCCACTGTTTGGTGCCCAGAAATGTTCATCAAGCATCACTGAATTGTCAACAGGTGTAATTATTTCCTCATGGAGGAGTTCAATAACACACCTTTGCTCCACATGCCTTTCCATGTCAGATGCCATTTTGTCAGACTGTGACTCTGCTGCCATTTATCACATAACAACAAAATATAACAGAATATTTTTTGTAAGATTCAACTTTTCTGCCATAAAAGCAACATTTGCCTCTGATGTCATGGGTCGACATAAAAAAAACAGGAGGAATTACTTGTAAAGCAGCCCTTGCAAATACATGTGCATATTGACATAACATAAAGGGTTATGTGTATTTCTGCTTCATTTTGAAAATCAAGTTTTGTGATAGTCTCCTGATTTTGTTTCTTCCTTTCTGTACCTTTGCTGTTCTCGAGATATTACATATTGGCCAGCTGGTATTTTGTTGCCAGCACTCGGATTTCTTAAGAGAAAAATCTTTCCCATAGCTCAGTGTACATCTGCCTGCTAGTCATCTCTGAATCTTATTGTAACTTTGACACCTTAAATAAAGGTCAACAGATAATACTTTGTTCCAACTCAGGAGAAAATATTAATATGTTTGAGGAAAATACAGAACAGTCTCAAATTATTATTGCATACAATGAACTCTGCTTCCACACAACACCACTAGTTTATATGAGGATTTGAAGAGATGTATCTGACAAACAACTACATCTATCTAGCCTGAGTGTAAGAGTGCTTTTTGTTTTTTTTTTACAAGTTTAATATAAAACCACTACCTTTGTAGTTCATCAGAGTGCACTGGAGTAAATGAAGGTAGATTCATGCTTTCTGTCCATTCACACAATAAGGATTATAATTTATGATGACTTTGCATTTTATTTACAAAAGCCCTACAAATCTGCCGGAGTACTGAATGTGTTATGATGGTTATGCTGTCAAAGTGATCACATATGCTCAAGTGTTAACTCTTTTATCAATATTATTCTTTGTGAATTTAATTTGTACCAATTTTTACCTTTCTACTTCTTCTCAACTCCCCTCCAAGAGAGGTAACGAATATTTCTGGGGAATGTTTTTTCTAGTTTACATAATTTACAACATTAGTATTGCTGAAAATGTCTTATGCTACTAAAAGAATTTATCTCAGGTTTCTGATGGATATGATACATGATGATGCTCTCACAGATTGCCACATTTTGCTTTGGAAGACCATGCATTAAAATTCCTTATTTTACACACTAGATTTCACACACACACACACACACACATATATATATATATATATATTTTTTTTTTCATTAAGTACAATTTCTTTATCTTTTCCACAGTAATGTTTGTTGTGCTTCAGTGTCAGTTAGGAGAAGGTAAGTATGTAAGGAATAATATGACTATTTCAGCATTACTCACTAGCTTTATTGTCTCTTGTAAGTCTATTGTGTGAAGGTAGGACAAAGATGATACTTTTATTTTCTTATAAGCAATGAGGATGAAAGTCTTACAAAATACAGAGATTACTGATGCTGTGAAGTAACCAGAATGAGAATAAAATTAATAATAATAATAATGATGATAATAATAATAATAATAATAAAGTAGAATCACAGCATTTTTTTTTGTTGTCATAAAGCAGCTAAAACCTCTTCTCTGACGTAGGTCTTGTTTTCCCTAGATTACCAGGAATTCAGTCTAAACACTAAAGGTGTTTATGTTACCCACTGTCACTTGATCATATAGTCAGATAAGAAAGACAGATCATTGCCTTCCTCTCAAGAAAACCGAATAAATACATATATAAATTGTTATCTGGCGATAACATTGAAATAAGCTTAAAAATGCAAACATTTGCAGAAAAGCAGATGTAAAGCAAGTATATGTGGTTTGTAACATTTAGAGGAAGACAAGAACTCCATTACTTTTCCTGCAGTGTCTCTTTCTCATACTGTCATCATACAAGAGTAACTTTGTCTGGAATGCCACTGTATCAGCTAGTAAAATCCTGTGAAGACAAAAAAAAAAAAAAAAAAAAAAGAAAGAAAAAAAAAGAATAGGAAGGAATATCCCATAGCATTAGTCTGACAACAAAATAAAATACACTGAATCAACATTCAAAGACTGACTGAGCTAGTATACATCTACTTTTAAGCTTTTCTGCAGTCTGACCGAAGTATGTATCTTGGGAATGCACAAAACTGGACACTTGTTCTACCATTTTTATTTAGGAAAAAAAAAAAAAAAGCCTTTGAAACAAAGGGAAGAGAGAACTAACAGCCTTGGGAGAATAATAATAATTAATAATAATAATAATAATAATAATAATAATAATAATAATAATAAATGAGTAAAAATTGATTTATGATATCCAGACTCTTATCTTACTCATATATATCTGTTGAGGAGTATAATCTCCTCAACAGATGCCAATATCAGACAAATCAGAGGAGGTCTAAGAACTGGAGTAACTGACCCTGATTACTGGCAATAATTGGCCTAAGCATCCATTTAAATGTTAATAGATTTTCAGAAAGACACTATTAGCAGCAATATGTCTAGTTAGATTTAAAAATTTGGAGATGCTTAATAATTTGAGCATTTTTCTAAACCAGAACAAAAGGTTTTAAACTTAGCTCAGTAATTCCATGTATTTCTTACATTACAGTCCAAAATACCAGAGCTGCCAAGCACCAAGCAAAGCAATTCCTTTGCAGTAACAGTCCAGTAGAGGTTACACTGGATGAACAGTTTGCATCAAAAGGCAATACCAGTTTACCAGACCACTTCTGTGTTTGTTTGTTTGTTTCTTTGTTTGTTTGTTTGTTTTTCTAATTATTATTTTATTTTTTACCAGGACATTTTAGAAGAGTTATGCTACTGCGTGCAAAACTGCAAAGCAGTTTAAAGGGTAAAGTGCTTAGGAGATAAGGTCATGAGCTGAATCAAAAGAAAGGTTAGGCTCTGAGAGTTTATCAGAGAAAAGTATTTGCAAATAGATGGTGACTGATATCTAAAAGGGACAGCAAAAAGAACATTACTTAAACTTGCATATAAAAACACATTCAAGATCCTTTCTTTTAATTATTATTTTTATTTATTTATTTGTTTGAACAGGAGATTAAAACACTTTAGGAAGGACAACCTAGAAGGAGAGCCAGAGGCTATTTGCTTTGCAGAAAGATTCAGGGAATAGAGGAATTTAGCTTTTCTGTGCCTATGCCAACAATTTGTTGTTGTTGTTGATAATGTTACTTTCTAGCAAGAATAACATTCTGTGAGTGGTCTAACTCCTCTTCACCTGCACAACTAAATACTGCTGGAGGAGAATAAAATGCTAGGCTTTTCTCAATGTTTTTATATTCATAAATGCAGTCATACACATTGAATGACTAGTTACCCCATAAAAAAAAGTAAAACTAACAATCATTGACACCCCTAATCAGAATATCTCTGTCACAGCCCCACGAAGTTGAGGAAGAGTGTAGTGAATAATATTTTAGTCACATTATGAAAGAGATATGTGCTCTTACTCAGAAGATTACATATCTGTCATAATGCTTCGGTCAGTCTTGCAGTGTGACATTTTCTGCCTATCCAGAACAAAGAATCTAAATGTCATGAAAACCACACAGCACAGAGCTGCTGGAACAAATCAAGCCAAACCCCAAACCACAAAGTTGCTAAGAGCAACCAAAATAGCAGCAGCAGCAGAGAGATCTCATCAGCTGCATAATGCCTTGCTTCTCATGTTAACACACAAAAAGCTGTCCACAAACAGAACCATTATTCCAATGAGGAACATCTCTGCACTGACTCTAAGTGAGCAAGAGTGGCATTTGCTGTTTTGTTGTTGTTGTTGTTGTTGTTGTTGTTTAATCTACTTTAAAGTCAGACATTTGTGGGTCTGAGCTGAACAGATTCACTCTTGCCAAGATTTCTACTACTCGTGAAATGATTCTCCACAGCTTAATTTTCCTCTAGAGCAGGGAAGCATTGGCTTGCTGCAGCCTTCACTAAGGTATGTGAAAGCCCAATGAAATCCTCACGCTTGATTAAAAACTGATCAAAGACAGTATTGGAAAATTTTGTGGACCTCATATCTCATCCATCCATCTTCCTTGCTAGCTCTTGCAAGGCAATCCTTTGCTCAGCATGTCTTCTTTCTTGATTGCTTCCTTTGGGACAGTTGATCTATCACCATTCACAGCAGAGGAATCCTATGTATAGGATTTGTCTTATCTCACTCAAGATATTTAAAGGTTAAATCTGAGAGGCCCACCGTAGGCTCTATTTATTATTATTATTATTATTATTATTATTATTATTATTATTATTATTATTATTTTATTTTGTCAGTGGAGACAAATAGGATAGAGGCATGACTCTTAGGAGATGCTGTGACTCATTCTTTAAATTAGGCCTTTTCGATAACTTTAGAGATCAAGCTTATGCTCTATTTCCTTGCTAATCCTCATATTAAAGTATCTAATAATGTCTAAGGTATGATCACTAACCATGGTGCGAATACAGATCTATGCTTTATTCAAAGTGGCATTGTTTCAATTTCTCCTGATAGAACTTTTCTGTATTTTACATTCTAGTCTGAGGTGGGAAAATAGTTGCTATTTATATTTCAGTTGCTTATATATCACAAAAATATGTTTCAGATTTTAAAATTTCCACACAATTTTCACATACAAAAATGCATGAAATATTTTAGAAACAGAAAAAAAAAAAATCAATTTTGAAGTAAATAATAGAAGCTATTAATGAAATGTATAATATCCCCTTGTGTTTTATTTTCCTTGGCAAACTTTCAATGGAATCATATTCTCCACAATGTGTTCCATGGAATAAAAGATGTTTAAAAAATAATAATAATAATAAAAGAATTACTATATTCTAATGAATGCAAAGTCCTTGAAAACATCAGTGGTTCTGCAAGCCAAATGCTGATTTCTTTGACAGAATATGCAGAAATATAATGGTTAGCAGTTAAAATGCAGTTGCACAACGATAATTAATTTGCACCTGTAAATTCATTTCCCATTTCCCTCCTTACTGTCTGATGTTTTTGTTTATCATAGAGTCATATTCCATTCTCTTCTTTAGTAGTCTATTTCTGGAAAATAACTCATGCTGAATTCTGAAACACGCACAAAAATGTGATGATAAATTAAACAATATTTCTGTCCTCTTATTTTTTAAGAAAGAAAGGTCTTTTAAGAAGGATGACATCCTCTTATCTTTTCATTTTTTTCTTCTTTGTGTAAATTAATAAGCTTGTATAGAACTCACATGAATGAAAACATTAACATAATTGAGGTTTAAAAAACTAACATTTGTATTTTGGGTGACATAAAGGATGTTGCTTCATTCAGGGCATATGAAAGTAAATGTTCTGGGAGACAAGGAAGATCTTGGTTGATTTTTAGTGAGGACATTTTTTTTGGCTAAACTAATGAAGTTAGAGGTGTGAAATATCATTAGCTTCAAGAACTGAAAGAATCCTGAAGAGGAAAAGTGAAAAATTACACTTCCCAAGAATAAGAGTAAATTCATTTTTGTATTTTTTTAGGAAGGAAGGAAGGAAGGAAGGAAGGAAGGAAGGAAGGAAGGAAGGAAGGAAGGAAGGAAGGAAGGAAGGAAGGAAGGAAGGAAGGAAGGAAGGAAGGAAGGAAGGAAGGAAGGAAGGAAGGGAGGGAGGGAGGGAGGGAGGGAGGGAGGAAGAAGACAATTTAGAAGCATTTTAGTCAGGAGGCAGCCACATGCGAGTTAACTCTGCACATTCTGAGGAGGGAGGTGTGCCTGTGATCAGGTCAGGATGGGCAGCTACTGCAGAGCACGGAGCAGTCTTTGAAGGTCAACTTCTTGGCAGCAAAGAAACACTTTTCACTTTCTGCAAACCACAGGCTGAGAGGATCTACATAATGTAGATTAGTAGCCAATTGATAGCTGCTTTTTGTATATGCAGTGCTCCTATGCATTCAATAGTCTATAGTCTGTTCTGGGATAGTGGAGGAGGGAAAGTTCAAAGGAAGGAAAAACCACAAGCACACAATAGAAATATGAATACTTATAAGCAGACTTTGAAGACTGTACTGGCATCTGAGGCATTGAACTTTGCACACATAAACACCTACAAAAGAAAACTGCTGTCAGGATTAGTAATCAAGAGGATAGAGATGTGTCTTGAATGATGGACGACATAAGTGGCTTTCATGAGGAAGAAAGTATGTAGCAGCAGTTCTCAGACTTATCACATATATATTTCTTTCCTAAAGAAAAATTGTTTACATATTTTAATATATTGAAAAGATACTGTTAATCTACTGTCTCAAGATTCTTGGGAAATTTTCTGCATGAATAACACAGTTATGCAAACTGTAAAAATACTCTTTTTCTTTTAGTACTTCTTTTAGTATTTCAGGTTGTTTACTCTGCTTTCTATACTCCTTCCTCGACTTATCCCTACTCTTTAGCAGACTTCTTCACTATTAGCTGTTTATCCCTTTCATATCTCTCTTCCTCTTCTACCAAAATATAATACCAAAGGTCAACATCACCAAAAAAGCACTCAGTATCATTTCTGAAGTGGATGCAAAAATTATTTCAAAACGTTCCCTCTCGGTGATTGCTAGGCTCTTATCTAACTGCTTAGCTGATGAGTGAAAGAATTAGATTTCATTTTCTTGTATGGCTGGATATGATACTAAGCTGTATCACTCAGTAAGGTGTTATGAGCTACACAGAAATTTTTGGGAAGAAATAAAAGTTTAATGATTGGTAACATGTGTACACACTCAAGGAAACAGAGAAAGAAAAACAAACAGACAAAAAAAAAAAAACACAAAAACAACACAAAGGGCTAAAGGAAGATACTTACACAATAGAATAACAAAAGACAAAAACAAAAACACATCTCCTAAAGCAAGCCAATCAAAAATACAATAGCCTATAAAATAGGGTAAACAACCCCTACTCTACCTGTACAAATGGTGAAAATATCAGGAGAAACAGAATTGAATGCTGCTGCAGCCAGCATACATGCCAATAAACAATACAAGAGAGCTGCTGCAGTTCAAATACATAACACTTGGACAAACAACCATTGCTTTACTCACATGCCATTATTACCCAGTGAATCATAAAATCATGGAATCACTAAGGTTGGAAAAGACCTCTAAGATCATTCACTTCAACCATTTGCCTATCATCATTTCCCAATAAAACAATATCCCTCAGTACGAAATCTAAACACTTCTTGAACATTTCCAGGGACAGTGATACCACCATATCCCTGGGCAGCCCATTCCAGCACCTCATTGCTCTCATGGAGGAGAAGCCTTTCCTGATGTCCAATCTGAATCTCCCTTGTGGACACATAAGGCCATTCCCTCTAGTCCTACTGCAAGTTACACAGAAGTGGCCAACCTTTCAGGTAGTTGTAGAGAGCGATAAGGTCTGCAGTGAACCTCCTCTTCTCCAGACTGAATAATCACTGCTCTTGCAGCTCCTCATAAGATTTGTGCTCCAGACCCCTTATCAGCATGTTGCATTCTCTGGACATATTCCAGAGCTTCAACGTCTTTCTTGTAGTGAAAGGCCCGAAACCTAACACAGCACTGAGCTGTGGCTTCACCAGAGCTGAGTTCAGGAGGACAGTCACCTTTCTGCTCTTGCTAGCATCACCATTTTGTATACAAGCCAGGATGCCTTGCTACTTGGACACATTGCAGGCTCATATTTAGACTAGTGTCAACCAACACCCCCATGCCTGTTTTTTTCACACGGTCTTCCAGCCACTGTGCCCCAAGCCTGGAGCATTGCATGGAGTTGCTGTAGCCAAAGTGCAGGGCCTGGCATATGTTCTTATTGATCTTCATCCAACTGGACTTAGCCCAGAGATCCGGTCTGTCCAGATCCTTGTGTAGAGCCTTTCTACCCCCAGGCATATTGACACTTCTTGCCAGTTTGGTATCAGCAGGAGTCTTATTGAGGGTATATTCAGTGTCTTCATTCAGGTCATCAATAAAGATATCAAACAGAACAGGCCACAGTACTGACCACCCTGACTGGGGAACACCACTCGTGACTGGTTGTCAGTTAGATTTAATTGTATTTAGCCATCAATGATGGTTACTAATATCTAGTAAAAGACCTATCTTCCAGAAGATTCCCTAACAGTCTTGTAGCACCCAAATATAGTACCACTAACATTTTAATTTTGTCTTCTTGTTTTTTTTGTTTTTTTTTTCAAGCTTCCAAAAAAGTCTCCAGGAATTTGTCAAACTGTTATCTCTATTCTTTCCTTTATAAATGCAAGTATTTAAATCAGTAATTGATTTAGTAACACAGAGAACAAAGTTAAGAAATTGGTGACTACTTTTAGTAAATAAGGGCAGAATTGCTATAGTAACAACATAAGACTCTCAGTCACTGTGACAAAAATCTGGCAACCTGATAGAAAGGGCTAATGAGGGAATTCAATTTGAGCTGAATTTCATTAACCTGAGCTTTTCCCCAACACAAAGGAAAAAAAAAAAAAAAAAATGTGGCCAGTGAAGTAAAGACTAGGCTAATATTATCCTAATTTGGAAATGAATTTTGTCTGAAGGTTGGAAGACAGCTATAAAAAAAAGGAAAAAAAAAAAAAAAAAAAAGGCAAAGAGTGGAGATTAGACATGATAAGAATGGAATGGGGTCTGTGTTGCTTGTGGTCATATCTGACTTATTCATTATGTAAGTTAGATTTTAAATGGACCAATATATTAGATGATTGCTCTGTTTCCACATAGTGGCTTTTAGGATGAGATCCTGCATTCTAACCTATGAATTTCCCTCCACTCCTTTTTCTCCTTCTGTAGAAAAGGACTGCAGGAGAGTATCAGCAAGCAAGAACAATAGGACTGGTAATTCAGAAAAAGTCCAGCAAGACTTAACTGCAGAAGTCTCTGGAAGGTCCTCTGAAATTCAGATTGCCTGCCAAAGATACATGAATATAGGCTTAGGTTTGTGACTAAATACTCCAGATTGTAATGTTGGGATTAAATAGTTTTAAGGGAGGATTATGTATATATATAAAAACACTTTCAAAAATACTTTGATATCTCTGGCTTAGATATATCACTCCAACACTTAGAAATAGTTTCTATTAAGAATCCATTTTCTTTGACCAGTGTTGAAAACAGGAAAAGAAATAAACCTCCAAATTATCCCTCTGCAATTTCTTAAGCAAAGTTTTTCAAACCACAGTCCAAGAGTGACCTGTTTCTACAGCTGCTGAAAGTGTAATTTTGTCTTTGTCTTTGTCTTTATGACTTTGCCTACTACAAAATGTTTCTGGGCAATTGAAAATTCTGGCACCTAAAGAAAGTAAAAACTGTTAAGTAGTCCCTCCCTACTCTGTGTTGAAATATAGACTTTGCTTTGTAGATCCAGGCCATGAAAGAATAGAAACATATGACATGAAAAGTTCTAACACACTTTTTTTTTTTTTAAAGTTATTTTTGTCTTGTTTCTTTTTTCTTTTCGCAAGAGAATTTATCTTTCAGTCATGCTAAGTGTCATTTTTCACAAATGAATAGCTTTATCCTAGTTACAGGAAATGTTCTTTCTGGCTGTAAAAATGACAAATACTTTTTTTTTTTTTTTTTTTTCTTTCTGTTTTTCCTGTGGGATTGAGAGGGAATAAAATTCAGCTATCTTGCTATCACTAGGGGCAGGAGGTCAAATGTAATTTGTACATTCTAGATTTCCACCCAAATAAATGTTGTTTTTCCAAGAAGGTACCATTTCAAAATGAAAAATTAGAAGAAAGCAGTTGCCATACTGGAAGACACAAAACCACAAATCACTTTAGGGAAAAAAAAAAAAAAAATCTTTGACATTTTGATACCTTTTCTGTATTTATCTGAGAATCTGTGGATAGAACAACATCAGCTATCAACTTAGAAAAATATTTCAAATTCTAATTTTAACAGTGGCATAACTTCATTTCTGAAATATATGCAGACATTATTTGAGAATTAGGTAGCAGCATTTTTGTTAAATGACCACAGAAATGTTGGGGTTTGCTATCCTGTCACATTGTACAGCATTTAAGCTTCTCTGTTTCTGGTACATTTCTGGCATGCTGGGAAAGATATTAGCACCATTTAATGGATGAAAGATTGTCTCAGAGTGAGACGTAAGCTCCATAATAGATACAAATGATGAAGTAGTATGCAAAGTGAGAAACCAAGCTCCGGTTTTCCTAGTAGAACTAATTAAGCACTATTTGCTTAATTGTATGCTTGGTTTGGTTTCTTAGTACAAACTATTTAACAAGTATGAATGAAATTTTTTGTGTATCATTTTATTATCTTTTATTATCTTTTTTTTCTTTTTCTTTCTTTTTTTTTTTTTTTTAATTTGAGTGGAATACTGATTCACTGTACACATGAGAAAAAAATTGAAATCCAGGTTATCCAATTATTTCAACAACAGAACTTTTACTTTTTTCAGCTTTGAAACAATACATGTTTTGAAGCTTCCCAGTGAAATCAGAAAAGTGATTTTCTGATTTGAAATACACATAATAGCTGATACAAATATGGCCAGGAAATTTCTAAAAAACTATGATGACAGTTTTCTCATACAGATAACGAGGGAGCCAGTAAGGAAAGGTGCCTTCATAGATCTGTTATTTGTGAACAGAGACAGTCATAAAATCATAGAATCATAGAATGGCCTGGGTTGAAAAAGACCACAATGATCATCTAGTTTCAACCCCCTGCTATGTGCACGGTCGCCAATCACCAGACCAAGCTGCCCAGAGCCACATCCAGCCTGGTCTTGAATGCCTCCAGGGATGGGAGCATCCTTGCGCAACCTGGTCCAGTATGTCATAACCCTCCCTGAGTGAAAAACTTCCTCCTAATATCTAACCTAAACCTCTCCTGTCTTAGTTTAAGACCATTCCCCCTTGGCCTGTCACTATCCACACTCATAAACAGCTGTTCCTCCCCTTCCTCCCCCTGTTCATGTGCTCCCTACAAGTACTGGAAGGTCGCAGTGAGGTCTCCCCAGAGCCTTCTCTTCTCCAAGCTAAACAAGCACAGTTCCCTCAACCTTTTCTCATACAAGAGGTACTCCCGCCCTCTGATCATCTCAGCGGCCCTCCTCTGGACCTGCTCCAAGAGCTCCACATCCTTCCTGTACTGGAGGCCCCAGGCCTGGACGCAGTACTGCAGATGGGGCCTCACAAGAGCCGAGTAGAAGGGGGACAATCACCTCCTTCTCCCTGCTGGCACCCCTTTTTTAATGCAGTCCAAAACACAGTTCGCCTTCCGAGCTGCAAGCTCACACTGCTGGCTCATGCCCTTCTCATCCACCAGGACCCCAAGGTTCTTCTCCTCAGGGCTGCTCTCAAGGAGATCTTCCCACATTTTGTATCAATACCTGGGATTCCTCCGACCCAACTGCAGCACCCTGCACTTGGCCTTACTGAACCTCCTCAGGTTTTCATGGGCCCACTTCTCCAGCCTGTCCAGGTACCTCTGGATGGCTTCCTTTCCTCCTATTTTATCATCTGCACTGCTCAGCTTGGTGTCATCTGCAAACTTGCTGAGGGTGCACTTGATGCCATTGTGTATGTCGCTGATGAAGATGTTGAACTGATTACAGGCCTGTAAGTCTCACTTCAGTGCTGGATAAAAATGATAAAATCATGCAGGGAGTTATTTAAAAACACCTGAAGGAGAATGCATCACTGGTTACAGTCAACACAGGTTCATGAGGCAAAGGTCCTGTTTTTTGTAGGTTATCCATCTAGTTGACCAAAGGAAGCCAGCTGATGTGAACTTTTGAGATTTCAGTAAAGCTTTCAATACTCTTTCTAACAGTATTCTTCTGAACAAAATATATGTGACTAGAACATAATGCAATGAATGAAATGATTGAGCAATTGGCAGACAGGTTGTGCTTAAGATTTATAGTAGGAAATGGGGTTACATCAGGCTGGTGACCAGTCAGCAGTGGAATTCCCCAGGGCTCAATTTGAGGGACTGTTTTCTTTAATGTTTTCATAAATAATTTGGATGTAGAACTGGAAGTTGTTTTTAGCAAGTTTACTGACAGTAATAAATTAGGAGAAGCTGCTGACTCTTTCAGTGATGGATTAGCCTTGTAGAATGTCTAGAGAAATTAGAGATCTGGGCAATCACCAGCATGAAGTTTAACAAGACCAAATACCAGATTCTACACCTGGGAAGGGGCAGCCCTAGTTATACATACTACAGGGAGATGAGATGCTGGCAAGCAGCCCTACTGAAATAGCTTTAGTGTTCTTTGTTGACAGCACGTTGAACATGAGTCAACAGTGTGCCCAGGCAGCCAGAAAGGCCAACCATACCCTGTGCATGAAGCACAGCACTGCCAGATGGTCAGGAGAAGTGGTTGTCCCTCTCTACATTGAGAGCATATAATGTCCTGTCCCTCTCTACAGCATAAAAAGAAGAAAAAAAAAAAATAAATTAAAAACATAAAACTCTTAGAGAGTGTCCAAAGGAGAACAATGAAGATGATGAAGGCTCTAGAAGCAAAGACAAATTAGGAGTGACTGAGTCCCTTTTTTTGTTCAGCCTACAGAAAGGGAGACTCATAAGAGACCTCACTTCAACCTATGGCTTCCTCATGAGTCAGGAATACTTATCATCCTCCTCTGATGATCAGAGAGATAAACCTGAGAAAATGACATGGACCTGACACACAGGAGGTTCATGTTGGCTATCAGGAAAAGTTCTTCACCAAGAGAGTTGTTGAGCCCTGGAACAGGCTGCCCTGGGGGAGTGGTCATGGCACTGAGCCTTTCAGAGTTCAAGAAGCATCTAGACAACACTCTCAACTAAATGCTCTGATTTTTGGTGTGTTCCTGTGTGAAGCCAGAAATTGGACTCAATGATCCTTATGGATCCCTGTTAACTTGGGTTATCCTATGATTCTATGATACTTTTATTTAGCAACATTGTATTAAAAAAAAAAAAAAAAAAAAGACTACCAAAGCAAACATTTCTTTGTTTATCAATTCTCCTCAATTCTCCTTCCTGAAGTTTTATAGCCCCAAGTTATTGAATTTGTCTTGAAAATATAATCTTGCTTTCTGATAATTACCTATTTTACTACAATTAAGAAAAATCCTCCATCAAGACTATTTAAATTCTTCAGCTTCTCTCTCTGCTGTATCATTCCATTCTCTTCAGAATGAAAAGAAAGTAGCATTCATTTTCAGAGAATTACTTACAAATACAAAAACATTTGAGTTGTATTTTTCTAGCTATGTAATGGTATTAATAATATTAAGGAAACCATGGGAGTTAAGCAGATTTGATATTAGGAAGAATTTCTTCTCAGAAAAAGTGGCATTGGAACAGGTTTCCCCAGGAAGTAATGAAGTTGTTGTCCGCGGTGCTTAAGGAAAAGATAGATGTAGTACTTAGAAACATGATCAGTATTGGTGGCAGGTGGACAGTTGGACTAGATATCTTAGGGAAGTTTTCCAATCTTAATGAATCTATGATTTCATGATTTTATGAAACAAAAAAAAGTCACTCCAGACCACTACAGCACTGTTTGAGGACCACTGGGCTTGTTCCCAAAATGATTATGTTGGCTTAAGATCGGGGTAAACTATCCTTTGGCTTACTGAAATTAAAAGATTAAGGTTAAGGATGATCATCTAATATTGAGCTAATATTGATTCCAAACTTGTTTGTTTATTATTTTCTGCAAAATAGATAATGCAGAGTCCTTGAATAGCTTCTGTTTTGTAGGGGCTGGTTTGTGATGTTAAGATTAGCACCATGTCTGTATGTTTGTTTGTTTGTTTGTTTGTCTTCCCCACAAAGATTTTTTTGTTTCATTTTCATAAGCACACAGGAAATTCAAGGTTCTTGATCACTGGATCCTCCCTTCACCTTAAGGACTCCTCATTTACATGAGCAAATACATTATTGCTGAAAGGGATGCTGCTGTAAACATTCCGTCACCATAATGAGTTGCACAGCCTCCTCCCTATCACTTCTTAAAACACTTTAAATAGCTCTAGATATGATTTCATGTAGTTAGTGTAATGAAAATGAGTGAGTGGTCCTTTTCTCTCTCTCATGTAATTGGTGATAGGACTAGAGGGAATGGCTTCAAGCTATGCCAGGGGAGATTTAGGTTGGACGTTAGGAAGTACTACTTTTCTGAAAGAGCGGTCAGGAACTGGAATGGGTTGCCCAGGGAGGTGGTGGAGTTACAACCCTGGAGGTGTTCAAGGAACGTTTGGATTTTGTGTTGAGGGACATGGTTTAGTGAGGACTATTGGTGATAGGTGGATGGTTGGACTAGATGATCTTGTAGGTCTTTTCTAACCTTGGTGTTTCTGTGGTTCTGTGATACTGTGATTCCTTAAATAGTGAAATCCAGCATTCACTCTGATCTTGCCTAAGTGCCTGAAGAATGAAGGGATCAGTGCCATAGGATTTTCTAAACTTTTTGAGAGACCAAGTTTTTGCTCTGGGTGGCAACTCAAGCAGAAAAATACGCATATAGTTGTAAACATATATATATAAAAACATGCAAAAATCAGGTCCACAAACAAAACCAGGTGCAGCCAGCTCTCCAGTAAGACAAATTACTGATGTCTAAGCACAGCTATACATGTCACCTCTTATTTTTAAGGTAAAAATTGAGAGGAAGTCCTGATACCACTGTTTGAATACTTCTGGTATACGAAGATGTTTTTGTGGGCAGTCTCCTACTCAAGGAAGATCTTGACCTAAAGAACCTCCATTATTTAGGTGAGCTAAGAGTTAAATGGCATTTTTTCCGTGTGTGATTTTTGTTTGTTTCTTTGTTTTGTCTTGTTATTCAGCATCTTTAGGTTAACTTGGATGGTGTCTAATTTTTTTCTGTACTTCTATTTATAAACACAAAGAATATTCTATGTAAGGAAGTTGGCTTTTCTAACCAACAATTGACAAAGAGAAGTCACAAGGCATGGAAAAGAAAGATCTCAGGAACAGTAGTTTAAATGTGTACAGAGATGCTTTCTTAGTCACATTGAGAACAAAAGTGACAGGATCTCTTCCTGAACAGGGACTGAAAAAGATGAAGAAACAGCAGGTAGAAACAATATTAAATGTAACCATTTGGTTGTTCTTACAAATGGAAAGAATTACTCTTTCTTTCCTTACTTTCAGATTTCTTGATAATATCTATCACTATTATGCACTACCCCATTTTCTTTTAATAACAATGAAGAATAATGAGATTTATTTTACAAAATTGATAAATTCCTAAGAAAATGAAAACACACACACACAAAAACACAATTAACCTGAGCAGGTTAATCTCCTCTACATCTTAACTTAGTATATTCACCATTTTCAGCATGAGTTTGATCCTTTCATATTAGCTAGTGATTTCAAGGCCAAAGATGAAAAGATACAGATCCATTCACAGAGAGATAAATGAACCCCAGAGAGCCTGAGGATTTGTAAAATATGTTTATCACTGAACCTCCCCCAGTCCTCCACTGACCAGCCCCTGTAATGAAGGAAATATTTGCTCAGAAACAAATGAGAATCTACCCTAAAATACCAACAGTACATTTGTAGCTGCAAATGAGCAGAATTGTAACTTGTCTTTTGTGTTTCCATTTACAGCTTTTTTATTCTGCTTCTGTATTACAGCTACTGTAAACTAAAATCAGGTCTTTGGGATTTTACTTCCATTCTGCTCATGCAGTGGATTTTTATTTTCTTTTTAACCTTGTTTTTGATGGATTTTCTTTAACCTTTTGCTCATTGGTGGAGATAAATCATACCTGGTCTTCTGTGTAAATGATGATTTGTATCATGCAAACTGAGCAAAATCACTGGAGATGCCAGTCAGGGTTATGAATAGGAATTTTCTCAAGAAGGTGACTGTGCTAAGAATATAATTTTCCATATAGTGTGCTTGTGTTGTAGCAGAATAAGCGTAATCAGATCATGAAGTACAATATCTTTTTAATGGCTTTATGTATGTTTTGAGAGAAATAGTCCTATAAAACTCTCTGAGGAAAGAAATAACAAAGGTATTAGAACTCCATTCCTACAAGTGTTTCCTGTAAGATACACCCAGAGAAAATATTTTTTATAAATTAATCCAGCTTCATAATTCTTAATATTCTTAATCAAAATGAACAGAACATAGAAATATATATTATCTTTAAAAAGAGTATTTAAACTTTTACTAGTCCCAGACATAAATATATACATTCTTTCTCAGAGTTGATCAAGTACAGGCAGCAAATGTGATTGCTAACTTTTGTCTTCGGTCTGACCCACTGCTTTCCAACTCCCCTCTGTTACTACATGGAACCAGGAGTGCAAACTTTCAAGATATTCCAGTTGATGCAGTTTATCACAGAATTACAATTAGAATGTTGTCTTAAGCAAAATTTTAGCATTTGTGTCATTCCATGGAATGGAGGATTGCTGAGATGGATTTAAATGCATGAAATGAGCACCTCAGTTAGATTTCCAACCTCCTATAGTGTGGAGCCTTCTTAACAACCTTGACTGGGCTTTTGCAGACATGAGAAGTTTGGAGAAAATGGAACTGCAAATGCTTAACAATATATGTGTGTGTGCGTGTTCATATATGAATTATATATATTTCAGAATCCAATGAGGAGAGCTCTTCCCTATCCTGAGAACTCAGGCTGCTAACATATATAAGACTATCTGAAATGACCATGCAAAAAATGCTTCCTAAAAAAAAAAAAAAAAAAAAAAAAGCTACAGGTTTGGTCTCATTGGGAGTCTCTCTATTGCTATTTGTTTATTTTCATTTCTCAGATCCTGTCATAATCACCATAAATTTGAAGGGTAGACGTAGCTGTAATTCTTATACTTCCCCCAGAATGATTTGATCTTTACACCTTACCTTGTATATAACAGTGGTTCAGGACTTGGAAATGCTGAAGCATGAGGGTTTTGTTTTGTTTTGTTTTGTTTTGTTTTGTTTTGTTTTGTTTTGTTTTAAGATTGAGCATTACCTAAATTAATCTTTCTATGATTCAGGGGTTTAGTAGGGGGAGAAGGGGGGAAGGAGGTGGGTGAAGGGAAGTCTAAAATTTGTGGTTAAGCCCCTCTTTATGTGGTCAATATGGTGACCTGCTGATGACATAAGGGGTCTTGATGGCTTCCCTGGTCCTCTATTGACAAGTCATGTTTCCTTTGAAAGGGTAATCCTAGCACCTGCCTATCTTCTATAAAACACTTTGAAATCCTGTTTTAAGCTTTGGACAGACACAGTTATTTACTCAAAAGGATGGTTCCAACTGAGTGACGGGCAGCAGTGGGGGTCCTGCAGTGGTTCCCCAAGGCTCAGGCTGCTTGTCACCACTGCACACAGTGAGCAGAGTGACAGCCCTTAATGAGAACAACTGTAGCAGGCAGCAGCCTAATAAAACTAACCCTATTTACAGCCTGTCCTGAGATGTTGCTCTGAGTTGAAAAGTTCACCTGTGGCAGTTTCCTGGCCTTGTCACCTTTCCTGCCCTTTCCCTTGTGTATGACTGAAAGGCTTGGATTTTTATTAGATGGAAAATAGAAACAATAAAGGAAAAAAGAATAGAAACTAAAGCATAATCTTGAATATGGCAGAAGTTCCATCTCTCTGAGCTTAACAGCAGCACATTTTAGTCTCTCCGTCAGAGAGACAAAGCAGTTCGCATAAACCTAATCAGCAATATTACATATGCTTTGTATGTGGCTGATATTATCTCCTATCCATGGGCATTCAATACTAACTTAATTAACTTGGCAAGCAAAAGTATTGTGCTGAGGCACAGTCAGTGTCTTGTTATATTCACAGACCAACATACCCAGCTGGGTATCAAGACTCTTAAGCTGCCCTCACTTACTTTTGATCTGCTTGACATACAATAAATCCATCCTGCAACAACCACTTTCTAAGGATTTGGCAGACTTTTTTTCTGCTTTTTCTATAAGACTGAAAGCCTTCTCTGCTCCCCAAAAGAACCTTAACGAAGCCTCATTTTTCATTATTTGATTTTATTTTTTAGACCATTGTTTAACAAGAGTGAAAGATAGACACTATGAGAAGATGCTGGACTCTATTTTAAGCATTTGGTTTCCCCAATATCATTCATACAGTACTGGATTCAGATTTCAATTATGGGATGTAAATAAAAACAATCATCTCTTATATGATTTGTCACTTCAATGTGAACAAGAGAGACACTGTGACTGATAGACTATATTTTTAATTAAAAGAATGGGTGTCCTGAAAGTGGCTCTTCTTTTGAGGCTTGATATCCAGGAATCAGCACAGTCTCTCTTTTCTCTTCACTAGTGCCCAAATTCTGATCTGCCAAAAAAAAATAAATAAATAAAGCAAAAGAATAACTAAAACATACAGCATGCCTAGAAGACTAAATTAAAGACTAATTAAAATAACAACTTACTATAGACTTCCATACTATGAAAAAAGATCTTATTAGACTATCAAAATTATTTGGTTAATTACCTTATTTTCAGTAAACCTAAAGTCACTTTCTTTTTCTTTTGCATTCTGAAAGGACAGTAACTGAAAAATCTTTCAAATGAAAAAATACTTTCTTTAGATTAGTGGATTTGAGCAACCAAAATTTGACAGTGGTCAGGTAATATGGTGAACATTTTGAATTATAAGTGCTGCCAACACATTTAAAGCATTTTAGGCAAGATGAACTTTATATAGAATTTCAACATCGCTCATATAGAGAAGTGTGGTATTTTTACAACAAAATGAAGAATAATAAAATGTTACCATTTTTAGTTGAAAATTAAAATTATTACCATTTTAAGTTAGAAAAGCATTTATGGATTTGTATGTAAACAAATTCATTGACAGTGAACTTGATATATATATAAAGTAAGTGATGTTAATCTTTGTGGCATAAATGTTTTGAACCACTACTATTTACGTATAAAGTCTTGTTCCCAGAGAAGTTTCGTAGAAAAGTCTTTAATGTGGTCCATCACCACATCCTTCTCTCCAAATTGGAGAGGTGTGGATTTGAAGGATGGACTGTTTGGTGGATTAAGAACTGGTTGACTAGACATAGCCAAGGGGCTGGGATCAATGGCTTTTTGTCAGGGTGGAGGCCAGTCACAAGCGGTGTCTCTCAGGGGTCGGTCTTGGGACCAGTGCTCTTCAACATCTTCATCAATGACATGGACGATGGCATCGAGTGCACCCTCAGCAGGTTTGCAGATGACACCAAGCTGAATGGTGCAGTCAGTGCACTGGAAGGAAGGGAAGCCATCCAGAGGTACCTGGGCAGGCTGGAGAAGTGGACCCATGAAAACCTGAGGAGGTTCAGTAAGGCCAAGTGCAGGGTGCTGCAGTTGGGTCGGAGGAATCCCAGGTATTGATACAAAATGTGGGAAGATCTCCTTGAGAGTAGCCCTGAGGAGAAGAACCTTGGGGTCCTGGTGGATGAGAAGGGCATGAGCCAGCAGTGTGAGCTTGCAGCCCGAAAGGCGAACTGTGTTTTGGACTGCATTGAAAAAGGGTGGCCAGCAGGGAGAGGGAGGTTATTGTCCCCCTCTACTCGACTCTTGTGAGGCCCCATCTGAATACTGCGTCCAGGCCTGGGGCCTCCAGTACAGGAAGGATGTGGAGCTCTTGGAGCAGGTCCAGAGGAGGGCCGCTAAGATGATCAGAGGGCGGGAGTACCTCTTGTATGAGAAAAGGTTGAGGGAACTGTGCTTGTTTAGCTTGGAGAAGAGAAGGCTCTGGGGAGACCTCACTGCGACCTTCCAGTACTTGTAGGGAGCACATGAACAGGGGGAGGAATAGCTGTTTATGAGTGTGGATAGTGACAGGCCAAGGGGGAATGGTCTTAAACTAAGACAGGAGAGGTTTAGGTTAGATATTAGGAGGAAGTTTTTCACTCAGGGAGGGTGATGACATACTGGAACAGGATGCCCAAGGAGTTTGTGGATTCCCCACCCTGGGAGGCGTTCAAGGCCAGGCTGGATGTGGCTCTGGGCAGCTTGGTCTGGTGACTGGCGACCCTGCACATAGCAGGGGTTTGAAACTAGGTGATCATTATGCTTCTTTTCAACCCAGGCCATTCTATGTCTCTACAAAGTGAGAAAGACCAGAAATTCCTAACAAAGAGGAATTTCACGTCAAAATGTTTTCTGGGACTTCGTTACAGGTCAAGTAAAAACCTATATAAGAGCTATTCAAATTTCTAGTTTTCTGTTTTTAATGGTAACAGTGTACTATAAGTAAACTAAAGCCTAGGAGTTTGTTTGCTTGCTTGTTTGTTTGTTTGTTTTTTCTGTTTTGCTACTTTTGCAGAAAAGAAAATATGTTATTTAAATGAAAGTAAATAAATATCTTTGGAACAGAGTTTCTTTGAGATGTTAAATATTCATTTGTAAACCTAAATATTGGAAGCAATAGAAGAAAGTCAGTCTGCCTCAGAGAGAACTCATTAAAAAAAAATTGTTCTTTATACTATAAACACCTCATAAGATTTATAAGCTATATTTTAAATAACTTAACTTTCACATGAACCAATCAAGTAAAGATCATTACAAAATAAATAAATGAATAAGTCATTTGATTGTAAAATTCAGATATGACTTCAAACATTGTAACATTCATCTGAAGTATACCAGGAACACACTCAAACTGCTACTAGACTCACTTTGAGCTATATGATCTTCAAAAATGTGAAGAAAAAAGTGGAAAATAAATAAATAAATAAATAGATAGATAGATAGATAGATAAATAAATAAATAAATGCTACTTCCCAGTTCTTGGCTGACCAAAAAACACTGAATATATGTACTAAGGACAGAACGAAAAACTGACTGAAATGATAGCTTCAAAATCAGACTATTCTAATTAAAAATGGATTTGTACAAACCTTCAGACAAATGCCATTGAGAACACAGTGGATTTAACTTTCCTCGTAGCAACAAATTCATCTAAATACATCATTATTTCCGATAAACTCCAAAGCATCTTTATTTTCTTACATCTGATAGCTGAAAGCTAAAGATTAGGAAATATATGGGAGGTTCATTTTGGATTTTGCCACTCATGTGTTCCATCAAAATTGGAGTGAATTGTGAATAACTGTGATTGCTCACAGGTAATGATGCTAAATATGATTGAGCTGTTCCTTTGTTTATTTTATACTTTTTTGAAGTTGTTTATTTCACAGAAGCCCATCAATTTGAGGATATATATATATATATATATTTTCAAATTATATGAAATTGAAGCATGAAGGATAGGATTATCTTGATTATTTTCACCTGAACAAATGCAAGGCATATAGTCTAATTAGTTGTTTAAGGGTACAGAAGGCATCCATCTAAAAGTAGTTACTAAAAGTCCTCTCAGTAGTCAGTGTTCAAAAATAAATGCCCTCAAGTACTCTTCAGTCTGTCCTAATGTGGGTGATCTAAGGCCGCTAATAACATGCTGTTGCTATCTCACTGAGGACACAGTGAACCTAGATAATGACCTTAGTAAGTAACTCCTTAAATTTGACCTATGTGTCTTTTAATTGTACATTATGCTAGGGGTTCAGTTCCCTCTTTCAGTGTTTTTTTCTTTTGTGTGTGTGTAGGTGGGTGGGTGGGTTTTTTTCATCACAAGACTTTTACTGCTCTTAAGGCAGATATGTCTGAAAATTTTTCTAACAATTTGGATTCTGTCTGTGAGATGATGAGTTGGATTCAGATGCAGATATCTCCTTTGTAAACATCTGGAAGATTCCCAAATCCTCCTCCCTCCTCTTCACTTTAGCTGGGGTGGCTCTTACTCATTTGTTAGATCAATAACATATGAGAGATTTCATCTGGAGTCCCTCTGATACACTGATTGAGCATGACTGAGAGTCCCCTTTAATCATCCTGAATGAAATAAGGATTTAGTTTTTTCCTAATTCTCTGCAGAAATGCTGCAGAAACAAATTCCTTCTAACAGTTTAACTTGCAGTCTAATGAGGTATGAAGACAGGCACTGTAAAACTGTCTCACACTAGTTCTTTGTACTTTTCTCCATACGTTTTTCTCACCATACCCAGAATGTAAAAGCTGTCTCAGAAACTGCTTGTGTGACAGGTATAGCAAGAAATGAATTGGATTAGGTCATGACAAACTGGAATCAGAGGCTATTTTCAAACACAGTGACAGCTTTTTCATACTTCCACCTCTTGGGATATAAAAGTTTTACAGATTTATCTATCTGGTGTAGGTCCTTTGTGCCATGCTCAATCTAAAACAAAGGAATACCCTACGTGTCTCTTAGAAACTTTCCTTTCTCCACATCTCACCATATTACATTCAGCTGCTGAGAAAATGAGCAGTGGATTAGGTCCGAGAAATTATGAGTAACAGCAATTAATTTAAATTAATTGCCATTGTCTCACGGCAGAGGATATATGATAAAATTGACAGCTGATTTTCTACAGGATTCTGCATTTCATCTTTTCTAGGAAGAAACAAAGCTAAGCAAACTTTTTTTTTTTTTTTTTTTTTTTTTTAATCTCCCTATAAACTATAGTTGGCATGGTCTTTTTTGGTTTACAGTTTTACCCCTACAGGCATAGGTTTCACCTATACAAACTTTCAGAAGTGAAAAGATGAAAATGCAACAACACTATTGCATCTAATAGTTTGATCTAGTCCCTCCATTGCTGTATTGGAGAAAATTAGTGTCATGGTGATGAAATCCAGCGATATCACAATTTCAAGTGATGCGGTAGTAGCCATGGCAACAAGGTATTCCCTTCCAGTAAATGCCTGTAATGGTGCTTTTAAAATTGTACATCAAAGCCAAAGCATACCACTGAATCACCCTGGAGCAAGTACTGACTTCAAAGCAAAAAGGTCAGAACAATAGGTTATTCACAAATAGAGAATAATTCTTTTTCAATTTACAAGTTTTTCTTTGGGATATGCTCCAAGATAAAAGTGGGAACAATACAGTGGATGGAGCATTTAGCTGTCTACTCGAGGTTGCTGTAGCACCCCCTATACTTTCCTGATTTTTTACATGTCTGATACTATTCTCCATGGGCATGATGTTCACTGCCGTCTCTTTGAGCTCTACAACAGTCTGTGATTCAGGCTGACAAGGGAGAAGGAGATTTACAGAAATAAGAGGGATCTGGGGCAGATGGTCTCTTTTTTGTTTTGTTTCGTTTTATTTTGTTCGTTTTCTAGTCTGGCTTGTAATTCTATGAGCATCATTGTGAAATGTTAACACTAAATTATGAGACCAGTTGCTGAAAAAGCTGTTGAAGGAAAAAAATATAGAAAGGAACTGACTTTAAAAACCAACCAACCAAACAAAAAACAACCTGTCTGTGGAATGTTTTTGTTTTACAGTGAATGCTGAGCTTATTGTTAAATAATTCTGCAACCCCACAAATACAAGTTGAAACAGAATTCCTTCTTACAGATCGGTGTTTCTTTTTGCATTACTAACATGGTAGTGAGGCCCATTACCTTTCTTGAAAATGAAATTGTTCCACATTTCTCATTTTGAAAATGATTTCTGTTAAGCATCACAGCAGAAGTTTTCTCTCTTTCTCTCTCTCTCTCTTTCCCCTCCCCCCCTATCCCCCCCCCCCCCCCCCCGAAATATCTTATTTTCAAACTGACATCTTTACAATCCATTGCATCTTATCATGTGATGGTTTTAATGACCAGGACAGGACAGTGGTATTTCAGAGGTATTAAAGTAACAAGAACCATGGTGAGTCTAATTAAGTCACAAGAAGAAATATTTGACTGAATGCTTGAAATGCTTTACTTAGAGGCTTTTTTTTGGGGGGAAGAAGGGGGATGAGGAGGGAGGGGAGGGGGGATTGGATTCCTTATGTGGCACATACATTAAATATAGTCTTTTTAATTTCATATGTTTATATTTCTTTGTCTTTATATATATGTGTGTGTGAAAACAAACCATGATTCAGAGACAGAAGCATACAAGTAATGAGAGGATTTCACAGTTAGCTTTTTATATACTGGGACATCAACTATGGGGTTGTTTCCAACATTTGGAAACTTCATGTCAACTGTTGAGAAATTTACTACATTTGAAAAACTTATGGTCATTTAATAGTTTTCCTGACTATTGGATAACTTATGTTTCTTTTCCATCTTTTTGTTGGAAGAAATTTACCAAAACACTAACCGTGTCTTAGTAAAGCCTTCACTTTCTTTGCTTGAATCATAATATTATTAAGACCATTGAAAGTATAATAGGAGTTTTGGTGTATGTTTGCAGGGGAGATAAGTAGATCACATAAAGAAAAGAAAGATAATGAGTTGGCATTAACCTAAATTTGAATCTTACATCTTTAAATAATGAAGAAAAAAAATAAAATAAAATTATGTATCTCATACTTACGAATCTGAGATGGAGTTTCCTAACACCTAAAACACTATAGTTTCAAAGGGCCTCCAAAGCCACAGGCTTCTAAGGTCAAAATCCTCTAGCTCTTCTGTGAGAAATAAACGTTAAGATTCAGATTTTCACTGATCCTGGCAAGCAGCTGAGGTCTTTCCCCTCAGCTCTTTACAGTAATAAATTCTTTCCTTACTTAGTTCCAGCCTCTAGACTCTCCTTGCCATAGCCTATCTTCTGCAGAGATCTCATACGCATGCTGAAAGCTTAGTTTAGAGTGAAGTTTGCATTCACTGCTGATTAATTCTATCAGATTTCTGTGGAGTTTTTCTTGCATGTGTGTGTTTTTCTTAATCAGAGGAGATGAGGATACAATTGATTTTTTTTCAGAAGGTGAGTAACTCATCCTGCTTAGTCACCAGATCTGTTTAACACAAAATATAAAATGAAAGAAATCATGTTCCATTTCAACTATTTAACCAAGCTTTTTCAAGATGGCAAGTTATATAATTAGAAAATAAACATTGTTGAGAAGACAAACATTAATCTTTATAAAAGCTTTCAAAGTAAATCATATGCTATTCAGTATTAGTCCAAATTGTGGTCTTTTTATCCATATAGAGGTCAATAACTGCAGTCCAATAACTGTTGTATACTTGTACTGCTGTTTGTCTGATTCTCATTTGAGAAATGAGATTTAATTAGGATTCCACATGTAATCTGTTTGTTTCATGGAAAAACTGACAAGCACAAGATTTGACATTCAAAGCAAGATCAATACTTTTGTAGAACATTTAAACATCTCAGGTAATATCACAGGACCGGAGTAATTTGTGTTATGTGCAAAGCTCTAATTAGTAATGCAAGAGGAGTAGAAATTGTATTTCTTCATTATTTAGTCTGCATTTTACTGTTCTGCTCATACAAGGCTATTGATTAAATGTTCATGTCTGTTATACTTCCCCCCTCCAATCATGAGAAATGAGAGTTCAGAGGGATGAAATATTTTCATTACTTGACAGGTATAAAAGGCACTCAAGGTCAGATGCAGATAAGGAGAAGGATAGAAATGGAACTTGGTTTCCACAGTGTTGAGCGGTGATTCTTTTTTCTTCTTTTCTTTTCTTTTCTTTTCTTTTCTTTTCTTTTCTTTTCTTTTCTTTTCTTTTCTTTTCTTTTCTTTTCTTTTCTTTTCTTTTCTTTTCTTTCTTTTCTTTTCTTTTCTTTTCTTTTCTTTTCTTTTCTTTTCTTTTCTTTTCTTTTCTTTTCTTTTCTTTTCTTTTCTTTTCTTTTCTTTTCTTTTCTTTTCTTTTCTTTTCTTTTCTTTTCTTTTCTTTTCTTTTCTTTTCTTTTCTTTTTCTCTTTTCTTCTCTTTTCTTCTCTTCTCTTCCCTTCTCTTTTCTTCCCTTCCCTTCCCTTCCCTTCCCTTCCCTTCCCTTCCCTTCCCTTCCCTTCCCTTCCCTTCCCTTCCCTTCCCTTCCCTTCCCTTCCCTTCCCTTCCCTTCCCTTCCCTTCCCTTCCCTTCCCTTCCCTTCCCTTCCCTTCCCTTCCCTTCCCTTCCCTTCCCTTCCCTTCCCTTCCCTTCCCTTCCCTTCCCTTCCCTTCCCTTCCCTTCCCCTCTTTCTCTCTTTCTCTCTTTCTTTCTCTCTTTCTCTCTTTCTTTCTCTCTTTCTCTCTTTCTCCCTTTCTTTCTTTCTTTCTTTCTTTCTTTCTTTCTTTCTTTCTTTCTTTCTTTCTTTCTTTCTTTCTTTCTTTCTTTCTTTCTTTCTTTCTTTCTTTCTCTTTCTTTCCTTCCTTCTCTCTCTCTCTCTCTCTCTCTCTCTCTCTCTCTTTCTTTTTCCCACAGGAAATATCCCCTAATTTCTGTGGAAGGGTTATTAATATTGTTCTCGTCTGTTTTAAAACCGTTAGATTTGGTAAGCTCATAATATCTGAATATAGGAGTTTCTTCAGCCCCTGTGAAGAATTCACAGGACCAAACACTGACAGTTCATTCAAAAGCCAAGATACCTCACCCTTCATAGAGAACTTTTCATCCCAGAGGGAAAATTCAGGAACTGAAATATAATCCAACAATGAATCAAAAGGCTGACAGATTACTAAACATTATCTTGTCCACCTTTCTTCTTTAACAAGGGAACTCACAAAGTAAGCTTCTTAAATTCATCCAGTGTTGGAATCCTATTCAGTAACCTCTGTGGAACTCCAGTGATTCATTTGTTATTAAAAAGAATTTTCTTTAATCATCTTTCTGAAGTGGAAATCTCTTATTTCTTGACTGATCTGACTTAGAGGTGGAGCCTGTATCATTTCATTTCTCGCTGCTGCATTTATTAATGTATCCAAAGCCAATTATTCCGGTCTTAGCAAATACTTGTTGGAAAGTGGCTCTTGTTCCTGGGTTCATCTCTTTTCAGAATCTAATTGAAATCTCTGCGTCAGAGATCTGGTTGACAACTTAAGGTGGGTAGACTCATCCACACAATTTTTGAATGTTAAGTGGAATTAATGAAGTTACACTGGATGATGCTAGACTTAAGTGTTTTGCTTTAGAAGGCTTTATAGTCTTTATATCATCTGGCAATAAAATTACAAAAAGATAGAGATAGGGAAAAAAAGAAAGTATAGTTACATAGGTCATCTTCCTATCTGCGGCTCAAAGTCAAGAAATGAACAAGTAAGCCCTGACATATCTTAAATAATTTTGAAGAGGTCAGATATCAACCTTACAACTAAAACCATTTATTTCAAAAAGTACTGCAAGGCTTTCAGAGGGAAGAACTGAAGAGAGGAATAAAAACGCTTTTAGCAGTAGATGAGAGAAGTAGCTAAGCTCCTTTCATCAGACTTCTACAGGATTAAAATCTGAAGCCTTACCTCCCGTAGTTAAATAGTTAGAGCATCCAGAGCAACAACAAAACAGGACTGGTCCTCTTGCTGCTGTTCTCTGGAATACATGTTTATGCCCATTACAGAAAACATAAGACAATTCAGGAGTGTAAATGTCTTTAGTTAGTAGCCATTACTTAGATATCTTGTCTGACCTGGGATAACCTAGGCAGTGCCATCTGTGAGAGGCAGGTTGTGTTTTTGCAGTAGAAGTTTCTAGGATTTTCTGTATGTAGTCTAGGCCTTTAGTGAACTCATAATCCTCTTGTGAAACAGTTATATAGGTTGTTTTTCTTCTACTAAGAAAGTTGCTGAACAGAGTAAAAAGTTAAGATTTGGGGCGTTCTGACTTGGGTAGAATTGAGACAGGCACAAGATAAGGTAAGTATGCAGGATGGGGAGAGCCTAGCATGGGATAGAACAAATGTGCTCACTCTTGGAAACACTGCCCTCCTATCTCCATAGGAAGGAACAAAACATACCAAAAAACAACAGGTTTAATGGACCTTACATGGAAACGTATCATAGCAACAGTGTTGGGCACATTATGAGCCTGAGATGCTCAATCAGTGAGTGAGAGCCAGGAGAGCTTTACCTGCACTGGGTTTACGGTAAATAATAGAATGAATTTTGCTGACAGGAGCACAGTTTCTCCCTTGACTTATTTTCGATACTTCAGGTTATCTCAGACAATGCCAGGCCTTCCTGAGTGAGGGATGGCTGGGAAGAAATCCCAAGTCAGCAACATTCTGTGCACTTTCAGAAATGGCCAAATGTGAGTCAACAGTTTTTGCTTTGCTTGAAATTGAATTAATTTTCTTCATAGATATTTGTATGATGGTGTGTTTTGGATTTTTTTAATGAAAAAAGTAGTGCTAACAGGATGTTCTGCTTTTTTGCAGAGAAGTGCTTACACAGAGCCAAGGTTTTTTTTCTGTTTGTTGTGTTGCCCTGACAGCAAGGAACCAAGGGTGCACAAAATGTTGGGAGGGGACACAGACAAGACAGAAAGCCAAACTGACCAGAGAGATATTCCATACCAACTCATGTCAGGCTCAGCAGTAATAGCTAGGAGAATGAAGAGGAATGGAGGATTTATTCAAAGTGATGATGTTTGCCTCCCCAAGAAATCATGATGAATCCTGCTTTCCTGGAAAGAGGAATGGAGGAGATATTCAAAGTGATGATGTTTGCCTTCCCAAGAAATCATGATGAATCCTGCTTTCCTGGAAGTGCGTGAAACATTTGCCTGATGATGGAAAATAATGAATTCCTTGTTTTGCTTCATTTCTGTGTGCAGCTTTTGCTTTATCTAGCAAATAGTCTTCACCTGAACTCTGAGTACTCAGATTTTTACCTTCCTGATTCTCTCTCCTATACATATGGGGGGAGTGATGCTGAGCTTCCTGCCAAGGTTAAACCCCAGCAGCCCCTTTTGGTGACTATCACAGGGCTCAAAGCATTGAGATGATGTCAGATTTGATTGGAGGGTGGAATGTGCTCAGCAAAACGTATATATGTTATAGCTGTTTATCTGCTAATTGGCAGACTCTTGTACTTCTCATAGGGTTACTTGCCTTACTGGATTTTAGTGTCCAGTGCTTTCTGGAATATGGAACACAGTGACAGAGAGACAGCAGTGATGGCCTGGCTGAGTGCCAGCTGAGGCTCATGGCCATGGCTGTTATCAAAATGTTCCCAGGCACAGAAAACCAAGACAATAAGGAGCAGAGCAAACAGCAGAAGCAAAAGCAGCCAGTAAGAAGCAATGGACTTTAAAATACATGTCAGGCAATTCATTTGCTGCTTCTCATCAGCAGACAGATAACATCCAGGAAAGCAAGGCTCATCACACACAACAGTTTCTTACAAAGACAAATACTATCATTCTGAACATCCCATTTTTCCTTCTTTACCCAGCTTTTATTGTTGAACATGATTCCTTATGGAATATAATATAACTTGGCTAGTCTAGGTCGGTCGGCTGTCCTGGTTGTGCCCCTTCCCTAATCCCTGCTGTCAGAGCAGCACAAGAAGCAGAAAAGCCTCTTTGTAAGAGCTGTTCTGCAACTAAACTAAAATGTTGGCATGTTATCAACATGTTTCATTAAAATCCAAATCCCAGCATCATACTAGTCTCTATGAGAAAAATTAACTTTATTCCAGCCAAAAATTTGATAGCCAGATAGACATAAAAGAAGCAATCCCAAAATAACTAGAAACACATCAGTTTAACGTTAGAACAAGAATATCTGTCTTTAACTTGCAGCAAAGAAAGTCTTTCTGAGAATAAATTGTCATTGTTTCTTTGGAGGTTTCTGCCACTAGTGGTGGAGGCACAGCTAACAGGATCAGATATAAGGTTTCATAGGAATAGACAGAAATATATTTGGACTTAGGAACACAAGGTGTGCTATGAAACAGCTGTGTTTATGTACATCACAATGCTATTTTTAGACATGGAATCCTCCATAGATTAATGTGGCCTAGTTCTTCAATCCCTCTTTTCAAAACCAGAAATATTCCTAAAGATATATTTTGACCTTGAAAAGACCAATTTCCTAGAATTTCATTTTGTTTCCCGGTGAGTTTCAATAAACACATTTTGGATTGTAATGTAATTGCTACATGCATATCTACTATTACACATGCTCAGTGGGAAAATTTCTTGCTAAACTATTTCTACAGCAAACATGTTAAACACAAGTATTTATTTTTCTATATACGCTTTCTATATTATCACTGATGTATTCTTTTGCTTTCATTCAAAATATGAAAAAGATGATAAGAAGATATAGTGTACAGATGAATTTTTCTTTAAAATGTTTAAGGAAAGTATTTTCAATAGTAACGTATTTAAGGAAAATGCAATATTTAAGAAAGGTCTTCTAACAAAAGAGGCCTCAGAAAGACAAATTTTCTTATGAGATAACTGGGCTAAAGGTGATAAAGACTGCCTTTTTTTTTTTTTTTTTTTTTTTCAAAGAAAATGAGGTAAGAGAAGAAATCACACTAAAATTTCTCTTGGAGGTTTGTTTTTATTTTTGTTGTTGTTGTTGTTTTATGAGTTGAAATAATATAAAAATGAATATTATGCAATAGTCTTCTGGAATACATTTGCTGATAATGGAAATAAGGCTAGCCTATTCACTGAGGTTATACACTGAAGAGTTCTGCACTGTATTAAAAATTACTGAGTCTTTCAGAAGTAAGCTAATGCACTGCATATAATTATTCAAGTTCTGTTAACCATTAAATAATGCTTTAAATAGAGCACTATTTAATGCATGATTTCATCCAGCTAGATGCAGTAGAAGGCCCACAGAGTCAGTGGGTAATAATGGAAGAGAAGAAACAAACAAGCAGAAAACAAAACCATCTTTGTGTTTTGTGTCATTTCCATGTAATTTCAAATCAGAGAATCACAGAATCAGCAAGGTTGGAAAAGACATCCGAGATCATCTAGTCCAACTGTCCACCTACTACTAGTATTTCCCCTTTGCCTTACTAGAAGTCATTATGGATACCCTACCCATGTGAGAAAAATATTGTCATAAAAGATAGAACCAGCTTCTAGCACTGTAATTGCCTCCAACCCTGTTGGGAAGAAAGAAGCAGGTGAAAACCAACTTCTGAATTAGGATCTTTAATTATTTCTTTTGGTAAATTTTTCAAGGTTCTTCCAGGCACTTTGAAAACATTAGTTTGTAGCATGTGGGCACGCTCCAAAGCCCTGTAACAAATGATAAACTTTACCTGAAATCAGCTGTCATTACATATAGATATATAATATATATATACATATATATTATATATATATAATACATATATATTATAATTATCTAATATTTATATAAGTAAATGATCTTGATATTCATTAACAAAGTTTTGAGATCAACATTTTATTAAAACACAATTAAACCATCTCAGAAAAGGAATTTTGAAGTGTATTGTGGAGAATACTTAAAAAGAAACGCTTAATGTATTACACATATTATGACATTATTGGTAAGCCTCAGAGTAATCCTTGCAAACTTAGAATGTGCCAGAAAATGATTGAACAGGCCATGTTACATAAAAACTACATAAATACATAAGCCAGGAAGTTTTAAGAGTTCTTCTTTTAACAAACTGTTTCTAATTTCTATAGAGCATCTCAAATTTTTAACTATTTATTCATTATTGTTAATTTTTATTATTTATTTATTTGATGTTGTTACTGCGGAATAAATATTCCTTAGTAGAGTGCAACAACAGACATGGATAAAGCTGAGATATTCAACAAGAGTATCACTGGCAGTCAGGCTCGTCATTTCTGTCAAGTTCCAACCATTCAGACAGATGTTAGTGGAGCAAAATCTCTTCCTCAATTACAGAAAAGGCCTGAGATCACTTGGTAACACTGAATACGTACAAGTCTACAGGGCTGGATGACATGCATCCCAGGGTCTCTGATGAATGGGCTAATGTGGTTGCCAAGACAATCTCTATCACATTTGAAAAGTCATGTCTGCCAGGTGAAGTGCCTGGTGATTGGAAAAAAAAGGAAACATCGCTTTCATTTTTGAAACAAGGAGAAATGAAGGCCTGTGCAGCTAGAGACCAGTGAGCTTCATCTCTCTATCTAGGAAGGTCATGGAAGCTATAATGAGACACATACAAGACAAGCACGTGATGCAAGGCAACAAGCATGGCAGATCATTCCTGAGCAGTGTGGTGGCCTTCTGTAATGAAGTGACACCATTGGTGGACAAAAAAAAAAAGAGTAATTGATGGTCTTCTGCAAGATCTTTGATAGAGTCTCACGCCCTATCCTTATCTTATCCTTATGGAGACTTATGGATTTGAAGGGTGGTCTATTTGGTGGATGAAGAATTGTTTGGATAGTAACAGCCAGATAACTGTAGTCAGTGAATCTCTGTCCAGGTTGGGGCTTGTCATGAATAGTGACAGGGGTCCATGTTGTGATGCTCCTTAATGACTTCATCAGTTACATAGACAATGATATCGACTGCACCCTGAACAAGTTTGCAGATGGTGTCAAATTGAGTGGTATGACTGACATGACAGAAGGATGGAATGTGATCTAGAAGGATATGGACAGGTTTGAAAAGTGGATCGACTTTAGTATTGTTATGCCAAGGTATAACACCTGGATCTGAGCAATCACAGACAAACTTCTTGAAAGCAGTACTGTGCAGAAGGACCGGGGGGTGCAGATGAATGAAAAGTTTTAGATGAGCCAACAGTGGGCACTTGCAGCCCAAAAGACAAACAGTATCCTGAGCTGCATCAATAGAGGAATGAACTCCTCGTGAACTACTTCATCAGTTCTAGCTTTCAGCAAGATAGCGTCAAAATCTGCAGCCTAAAATTTCATTTTTAAAATTATTTCTGAAATCAATGTGTGAAATGATGAGAAAACTGTATCAGAACACAGGAAGGATACTCCTGAACTGAAATGAATCCTACTGTTCCATGGTCAATTCTGAGGCAGGTTATTTCTGCTCTGGACATCTCCTCTAAATGTGATTGCCTACAGTAGTTCCCTCTGGCTTTTGTCTAGAGATTCCTTGTCTCAATCAACTTTGCTCACATAGATGTTGCCCTCAGGGACACTGTGAGCAGAAAATTATTAACGCTCGTGAAACATTATGGTGATATAATAAGAAAAGCTAGACAAAGGTATTACCAAAATAAATAAATAAAATAAAATAAAATAAAATAAAATAAAATAAAATAAAATAAAATAAAGTCAAGAAGGATATTTTATCAGGGCTATGGAATCAACCTTCTAGAACACATTTATTTCTGAATTATTCACCAGTAAAATTTACTGATTTTTAATCAGTTCTTGAGCTGTCAATTGAGAAGTTAAATGGCTTAGGTGTACTATCATAACTAATCAGTGTATCATTTATTTACAAATAGTTTTCTGCTCTCGAGTAGCTGCAATATTGATTGATTTGAGGCTCTCCATCAGAGAGTGAGATAAACCTACTTTCATTATATGTTTCTCCAAAGCCTATTGAAATCAACAAATCTGTTAATTGACTTTCTTGGTCTTTGGAACAGACTCTTTTTCTGTAATCTCTAAAAGCTGTCCAGAAATACTGTTTCCAAATTTGCCTCTAGTAGTCTATTGGTCATCTACAAGAAAGGAGAAAAATGCTGAGAAACTTTTTATTTTTTTCATTGTACATGATTCCAACTCAGACATAATATTGGCTGGGGAATACTGAAGATATAGATAGAGATGAAAACTTGTACATCTGGAGGGGCAAAGGAAGAACATATCCAGTATGAATTATTAAGAATGTAACAGAAAATAACTTGGTGAAGCTAAGGGACAAAATAATTGTTTATGAAAAAATATAGGGCCCTTGTCAGTCAAATGGGTAGGCAAAAGTTACAGAGGACAACCACATTAGGAACACTTTATTTTTAAATCATCTCTTTTTGATGTAATATCACATAAATTATTTTTTCCTCTGATTTCTCTGCTTTGAACCTTATTTTATTCTCATCTTCTAAGATTATTACTATTTTATTACTATTGTTAAGGCTTCTTTTCCTTTTTGTTTCTTTTCTGATTTTTTTTTCTGCATATGAAATGGGGACTTTCCAGAAGAGATGACTGTTTAGTAGTAAACCAGTTAAATCATGACTGGTATTTACAGAATATTACAGAAAGATGAGAAAGAAAACTAATGATGCTTAATCCTGTTATACATTAAGATTATAAACTTTATAGAACTTTATAATATGGATAGATAACATGCACAATTTGACTATGGCAGGGAGAATCTTTAATTAAAAAAAAAAAAAAAAAAAAAAAAGCAGTTTAAATACTTGTTTTTTATACATGAAAAAATTTAACATCAGATCTTGAGGACATGTTTTACTACCTAATTTTCCCTCTTGTAATTTTCCGTGTACATATATAGTATGCTTTATTACTTAGCTCTAGGTATTGCCTTATTTTTTGAAATTAAACCTTACATTTTCAATGTTATTAGTAGGCAGGACAGATCTTCTCCAACACTATATAGCTGATAGTTGAAGCCTGCAATTATTTCCAGGTCTGAAAGAAACTAATTCTATGAGGTAGCTTGTTACTTATCAGTCATTTTGCTGGTATGAGCAGAAACTGTATCTCAATTTCTTCAAATACTTCAAATGAGAAGGATTTTCACTTGTAACTTGATGGAATGATAAATATGCCTGCAGAGATGACAAATTATTGGCTTGTATTTGGTGAATAAAGCATAAGATATCAGGAACATTAGGTGCTTATTTGTCTCAGGATTGTAAAATCCAGCTTTATTAGCTCCTTCTGGTGATCAATATTAATTCTGCTATTACCTAATTTCAGTAATGCCACAGATGGCTCCCATCTGACATTTTCCGATATGCAACTGGGTGAGCTGTTTACTCAGAGGAAGTTTATTAATCATAAACTATTCAGAGCAGTTTCAGTTTTGCCTTTAGTTGATCATGTTTAATCCCTACTATATTTAATAAAAGATGAGCTATGCAACCGAAAGAAAAAAAAAAAAAAAAAGAGCCTTAAAAATTGTAACCTCCATGAGGAAATCACATCAGTATGGTTAAGGCAACTTCTGAATCTTCTGTAATATTTGAAATGCTATGAACTTAAACATGCTATAGGAGAATGAGGAAGAAAACAGTTTATGAAAAGGCTCTCCACTTTTTTAATAGATATTCTTTAATAACTTCTTACGTAGTTTCTTAACTAGGGAGAACTGAAAAGAGAGTAGAAAGCATCAATCAAATCATGTGTATTTTGAGGTTAGATAGATCAAATAAAGTGAATTACAGTGAAACTGCATGTTATGAGCTCTTGAACAAGCATGTTTGCTCAACCAGGTGGAATGTTCTGAAGAAGTAAAGTCCCCTGTCTTTTCTCAAGGAAGTTATTCAGTTATTATCTAGGCTAGACACACTTTAGGTTCTCTGAGGAATTCTCACTGTTATATTTCATCAACTGATTCATTCATAATCATTTTTTCATGCCTTAGTATTCTGGGATATATGTGTATATTGGAGATTACTATACATATATATAAATGCATATATATGTATAATGTATGTATATGTATATATACATTTATATACATATGAATATATTTACACATGCATATACATATATGAAGATAAATATATACATATGAATATATTTACACGTGCATATACATATATGAAGATAAATATATACATATACATACACATATGCACATTTATATTACATTATGATATGATATTACACATATATTACATATATTACCTATATTGCATATGACATACACATGTATATAGAGATACCCATATATATATTACATGTATCTCATATACATATTACATACTTCTCATATATGTGTATATATCCTCAGTAATTTCACAGAGGAGCATGCAAACTTATTCCTCATATTTCATATAAATACAAATATTTTCATCTCAAAGGTATAAATTTAACTGAAATAACTGCTCTTATGTGCATCCAAAGTACCTCACAAAAGTTTTGTATTCAGCATAAATCATGAAAGTAATATGCATTTGGTATTGCTGTTATGCCACCGTTTGTTGCTATATTATTGCTTTTATTCAGCTAATACTGGAAGCTGTATCTTCAAAAATCTTATAAATTGGAGAGAACTTTTCAGCATCTCAAAGAAAATATATCCCAAAGCTAATGTCCTCAGCTCTGACATTGGCTGTATGTGTACATAAGATTTGTCACAAATGTCAGTGAACTATTGAACATTTAAACTCAAATAGGAAAAAAAAATGCTATGAAACACTGACTTTGTGTTCACCTCATCTGTGGCTGGGTCCACAGGTCCTAATTTGAGATAATACTAAAATATACTGGAAATTTGATTACAAAGTGTTCCCAGGTAATTAGGACTGAGTATGCATGGCATTTTTGCACAATCTTAAGTACTCTCCAGAGTGGTCCAACTCCTTCCATTGATAGAGAGTCACAGAATCACAGAAACATAGAATCACAAGGTTGGAAAGGAACTACAAAATCATGTAGCCCAACTGTAAAGTAGCCATCATCAGAAGCTGAGCTTTTTCTTCAGGTATTTTAAATTCTTAAATGAATTAGTGGAACAATGCTTCAAAAACCACTCCTGGCTACGAGAACAGATAGCTAGGCTTTCTTTGTTGTTAAGAGGAAAGAGATTGGGAATGCACATATTTAAAGCATCTAAACAATACTCATCAGAGTCCTATCAGTTATGATAAATTGATCATACATGTATAAATCATATACTCATCACTCTACAGTTAGAATAAAGAGAAGTATTTCACAGATACAATTCATCAAGTTAGAGACAAGATGATTTGTCCATTTGTTATCTGTCTTAAAATAAATAAATAAATAAATAAATAATACCTATATTAATTCCATGACAAAATTAGACTAATACTCTAAGATTTATATAAATGAACTAATTTCCCTTTAAGTTGGAATGAATTATTAATGTATCGTGTTAAAATGATTTTGTTCTGTTTCTTTTTCTAAGAACAGAAACATAACTGTTGTATTGTACAACTATTTGAGGTATTAAGAAACTGGATTAAAATGTTATTGCATTTCCTTATGAATTCATTTATCTGTCTCCATTTATTTTGTCTTTTTTGCTATAGTTTAGCTTCTTAAAAGCAATATGTTTATTTGTCTTTTGTTTATTGAATTGTTAAAACATTCTGTGGTATCATCATCAAAATCATCAAATGACGATACCTCTAGGAATCAGTCCGATTTTTTTAATATTGACTTCATTTTTCTATTTTGTAACTAAACCTAAATGCATGCATTTAGTTGTCATAATTTATTCATACATTATGCTTTTTCAGTATGCTATGTAAAAAGTATTATCTTTTTATCTGGTAAAGGTGATAAAGACAGTGAATAGGAGTTGTAAAACACCAGTATGGTCAGAGGGAAACATTTCTGAATTCTAGGTGGGGAGGAGATGTTAGTGAAAAGCTGCCAGTTTCATACTTCCTCTGGCAGCCTTCATCACTTTTTTCTCCCTAATGCTATAACACTCTTGAGTAGATCTCTGACACAATGACTGCATTAACCACTGGTGGAATAAACAACTATTATTGGACCATGTTGCTGTATTTGACAAGGGGCAGCTGTAATTTTGTGCGTGCATTTCACCTACAGCCCTTCAGAAAGTGCTCATCTGTATGCACTGAGGCTGAGAGCCAGGCAAGGATGCATTCTGACTCCGTCCGACGCATGTCGCAGTGGCAGCACCTAGGAAGTGCATTAATATTTATGAGAAGGGAACAAAGAAATCAAGGCATCTCTGCCTGTCTTTCTCAATTTAGTCTTCTTTTTATAAATTTAATTTTGGAGCAACTTTTGGAGGGATAGACACTACGACAGTTACAGCTAGACAGAAATACACGTGTTTGATGTTCATTTGTAGTTGAGAATCTTGATGCTGATTTCTGCTTAGTGAGATCGTGATTTTCTCCACCTTTTTTAATATAACATTATTTTTTTTTCTCTGTTTGCCACTGAAAAGACATTTAATAAGCAGTTTCTTCTCACTGGCTGTCTCTGGCTTTTCCTTCTTCGAGAGGTACAAGGATTCCCCTCCTCTTCCTGAAGTCCAAAGATCAAGCAGTCAGTATTGCAACAACAGTGCCTATATGATTAAGTATAACAACAGTGCCTATATGATTAAGTATCTTCTTCATACATGAAACTGTTGTCTGTAAAACAGATTTGTTACCCAGTGTACATTGAGACAATTCTCACACGCCCAGGGGAGGTATTTCAAGCCTTGGTGTTGGTGGAAATTTCTGGAAACCAAAAACAACAACACAAGTTTCTTCAACCTATTTATAAATTAAAATCACATGTACTCCACCTATCTAATATAGAAGGAATGCCTATTAAATACATAATCATAAGTTAAACCGATCATGATACACCTTCCCATTTTGGCTATTTTCTCTGTCCGTCTGCACTAGCGTGACATTGTACAGAGGTATTATATGAATTTCTGTGGCTATTTTGAGTGGAGTTCTGTTCCTGCTTTTATCCATATATGATCACGTAACCCAAGAACCAGCTGGACAATTCTCATCTTGTCAACTATCCAAGAAAAAATGACTTTTATTAATCTGATAAGATAAATCACGAGGACATAAATTTCTTAGTATAAATTGCATTTGATCAAAGGATTCTGTGCTTATATTGATTACACAAAAAATACCCCCTTCTAAAGCAGGTACATTACGAAGATGATCAGGGGACTGGAGCACCTCCCCTATGAAGACAGGCTGAGGGAGCTGGGCTTGTTCAGCCTGGAGAAAAGAAGGCTGCAGGGTGACCTCATTGCAGCCTTTCAATACCTAAAGGGAGCCTACAGACAGGAGGGGAATCAAATCTTTGAAAGGGTAGATAACTGCAGGACTAGGGGAAATGGTTTTAAGTTGAGGGAGGGGAGATTTAGGTTGGATGTCAGGGGGAATTCTTTACAGAGAGAGTGGTGAGATGCTGGAACAGGCTGCTCAGAGAGGTTGTGGACGCCCTGTCTCTGGAGGTTTTTAAGGCCAAATTGGATGGAGGACCTGTGCAGCCTGGTCTAGTATTAAATGGAGTGGTTGGTGGCCCTGCATGTGTCAGGGGAGTTGGAGATTCATGATCCTTGAAATCCCTTCCAACCCTGGCCATTCTGTGATTCTGTGATTCTGTGATTCTGTACTCTACAATAGGTTGCACAGGTAGGCATCCAGATGAGTCATTAATATCTCCATAGAAGGAGACTCCACAATCTCTCAGGGCAACCTATTGTAGTGCTCCATCACCCTTAATGTAAATAAGTTCTTTCACATGCTTGTATGGAACTTCCTACGTTCAAGTTTTAGGCTATTGCTCCTTGTACTATTGCTACGCACCACTGGGGAGAGCCTGGGCTCATCCATTTGCCTCCCATCTCCCTTTACATATTTATAAACAAAAATGTACAAGTTCTTGAAAAATCTACTATACTGTTTCACCTCCAGGATAAAAGGAAAGAAAACAAACAAACAAACAAAAACATTAAAATAATTCTGAATCCCTTGTGCCTATAACACATCTGAATGAATAGTACTTCAGTGATTCACTGTTAATTTTTATTTATTTTTTAGTTTGTCCTAATTGTTTTCCAGTAATGCTTTGAAAAACTACAGGACAAAGCAAACCTGCAGGTATTTACAAAAATAAGCTACATGACACACTGAGAATTATTGATAAGGTTCAGAAAGTCTTGATCTCTTCAGATATTCACAACCAGATTTGCTTTGTTAAAATACACTCTATCATTTGTGTTTTCTGTCAGACCCTAATGTCTGCTCAGATGTCCTTTTAGTTTGTTGCCTTCAACTAAATACAAAACTTCTCAGTGGGTGGATCTTACCTACTCCCAGCGCTTTGCTGATAGCTAACTTATGTGATGTTTCCAAAACAAAACACCTCAGAGGGAGAGCAAAAGTCCACCTAGAGACAAATATGTTATCTATGGATAATACTCCATGAATTTTACCTCAGATTTGCTAGCAACACACACACAAGAAATTCAGTAATGACACTTTCAGCAGTAATTTAAGATTAAATGAGTCCAGGATGTAAACTAGATTTACCTTCTTTTTGAGGATGCTAGCTCAACGCTTTGCCATGTTTTCAGCTTTCCTCTGTAAAGATAAGTCTTTCCCAAGATTAGTTTCTGTCTTTAATTTGGGAAAGTAAGAAAATAAGAAATCAGTAGCACAGTCTTCCTGATGATTTAATTCTTTATTATTTAAACATCAACATAATCTTACTTTTTCTATATAAATATTACAAGTACAGCAAATCATCAATGTGGCTCCACATACTTATTTGGTCTTTGGGGAAGAGTCATTTAAATTGTTTATTACATTTAATTTCTTTCTCTATTTTTTTCCTGATGCAAGGCAGCAAACATTCCAAAATTTAATATTCAAACAAGGCTATTTTAATTTGAAAAGCTAGGCATTGAAAGAAGGAACTTAATAATAAAATAAAATTAAAAGCTAGTTAATTGCATTGCTTGACGTTCTGTAGCAATGAACCGGAAATATTCATGAATGCTGAATTTACTCCAGCTCTGTAATAAAACAGAAATATAACATTTATCAGAAAAGTTACACATTTTCTTCCATGGAGATCAATATTTGAATTGAGTCTTATGAAAGTTAGGAAAAAAAAATGACTTGATAGCAGTAGCTAATAAATATATGGGTAAAATCAGTTCAGTTCAGTTAAATGTTGAATAAGCTGGAATCCACATCAGAAAATCATTGCATGTTTGACACTTTTGATAGCACATACTTCAAAGTGATGCTGAAGGTTAACATTACAGAAAGTGAAGAGACTCTCAACATGCTGTCCTCTAGTTAAAGGTTGACAGGTTCTGGTGAAAACAAAGACAATATTTACCATAGTGATGTGCATCTTTTGGTAGATGAAAATCACAGTTTAAAGCCCAGAAATATTAACATAATATTTATAATAATTACCATTATCATTAACATTATATCAATAGTGCAAAGTGGTAGTAATATTTGATCATCAGAGAAAAATCAGACAGGTCTTCACCTTCCAATGGCTCTAGCAGACAGCAGGGTGACAATTATCCAGAAATGTTTCCTCAAAGGGAAAGAAAGCCAGCAGTCTCCTGAGCTGTATGAGGGGCAGAACTGCTAGAATAGAGAGAGTGGTGGAACCTCCCCTGTATTCAGCAACGGAGAGAGATAGTGTTCTTAGAGTTCTCACACTGACAGTCCTGCAAGCTTAATCAGAAGACCGTTCTTGAGGGAAAAATAAATAATAAAAAATAGATCAGAAAAATGCAACTCAAAGTTGATACAATCCTATTTCTAGTTTGTTATCTGACTTCATGTTTCCTTTTTTTTCAGACAAAAGATTACAGAAAAATGTAAGTATGAAAAAGCTAGGTTATAAAAGTGATTCAGGTGCATAAAGGAGGGTGTACCCTGCTGTTTTGAGTGAATGACATTTTTTTCTTGGCCTCCTGCTGCTGCACCAGAAGAACTTGTGGTGTCTCATGGCTTTTTGTTATACCTGTCACAGCCATGTAAATGTCTTGAGTGGTATACAGCATTTCAAACAATCCAGTGCACACATTTAGGCAATCTGATTCAGATTCAACTGCCTAGCATTTGCAAGCATTCCAGCTTTAGTGTAATTATATCACTATACATATATTATACATGCTTCTCACATTCTTTAACAGATCCATGGATCTGTGTTTTTTGTTTTTGTTTGTTTGTTTTTGTTTTGTTTTGTTTTTAACTGTAGAGATTTCCATAGCCTGGAAACAGTTTGCCTGTTTGCTTTTTGTATACAAATTCATTGAAAAATTTTCACTGTTTTGCATAGTGTATCATGAACATTGCCTCTGTAACATTATGTAAAGCATTATGCTTTAAATATTCTCATATCTCCTCTTCTACTAGTAATACTCATTTGACTATGTTCCTTATAAGTGAATTAATATCAAATAGATGATCTGTGTAACAGGTCTTGACAGCATCTTCAAATAGGAAGAAAGAAAAGCAAATAAAGACCAAGCCTTTCTCACCTTTCATACTCAATTTCTTATCCTGAGATTTAGTGTTATTTCTTTTAATCTGTTTGGAGAAATCACTCCTGGGCAGGGCATCTTTACTGTAGGGATCATTAGATTGAAAAGAGGCATATGAAAAGTAGGGAATTTGTACTTCAGTCACAAAATGCATCAAAGAAATCCTTCCTAGGGGAAGGTGCTGTTGTCAAGATTGTCCTGAAGAGAGGAAAATCATTACAGTGGTTTATCTCTAACTGTGGTTCTCAACCTTTCTATCAGCTTTGTGTACCCCAAGGCAGAAACATAATGTGACTGACTGTTATTAGTACACATGTACACAAAGACCCACTCTTCTGCAGACATTTTTGCATGTTCTGTACATCTGGTAATGTTTTTCTTTTTTCCTTCCTCCCTCACTCCTCCCCTGTACCCCCCCCCCCAAAAAAAAAAAACCACCAACAACAAGAACAACACAGATCTATCACATATGTATACACAAACTCAGCCTAATAATAATAAAAATATAAAAATGTTGCATTTCTTTTCACCATGACTCAACAAATATAAGAAAGGCATATACTCTGCTTGCAGAAATATGTGGCAGGTGATTAATTCCATATCTCTTCCTCTGTTACTGCTTACTGGAGCTTCTCAAAGGTTGCCCATTTCAGATTTTTCTTCTGGGGAAACGATCCTTTCAGAATGAATTGTCCTTAGATGTGATATGACTGACAAAAATATATCTTTTAACTGTAGTAACTTTTCTGGACACTATCTACATATATATACTGCACAACGGAGAGGTACTTTCATGTTTCCCCAATGCCTGCAGCATCTTGCACCTTTGCAGCTAAATCAGCTTTACCCCTACATAAATCAGGCCTGATACTATTTGCTTATTGGGAACTTGGCATTCTACATCTATGTCTGAATATCTAGGATACTAGGATAAATTGTCATAGACAAAAATGAAACAGTCTAAAAATTAACTACTTGAATTCCATGAAACACAACTCAATATAGCACAATATTCAGGATCATGTTGTAGTTCCATTTAGATTTCTTGTGCATAAAGATCTCCAGGGACATGAACACACACTTTACTGATGAATAGGATCGTCTACAGTGTCCTGCTCATCATGATAGCAATATTAGAGTTCTTTAGAGCTGTAGTTATTAATAAAAGCAATGAAGCCTTTTCCAGAACATGACTCACTGCTACTCCCCCAACACAAAGTCTAGTAAGAACCTTTTCTTCATGCACAGGATGCAGTACTTAATTTCTTAACACTTGATTTCCCTTACCCTCAACAATAAAACTAGAAGATACTGAAGTTTGTGTTATCATCTTTTTGAAAGTGTGCACCAGTTTGCCGCTACACTTGGCATGAAAGGGTAGGTATCACATGCAATAGATGCAAATCTTCTAGTCCTGTTTAATATCTTTATTGATTATTTGGATGAGGGGATTGAATCATAGAATCATATAATGGGTTGGTTTGGAAGGGACCTTTAAGATCATGTAGCTCCAACCTCCCTGTGACAGGCAAGGATGCCTGACAGTAAATCAGGTTGCTCAAAGTCCCATCCAGCCTAGCCTAGAATGCCTCCAGGGAGGGGGCATCCACAGTCTCACTGGACAACACATTCCAGTGTCTCTCCATCCTCACACTAAAGATTTTTCTTCCTAATATCTAGTCTAAATCTACCCTCTTCCAGTTTAAAACCATTTTCCCTTGTCCTGCCACTACATGCCCTTACAAAAAGTCCCTCCTCAGCTTTCCTGTAGACTCTTTAGGTACTGGAAGGCTGCTATAAGGTCTTCTCAGAGTCTTCTCCTATCCAGTCTGAAGAGCCCCAGCTCTCAGCTTGTCTTCATAGGAAGGTGCTCTAGCCTTCTGTTCATCTTTGTATTCCTCCTCTGGGTGTCCTTCAACAACTCCAGGTTATTCTTGTGTTGGGGTCTCCAGAACTGTAACCAATACTCCAGGTGGGCTCCCACAAGAGCAGAGTAGAGGGGGAGATTCACATCCTTCAACTTGATGGTCACACTTCACTTGATGCAACCCAGGATATGGTTGGTCTTCTGGCATGCAAGCATGCAAGCATTGCTGGCTCATGCTGAATCTTTCATCAATCAACAATCCCACATCTTTCTCCTTAGAGCTTCTCTTAAGCCATTCTCTATCCATCCTGTATCTGTGCTTGAAATTGCCCTGACCCAGGTGCAGAAACTTGCACTTGCCTTCTTGAACTTCATGAGATTGACATGGGTCCACCTTACAAAAGCCTTTTCAATTCCCTGTGAATGGATTCCCTTATCTCTAGCATGTCAGCTGTACCATTCAGCTTGGTGCCTTCTGCAAACCTGCTGAGGGTGCACTCAATCCCATTGTCCATGTTGCCTAGAAAGATGCTAAATAACACCAGTCCCAACACTGATCATGGAAGAACACCACTTGTCATTAATCTCCACTTGGACATTGAGCCTTTGACTGCAACCATCCAACCAATTCCTTATCCAGAGAGTGGTCCATTTATCAAATCCATTTATTTATTTATTTATTTATCCCAATTTGATAACCAGGATATGATGCAGGACAGTGTGAAATGTTTCATATAAGTCCACAAAGATGACATCAATTGCTCACAGTTGAGTGCACCATCAGTAAGTTTGCTGGTGACACCAAGCTGAAGGAATACTGATCTGCCTGAGAGTAGGAAGGATCTACAGACAGAGCTGGATAGGCTGAGTTGATGGGCTGACAACACTATGAGATTCAACAAAACTAAGTGCCAGGTCATATACTTTGGTCACAAAACCACAGGATTGGGTAGACTGACTGGCAAGCTGCATGGAGAAAAAGGATCTGGGGATGCTAAAGGAAGTGAAGTGCAGCAATACAGCTGAAGTATCTGGAGCACAAATCTTAAAAGCAGAGGCTGAGGGAATTGGGATTGTTTAGTGTAGAAAAGTAGAAAAGAAGAGGCTCAGGGATAACCTTATTTCCCTCCACAACTACTTGAAAGGAGGTAGTAGCAAGGGGGGAGAGTAGTTCTCCTGGGTAAAAAGCAATAGGATGAGAGACGTAATGGTCTTAAGTGGTACCTGGGGAGGTTCAGGTTGGACATTAGGAAAAAAATATTCTCAGAAAGAGTGGTCACGCATTCAAACAAGCTGCCCAGGTTTGAGTCATTCTCACTGCAAAAATTCAAGAAACATGGAGATGTGCCACTGAGGGACATGGTTTAGTGAGCACAGTGGTGACAGTTTGATTATTGGACTAGATGATCATGGAGGCCTTTTCCAACCTTAATGATTTTATGATTCTAAAACTGGAAAGAGGAAATCTTGTTTCTTATTTTCCATCCTATTCATCTGGCTTTGTGTGGAATTGCAACAAATCATCTCTCCTTTCTTATTTTTATGATAATGGAGATGTTAATACTTCACTCACAGTCACAGTATAAAGATATTATCTATAGAACCCTTTTAGAGATGTGGTTGGAAGTTTTGAGATCGTATTGAATACATTTTCTATGATATATTACTATGACATTTGTTAAAGGTGTGCTGGCTCACACTCCAGAAAAAAATTCCTTTCTCAAATGATCATTAAAATGAAAGGCAAAGAAAAGTGAAGAATATCAATTTCCAGACCAAAATTAGAATGTTCTTCTGCAAAAAGACTCACATCATCTTTAAAAGTAACAGTTATATGAACTGAATTTTAAATATATATTTTAAATATGTATTTTTCAAATATATATATAAAAAAAGCTAAATACAATAATTATTAGATTCCTTTGTTCTGCAGATCTCCAATCTCATGATTTATCAGAGTATATATCGCTAAAAACAGAAAGTTTTTTTCTGGTGACTAACCTCCCATGGAAATTTTTTTTTTTTTTCTTCATTTTTCTTTGTTGCTATTTACGTGATTTTGCTTTGTTTGGTGGGTTGATTGTTTTGCTTGTTTGTTTTATTGGTTTGGTTCTGGTTTGTATGGTTGTTGTTTGGTTAATTGTTTGGTTTGTTTTGGTCAGTACTGTAAGCTCCATTTTGGAGGACAGATGTCTGAGTGTATTTTTTCTACCTGTTAAGAACAGCACATCAAACTGTGCTACTCCATCACAGAATTACAGAATCACTTGGATTGGAAAGGATCTTTAAGATCATCTCGTTCCAACTCTCCTGCTATATTCAGGGACACCTCCCTCTCGACCAGGTTGCTCAAAGTTCCATCCAGCCTGGCTTGAACAACTCCAGGAGGGGGCACTCACAACCTCACTGGGCAACGTAATCCAGTGTCTCACTATCCTCACAGTAAAGATTTTCTTCCTAATATGTACTCTTCCAGTTTAAAAACATTTCCTGTCACTACATGCCCTTATAAAAACTTCCCTCACGGATTTCCTGTAGGCCACTTCAGGTACTGGAAGGCCTCGATAAGGTTGCCCTGGAACCTTCTCTCCAAGTTGAAGAGCCCCAGATCCCTCAGCCTGTCCTCTTAGGGGAAGTGCTCCATCCCTCTGATCACCTCTGTGCTCCTTCTCCAGACCTGCTCCAACAGCTTGATGTTCTTCCTGTGTTGGGCGCCCTAGAACTGGATGCAGTACTCAAAGTGGGGTGAGAGCAAGTACTTGTAATGCAAAATGCTATGTTAACTATGTTTCCAAATAAATACAGAGGTTTTTTTGTTTTGTTTTGTTTTTGTTTTGTTTGTGGTTTTTTTTTTTTTGTTTTTTTTTATGTGACAAAATCTTTTAACAGTTAATACATCACAAAAATATCCAGATTTTTTATTCCAGAACAATTTGTTTTATGCTGTGGTTTAGAGAGATCATTATTAAAACTGAGTTTAATAAAATGCCCAAATGCCCCTTTCTTTCTGTCATATGAATTCCCTTTAGAGTTTTGATATCTTGGAGACAAAAAAAAAAAAAAAAAAAAAAAATGAAATGAGTGAAATGAGGTTTCCACCACAGCATGTTGTGAGAGATCTCAGTTCATTGGGATTCCAGATTCTACACATTTCTGCATTTCCCCTGGAAGAAAGACAGCTGTGCATGGCCATAGAGGCACAGCAGATGCTGAATGCTGATTGTCAAACCCTAGTGGCTACTTTAATTGTCCCTTTCCACTAAGTTTGATATGTTGCAATGGTATGAAAGCAGTAGAGGTTGCCGTCACTCAAAATCTCTGAACCTACTGTTCTGTCTGAAAATAAAAATGGATGTAATGAAAAAGAAAAGAAACTTCCACAGGCTCCTGACAAGCTCATAAGCAAAATGTAACGGGGAATAAGAAGAGGAGGGGGAACTTCTGGCTCGGCAGTGGATTTGAGTTTATACCTGAAAGTTTCATAAGGCAGCTATGAGTGTTTTATGAGAGACGAGATCTTCAATAGTCAGGTTACAGCATGATGGACTTTGACATTTTGTAAAACCATAAAACACGTCAGTAGCTTTAACAAGCACGAATAGTTTGACCTCCTGAGGTTTCTGTCCGATTTAGCCATAGCAACTGTTCAGTTCATGCAATTAATAGTTACATTCAGTCAAGGGAGGGAAGGAGAAGGGTGACAGGAAACATCACCATAAAACCAAGCCAGCATTTCTTTTTTTTTCTGCTCTAACTATCTCCCTCATCAGAAATGTTCCCCCCCTGCTCCATTCTTCACTCTACATTAGATATTTTTGTAGCTCTGATTTTCCCTTGGAACTTATATTTGCAGGCCACATGCCCTCTAAATGTGCCTTAATATGATAGTTCTAAGAAAGTCTGATCCTTTGGCAAAAAACATCATGAAGTTATTTAGCAGATATTTTACATTTTCCATCTTTTGTAGTAATTCCTTATTAATCTGGTTGGTTTGTCACTTCTGTTTTGAGGATAAAATGGCTGATGTCTGTAATTTAGGGACTGTGTCTTTCCTCTGTAGAAGGTTGCTTTATCAACTTTCATTAAAAAAAAAAAAAAAAAAAAAAAGAAAGAAAAAGAAAAAGAAAAAGAAAAAAAAAAAGAAAAAAAGAAAAAAAGAAAAAAAGAAAAAAAGAAAAACAGAATAAACACATGGAAAATACAATTTCTTCTTGGAGGATGAATCTTGTTATTTATTAGAAGAAAGGTGCCAGTTTACAGACAGCAAATACAGGGTGGAATCATTTCCTTTCCTCACATTGCTACAATACAGATTATAAAGCAGTAGGAGTCGTTATTGCCATCTTTCATGGCATTCATTTTCACATGATGGGAAAAGGAGAGGAAAATTCTCTTCAACAAACCTCAAGAATATAGGTTTTAGGAAAGAGTCTGATGATCAGACAGCAGTGTGTGTTGCAAAGGCAGTTCCAAAATGTACGACAGCATACAGCTTTGCATAATTCATCTACATGGAAAGAAAATTCAGATCTCACTCAGGAATCAAGCACACTTTTACTTCTCTGTTGCCACTACATGATTCCATGATTGTTCCAGATTTATGGCATTTAGAACAATCACTGCAACTTCAGTGTACTGTCAGTGCATTACATCTTGCTCTAACTGTCATTTTTCATCAGCATGCATTTTTGATTGCTGCTGGAGATCTTTTTGACCCATTATAGCTGTTTGTTCTTGCAGGAGCTAGAATTAGAGATTCATTTCTTTTATATGAACAAATCATAGGATACGCATTATCATGCCTTTTTGAAAAATTTATGTTAAATGTATATCGTACCAACTCTACAATAAAAGTGCAGATGTCAAAGTATTTCTAAAGCTTCCTAATGGAGTAGAAATGTGACTGAGAACAATGTCTATATAGCTCTGTATAAATAAGTACAGAGTTATTTATACAATAACAAGGTCAAACAATCTGTGGAGTACTGCTTTATTTTCACCTTCTAAACATTTTATACTTAAGAAGGAAGTCACTTTAAGAGAATGATAAAAATAAGAGTGTATGGGGCAACAGTAAACTCTCTTGTCATCTTTGTGGATAACTTTCTCTCAACAAAACCTCCACATTATTTCCTTATATACTCTGTTTAAGACAAAACAGATACAAGACAATCTTTCAACAAGTATCACAAATATACCTGAATATGCATTAAAAATCAGTTAACAGGTCATCTAGATGTTTCCATCTCTACAGAGAATGTGATTCAGGGAAAAATTTCATTTCTTCAAATACACTCAGGTGGTATCTAGAGGTTAGTTGACTGGTGCATTTAGACAGTCACTGCAAGAAGATAAATTTTCTGTCTTAGAAGAAAATACCTTCCCTGTAGGTATTCATAACAGTTCTATTTTCTCATAGTAAAAATGGGAGAAATGGGAGAAATTATCTTTATTTTTTTCCTTCCAGTCCCTCACTGATCATGAAATCTTCCTAGTGCCATGGAGCAATGTTTGTCAATTTCTCATAAACTTGTATAAATATTACATGAATAAAACTGAAGAACAAATGATGAAAACTGAAATCCCTGCTTTTCATCAGTCTGTGTCCACAAATAAATTTATGTCTTTATTCTCAGAGCTGGTAAACTATTTTAAAAGATAACATAGATAATTATGATTGCTGAAAATAGTATTTCTTTTTACTTTTTCATTATACGAATTGACATTTATTCTTTACTAGTTCACACCAGTCTAAAGGGCAAGATCCAGACATGTTTACGTTAATAATTTATATTGCATTTTATCTCTGTAACAGTTCCCATACAAGATATATAAAGTGAAAATGCCGGGAGTCAGAAAATAAGCTTTTTTCATACTCTTGCAAGGGAAATAAATATCACAGTGTTTCTCTTACAGATAGGGAAATTGTGTCATGAAGGATTTAAGGGTTGTATTTTGGGGGTTTAAATTGCTTTGTGGCACTTTCTATGCAACATCTTCCACAAGCTTTCTGTATTAGAATTTAGAAGCTCTGTGATTTCTTTGTTAATAAACATAGAGATGTAACTAGTATCTATATTTTCTGAACATATCTGAGATTATTTCCATAAAGCAATGAGAAGAATTTGATATAATTTTACAAAAATTATACATTTAATGAGTGACACTCCTACCAAAATATATTATGTTTAGAAACTTATAACAATTCCTGAATAATAAAGTTATACTAAAGATTTTGTAATGCAAGCCAACATGTATACTTGTCTTAGATCATTTATTATTATTATTTTTTACACTCCCCCCTTTCTTTCTCAGAATTTGTATCATGCCTGCTTACATCTCTTTTCTGATAGCGGTGTTACATGTTGATCCCAGGCATGAGCTTTTCCTTACAAGTTTACAAACATAAAGAAAATAATTAGCTTTGTTGTTGTTGATGTTCTTCCTCTCATCTGAGATTCATCTCACCTGACTTTAGACATTAAAAAATTAGCCATTTAATTAAAGTAGTCACCTAAATTTCCTCTCTAATGAAAGGAAAGAACAATTCATCTCACACTATCTGCTTTGGGGTGGGATGAATTCGTCTCTGGAACCTTGCTCATTCCTATGACTATGGAGACATAAGAGACAGTTTAAATAGCAGGCTATGTCTAGAACCACATAGTTCAACCTGAATTGAATTGAATTAAACAAGAAAAAAATGCTTGTTCAATTATTTGTTTGTTTGTTTGTTTGTTTTGGCTTGGTCTGGCTTTCTTGTCTTGTCCTTGTCTTAAGGATATTTCTTCATTGTGCTAACTACTGTATTAGCACAGAGACAGAATCTACCATTTAACCTTTGGTACACGAATAGAAAAGGCACTAATTATTCAGGAAGGGAGACATTGTAACGCTGTGACATATGTGTCATTCAGGAGTAGACCAATTTTGTATTTTGAATTTCAAAGGCCCAGGAAAAATGTTGTCATAATATTGTCAACTGATGTTTAAATGAAAGAGATTTCTTTCTTTTCTCCTCTTCATGGACAGGAAGGGAAGTAATTTTCAGAGAGGGAAAAAAAAAAAACAAAAAAACTGATTTTTTCTCATCTTTACTTGCTTTGTTTTCTAAAATCCACCATTCTTTCAACCTCCCAGTGACTTTCTGAAGGCCGCACATTTAACATGAATTCCAATGAAACTGTACAATATTATTAATAAAGGAGAAATCTCTGTTTTGACTACTAGGAACAAATGTTCTGGCATTTGGAGTCAGCTATTTGAGTCTGTAATTCAAGTTTATATATAACTATAAAATGTAGCACTTCAGAAATAGATAAATAAATAAATAAATAAATAAATAAATAAATAAATAACAGTCAATGAGAACAATAAGGAAACAAACAAACAAACAAAAAAAAAGAGATAACATTTTCATACAAAACTTTAATTAATATTAAGCCAGTATTGGCCTATAGGAAATATCAAGCTTCACTAGATAAATCAAGACTGCTTCTTGGCTTTGCAACACATCATGTTCTGTGTTCAGTAAGATGCCGTTTTTTTGTTTGTTTGTTTGTTTGTTTTGTTTTGTTTTTTTGTTTTCCATTTATTTTGCCTGTCATTTATATGCAGTGTTTTTCGTGTGGTCTTAGAATAAGGTGCCAAAGTTGTCTGGATCTCTGACTTTATTTAATGATCAATAATGTATTAGCCTAGCAAAATATTTGCTCCTACTATTACTTTTGGGATTATGAAATTAGACATATAAATAACTGAAAAATACAGTAATTATACAGGAAATAAATCTTTCTCTGATCTTATCTTCCCCATTTTCATTAAGGCAGCTTTTTTTTTTTAGTTATAAGATCAGCTCTTGAATTTCAAAACACATATAGAAAAAGGGCTTCATTAAACTTGCTTGACTGATTTGTCTGTTTCTCTAAACTTAAAATCTCATGCATAAGCCAAAGTTCTGCTCACCACTGTTATATCACAGCTTTATATCACAACAGTTCCATTGACTTCAACAGTTACTTTGTGGTATGAATCACACACTTCATATTATTAGTAACATTTTCATTGTACAATTATATTAGGTCGTAACTTGTATATAAAAACACAAAGAGAAGTGGAGTTTGTTCATGTACCGCCCTTCCTTTATCTTCCTTATCTTTTTAAACTGCCTGAGATTAATCCTCCTGTGATGGAACATCTGCTAAGGAGCAGCACAGCTTCTGCTGTGGGAGTAAAGACAAAAGTGTGCAAGAAAAACTGAAATTCAGTATTCTACCCTGCTTTTTCACTTTCAGTCACATCCTTACAATAACTGTAACTTTACTGGATACTTTTATTTATCCAGTCCAATCAAGAACTCCTCAGCTGCCCTCTAACAGATGCAATTTTTCTCTCTGTTTGGGACATTAACAGTCCTAGTTCCAGTTGTTTGGAAAGTTGGAGGAATAATCAATCTTTTGGTTCAGCACCTAGCCACAGAATGTTAAGCTTCACAAGAACAACAACAAAAAAAAAAAATGTTTTTTTGACAGACCCCACATATTTGTTCTTGTTTGTTTATTTGCTTTGGTGGGTTTTTTATTTGGTTGGTTGGTTGGTTCATTGGTTGGTTTTCAACTGGTAAAACTGTAAATAATTTCAGCTCTAAGGAAAAGCTTTGTTCTGTTAAATACATACAACACACTTGTCACGGTTTTGTGATTTTTGGATTTTGGTATTCCACATTATAATAGCATGGAGTGCATTGGGAATTAAAGTGTTAATGCTCCATTTCTAGGTACCTATCCTTGTACATCGTGGAAGTCATGGGATCTGGCCCTTCCTGACTGGGCAGTCTCTTGCTGCCTTGCAGTGGGTACTGGAGTGTGCTTTCCTAGCTGTACCAAGCTCTTCAGTTTTGATTGGTCTCGGGAACTCTTTGGCTCTCCTATTTTATTTGATTTATTAGTCTCAATTTCAATTAGATTGTATTATACTGTGTTATTTTGGATTCCAATATCATAGCTACTAAGCTAAGTTTTCCTCCATAGATCATTGCTGCTGGTTTTGTTTCCCTTACTTGAGCCCAGCTCCCATCTCCCTTCTCCTTTTCCCTTTTCCTTCCCATGCAGTAGGGCTGCAGGGGTCCAGGGGCCTACTGCCCGCCTGTCACAGGCATAGGTTGATTTAGTTAACTCTGTGACAATATTTCTAATTTATATTATAAAACACACTTTCTTTTTTTGTAAGCAATAAACTTGTACGTTATAAAACACTTTTTGTTTGTTTGTTTGTTTCTGAAATAAGAAACATTATTCATATGGAATAATTAAAATTATTGATCATGGGGAAAAAAAAAAAAACTGAAAAAAAAAAATCCTATATTTTTCACTTGCATTTGTCAGAATATTTGCAAAAATTGACTCATAATTTTGACCTCCTTCAAACTGTCACAAAAGCAGTAGTATTTTTAAGAGGAATACTTCTATTATTTTGATTTTAAATTTATCTTCTGTGATAACCAGATCCTATTGTCCTAAACTTCAGAATAATGTAATTATCAGAACTTCTTACTCTATTAATATTTTTCTATATCTAATAGATTTACTGTGTTAATTTTCCTCCTAGGCATTTTTTCATTGGCAGTGTTGAAGACAAAAGATTACTCTAGATGATGTGCTACCCATCATGATGTAAGCTCATCATGATGCTATGGTATTATCTGGTATTACTGAGTATGGATGACAGGGAGGATTGGGTTGGGAGTACAGATATCTTTGTTATAATCAGAGGACAATCGGTGAGATAATTAGATTGCAAGAGTCATTATCATCATCAATGCAACATAATGGGCCAAATCTCAATCTGTTGCACCAGTGATAAATCCAGAATAACCCTATTAATATCAGATACAGTTGTTTGCATATGTTATACGCAGATCTGAGGTTTGATTCTGGCTCATTAAGTGACAAGTTTTTCACTCATCAGGGGACTGGGGTGGGTAGTCAAGGGAGCAGGTGTGCAGGTGGTATTTTCTTCTATACCTTCAGTGGCAGGGCAGGATACTGAGAGGTACCAAAAACCCACCTCATAAATAAATAGCTTAAAAGTTGGTGCAAATCCAGGAATTTTGAGTTTTTTGACCATGGGGAAACTTACTCAGCACCTGGCATGATGGCAGCAAATGGAAATAGTCTGTCTCTGAGGGGGAGGAGGATCTTAGCTGAGGAACTAGCAGGACTCATTGACAGGTCTTTAAACTAGGTATGAAGAGGGAAGGGGGCAAAATCAGGGTTGCTGGGGTTGAGCGAAGCATTCAAGGGCTCGTACTGAACATGATGGGCGATGACAGTGAAGTACAAAGAGATGGACTGGGATGGGGGTGTTGGGGATGCTGCTGTTCTAGAGGAACCTAGATCCTCTACAAAGGCGGTAAGAGGGAAAGCCCAGCTGAAGTGCTTTCATACCAACGCGTGCAGCCTAGGAAATAAGCAAGATGAGTTGGAAACCGTGATGTGCTTAGAAAGTTATGACCTTGTTGCTATCATGGAAACGTGGTGGCATGATTTCCATAACTGGAATACCACCATTGAGTGCTATGGGCTCTTTAGAAGAGATAGGCTAGGTAGGAAGGGTGGTGGAGTTGCTTTCTATGTCAAAGAGTGGATAGAATGTGAGGAGCTTCCTCTGAGAAACAGTCAGGATCAGGTTGAGAGCCTGTGGGTTAGAATTAGGGATGCGTCTAACAAAGGCCAGCTGGTGATAGGAGTATACTACAGGCCACATGATCAAGGGGAGACTGTTGACGAGGCTTTCTTGCTTCAGATGCAGGAGGCTTTGTGCTCACAGGCTCTTGTCCTGTTGGGGGGACTTCAACCATCTGGATATCTCTTGGAAAGACCACACGGCGAGTTGCAAGAGGTCTAGGAGGCTCCTGGAATGTGTTGATGAGAACTTTCTGGTCCAGGTGTTGGACAGACCGACGTGAGGTGAAGCGTTGCTGGACCTGCTGCTCAACAATGCGGAGGAAATCATTAAAGGTGTTAAGGTTGGAAGCAGCCTGGGTTGCAGTGACCATGCTCTGGTCGAGTTCATGATCTCGAGGGATGTGGGCCTGGTGAAGAGTGGCATCAGGACCCTGAACTTTGGGAGAGCAAACTTTAAGCTGTTCAATGTTGGCCAAGATCCCCAGGGATGCTGTCTTTAAAAACAAAAATGTTGAGGAGATGTGGTTACTCCTCAAGGATGCCTTCCTGAGAGCGCAAGAACTCTCCATCCCTCTGAATAAGAAAGCGGGCAGAGGAAGGAGGAAGCCGGCGTGGCTCAGTGAGAACCTGCTGGGCGTGCTGAGGGCGAAGAAAGGTGCGTACAAGCTCTGGAAACAAGGGCGTGTCACCTGGGAGGAATACAGGGATGCCGTCCGGACTTGCAGATGTGGGATCAGGAAAGCCAAGGCACAGGCAGAACTGAACTTGGCGAGGTACATGAAAAACAATAGGAAGACTTTCTACAGGTACATTGGCCAGAAGAGACAGGCCAAAGTGAGTGTAACTCCTTTGGTAAATGTAAAAGGAGAACTGGCTTCAACGGACGGAGAGAAGGCTGAGGTACTGAATGAGTTCTTTGCATCAGTCTTCACTGGGAGGCAGGATTCCAGTACTCCTTCCGTCCCTGAGCCCTGCATCCCTACACCTCTGGGTGGGGACTGGGGTGGTAAATCCCCTCTTGCTGTGAGGACAGAGCAGGTCCAAGACCTCCTCATGAGACTGAATGTGTACAAGTCTATGGGGCTGGATGGCATGCATCCCAAGGTTCTGAAGGAGCTGGCTAAGGTGGTTGCCAAACTGCTCTCCATCATATTAGAAAAGTCGTGGAGTCAGGTGAAGTCCTGGATGACTTGAGGAAGGGTCATGTCACTCCCATTTTCAAAAAAGGGAGCAAGGAGGATCCGAGGAACTACAGGCTTAAGAGCCTCACCTCTGTGCCTGGGAAGATCATGGAACAGATCATCCTGGATGACATGCTTGATCACATGAGGAAAGGGTGTGTGATCCATGACAGCCAGCACAGCTTCACCAGGGGAAGGTCATGCTTGACCAATCTGGTGGCCTTCTATGATGGAGCAATGGCATCGGTGGACAAGGGAAAGGTGACCGATGTCATTTACCTGGACTTGAGCAAGGCCTTTGGCACGGTCCCCCACCACATCCTTATCTCCAAATTGGAGGGATGTGGATTTGATGGGTGGACCACTAGATGGATAAGAAACTGGTTGAAAGGCTGCAAACAGAGGGTGGTCATCAATGGCTCTATGTCCAGGTGGAGGCTGGTAACAAGTGGTGTCCCCCTGGGGTCTGTCTTGGGACTGGTGCTCTTTAACATCTTTATCAATGACATCGATGATGGAATCGAGTGCACCCTCATCAAGTTTGCTGATGACACCAAGCTGAGTGGTGCGGTCAACACAGTAGAAGGAAGGGATGACATTCAGAGGGACCTAAGAGGCTGGAAAAGTGGGCTCGGGTGAAAGAGTAGATAACTGCAGGATGAGGGGAAATGGTTTTAAGTTGAGAGAGGGGAGATTTAGATTGGATGTCAGGGGGAAATTCTTTACAGAGAGAGTGGTGAGGTACTGGAACAGGCTGCCCAGAGAGGTTGTGGATGCCCTATCCCTGGAAGTGTTCAAGGCCAGATTGGATGGGGCTCTGGGCAGCCTGGTCTAGCATTAAATGAGGAAGTTGGTGGCCCTGCATGTGGCAAGGGGTTGGAGATTCATGATCCTTCAGGTCCCTTCCAACCCTGGCCATTCTTTGATTCTGTGATTCTGTGATTCTGCGAATAGGCAAACTGGGATGATTAGCCTCAGCTTGAACACCACTATATATTGACATCTTTAAGATATGCAGATGAAACTCTGACCAGATGCCAAAGATCTCCTTATCAGAATTACGTGGTATCTCTAAATTCAAGATTCCTTAAGGACTATAGATTCTACTGGGTGTTCATCATCATCCGGGGCAAAGCAGTATATTAAAATTAATCTAAGCAGAGAATAATTTGTTATGTAACTGCATGCAGGTTTGTTTATTCATTTTATTTTCCATTTGTATGAGCAACGTAGAAAACATCATTTTACAGTGGAACAGATTTTAAAGAAAAATGATGAAACTGTGCTCTGGAGTAACGTATTCATCATATTATTTATAAAGGTCTGTTATCACTAATGCATGCTAAGAGAAGTTGTAATGAAGTGAGGCACATCACTTTAGGTGAGTCACCCTCTCTGATGTTTGTCTTTTATCTGACAACAGAGAGACTCCAGACACTTGACTTAGCATAAACAACCATCTACTAGACATATGTGTTAGGTATAATGATTTCTAACTGTCATAAGATATGTGAAGAGTCAATCTGGCCATGTGTGGCTAGGTACATCGCTTTGTGAGCAGTCATTTCTTTCAAGCTGTTCAGACTGACAGGGTTAGATGAGGCTATTCTGAGTTCAGTCTCTTTAGGTTGTGTCCGTAAGGGTGAACTCAACAATTTGCTTGCTGGAGCAAACAAACCGAAAGGTCAGCAATTTATCTTCAAAACAGAGGGACTGCATGCAAACTGCCTCCCGGCCTGTCTTACTGTCAAAGCACGTTTTTCAGCTAAAGGTTTTTATTAGAGTACTAGTTAAGATCTATTATTAGAGAAATAACTTACAGCATTCCCTTAAGTATTACAGAGCATAAAATGTTGGCATTAGTATTCCTGTGAACGACCCAAAAGTATTCTGGACTTATGTAAGCCAAAGTATTCAACAGATGTAAACCAAATGATGATGATTTATTAATATAAAGATTGATTAAATGATAAATTAAAAGAGAAACTTTGAATTCTTTTGGTCTGAAACAGACCCCTGAATAGCATCCAAGTGGCTCATCTCAATATCACATTCAAAGATAACAGGAAATGTTGTTCTGCATCACCGAGGACCGCAGAGGTGAATTCATGTACATGTGCTAAACGTTTGGTTACCATAGAGGTGGGCAGCACAGGAAAGGCTATAAAGAGTTTATGGCTAGTGTGACATAAATAAAAGGAAAATAATTTGTGTTATCAAAAGGCTGAGGTATGATAACTGCACTTCCCCACCTATACAGTGAAAGAATCAATGCTTGTGGGGAAAAGTTATTAAGGACTATCTTATAATGCAGTCACAAGAAAAAAGAACAATTAGCAGTGCATAGGAGACTTTGCAGCATTTCTCGACTTCTCAGTGCTTGTGTTTCCAGTTTAAGGAACATGCCTGAAGTACAGGGTTTTATTTTTAATTGAAAGTTGATGATTTCTCAGGAGCTGAGATTTTGTCATTTTTTCCTTGTTTAGGTTCAGTGCCTCCTCTCTACTTTATCTTGAAATACAAGAAGCTTTGGAAGCTGTGCTAGTTTGAAGGATTTCTGTGATTTATAATGTAATTCATAATTCTGTCCTAGAATTTTTCTGTCCTTGCACATGTAACTATAAACCTTTCTGTACTTCCATTACCTGCAATTTTCCTCATTTGGTAACTCTGTCTTTCATGAAAGCTCTGCAGCATTAATTTGGGTCACACAGATGATAAAATATGTTTCTTCTGTTCCCTTTTCCCACTTTCTACTTCCCATTTCAGATTTCTGTATATTTTTCCTTTCAATATTTTTCCTTTCATTGTTTTGTTTTGTTTTGTTTTGTTTTTTAATCTTTCCTTTTCTCACTTTTCACTGTTCAGTCAAAATTCTCTTCTTTGAACACATTCCTATTTCTAAAGTAAGATTTTTTTCTCACTTTTTGCTATGTGACTTCTTGTTCCTGTTTTCCTCACTCAGCTTCTGGATTTCTAATTGCTATTGCTTCGAGCATCTTGACAGCCATTTGACAATGGTGTCTACTTTTACTTACACCTTAAGCATTACAATAAGCCATAAAGAAAGCTTGGTTTCTCTAGAGAAAAATCATTCTTACATCTCAAGTTAAATTTGCAGGTCTAACATGACACGCAGAAACCAGAAATGAAGCTTTCTCATTATTATTTAACCATGGCAATAATCTTTACTTTTTTATCTGTGAAGTCACACACTGAGTACTTGCTTTTTATTTAGAAGCTCAACATCACTTCCAATATCATAACATGCAATTTTCTTTCCCTTTCAAAAGATAATATAAACTCAAATGCTTACACTACAGATCTGACTTTGTTATCAGTTATGTAAAGATGAACCACTTTATAGGCCCCACATGCTGCAGCTTAGCAAAATAAATATTCATTTAAGAAATTTTAATGACTTCATTTTATACTGGTTTATCAGTTTTGCATCAGACCTCAAAACTCTAGAAGTTTAAATTTTGAGTGGGTACAAAGATTACATAGTCTTCTCCTATTGCTCTTTTGCCATGAACTTAAATTTATTTTATTATAGCTTAAAAGTAAGAAATAAAGTACATAAATAAGTAAATAATATAGAGGCTGTCATCCAGCCTTGAAGACAGGAAGAAGTGGTTAACTTAATGCTTTCCACAACAGGTAGTCCCCAAATGAAAATGTTAGGCTGTAGAGGCTGTAGATTGCCCATTTTGTTTTCATTAGTTAGGCTTTGAGAAGATTTTGAATCAAAGAAATTTCCCTCCTCCTCTCTCCCCAACCCCCCCCCCCCCCCCCACAGCCTTTTACAGAATTGGAGGAATTCAGCCTTCAAGCCATGCAGTACACTTTTGTGCTTTCCCTCCCATATTGCTCATCTTTACATCTCTGACTTGAATTACTTCCAAATAGGCTGATAAATAAATTTACAGCTGCTATTACAGGTCTTGTAACATACTTTAAACCTGTGTTTACAGCTTAATAATTTGGTTGTGTCTTTAATGACACAGATTGTATCTCTTTTTTAAAAAAACAGGGAAGGGAAGCCTCCTGTAAAAGGGAAGGGAAGCTACAAAACCTTCCACTGCAGCCTTGCTTCTGTACTGCAGTGAGTCTTGAGCCAAAACCACACTGTGGCTGCAGCCCCAAAGAAACTGAAGTTGCTAGAATTGACAAAGGAAGTGCACAAGTATTGACAGGGCAGGAAAAGACAACTGAGTCACATTTCAGGAATTAAATTATCTGGTAATTTTCACTGCTTAAAACAGGTGAATAGTACTCTTAATCTATTTTCCTTTTAATCCTGGGGATATTCAGTGCTAAAGATATTGTCAGAATATGAGTCATATGCTACTCTGTATGACCCTTGAAATCTTCAGAGTAGTGAATTAGACAAAGGTGCAAATCACAGAAATCATATTTGGCCATTTTCCTCCCAGCCTTTGTGCCACTCTATCTATGAGAGGAGAAAAGAAAGATAAATGTTCTAAGAAATTTTAAAGGTGAAACACAGAGAACTGAACACAGTTTATAGGTACTGTAATATACAGAGATAAAATCAGTAAGTCACTGCATCTGGTTGCTGATCTTAGTTCAGATTTCATTTGTTGTTGCCTTTGATTTTTTTGTGAATTTGCTCTCAAATGAAGATATGATTTGAGATATGATCTTTACTGTGCTTCCATCAATAGTGTTCAGAAATCCCAGCTGTGGGCCAAGACCCCATTACAAGAATTGCTGTACAAACAAAAACAAGCATATTTATGTCATTTTATATTCAAATCAAGCAAGCTAATTGATTGATGGGTTGTATCTGAGCCAAAAATTGGGATCAGAGTTTCTATTTCAATTAAAAAAAAAAAAAAAATCCTATTTATTTCATTTATTTTATTGTTTATAGACAATATCAACCTGAAATGATTGTAAAAAGAAATATTATTACTATTAAAAATTATTTTGCAGCAGTGTTTTTAAAGAGCTAATCAAAACAATTACTGCAAGTTTTTATGAGGCAGGATACCCCTCCTTTGTAAGATTTTCCAAACTCACTTAGTATGATTTGGTAATGTCTCAGTTTGCAAATAATTTTATGATGGATTTTTTTCTTCATAGGAAGAAACAAAAAACAAACAAACAAAAGCAAAACAAAACAAAACAAAAAGCTCAAGAAAGGCCTTTCATCATTATTTCGATAATGCAAAATCAGCAAAGCTTTCATGTATCTTGATTGTTGATAGCCAGTGATGAAATAGGAAGAGACAATTTTCTTCAGATGGACACCCACATAGAAGCAAATTGGCGCAGCTAAGCAGCATGTCCATGTAAATTTAAGTCTCAGACAGAAAAGGGAGAATAGGGAGGAGGAGTATCAACACCTATTAAATTTGGGCAGGGACAAAAAGAGTGGCCTCTGCTGACTGACAGACAAGGTTATGTGGCTGAACAATAATTTGAAGGCTTGAATTATTCATGCCCAATTCAAGGTAAAAGGGTTTAACCTGGTGATATCATCTTGTTGCAGTATTTCACTAGGGCAAAAAATGCTATTCTTTCTCCTGACTTCTTTGTTTTACTAGCTTTCATGTTTTATATACGAAAATAAAGAAAGGATAACTACTCATTTTTAGAGAAAACAAAAAGTGTCTACATGAAGATACTAGAGAAAGTTGCCATTTAAAATAAAAGAAATAAAAATTAAAAACAAAAAGCAACAAAACCCATCTTTCACAAAACTGCCACTGCAGTCTGATAGCAGAACTTCATTCACACTTTTCTTCCGCCACACCCTGATCAACAGAGCTGTCCATTTTCTGAATACCTCTTAAAGTAAATGGGGAGAGTTAATTATACTTCTGCAATTTCTGTCTTTATTTGAAAATAAAGATTACAAACCCACTGCAGACATATTTGAATGCTAACAAGAAGTAAAACATTATCACATTATCTGCTATAACTTCATAGTTTAGTTTATAGTTTATATAACTTCATAGTTTAGTCTTCCATGTTATTCATTGATTATAATAAAGAGTTTATGAACTACACAAAATGATCACAAAGATAATTCCTATGAAAAGGATTGACAGAATAATGCAACTCACAGATATGCGCACATACAGATAACAATACAACCCTTGTCAAGATTAACTTTCTGTTAGCAGAAAACAATTTATTGATGAATCAATTTAGCTTAGGACAATATTCATTCACTTCTAATTCCAGTTAAACAGACCTGAAAGTACATATTTCACTGTGTAATCTCACATGGTATGGGAGTTTTAAGGAAAAACTGAAGATTTCTTACTCAGTCTTTATCTTCCTAACCTGAAGTGCATTTAAGTTTTTTGTTTGGTTTGGTTTGGTTTGGTTTTTGGTTGGTTATTTTTGGAGAATACATTAACAACTATATTCATCCCATGGGCCATAGTATTTTGTATTAGTAATGCCACAGGAATGTTGATATCCTTAAAAAAAGAATCAATTGCAAGATCTGTAATTTTAGATTCTTTATTCAAAACCTCTGATCTCACTGGTGCTGCAGGGAATTTGTGATGCCTCAAGGAGTTGAGACAAGGACGTGGTTTGTGATCCTGGGTCAGTGGTGATTTAGAGTGGTCATCAACCCTCATTTCCTTTCATCTATTTTATTAAGATAAATATTTCCTATGACCACATTTAAGACCTCATTTTAATTCAGCCATACAGGCTTCTCAATTTTACTTCACAGATCCAGATTTCATACCAAGTCACTTGCATCATCACCTTCGACTTTCCATAATCTATGCAGAGGTGTTCCCCCACCTCCCTGCACATAAGATATAACTGTGGAAGATCTATTCAGGAAGTTACTTTTCTTATATGCTTTACTGTCTCAGTGACATCCCCTGTGGGAATTTAAGAGTAATTACTTGTAGTTATTAATCAATATTTCTTAGTGTTCACTCCCTTCTTCCAAACAGTAGCTACCAATCTACTGTATGACTGCAGTGCCGTGTAAGATTCTTCAGCTTAACAATACAAAGGGGAACATCTACCTGTTTCACCAACCCTTCCAATCCTTTTGATTGATCTGTAGGTTGTCAATAGGGGAAAATAGTAAAAAAAAAAAAAAAAAAAAAAAAAAAAGCACATTATGGCTGTGCAAACACCTATTTTGTGTTATTTCCTTGTTTTATTTGTGTAGGAAAACAAAAACAAAAACAAAAACAGAGCTATTTTTGGGAAAATAACTCCAATAATAAAAGCAACTAGAAAATCAAATATCAGCTTGACTTTCAAGAGCCCAAGAGCCTTCTTAGACACATAGTGTAACTCACATGAATTTCCATAACTGACTGATCTTTTCCATAAATCAAAGTGAGGGGTACATTCTTCAAATTGGGCAGAAATTGAAATACTGTGTGAGAAATCTCAGAGTTGTAAATACTTTCTAGACATTATCATCCAAGAAGATAAACTCTGTTCAGTAGAAAAATAATATCCCCCTGGAAACATAGCATGCAAAAGACATCCAATCTGAATGCAAAATGCCAAGATGGAGTACATGCTGTACACAATGACTGCCCTGAAAAGGAACACATATTTTCCAACCTTCAAGTGGGACTAAGTTTAGAAACAACTAGCCTATTTTTTGATTTCTTCATCCAAAGATAGCTTCACAGTTTTCACTCTTTCATCATCTCCTTGGGGCATTTTAGCTACTTCTGTGTCACGTAATCCGTCATTCTCTAAATAATTAATTTACTCAAACAAGCAAGATCTCTTGGGGCTTAGGGTTTCTGAGGCAGGAAGGATGAAAGCTGATGTGCTGTTTAAGAAGAAAACACAGGAAGAAAAAAAAAAAAGTTTCAGCATTATATTATTTCCTTGGATATTTTTTTTTTTTTTAACTTGTTACTTGCTTTGCAATCATTAAACTTCTTTCTTGGTTAACTTTCTTTTCCACAAGGCAGATTAGATTTCATTCCTTTGGTATTATTTTAATAAGTAACACTGGAATACTACTCTGTGTAAATCAATGTATATGTGAGGCCATTGAGAACCAAGTCCAACTCCCTTTATAATTAATCTCAATGGAAGAAGGAACAGGTTGTTACTAAAGAGACATTTTTTCTCATTTTACTTGCATCTTTGGGCTGCACCTTTTTCTCACCAAGCTTGAAAAGAGCAACTGGAATTTGAAGCATGGATGACACAGATGAAAACATGAAGAAAGTTGCACAGGGACTGGTGTAAGAAGAAGAATAAAAACTATTTGAAGGAATCCCATTATAAAACTGTTTTTTGTAGATATTTTTATATTTAAGTATGTGTATACAAAGATAAATATGTATATGTATAAACACATGCACTTTAAAAAACTACTGCAGTTGTTTATAATGAAACAGCAAAGACAACTAAAGAGGAGGATATATATACGTGTGTGTGAATAAATATATATAAATGCATATCTCTAATTGTGTTATTTAGGACAGTGTCTTCCTAGAAATAAAGTAAAATAAAATAAAATAAAATGAAATGAAATGAAATGAAATAAAATAAAATAAAATAAAATAAAATAAAATAAAATAAAATAAAATAAAATGAAATAAAATAAAAAAAAATAAAATCTTACTGTCAAGATTAGTTTTTTGGCATCTATAGTAAGGACTACCACTCTCAATCCTATTTGAAAAGTCGTGGCTGTCAGTTGTGGTCCTGGATGACTGGAGGAAGGGTCACATCACTCCCATTTTCAAGAAAGGGAGCAAGGAGGATCCCAGGAACTACAGGCCTAAGAGCCTCACCTCTGTGCCTGGGAAGATCATGGAACAGATCATCCTGGATGACATGCTTGATCACATGAGGAAAGGGTGTGTGATATGAGATCGCCAGCACAGCTTCACCAGGGGAAGGTCATGCTTGACCAATCTGGTGGCCTTCTATGATGGAGCAATGGCATCGGTGGACAAGGGAAAGGTGACCGATGTCATTTACCTGGACTTGAGCAAGGCCTTTGACATGGTCCCCCACCACATCCTTATTTCCAAATTGGAGGGATGTGGATTTGATGGGTGGACCACTCGATGGATAAGAAACTGGTTGAAAGGCCGCAGACAGAGGGTGGTCATCAATGGCCCTATCTCCAGGTGGAGGCCGGTAACGAACGGCATCCCCCTGGGGTCTGTCTTGGGGCCGGTGCTCTTTAAGATCTTTATCAATGACATCGATGACGGAATCGAGTGCACCCTCAGCAAGTTTGCTGATGACACCAAGCTGAGTGGTGCGGTCGACATGGTAGAAGGAAGGGATGCCATTCAGAGGGACCTCGAGAGGCTAGAAAGGTGGGCCCGGGTGAACCTGATGAGGTTCAACACGGCAAAGTGCAGAGTTTTGCACTTGGGCTGGAGGAATCCCAGGCATCCATAGACTGGAAGGAGCAATCCTTGAGAGCAGCCCTGTAGAGAAGGACCTTGATAGATGAAAAATTTAATATGAGCCAGCAGTGTGCCCTTGCGGCTCGGAAGGCCAATGGTATCCTGGGCTCCATCAGAAGAGGGGAGGCCAGCTGGGACAGGAAAGTGATTGTCCCCCTCTATTCTGCTCCTGTGAGGCCCCATTTGGAATACTGCATCCAAGTGTGAAGCCCCCAGAAAAGTAAAAAAAAGACAGGGAGCTGTTGGAGAGGGTGCAGAGGAGAGCCACAAAGATGATCAGGGGACTGGAGCACCTCCCCTATAAAGACAGACTGAGGGAGCTGGGCTTGTTCAGCCTGGAGAAAAGAAGGCTGTGGGGTGACCTCATTGCAGCCTTTCAGTACCTAAAGGGAGCCTACAGACAGGAGGGGAATCAAATCTTTGAAAGAGTAGATAACTGCAGGACAAGGGGAAATGGTTTTAAGTTGAGGGAGGGGAGATTTAGTTTGGATGTCAGGGGGAAGTTCTTTACAGAGAGAGTGGTGAGGTACTGGAACAGGCCACCCAGGGAGGTTGTGGATGCCCCATCCCTGGAAGTGTTCAAGGCCAAATTGGATGGGGCCCTGGGCAGCCTAGTCCCAGCTGCCATTTAATCTAGCTGCCATTTAAGCTAGCATTAAATGAGGAGGTTGGTGGCCCTGCATGTGGCAGGGGGTTGGAGATTCATGATCCTTCAGGTCCCTTCCAACCCTGGCCATTCTGTGATTCTGTGATTCTTTTATTCTGTGACCATACTGTATAGCTCCTAACCAGTTCATGAATGACAAGGCCCCCTCACAGAATCACCTCAAAGCTTCTCACCAGAAACAAATGTCAGCTTCACTACTGTGGGGATTACTCATGTTCTATGTCTTTCTTTTGTATTCTGCTCTGTCTTAATTTAGTCTAATGATTATCCAATAATTAATCTCTCATGTCTAGTTACTCTTAATAACAAAGGGTTTGTTTGCAATTGAATGTTTTCCATCTGAAACCTCCTAGTTCCTTTACCTTCACTATTTGTAATAATTCAGATTAAGGATATGTTTTCATAGTGGTTCTAAAATGATCTCAATTCATATCAGTTATATCAGTTTGGATCGATTTTTTTGTAAATTTTCCAGAGGAAATCTGAAAACTAAGGATGACTTTTTTTTTTTTTTTTTTTCTTTGTGGGATGCAGAAATACATTCAGTATTGAAATCCATTGAATATTGAGTGTTTTGCTTTTCTTATAATGTCTTAACTTTTACAAGTAATTTCCAATACTTCATCTACAACAGAATAAATATAATTGGATATGTTTAAGCAAGAAAAAGAGAACTTGGCTCCATCCGGAATTTTCTTTAGAGCTGTTAAAGACAGTAATTGTCTTGTGCAGTAAATTCAAAGTTCAGGGTGAAGCAGTGACTATATCTGCTAGACTTCTTCAGCTTGACACATCTGAAAGAAGCAAAAGGCTCAGAGGTCAATGATCAAAGTCTTAAGAACTCGAGTGCTTTTCTCTTTGATTCTTCTGGTGAGACATGCTTTCTCCTCGATTCTGAAGAAGTGTTCTAGTAGGAACAGAAAGGAACCTGAATATCACAAACTTGTGCATTTGGTTTTCATGATGGTTTTCATGACCATGGAACCTTTTCTGGGGGTTGAGGACAAAAAAGTCAGGCAAAAACATTTCAGAATAAATTTGCAATGAGAACTTTAAACAGTAGGGAAGTGAAGAGGTAATGGATTAGCTTGGCAAGAAAAGGTTATAAGATAATATATATGGGAGATCTCCCAAGGAACCAGACAGGGCTGAAAAGGGTGCATTTCAAACATGTGTTAGCAAGGAAGTTCCTGTAAGGTAGCAGTATTGGAAGAGTTCTTCCTACTTCTCATGCTTTCCCTGAGAAATCAAAGTGTACAATAACAATAGCAGCAAAATTCCCAAGCACTCCCAAGTGAGACAAATCAGACTTTTAATCTGTCTGCCTTGATCTGTTTTCTTATGTCTCCCCTTCCTCTTCAGCAACTATCTAAAGATTCCTCCTTGATTCCTTGGGATGCTTTGGAAGCTTTTTCTCGATTTGTTTTTGAAGTGAGCTAAGTAATACTTTCTTCCTGCTTAGTTAAGATGGATTTGATAATGCTACGAGTCTAAAATGAAACTGCTAATATACATTGAGAAGTGAAATGGCCCTTTGTTAGGTATAGGATGATTTTGAAGGGTTGATCATTAAGGTCGTGCTGATGAAAAAATATGCATACAGTCAGATGTTATCAGGTAAATCAGATAAAAATCTTTCAGCTCTTGAGAAAAGATGAGGATGTCATGGGTTGAGGATGGCAATACCAATCTCTAAGTGGAGAATAAGTTTAAGAATAGCTGAATAATTTTTCCAGATAGTGTTTTCCTGACAATCAGAAGAAGTAAGGCAGTTAAATTAGCTCAGCATTCACTTGCTGAACGCCTATATGAAAATAATTTTAGAAATCTCAGAAATAAAATGTAGAATAGTTGTTTGTTCAGTGGACCAGATGTGATGTCTGCAAGACTGATCTCATCCTAATGAAGTCTTTGGTACTACTGCTGAAGCACAGTGTTATTTGACATGCGTAAATTAATCAAATTTTCCCCTAAAAGAAAATCTCCAAAGCAGTGGTGCTGTTGTGAAAAGCTTACAGCAGCACAAGGTGATATAAATGTTTTCATTTTTGCTGTCTTTGCTGCATCTGTTCAGTGGATCAGGAAGGAACAGCATTTTATTTTGCTGAGGGCGAGGTGTCTTTCAGGATAGAAATTCAACTTCTACTAAAATATGGAGCAGCTAGTTTATAAAGAGCTAAGATGATATAAGGGTTAAAAAGTAAAGTACCACTATGAATCATAGAATGGGAAGAGGTGACAATGACATAGAATATTCCTATAATATTCTACATATTCTGCATTTACATATTCCTAGAATGTATTAGATTATGTTTTCTAGGCCAAAGAGTAGCTCAAATGTCAAAGAAATGTTTCCTTGGAAGAGGTGATGAGAATGGTAATTCTGTCATTTGAAGCAAATGGACAAAAAGCAGACTACATCTCATCTACATCTACCCATAAAGTTCATCTAACTAACTGATTTTGGAGGAAGCTAATAAAGTGGGTTTTTTTTTTATTTGTTTTTTTTTTTTTTTTCTTTTCATATAAAATAATGAGATTTTTTTTTTTTTGAATCTCTGAAATAAAAAATACCAGTATAGTGTTATAGTTTGTAATCAGAGAATTGAAGATATATTCTGCTGTGGCTGCAGTGTTGTTAAACTTGGTGTGTGTTTGGAAAACTAACAAATCTACTTAAAAGGAAAAGCATTTATTTTCTTTGTTTTGCACAATAATTTAATGTGTTTAATTCCTAAAACAAGTTTTTCAGCTGGTATAAACAAAGTTCTGTTGATATCCACACAGCTATGATAGCTGACACTGTTTGATGAGCTGATATATTTTTATCAGAGATTTCCACCTTGCTCAAAGGAAACATTTTTGTCCATCTCATAAAACAATGCTACTCATAAAAAATAACTAAAATACAGGAGCACTTATACTGTGAGCTTGCATGTCATTGGCTATATTACAACGTTAGAAGTCATTATTTATTACAGATTTGGATTGTGGCAGTTGTCACTTCAACAACATAAAATCTGTGGTTTGAGAGTATGAAGTATCCCAATTCTAAAAAATTAATCTAGATGTTCTTTTTCATCTATATGCTCTCTACAATTTGCAATATTTTATTTTGTAAAAACGAAAATAACTGCTTTAAGGCAGATTGAGGGGTGGCATGACAATGAAACTTCTGATATGCACTCATATGAGAACTGAAGTTGTCTAACTGAAGCCATTGGTACTCTTGCTAGTGTTCCTAGATTTACCAGAATGAATTTTAATTATCATCTATTTTGCTTAGAAGGTGGAAATACTACAAAGACAAGAATTCTCATTTGATGTTATTGAGAATAATGGCTACCCACATGAATAATTATTCCAGGTTAAGGTAGTTTTGGATTTCAAGCTCCTTTGGGGCTCAAAGTCATAAAATATGATACATCTTTGGTGTTTCTTATAGATAATCTTATTCAATATTATAGATCCCAAGAAAATCCTCCATCTAAATCAAGGCCCAATACTCAGCTGAACTATGCATTCTTCTGTTGCCTTTTAAAGCTTCCAAACCAAAGCACTCATAAGATAAGGCTTTGTTCCACTGATACCAGTAAGGTATCAGTCTTCCCTGAACAGAAGTATCCATTTCAGTCTCCATGTTCAACAGATTTAGGAAACACACAGAAATACTTTATTTACATAGCTCAAAGTGTCGCTATTTTAGATTCCTACCTTGGTCCAAGTTTAAAGCCAGTGAGAAATGACTGTTTTACTTATTTATTCTAAGAAGAAGTAAAGCACTTTCAGGTCTTCCACTAAGTCTGTGATACACAGCATTAATGTCAAGAGTGAATGTTCTGATCTACAATGAGTATATTCACATTCCCTGCTCTCCCCTAAATGTGATGTCTCAGATTTTATAAGTGTCTTACATTTATAACTGGGGACAGTGAATCTTAGGTTCTACAGCTCAGCTAAACCTGTGTGCTAGTAGAACCTCACCTACACTGGTTATCTACAACCATAAATTATATGACATTCACTGCTGACCTATGAAGCACACTAACGAGAAGATGTAGGCATTGATTCACTATCTTCATAACTAGGAAGGCACTGCCAGGAAAAAAAAAAAAAAAAAAAAAGGGATAAGGTATCATTAATGAGACCAGACCTTACTACTGTGCTTTAATTTTTTTCTGCTGTCTGCCTATCAGTCAGAATTTATTAGCCTTCCTTAATGGGAGAGCAGTAGCATGATCTCTTTGCATTTTGACCACTTCCTTTCTGGAAATGTAGAGATGTACCTACTTCATTCTTTTCCATGGCCCTCTTCCTGCCTGGATATTTTGTTGTAATTAAATAGCACGTTAAAAAATCAGTACTTGAGACAAGGACTGATAGTTAAAAATCTATTGTGACCACACAAACCTCAGTTCCCCAGAAGTTAGACTCAATAATAATAATAATAATAATAATAATAATAATAATAATAATAAGGTGTTTAATATGGACAGAAAGACATCAGGGGATTAAAAGGTAATTCTAGTTTCTTGCAGCACTTGCACATGGCACAGGAAAACTACAAACAAGGAGAACTGTGTCATGAAACAGAATTATTGTTTGGGTCGGATTCATGCATGAGATTATTACTATTATTATTATTGCCCTTTCCATGTTATTTTAATATATGGCCATTAACTAAAGTAGCAAAGGGGAATAAAGATATTTTTGTGTTGCAATTACATTGGAATATTGTTTTGCTAATTACTTTGCAGAAGCTGTCACCCTGGTCGATATTCTCTGCTGAAGACAGCATTATTGTCTGATTTATGTTTTGACTCATCCCCTTGTCCCCTTACATTAATTGTCTGCTGTTGATAGTCATTTAACTAAATGTGTCTGGGGAAACAGGGTGAATAACAGTAATGTGGAAGACAAGGATTATAACCATTGTCTTCAAAGCAAAAAACGTTTTTATGCATTCACAGAAAGATGAGCCAACTATTCTCTAAACAACAACAACAACAAGCAAACAACAAAAAGAACCCACCACCAACAAAAAAACACCTTCTGACCTCTGGGACACCTCTGTATTTTCATGATAGATCACATAAGACTTTATAAAAGTATATGTATAATACATACACAAACACATGCAATTATATAGAGAGAAGGATGTAAACATTAATATATATTTAAATATATATGTGCATGTATAATTATATACATTCACATGTACAGTTTGACAGATGTTAAATGTAGAGAGATTCTGAGGAAAAAAAGCCTTGTCCTGATTTGTTTTCTTATGCATTTAGAGAAAAATAGAGTGACAGAGGGGAACTTCGTTTTCCTTACAGGAAAGGTGGATCTAAGAGATCTGTTCAAGAAAACAGGAATTATGGAGGAAGATCTTTAGTATTTCTACATTAATTGTAATGCTCAAGCAGATTGTTTTGGGTTTCTAATCTTGCCTTCTGTTCTATATACCAATTTGAAATCTGTTAAGGCATTTAAACTCACAGTGAATAAATATTCAATATGTTCAACAATTCAGCCTCATTGGGCCAAGAATATGCTTGGCCCTTGGTCATCTTGGAACACTTAGATCTACAAAGTCAGCTGGACAGATCCAGAGAAGTTCTAACAAAATCTTTAACAAGGACATAAATAATAAAAAGCTCACCTCTCATTAACATTTCTTTCTCTTTTCAGTAGTACGAAAGCCAAAAAATGTGTAAGAATTGAAATTAATTTAATCATCTGTTGTTCTTAATTAAATTGAATCAATATTCAAATTTGTGTATCTGGGCGTTAGAACACTGACTGTTTGACTTCCATGTGGAAATTTATTCTGTCATGCAGTTCCTTTGGTAATCCCATTTTGTCCTTGTTTTTTGTGCGTATGTGCTCCTTAATTCATCCTTTACCTTTGTCTCTCCTTTTCTGCTGTAAGTTGTGATGGAGACAGGCTGGTAACTCTGAAACATGTATTTCTTAGGGCCCACTTTAGATAGAATGGTTGGTCCTGGTCAAAGCTTGTGCCATTAAAAATCTTCTGTGGTATTTCAGCCCCTTTTTTTTGGTGTGCAGAGAAAATGCTGAGAACTTTACTGATCTAAATTAATTGATGTTTTAGCCTGGGAGTTAACATGAAGAGGGAAAAGAAATTTCACTAGTGGAATGAATATTTTAATAAGAAAAGTTCATTACAGCTTAAACAGAATTTTCTGTTCAAATTTTAAACACATCTTTCAAAGATATGCTCCAGTTTGAAGTATTGTGAGGAACGAAGAAGTTAAGTGCTTCAGAAGCTAAGTGCTTCAGTCATGGATGCTGATGGTGATTATTATTATTATTATGACTGAAAACAGACTTCAATATATATATAAAAAAATGGTGTAGTTTTCTAACCATAGTTCCCACCAAAAATTAAGAGCTTATTACATAAAACTATTTGCATCAAGTAGGAATGCACAGCACCAATTCCTTGCACAGATTAATACACATATCAGTTATCATAAGTGGCCTTTGCCACTGACATGCACACATACCACACTTCACATATACAAATGGATATAAAGCAAGGTGTCATCTTATACGAAATTAGGAAAATTGCTCTTCAAGATTTGTAGAAATGTATAAAATATGTCACTAGGACAGAGCTGGTAAGAAAGGAGATTTTGGTTTCGGTGTTTGGTTGCACCAAGTGCCTTGAATCTTCTTGTAGTGATAAGTACTTGCACAATATTCTCACAGACATCTCACAGATGATCTTTTATAGCAGGTGTTTGAGCTGCAAGAAGCCGTTGAAAGTCTTTGTAGTATTAAGCGTGCTGACAGAGAGAAAGAAAGGTTGTTTAATAATCATATTCCAGCAAGGTGCAATACTAAGAGTTAGCCATCTTAACCCCTGGTAACCCACAAAACAGAGCTCCATTTCAGACCCCACCCTCCAGCTTCACTACCAAAGCCATACCTGGTCTTCCTATACATATAGACACTCCTGACTCCCATGAGCAAGATCTGCAAGATCTGGTAGCCTGCTGTGTTTATATCATAAAAAGAAGCAACATGTGCTTGTGGTGGGTGTTAAAAGTAACTGAGGCTCCCCTCTGCTGGCCTGGCAAGGAGACTCAAGGGGTTTGCTATCTCCTGTGAGCCAAGATCCAGGCCATTCCTGAAAGGGTACCATAGCTGGTCAAGAACATGGACCAATGTCCACTGTTGCTCTTCTACATGAGCGTGAATGACGCTCGCTCCAATCTCATTCAACATCCTTATCAGTGACATGAATGAAGAAATAGAATGTATCCCAAGCTAGTTTCTTGCTGACATAAAGCGAGGAGGAGTGACTAACACACCAGAAGTATGTGTTGACATACACCCAGACCAGGAAAGGCCAAAATGTTGGAGAAGAACCTGATGATGTTCAATAAGGGCAAGTATAGAGTTCTGTATTTAGAGAGGAATAACCACACACATCAGTACAAGCTGACCTGCTGGAAAGGAACTCTGCAAAGAAGGACATGGCTTTCCAGGTTAGCCATGAGCCAGCGGCATGCACTTTTGGCCAAGAAGTCCAGTGATACCCCAGGATGCATTAAAAAGAGCATAGCCAGCAGGTTGAGGGAGATGATCCTCCACCCATCTGTCCTGGTGAGGCCATGTCTGGAGTACCATGTCCAATTGTGAGTTGCACATTCAAGAAAGACAGAATATCTAAAGAGAATCCAGTAGAGGGATATTATGATACATTATGATGGGTCTGGAGCATCTCTCTTATGATGAAAGTCTGACAGATCTAGGACTGTTAAGACTGAAGAAGAGAAGACTGACAAATAGTACCTTATCACAGATGTATCAGCTGGGAGGGAATGTTGGTCTCCCAGAGTGGAGAAAGACACTAAGGAGAGACCTAGATAGACTATATGAGTTGAGGTAAACCATATCAGTTTCAATAAGGCCAAGTGTCGGGACCTGCGTTTTGGTCACAACACCAAGCAACACTACAGGTTTGGGGAAGAGTGGCTGGAAAGCTGCTTGATGGAAAGGGACCCTTGTGTACTGATGGACAGTTGGTTGAATATGAGCCAGCAGTGTGTCCAGGTGGCCAGGAAGGCCAGTGGCTTGCTGGCTTGAATCAGGAATGGTGAGCAGTGGCGAGTAGGACTAGGGAAGTCATCCTTCCAATGTACTCAGTATTGGTGAGGCCTCACCTCGAGTACCGTATTCGTTTTGGGCACCTCAAAACAGAAGGGACATTGAAGTGCTGGAGCAGGTTCAAAGAAGAGCAACAAAGTTTGTGAAGGGCTTGGAGAATATGCCCTATGAGGAGAGACTGAAGAGACTGGGGCTGTTTAGTCTGGGAAGAGGAAGATGAGAGGAGACCTTATTGCTCTCTTCAGATACCTGAAAGGTGCTTATAGTGAGAGCGGGGTTGGTCTATTCTCTATGCTGTCAGGTGACAGAACAAGGAGAAATGGCCTCATGTTGCACCAGGGGTGGTTTGGGTTGGATATCAGGAAAAATAGCTTTACAGAAGGAGTTAAGCACTGGGATAGGTTCCCCAGGGAGGTGGTTGAGTCACCCTCCCAGAACGTGCTTAAAAACTGTTTGGATGTGGTGCTCAGGGGCATGATTTAGCGGAGGGTTGTTAGAATTAAGGTAGTATCATTAGGTTGTGATTGGATCTGATGATCTTGAAGATCTTTTCCAAACTGAGCAGTTCTGTGATTCTTTGATTCTATGATGGCTTAGAAGTATCTAAAGAATCAGAGTCTAGTGGATGGGGCCAAGCTCTTTTTGGTGGTGTGCAGCAATAGAACAAAAGGCAGTGAGAACAAAATGTGACCCAGAAAGTTTCATCTGAACAGGAGACAGAACTTTTTTACTGTCAAGTTGACAGAGTAATGGAACACGTTGCTTAGAAATGTTGTGGTACTTTTCCTTGACACAAAAGCTCATTGGAAGTTTTCCTGTGCAACCTACCGTAGAGAATCAGCTTTAGCAGGGGACATTGGATCAGATGATCTTCAGAGCTCACTCCAACCTTTATGATTCTGTGATTCCATGATTCTGTGGAGAACAAGCTACATTACTGATCATCAAGCTTCTTAGTTAATTCACTCCATCAGTAAAGATGTTTCTTGGGATGAAGTCAATAATACTTATAAATTATAAGCACTTACTACTGAAATTCCAATATTTTCTTCCTGCACTTACATAGAATGTTGTTAGGATACATAGGGAGAAAACTAGAAAGACAAAAGCCCAGCTTGAACTCAACCTGAACAGTTATCCTCAGGGTATTCTACCCTTTGACCTGGAAGTTTGAGATGAGGAGCAGAATAAACCCCCTATGATTCAGGAGGAATCAGAGACCTGCTTCTCTGGACTGCTTCAAGTCTATGGAGCCAGAGGGTTCTGGGGGAACTGGTGGAGGTGATTGCCAAGCTGCTTTCCATTACCTATCAGCATTCCACATCATTTAGAGAGGTCTCAAAGGACTGGAGGCTTACCGATAAAGGCTGGGGTTCTTAATGCCTTCTTTATGATTTTAAAAGTCAGACAGTTACCCTCAGGGTACTCTACTATTGCACCTGGACTGCCACAAGTCCATGAGGCTGGATGGGATCAACCAGAGTATGCTGAGGGAGCTGGCAGAGGTGATCACGAAGTTGCTTTCCACCATCTATTTGCATTCCTGGTCAACCAGAGAGGTCTCAGAGGATTGAATTATCTTCTTTCACATACATATAGTGTGTGTATATATATATGTGTGTGTGTGTGTGTGTGTGTGTGTGTGTGTATACATGAATACATGAATACATAAATATGAGGAATTTGGAATATTTGTGTTTGGTTTCTGTTATTGTTGTATAAATAAAATAATTCTTTCTTTCAGTACTCGTGGACCTGGCTGGTCAAAACTGACCTGGGTAATGTTAATTCAGTTTGTGTTTGTTGCATGTATTACAGTATTTATAGAATTGACAGAGAAGTCCAGATGATTTTTTTCCTCTTCTGTATGGAGGATTTGTTGTGAATAAAAATGAATCTCTGCTTTGCAGATAAATACAAAAGCATGACCTATAAGAATTTTTCTCTCTCTCCTTTCATTTTATTGACAAACTCTGGGATATGCATCCCAACTTCTGTGAGACAGAAATTTGCATAAGGCAGAGGGCACAGAATAGTGCTTTCCTTTTTGCTATTCCTACAAACTAAATGTCTGCAAATAAGCTCACAAACCCTGCTATGATCCGGAGAGGTGATCAAAGAAAGGAAAGATAATGGCTCAACTATATGGCATCCTTGGCCTTATATAGACTTGTGGAGCGAGGGTATTACTCCAATTCATTTTACTTTTATTTTTATTTTTATTTATTTATTTATTTTCCCAGGCAGGAATATACAGCCATATTTTATTTGCTTGAAATAAGAAGTTAACACCAAACTGCAAAATTATTGAATATAGGATTATGGCATTCATCTTAATCATACATTATTTATCACTTACATAAGCTTTTATATATTTAAACATTATCCACAAACAGTTCCTAAAAATTGCTGAACAATTTAATGGGACATTATTAACAATTTTCTGTAAAAATGTAACAGAATTCCCTAATAAAATAAAAAAACAAACAGCAGAAATAACCACATTGACAACAACAAAAAAAAAAGCCCATTCATAGTCTATAGAATTTAGTAGCAAATTAAACCTTTCTTTATTGATCATTTTTTCCCTTTATAAAACTTTTCACACAAAAAACAAATATCAAAACAAATATCAAAACAAATATCATCCTGCTTCACTTCACTTGAAACTCTTTTATTTATTTTTTATTGGTTTTATTATTAACAAAATATGTCTTAAAGTATGCATGAAAATAACAAAGGGACTGTCTTTGCTTAAACTAAACAGATTAGTCACTTGAAAAATTACGATGGACATGTAGTGAACTATAACCTCAGAGGATTTTTAAATGGAAAAAAAAAATGCAATAGGATTTTAATTCTATTGCATTCTGTGGTTTTGCAATTACGTATATAATTCAAGAGCCACATTCTCATTTACATTAAAGCTTTTCTGTAGACATCACATAGTGATAGATTAAAGATTTTCCATCTAACCCAGATATAAAACATATTAACTTCAGATGAAAATCAGATTAAAAATATTTAAATTTGTCTTTCTACAAAACCCTATAGTGTGAAAATTGTTATAAAAACCCTACAAGATTTTTCTGTGCAAATGAGAGGCAGTATATCTGTTACTAACTGTTTCACAAAACAGAGGTCAGTGTGGTCCTACTGACGACACTGCCTTAGACAATATGTCAGGATTGATTTCAAATAGTCTATCATTACTTCCAATGAACTTTGTCTCATCTTATGGTTAATCACCCTAAAACATGTTGTGGTAATCATCTCTAGAGTACAGAACCTAAATTAAGATGCCCACAGTGTGTGTTCATGAATGAGCTAAATAAATTATAAGTCAGTGGAATAATTCAAGATGGTACAGAACAGTGGTATCAAAACTGCTCTGCTTCTCTACCCAAATCAGTAAAAGATTTAGGGGATATATTCCCCCTGAATGTATATTTATTTATAAATTAAACACATATACTACTGTATTAATATATTATGAATAATATAGAAATATATGAAAAATAGGAGTAAAAAAAATTATAAAGTTCAAACAAACACTTTTTTATTCTCATTATTTTATTTATCATCAGTAAAAAAAAAAAAAAAAAAAAAAATTCTTTCACATTTCAGTGTATTGTCTTGCATATCTCTTGGAATGCATGCGGCCCCAGTTTCAGGACCATTTGTCTAGAGAAATGTGTCGGACCTGCAGCTGCTGATTTACAACAGTAAAAAACACACAAATGTCATGCCTAATGTATGCAAGCTTCAGGCAGGTCACTTGGATAGTTACACGTGCCTACTGTGTTACTGAGAAAAAAAAATGCTACTTTGAGCCTTTATGACAAATTGACTGTTTTGTAGGTTTTCTATTTTTTCTTTTTTTCTTTTTTTTTCCTTTTTTTTTTTTTTGATACATAAAGTATTTCTTTTCAGTATTTTAACTTTTTCCTTCCCACCAGAAAATAATAATAATAATAATAATAATGAGAAAAAGGAAAGGTGAAATGTGGGATCACATCAGTTGCCAGTAAAATCTGTATGTGCTTCTGGTCTCTACAAGTAGCAATCCTTTTGTGATACTGAACTATGGAGAGGTTAGCAAAAAGCAGAGATGAACAGTGCCTAGACATATGCTCACACACATGGCCTCTGATCCGCCAGCTAGATACAACTACACCTTGGTCAAGAATGTAGTTCACCTTCCAGTAGTGAGACACGACATCAGATTTTATCAACTTTTTACAAAGATGAAGGGCTACACTGCTGTTATCATCAAAGTCACACCATGAGAGTTTTAGCTCAAATCTCAAGGTTTTTTCTTTGTAAGAAAACCTAGAATGATGGAATCATTAAGGAAAACAAACAAACAAACAAACAAACAAACAAAAACAACTTAAAAACAGAGGAGAGGAGGGGAAGGGAGGGGAAGGGAGAGGAGAGAAAGGAAAGGGAGAGGGGAGAGTAGGGGAGGGGAGGGGAGAAATCTACAAGGGATACTGCAGCTTTTTCCAAGCTAAGACTGTTTTTCTCTCCGCTATAGTGCTGATCAGCTGAAAAAGCAATGATAGGGCACTTTATCTAAAAAATGCCTATTTACTCTCAGTAATTAACCCCTAATTCAGAAGCTGGACAGATAAAGATAATCAAAGTGTAAAACACCTGGTGTAATTGGAGCTTAAAAATGTCTTCCACCATCTGTATATTTTGCAGTATATGCACTTTCTTTCATCTCCGTGCCACAAATCCCTGCTCAAAGGAGTCATCTGTCTGCATGAAAAGCTGTGAATAAATCTCTCATTTTTTTTTCTTTCTTCTTAAGGCTTTTTTTTTATTATTATTATTATTATTTTTTTAAAGGCTCTTTATGGTTATGCTAGTTTATTTATTTATTTATTTATTTATTTGTGGAGATGTAACTTACAGTACAATTTTGGAGCTTGAAATACTAGGATTTTCTCCCATAATTGTACTTAATATCTTTCCATTAAAATAAAGTTTAGATAAAGAAATCAGCCAAAGTTTATAAGTGATTTCATAAAAGAAAAATTCCCATCCAAAATCAGTCGAAAATAGAGAATGGTTCAAAGCAGATATACAGAAGGTTTATTTTCAGAGGAATTAATCCACTGTTTCTATTTAACTATTAAGTAAAATGTTTGGATCAACCTGCGAAGCAACAATTCCATTATTATTATTATTTTTTATCCAGTTCTTATCCTGTGTTTCCTGACAAGCACTCTCTGGTGATGAAAGCAGGGACAAGTGTAGCTGGCAACATATGTCTTGTTTCCATTCATACACTATGGCTACATCACTGAGAGAAGAATTGTTTTTGTCCAGCAATTGGATGCAGTCAAAGGATTGTGCAGTATTGATGCTTGGTAAATAAATACAGTGTTAACAGCTATTAGAAGTAAAGAATTGAATTTAAACAGCCAGTGCCATGATTTCAGTGAAGTGAAATAGTTTTTAAAAGCCAAAGTATCTTTGGAGGTCTCTAACTAACCTGCCAGTCCCAATTGTCTGCCACTGATCTCAGTGTCCCTGGTATTGCAGAACAAAGCAGAAGTCATACATCTTGCACAATTTCACTGGAGGGAAATTAGTAACAAAGGTTGGATGAGACCTAGATAAGTCTCATACCCATAGGAAACTAGAAAAATTCTATTTCAGAAGAGACAACAGAATAATAACGCTTTCTCCTCGTTCTGAAACTTAAAGTCACAAAAGAGTTGCTATCATCCCAATCAAAGAAAAAAAAAATGACTATTTTCCTCCAACTGATTTAAGTGTTATGAGTGATTTAGCATCTTAATTGTCTTGTTCAACAGTATATAGAAATGACGCACATTGGAAAACTTGGCAGTGGACTGCATCTCATTACTAGCAGCTCTGGCTGATTTATCAGCTTGAAAATGTGTTTTAATCTGCATAAAAATGGAGTCTGCAAACTGATTTGGATTAAACAGGTCTGACTGTAATTCCTTTTGGTATCCTTGTTTGAACAGCACATCAATCATGATGACCTCTTTTGATAATAGTGTTACCATAATATCTAATTTCATATTAATTCTATTGTAACTTAGTGGGCATTCATTCTAACAGTAATTCCTATGGAATTACATCTGACATCCCCATGAGTACCAAAATAACTCAATATGATAAATGTTATTACATCGAATACCAAAGGAGGCAATAATGATTTGCCATTTATAATAAAATGTTGCCCACAAACCATTAATGGACATTACTGCCTGATGTTAAAGATGTTCCTGTGTAAATCTGTTCACATCCAACTTTGTCCAGAATGTCTCCCTTGTGTGCTAGCATGAGCTTAAGGAGGGTTGCTCAGACACCCATTTTTTGGATTCTGGATACATATGATTTATCATCAACTGCTGAACACATTCAATCAGCAATCTTACTGAATGTCACAAGCCAAACCTTGAAAGAGCACAGAGAGGGTTTTCAGCACTGGTTGTGGTAAGACTCTCTGATATCCTCATCCCTCATTAGCATTAAATTAGTCCATCCATGCAATAATAAGATGCACTCCACTCCTCAAGGACTCTCCCTGGCTGTTAAAGCACAAATATGAGCTCTTATACATTGCTCCATAAATATATAAATGTGTATTTTTATATTCACTCAAAGCCCATATATCTCAGTTGATATACATGTAACTTAGAAAGGCAGAGGAATGAATGGTGTTTGCCAGGATGATCTTATAGAACAAATGAGACATAATTTGTTCCCAGCTTTTAGACATGCCATCATTCTTGAAGAAATAAGGCTGGCCAGAGCAGAGTACAGGTATCCTTCACTTGTCTGGATGAGAGCCCCAGGCCATTGGGAGTCACTTCCAGGGTTCATGACCACATCATAACAATAGAATTATATAGAAACTGGTGCCTTGGGCTTTCTACAGCTCTAGGCCTTCAGCTTCTGCAAAAGCTTCCTGTGAGGCTCACTGCAGCTTCAGAAGGAAAACATTTTGCAGATTTATATATCAGAAAACTCTGTGCAACCTTTAGCTGGCAGCACTGATAGACCCGGAAATTAATATATGGATGTGCTGAGAGGTAAATGAAGAATCCAACATGTATTTTTTTGTCTATTTCTACTTAAAGAGGAGAAATTAAGCGTAAAATTCAGACAAAATATTTGCCTCTGCTAACAGTGTCACCCATGAGAAATGCTATAGCAAGTTTCAAGCACTTGTGAGGTGTTTTCCCAACACGGTGCTCGATCACAGTATTATAGTA